>NC_137941.1:22112041-22796208 GCF_963969265.1 Rhamphochromis sp. 'chilingali' | reverse complement strand
GTTGTTGTTCCTGTCTCCATGTGTGGCTCCATCTTCAGTGCAGCGCACTTCACCTCACCCCTGCCCATTCGCAAACAAATTAGTCTGGCTAGCTTTCGATCTCATTTATGGCGCTCTGTCATTTCATCCAGTGTCTGCTCCTCTGCATTCTCTTTCACGTACATGCTTTACCATTTATCCCATCTAGGTCAAGCCTTCCAGCTCCCAACTAACTAACTTCCAGTTGCCTCTCTACTCATCTAGGTCCTGGTGTTCTCGGGTCGTCTGAAGTTCCTCGTTCTCCCATTAGCTCATCTGTTCCTACAGCAGGAAGAAACACCACCCTGCGTCGCACATCGGTTCCTTCTCATTCCACTAATCATGTTGCCAGACCATTCTCACAATCCAGGACAGTCACTTCCTCTCACAGTTCCAGCACACCTGGCGGTAATGGAATACTCACTTTCCCTTCACTTATTTCTTTTTCCAAGCAGCTACCTCAGGTTATTACCTTCTCTTAGCACGCTTACACACACTACAGCTACAGAAGAAGATAAACAAACTCATGACTAGTGATTTTAGCTACACGATATGTGGTGAGAGCATACCGTAGTCAATCAATTTTGTCCTCTCCACATTCTGCCACATGTGCTTGGTATGTATTTAACACTTTTACCACGAGCAGCAATGGCGTCTATGGTATAAGGGTCGTTAACATGATTTACGGTCCCTCTCGCTGGCCAGGTGGGAAGTCTGGCCTCAGCACTGGCCAGGACACATCACATTTTACGCCACCAATGCCAAGACAAGTGCTGTGCCGACAGCCACCACAGTCCTTCTTTCTCTTCTGTATCTCTTTTTCTTTTAAACATACGCTCCTGTTCACTACCCAGATATCTCGCCTTTCTTCTTATTTGGTACTGGTATGTTTTTCCTCAGTGGCACAAAACATTATATAACAGACCTTTCTCTCCCTCCAGCAGCCAGTGGGGCGCATCATAGGGGCAATGCTCCTCCTAGACGTATCGTGTGGCCCAAAGAAAAATCTGGTAAAGACAAACCAAGATAATTGCCTTCCAGTGTTCCTAACTCACTAACCTCAGAGGCACTGTCACGCCCCATCCCACTTCATCACACTGATCTGTGCTTTTTGTCACAATGCACTTCCGCTCTGTGACTTTCAGCTTATCCGTCAATGTGACAGTGTTTCCTGGTCATGGTCTGTGTTGTCTGATGTGTCCAGTCCCAGAGGCTTTCACTTGACTGAGACTGAAGCCACACATTATGAAATCTATTATACAACTGTCTTCATATTACCAAGTCTAAAGCACATATGGACTGGTTTATGTTAGTCTGAGAGTGCTAGCTGGGAAAGGTGAATGTGGGTTGCCCCTTTTTTTGGTGATTCACATTGTTTCCATTCTGCCAGGCAGGCTCAGTTAATTAGAATAATTGAATCCATCCCAAATAGTAATGCAAACCACGTCTGGACCGCATGTATTTAATGGTGGCGCTCTGCTCACTCCTTGTTGTTGGGAGTTGTGTAGAGCAGTTCAATGCTTCAGTCCCATGTCACAGCTGTTATGTGTTATTTCTGGAAACTTGGACAGTTTCAGAGGTCTTCAAGGAGTCGCAAGGCTCTCTGGAAGCAACTCTACAAAAAAAGGAACATTTATTTTGCCTGCCGCCCTGCTCATCTAAGCACAAAATCTCCCACTGACTTTGTTTAAAGGACAGCATCTACACATAGTTCACCTTCCTGCCTTTATAAAGTAACGAAGTTGTTCATGTTGATATCAAAAGCTTTGCATACTACACTAGCAGCTGGTACAGAGTGTGTGCTTTTAATGAAACTAAGAATTAGAGCGTGTCCACAATAGCTTTATAGAGCCGAGTTTCACACTGGCACTTAAATTTGAAATTGTTTTTGAAAGCTGTGCTTATAGTTGGATGCACGTGTCCGTTATTGAATCACATCCATGAAACACATGAAATCTGAGTGTGTGTTGCAAAAGTAATAACCCCGGTGTTGTGAGACGCTGGTATGTATTTCACTGGGAATATTTGTCTGGCCTGACCGTAAATCTTGGTGTTTTGGTTGCATATATTTTCACATTCTAACCCTAAAGAAGATGAAGTTATCTGACAGAAACCAGCGCTCACACCGCTGCTGCTGTTTTAAATCACAGATCTGAGTCAGATGTTTTTGGCATATTGCAGGCTCAATGTGGTGTTTTAGTGGTTTTATTGTGAAACATCAAACCAAACTCACCTGCTGTAGAAACTGTAGAGCAGCTCTCATCATGTCATACACTTTGTAGACATATTGTTGACTTTCCACTTTACACCTTGATGGCTCATTTCTTGTTCAGTTAACTAAGACAGGGCTGTCAGAGCTGTCAGTTCTTCATATTACACATACCCAATCGACATAGTTTGTGATTTTATGGGCTATTTTTGGTAATAGTTGGACAACAATAGTCATTGTAAAAACAAAATATGCCCTCTTTCAATTCCAAGATTTCATGTGTCTGGAAAAATCTGGTACAAGCCAATTTCTAATAGTCCTGAAATACAACCTCAGATGAACAACAACACATGGCATATTACACTGTGTCATTATTAATTTAACAGAAACTATGCCAAAATTCAGAAGCAGTTTGCGAAATACTAACTGCATAATTTAGTAGCTTGCAGAATCACCTTTAGCAGTAGTATGTTGCTGTAGGAAGTAATCATTTCCTCTATGACTTGTAAGTTGTAGAAGTTTGTCCTGCTCTTCTTTACAACATTACTTCAGTCCATTGGAGTTTGCAGGTATTGGTTTATAAGGAGGTTGAGGTCTGGACTTTGACTAGGTCATTGCAACACCCTGATTCTTTTCTTTTCAACTATTTTTGTTGTAGATTTCCTGCTGTGTTCGGTATCATTGTCCTGTTGCATGAACCAGTTTTGCCCAAGCTTTAACTGTTGGACAGGTGGCCTCATATTTGACTCTAGAATACTTTGGTATGCAGAGGAGTCCAGGTGTGGCTGCAAAACAAGTCCAAATCATCACCCCTCCACCACCATGCCTGACAGTTCATATCAGCTGTTTGTGCTGCCATGTGCTCTTTTTGGAGAGTTATTTTCTGGCAACCTTTCTGACCCAGTCACATTTGTTCAGTCTTTTTCTAATTGTACTATCATGGACTTTAACATTTAACATGTTAACCAAGACCTGTAGAGGTGCTCAGCTCTTTGGTTTTTTTGTAGTTTATCTAAGCATTGCACGGTCTGCCCTTGCGCTGTATTTGCTGAGACATCCACTCCTCGGAAGATTGGCCAGTGTCTTCAATCTTTTCTATTACTGAATAATTTTTCTCCTTGTAGAATAATGGAATTCACGTTATTTGGAAATGGCCTTATAATCCAGCCTGCAAACCACTGCTGCTTTTATAGAGGCGCACATATGCTTATGATCAGTTAATCAAGTGAATATGATTAGCAGCACCGGGCTGCCACTGGCCCTCTTAATTCCTATGGAACCAGTAAGGGTGTACTTAGTTTTTCACACACTAGGTTTTGTTAAATAAATCATGACATGGTCTAATATGTCATATGTTGTTGTACTGAAATAACATTAAAACTTGCTGAGGACCAGATTAGTTTTCATTATGTCCTTATATGTGAAATCTTAGAATTGATGACGGTGTACTTTCTTTTTACCATGGCTGTACACTACATGTGAGTCAGATGTCCTCCTAGATTATATTTTCAGTGTTAATCATATTGATTCAGTTTGTTTTGCCTGACATCGCTGATTCATACTGACCATGGAGAAGTCAACTCCAGACAAACCCAAATTAAATGTTTTTTTGGCATCTTTATATAGACAATTATTTTTTATCTTGTTGCCAGAGTGACCATTAATGAATATCCAAGATAAGAGATGACAAATGGCTCTGGAAATGAAACACAAACTTTAAAGCAGGTTTTCTTTAAAGAAGTCAAATATGAAACGCGTAAAGGCATTTTTATGTGTCAAGCCTCCCAGAGTTTCTCTACCTCCTCTGTGATAAAACGGCATTAATTAAGGATGATTTTGCTTTTTGCAAAAGCCTAAAGTCAGAGCAGAATCTTCCTGATAAGAAAACTGAGTTTGACAGTTTGTAGCTGAGGTGTTTTCATTACAGAACCTTGCACTTCTTTGTGATCACTTATCCAAAACCACAAAAGCCAGTTCATTTCTCGTGTTCATTTAAGCAGCTCAGACTGAAATGATGTGATACTGATTTCACTGTTTGGTCCGATTGTTACTATTATTATTATTTATTTATTTTGCATTCTTTGTGGAACATTTTTATGGTCAAATCCCAAACATTTTTCTAGTGGAAATGAGTCAAAAAATGCTTCATTACCCCAGAATTCGGCCTGCCTTGGTTTAAGTATTGGCTTTATTTTTTTGTTTCCTCACTTCTCAGTTCTGTAGATTTTAGGATGAGTGGTTCAAACTTTTATTTCCAGTTTTCACACCGACTTTACATGAGCTACAGGTTGTGGTACTCCTCTGTGGCAGGATTTTACCAAGAAGCTTTTGGGCACGTCACATGCAACCTGTCTGGCTGCTGCATTGTTGCTTTTATTATGTTTATGTTGTATTATGTGTCTTTTTATTTTCTTTTAGTGCAAGTATTTCTGCGTACGTCTGCTCTGATCCATCTCCCCTTTGAAATTTGACATTCTTCATTATTTTTGCACTCTTACATTAATCAACACTTGTTTTCAGTTTAGTGTCTGTTCTCCAGTGCTGACCACATTCTGCTTTGCTTTTCTTGTGAATTTTATTCTGAAAGAGACTCTGTTTCCCACAATTCCTTGCAGTTCTGCGTCCCTCTGTTTCTGGCAACAAGAAGACCAACCTGGTGGCAAAGCCTAGCAGTCATGGTGAGGGCAACAGATGAGTGAATGCAACTGCACCTCACCCACATTCAGAGTCTCCCGAGTGTTAAAGGAGAGTATGGAAGAAAAATAATGCAATTCAAGTTTAAGTACCAGTTTGTCATAGATAAACAAGCTGATGTTTTTCTAACATATCAAGTTTTGAGTTAGTGAGGGAGAGGTTCTGGAAGACCGTTTCGTCCAGTCTTTATGTCTTTATGCTGCGTTTCATGCTGAGCAGACAGATATCAGTCTTTTTATCTGTCAGTACGAACATCTTCAAATCTGTTTCCAAAGATATCCAAACTATTGCTTTAAACTTCTTCCAGAGTGCCAAAGTTTGAAGTCTTCTTAACTGCTACATCTCCTGCACGAGCATCACTTGCTATCCTCTCTTCCCTGTAAAATAATCTTATTCAGTGTCTGTATAATGTTTTCAAAACTAAATTTTAATAGGCTTGCAAGTGTGAAAGCATTTTTTTAAATACACCTTTTCCTGCTACACCCACCATATATTCAACTTAAATTCATGATTTTTATTTTTTATTTTTCCGAGTCAGTCACAGCTGCTCTGCTTTCATGTCCTTCACAGTTTGAGAACCACCATCTTAAGCCATCTATTATATTACTAACGCACAAAACTGCAATTATGCTGTGTTTATCTCACCTTTTACATCTCAGCTGTCTCCCTGCTTAGTTTCTCTCACCGTTTTCATATAAATGCACTTAAGAGCATTAAGTAAGTGTTTTTGTGTGCATGTGAGCGCATCTGGGCACCCTCGGTCTCAGCAGTATGCATTCTGGCACCGCTCTTTCCCCTTTAAAGAACACTAGAGAGATTACTCGACGATCAATCTCTGATCTTTCAGCAGCCAGGAAAAGGCCACTGAGTTGCTCGGTGAGGATGGCCAGAGCAGATGGATTGCAACTGTGTGTGACTGTGAGTCAGACAATGAGGGAGAAGAACTGAACTCTCCTCCTGCTGTTCTGTCCTCAGATAAATCCATGGACCTGAAACAAGGAGAAAAGGCGTCTGTCCTGAAGCCGTTCCCGCTGGTCACAGCCAGACCCAAGCAAGAGCCCAAACAGCAGACGACCACCACAGCCCCTGCGCTAAACAGTACGAGCAGCACATTTTTGCAGTGTTTCTTCTGAGGAACATGATCACATGCATGCTAAATCACCTCCCTGTAAAAGGATAAAGACTGAATGAGTTTTGCAGACATTGCGTTAACAAAGACAATGCGTTGGTGATGCAGCTGGCAGATGTGTATAGTGGGGAGATAAAGAGAAAAGCAAACTTAAAAAGCACCAAGAAGCAGACAAAGAGTCTGAATGCAGGCCAGAGCAGGTGCTGGGCTAGCTGGTCACTGACCTGGGCCAAAGCTGTAAAACTAAAAGAGGGAGAGTTGCCAGGGACTCCTGGCTCATCAAACTAACCCCATCTCCTCTAAACTGTTTCCTTTCCAGCCAGCCGTTTTGACATATATGAAAACTCCTCCATATTCAGGCCCCTGCCTAAGTCAGAGGTAGACAGCATGGGCAACCCGCGCTTTATAGGTAAGATTTTAAAGTATCAATGATTTAATCAGTTCTTTAGCAGCACCAATTAGGGTCTTAATGTGACATGAATAAAATAAATTCTTAACATACCCACATACAGCTCCCCACGTCATCTACAAGACGGATAAGCCGCCAGAAGAGCCATGCTCTATCACCTCCTCCCTCGCTTACTTCCCCGATGAGGAAGGCAGCGATCAGAATGTGACCGGTCCTCCCCGCCTACCTCCATCCAACATCACTGTGGTCACCGTGGAGGGTTGCCCGTCCTTTGTCATTCTTGACTGGCAGAAAACCGACAACGAAACCAGAGGTATGCAGAGAAAAGGCTGACATTTCCGAATGGACGGAGGTTGAAACTGCCTCCCGGTGGCCTGAGTTGTATGAGGTGGCTGGATTTCATTATACTTGTTTGCAAGTCTTGATTAAGAGTTTAGACTACATTGTAATCTCTTTTTATTAACCACGTGTGGCCTTGTGGATATTACCCTAGATCGTTCTATAAAATATTAAGATGGTTTCTTAAGCTGTCTTATAAACCGAGTGCAACAAGTGAATCCAAGGTCTGCGCCCAGTGACACATCACGACAACAAAAACATGTGTTCTGCCTCCGGTTCTCATGTGTCTCTTATTAAGATATGTCACTGTTTTCGGGACGATTTCATAAATAGATCCAGGTGAAATGTTTTAATAAAAAGCACTATGTGAGTTCTCCCTTTCCTCTTTTTCTCAGAGTATGAAGTTGTGTCCACCACCACAGGCCCGAATGGAAGGCAGACGTCAGTATTGACAACCAACCAGACCCACACAGCCGTGGAGAATCTCAAACCAGAGAGCAGGTCCGCACCCCACAGATGTCCTGATATTATCCTTAATCTCGTTTGCGATCGAACACTACATTTGTTCATATAAATCTGTAGATGAACAAATACAGCCCGGCTGAACTAAAATGCCTGACTGCATTAATAAAGTTCACCGCTGATGGAACTAAGAGCGGTGTATTAAATTGCACTGAAGTGCTCCGAGTTTGCGTCACTTAAAGTTAATTCCAGATTCTTCTGAACTCTTGCGCTCTTGCAGTGAGTCACATTTGGTTTTGCTCACACAAAATGGCCAAAGTGACACCAAAAAAACAAGACAAGACAAAAAACTGAGGAAATGTGGGTGGAGTGGGTCACTGAGTTTTCAATTAGATCTCAGCATCTGGAGTCTCAAGGCTCACCAGAACCCTCCCTGGGGCTGGGTTTGCTACATGAACAATTGCCAGCACATCTGAGCGCACCACGTGGAAGAACCATCAGCTCTGTGTGTGTTATTCTAAGTGTGAACCCACACTTAGCTGTCAAACACTGCTGTTTATTTTCATCTTTCAGCGTATAATTATTATTATTATTGCCCTTAATATGTATTTCTTTTCAGTTATGAATTCACAGTAACACCGAGGAATGAGCTGGGAACGGGACCCTCCTCCGATCCTGTAACTTTTAGCACAGAGTCAGGCAAGTTTTACAGACCATCTAATGCAGGTCAAATCCACCATAAACCCCCACAGAAGAAACTCATTACTTGCATGTAAATGCCACTGTACATGTTACATTCCAGGCTGTGATTAGCATTAATTCTCTTGTACTATTAGGCGGTTGCTAGTCTAATCATTTCAGCATGGCACTGGGGAGCAAGCTGATTAAGGATCAAATCTTGAGGCTTGTCAAGCTCACCAGATGTCCTCTGAGGCTCATTTCTAACACATCATGCACCTGGTGATCACAGCATTAAGCTGAATTTGCTCCATTCATTAAGCAGCTGAAATGTGTCCTCGCATTGATCAGCTCTTATGTTTTTAATTCAAAATGACAACACAGAGGGCTGAGTGGTTAGCTTAATTGGCCTCCTGCTCTTGTGCAATCAAAGCCCATCCTGTTGGGGTTGTACACTGTAAATAATATGCTAGACACTCTGAGGCAAGTCTGGATTTGACTGCCTGTTATATCTGAAATGTCTTAATGATGTTGTTCATTACAACTTTCCCTCCTGTCTGCAGCGGACCCTCGAGTGAGCGAGTATGTTTCAGGTGATTTGTTTTCCCCCTCTCTTCACAATATTTTAGCCAGCTCGACAAGTCAGAAATCAGTATTTCAGATTCTCTTGATATTCTGAACAAACCCCACAGGCAAAGATGCCATCTGGACTCAGTTTCCATTTAAAGCTGATGCCCACTCTGAATGCAATGGAAAGCAGTTCGTGAAGAGAACCTGGTACCGAAAGTTTGTGGGCATCCAGCTCTGCAACTCCTTAAGATACAAGATCTACCTGAGCGAGACTCTCAATGGTAATTATGCAAACAAATCAGTGAACAGGAATGACACAAATCACATTACAAATCACTTGCAAACACAATCCTTAACCGGCTTGACTGGACAGCAGTACAGCCTTTTCTTTATCGTAAAAAGCATAAAATTGGCCTCAACATGTAATTATTGATTTTTTTTTAAATGAGTCTGTTAATGAATTTGAAGCAGTAGATTAGATTAGTTTAAAAGTTGATGCATGGAAATGAAATGTTTCCTCATAATTCTAAGAGGACATTGACTTGGCAGCTGCACAGGAGCTGCTTGTATGTCTGTGTAATGAGAAAAGGTAAACCAAAACTGATTAAAAAATAAAAAACAGCAATAAATGTGAAACAAGAAATGGAAATAATGTAAAAGAAAGTAGCACGCTTCATATCCAAGAAAACATGAAAAAGCTCAAAAGATTTCGTTCTGCAAAGCATCTTCGCATCGCACACCATTCAAACACTAAAGAAGAGAACGATGGTTCACATGCTTCTCTTGGTTCTTTCTTTCAAATTCATTTGCAATGAACTGGGAGTTAACTCGTTATGCGGTAACTAAACAATGACTTCCATTCTCCACTGCAGGGAAGTTTTACAACATAGGGGATCAGACGGGATACGGCGAGGACCACTGTCAGTTTGTGGATTCTTTCTTGGATGGCAAGACTGGCAGCCATTTCCTGGCTGACCAGCTTCCAAGCAGACAAGGTATTTTGGTTAGCTGTAAACAACCGCTGATTATTTAATGCCTTTAATTTAGCAGAGTCTCATCTTTCGTTTGTTGCCAGGCTTCTACAGAGCGCTGAGACAAGAGCCCGTTTCCTTTGGAGAGATCGGAGGAAAGTCGCACTCGACTTACGTAGGCTGGTATGAGTGTGGCACTCCCATACCTGGAAAGTGGTAAGAACCCACAGGACTGTCCAGGAGGATGGACTAAGTAGTGAGGAAGAAGATGGACATCAAAGACGCCTGAGTGATCCTGAAGGGAGGTGGGCTTTTCTTACGTGGACTCTGTAGACGGCGCTTTAAAATCACACCTCTGTCCTGGACGTGGACTTCTACAGAACTATTAGGCGTCACAAAACTCTCTAGAGTGCATTTCTTGATCAAAAATGTCCCTAGGGACAAAGGAATGCAGAAGTTGGAGTGATCCAAAATGTTGAACATACAATTAATCACAAGAGAAAATGTTGGGAAGCTGGCTCCCAAAGTGTAATAACTTGATATAAAGTATGATAATATTTATCAAGAATATTGAATTGTGTGTGCTGGGGCTTTTGAGATAAACTAAAATACAGTATTTGTATTGAGCGCCCGCACTGGTCATGTGTATACAGACAGGTGCCAATCATATGTTCATTGTACAGGTTGACTGTAAAATACACAAACACACAGTGACCTTCTGCTGGCCCTAAGGGATTATTAACAGTTGCAGTTTGCACAGTATTAAACATCCGCTCATATATGTATATGGTGTCCAATACAGTTTATTAAGTGTCCGACAGATGGTGGCACATTTCAGGTAAAAGAGAATAATCAGTGGTTCAGGCCAGCATTTCTATGGGAGCATTTAGAAATGAGACTTGATGCCATTAATGTCGGCTTGTCCTGTATTTTACAGAGTGAAAATATAATAGTGGAAACTGCACAAGTAGAATGTGTTCTCTTGTTATAGCTCTGCAAAAGGTTAAAATAAATTGTGGCCTATATGGCTACAGTGATGTAATGCATTCTATATAATTCCAGCAATTGATCGTGTTTTATTCTTATTGGCAAACAGACGGAGAAAGTTGGGATAGTTAGGGATATTATCTCCCTCGGACACCACAGACTGACTGGTGTGTGTGTGTGTAATGGCATTAAAAAGGACTTTAGATTCGCAATTAAACCATTAACTCATAATGAGAGTGTTCAAGTAAGGTCAAAGGTATAAGAGCGGAAGTTGTTTAGTCGTAGACGTAAATGTATCCTGGGGTCTCACCCCCTGTTGGCTAACAGAAAAAAGTGCAGCCTAAAAGCACTAACACTTTGGCTTCACTTTCAGATGCGTACAGTCTTTACTTAGCACAAAAAAGTAATATAAAGGAGAAACTTTTGACCTGTTACTTTCAAGCACCTTTAAATCCCGCAAATCAACAGGTTATTTGACAATTTAAGGTTATGTGAACAGTTAACTACACCGTAACAGGTTGTAACAAGTCATTGCCTCTCAACCGGAGAAGACTAAGGTAAAGTTACCAGTCCTATCGGGAAATGGTCTGGTGTAATATATATGTTACATACATCTATGTATCTTTGTAATAAATGTGCAAACCAATGAAAACAGTTGTTTCATTTTGCAGACTTGATGAATTTCAGAAGGGACTGGCAGTGATCTTGCCAGTCCTCTTTCAGTAAGAAAGCAACCCATTGCAACATCAGCTTTGCACACATGAGCACGCTTGGCATCATTGCTGTAACAGAGGCAGACACAAAACCCTAACACTGTGCTATCAATAACTGGGGATCATTTACAGTGGACAAAGACATCTAGAAAGCAATCTGTCTGGCACGCACCAGGTGGTGAGAAATATTACACACCCTTGTCTAAATGTTATTAGCTCGGTGCGCTCAGTTCCTCTTACTCGCTGAGACAGTTTGACATGAAAGGCTAACCACATCCCACATGCAGGAAAATGAAATGGGAATACCAGCATTACCACAGGTTTCCAAATCTGTGCAGGGGAGAAGAATAAGAGATGAGCCAAACTTAACAGAGACATGAACTCATAAAAACCTCAGAGAGTCAGTGTGTTGAAGAAAAGACTGCAAGACATCACAGGACCAAGAGTACCACAACCAAAACATTAAAAAAAGGGGGGGGGACTCCAAATGGGTCTCAATCATTTATTAGGTCAGAGAAATAAATGTTACAGTTTATACATAAACAACTAATCTCACTGAAGGAGCAATTTGATTTGATATTAGTAAAAACCAGTGATAAGAGAAAGAAAGGAATAGCTAGCTTTACTGGAGGTGATATTAGAAGCTAAACAAAAAGAAAAAGTCCTCTTCATGACACAGGGATCTATACCTCCCATAGGCCATCACTTAGCTAGTGCTCCCCACCATCACTGACACATCATTAATACCGACACGGTGGTGAAATTGATCAAAAAGAATAAAATAAAACATGACTAAGGGGTAACTTTTCATCGAGATAGTGTTTTATGAACGCATCTATGCTGAGGAAATTCAAGACAAAGGCTTTTGCTGTAAATGCAGCCTGAATGCTGATCTTTCTCTCGAAATGAAGAGTTACCATGGAAAGGACAAACAGTTTGTGCAACGGCCTGTTTTGGTTTTCCATGTGTGTGCATACAGACTGGTTACATTTTTTACCATGGCAGACACAAGAGGGCTGAGCAGACGACGGAACTGGAGGGAAAAGACGGGAAAAATAACACGAGGAGCATACACCGGGGCCAGAACAGAGTGGTGTGTTGGAGCGACAGCGTACAAACACTAACCATCAGACTCGGGATGGGGGTGCTTTTTTAATTTTGGATTTGATAATTGTACAAGGGTAGGGGAAGAGGGAAGGTGCAGGGCAGTAAACCAGATTTCTGCACCCACTTCAAACAGTTGGAGCCACATATAGGATGATGATGGGATCAGTAACATCTGCTATCTTATTTTACCGGTACCCAGGTCCCGGTTGAGTGTAGCCCTGGCCATAAGGGGGGCGGTTTCGGGCATAAGGGTTGGCAGCTCCAGGTGGAGGGGTGACAGTGTTGCCTGGAGGGGGGGTATATCCTGGGCGGGGCTGGAACCCTGAGCCGGGCTGAGAGTTGGGCGGCATGGTGTAGTTAGCAGGTTGGGAGGCCTGTGTGTAGTTTTGTGGTGGGAATGCTCCTGGTGGGTACTGCTGGGTGCCCTGAGGTGGATGGGTCTGCTGCTGCTGCCCACCCTGGAATCCTGCTGCTGGCGCTGCACCAGGAGCTGGAGCCTGCGAGGAGGGAGGAGCATAGTTTTGGAACTGCTGCTGTGGCTGTGGAGGGGCTCCGGGCTGAGGGTTGTATCCAGCTGCGAGAGGGGAGAGAGAATCCTTAATTCTCTCCAGACATAAAAGAAATCGGCTACACAGAACAGCAGCTACCCGTTTATCTGCTAGCATCACTTTTAATCTTACCAGGGTACTGCATACCGTACTGCTGCTGAGGTGGGGCACCTGGCTGCTGAGGAGGGTATCCACCTGGAGCTTGGTATTGCTGGTACACTTGACCTGAAAAGGTGGGGATGATCATGATCAGTGCCAAAGAATTTAATTTTGTCCAACAGCAATATGACCACTGCCTATTGGATTTGTATCCTCATCACCAGCAAGCGTGGAGAAAATATTGGACTAAACAGTGATGTTTAACCTTTATACTACAAACACTGCAAGCTGGCTTTCAAATCAGCTTCATGGTTTTTTAAGAGCATCTTTTCAACAGCTAATTTTGGTGTAATAGTGTAATTCTAACCACCATTATCACCAGGCTACCTCCACAGACATTTGGGAGGATTAAAGATTACGATAGACCTCAGATAATTGGATGCAGTTACAACAGCTCGAAAGCCCCTTGGTTGCGTCTACACTTGGCTTTTTTTGTTTTGTTTTTGAGAGCCAATATTATCTGATCCACCCCAGACACACATGGGACTATCTTCACGGAAACACCTGTGCATTGGGATAGAATAACACACAACTCCTTTAATGAAAACAGCTGGAACCACTTTGATAGAAGTATCTGTTGTTAATCTCCCACAGAGACTGCTCTGTGGCACATTACAGTAAAATCTGTCTTCGAGCGAGAGAGAAAGATGCACGTGCAGGAGCAGGCATAAAATAAATAAATAAATGAATAACACTGCAGGCTTGGAGACATAACCCTGGATTTTTTGCAAGAAAGAAGACACGTCTGTGTTTGCAGACAGTGACTTCATGGGTTTGCACCGCCTACGGACAAATGAGGAGAATGATCAAGTCTAAAGGTCCAATCATCCCAATACTTTACTTTAAATAGTAATTCTTACGAGGCCTTTAAACCTGGAGCATCGTCATGCTACACCCTTTAATACAGTCAGTAATCAGGAGTATATCTTTCATGACAGGGAAAGGTCTTTTTGTTATTGTTACTTTCATTTGCTCATTACATTTTCCATCGAATGCCTTAGAGTTCAGCAAATGTGCAAAAACTTGGCGAACAACTGTTCTCTCCCTTAACAAGGCCTAAATACTACTCCCAAATCTTTGGCCTGGCAAATAAGTAGGGTGACGACGCATGAAAAGCACAGCGAGAGAAGGCATAATGAAAGAGGGCTGGGTTCACTGGATTATTAAGTGCTGGTAAAAACTGGTGCTTATTTTCCACAGTTCTTAGAGAATCTACACCAAAGGAAAGCTCAAAGGAGATTTTAAGCACCTATCAGATTGTTCTGTACTGTACTGTCTGCATTCAAAAGTAAATCCATATATAACGACATGCTCCAGGCGAATTACTCCACAAAAAACACATTCCATACAGCACAAAGTAATGTCTGCTGGAATATTCAGCCTGAAAACTTTGGACTGGTTTGGGAGACACCTGACAGCTAAATGCTTAGAAAGACTAACTCTTTGATGTCTCTGTATAAACACCTCAGTGGTGTGGCAACCATGTGTTATCTTCTTACATGAATATTACATGTGTGGCGAGGCACGTGTGTGAAATTGGCTTCTCCTGTTCTCCTCGCCTGTAATCCATCATCAGAGTTATGCAACAGAGATGGAAAGATGCACGGCTGTCTGACCTCTCCAAGAGGTCAACCATCAGGGGTGAAAGATGTGATAGGTAGGCTGAAGAATTACTTTCACTTTGGCTGCAGGCCTGCTGACCTCTCCACTTGTCTTTAGGAGGAATAATGAGGTCCTATTTTTAAATAAACATTTCACATCGAACCCACATCTGCCAATCTGATTAAGAGTATCGTGTAACTGTTCTGAGTCACTGTTACATGCGCACGTGTTTACAGTTTCTTTCTTTCTTGCAAAGATGTAAAAGATTTTTGCCAAGTGTCCATCAAAGGATAGCGTAAAATCTTTACCATCTGCTTATGGATCTTGTTAGCAGAATTCTTATGGTAACAAGTAACCTAGGTTTGCATTAAAAGTGAGCTTGAGGCTACTTTTAAAAAAGGCCACACATGCTCAGTTGGCATCTAGTCTCACAGATCACCGTTTTACAAACTCTTGTGCATTGACAGGCTGCTCTGATTTGCCTTGAGGCTTTTATACTAGTCTGCAACCGAGGACAGGAATAACGTGAGGGAAAGGGTTGACCGAAGGAAAAGAAGATGCCAGCCTGCTGCATGCAGGGCATAAAGACAGGGTTTGGAAGATCATTTCTGCAGCTGTTAAGAAGTTATTCTTTACTGATCTGTGGGAGCTTTCTACCTGCACAGCAAAGTTAGAGTGAAGCATGGTTAAAGTTTGCTCAATATCGTGTGACGTGTTGAATGAATCTCTTATAACTACCTACATCCAGCATATAGCTACACAACATCTAAATCTTTTTTGTTTGATGCACCCACACATCAGGCCTTCAGTGACACAACAATACACTAAAGCCCCCTCCTTGCGTTTGCTTTGGTTAATAGCAGATTACTCATAGTATGTATGGAAGATTCTGACTTTAAAATGTTTGAACCAAACTAGAAACGGAGAACGACTTCAAAGGAAAAGTCGTGGCTTGTTCTGAAACCAACACCTTTCGTTTACTTTGAACAACTGAGTGTCTTCTCTCCATGCTACTGGTGACCACAGCTACATATTGTCGACCAAAGCACTTGACTCCTCTCTTAATCTTCCTTTGACAAAAGGACAAAAAAAAAAAAAAAAAAAAAAAAAAAAAAAATCCTGATCTTTCTGTTTGGTCTTCTGAATAAAACAGTGTGCTGCTGCTGCTGGCTAACCATCCCCACTCTTTCTCTTTTGGACCAGCTAAACTCTTATTATGCCCTCTGGATAGGTTCTGGTGCTCTAACCAGGCCAAACCGCAAACCACCAGCTAAATGGAAGTCATACAACTCGTGTGCTGATCTTCAGCGTAGCAGGTGTGGTCAGGAGTCTGTGGAGTGCCTGCTCAGAGTGAAAGTTACAGCTCTCACAGGGTGCAACATGAGGCTCCACTGGCCTGCACATCCAGCTGAGCCAAACCACAAGCTAAAAAACAACCCAGCACATTCACAGCAATAAGTGAAACGATACAAAATGCTTCACCTCTGTGGCTGCACCTGTCTGGCTGCCTTTTATAACAAAAAAAAAACAGGCCAGAAAGTGTTAAGTGAAAAGTTTGAATATGGAGTGAGAATGAGAACAAGACAGATTGGCATGTAAAACCAAATCCCCCTGAGAGCTTGATGCTAGAATGTAGTTCTGTTAACAAAATACTCTCCCCCCCCCAAAACTGCCTGGTATGTTTTGTTCATTTGTCTTTATCAAGGATGATTCAGAGTTAAAGACTGCACCGGAGAGAGCTACGATAAGGCGAGCTGAAAGATGAATATTAATTACATGGGGATGCTCATGATTACACTGTGTTTAAAATTAAACTAAATGTTAATTAGTCATTATAAAAAATATGCTATTTCAACTGCAGAATGGGTCTGATTGCCAAAAAAAACAAGGTCAGAGTAAATGCAATAATCAGTAATATGGGAAATGGAAAAAATTTATTATATGTCAATGTGAGGCACAGTACAGTCAACCTATGCAATGAAATCAGTGGGGCTCATTCACTAATGTGAGTGCAAAAAAAGATATAATAGTGTTATAGGCCCTATATTGCTTGTATAGGGCAAACAATAGTGATGCCCTATACAAGGCGTGCTTTCATTCTTGCTCAAGATCAGCTACATATGCATTACATGTGTGTAATCCAGCTCCAGCCCAGCCCTGAAATAGATAAGTGGTTAGGAGCTTCAGGCTGCAATAACTGGGCTAGTGAATGCTCCATCACCTGAGACAGTTAAAGCGCTTTTATCAAAGTACGCCTTTAAACTGATCCATGATCACAAATGTGCACCAAGTGTCAAGAAAGTTTGTGGTTTCCATTTAGCCTGAACTGGTGACATGTAGGCAAAACCGTTGCTTATTAGAAGATGTTTAAAGAAAACTGCACATTAAAGGCTTTTCTTGGCTAAATATATTTCTTTTTTTATGTGCCTGTTTTCTGGTTTGTGTTGGAAAACTGTTAAATATGACAGAAATTAAATTACTTGTCATTTGTGCCTGCAGTGTACGTTGCTCCACTGTTGGATGTTATTGTAATCACCCACACTGCAGGGCCTCTGACACTCTGTGCTCTGAGGTAATTTTTGCTTTGTACAAACAAATTTGTGAAAGGAAAAGACTGATGAATTCCACATTTGTGTGTGAAACGCTCCTACACGCCATTTAAAGACAAATTTGTGCACACACACACACACACTGTGAATGAGGCCCAGTGTGCTCTTTTAAATTCAATCATATTTCTCTCCATTTGATCTGTTCTGATCCAAACAATCTTCCTCAATTCCAGAAATTTCCACTAGCTCTGGTCTACTGTGTTTCGCTGGCAGGATGAAAGCTAAAAGCTTAGTGAGCAGCAGTAACAGCTGGTGCATCCTTCCTACTCTACATCTTTACTTATTGGTAGATTACACACACATAACTCAAATCAGTGAAGGTAGACTGAAAAATAGTTCAACAACACAAACTGGGATTGGGAGTACTTGTATTTAAACAAAGCAGTTAAAACACAATGTACATAATAAACTGACAACTGTGTGCATTTGCTTTACCTTGGAAAACCTGCTATATCCTTTCTTCAGTTTCATTTTTAGTCAGAACTACTCTTTGGAAAAGAAATACTCCTGGATGAGCTTTTGTCAACATATAGGCTCAGCAGGCAGTCGCATTTTTGTAAGGCTACTTTGGTGGCAAATTTGGAAAAACATTCTGTTTAACAGCACCACTATAAAAAGTAATTGCTTAATCTGCCACACTGCAGGGGCCTTTGACACCCCTGTGCTTATAAAGACATTATGTAACTGTGCTTACTTTTTTGGAGGACACATATCTCTGTCAAAGGATCTGTATGCTTTTTTTATTTGTGTATTTTCTACAGTACGTGCGTGTGCACACATCTCACCATCCATGCCTGCTGGGGGTCCCTGCTGCACTCCAGCATATGGAGCCTGTGGCTGAGGGGGCACTCCTGGCTGAGGCGCTGCAGATGAGGAAGAAGCAATGCTGTCAGGGGTTCCTGAACGCTCCTCTGCTGCAACAGCTGGGGGAGTTGTACAAACGGCACACAAATGCACAGACGATCAGAAGACACGCAGATGCCTGATATAGAAACTAGACAATTAAATGAAATCAATTTTCAAAGATAGCATTTGCACTTCGGCTCTACCTGGGGCCTGGTCCTCGCTCAGGCCAAAAGAGGAGATGACATTCTTGTTGACCTCATCCTGGTTTTTTAATGGATCAAAGGCCGACATACTGGCTGCACTGACTGGAGTGGCCTGTTTCACTGTGGGGTCAGCTGTCACAACTTTTCCTTCACGCCCATCCACTGATTCTGGAAAGGGAAGAGGAAATGTGATGCTAAGACAACATTTTAGCTTGTTAAGATGCCATGGAGACAAAAGTGTAATAAAACGAATAAGGGTCTGGGTGTTTCTGACAAACTGCAAGTTTTCCAGATTACCCTTTTATATTTAACTCAGTTGATCCTTAAAGGCCAAAAACTATATGAGCATATTAGTTAAGAAGTAATGAAAAATATTTTAAAAACTTTTAATGTTGCAGCTTACAATATTAAAGCTTTGGTCGCAGCTAGGATTAGTCGGAGAGACCTTGTTTTTGCTCAACATGTGCGCATATGTGGGCGCGATTGACCACACTCAGGCTGGACTGATCTAGCATGTAACAAATTTAGAGTCAAACTGCAGACAAATATTTGTTTAAAAAAAAAATTTAAAAAGTGTTCAATTAATCCAACAGTTACTGACTCCAGTAAACCGTCTCAGTTTGGTGCCAATGTCTTTGCGGGATACAGCTCTTATAACGCCAACTACAATACTGTGGACTATGAACCACTTTTATTAGTTAAGGAGGTCACGCAGTCCACATTACCAAGATTATAGTGAGTCCCAGAGATCTAAAAGTAGAAACTATAACAAAAAGAATCACAGAACCACCCGGTTGTAGAGTTGCTAACGACCCAGTGAGTTGTTCATAATATGAATTCGTGTACATGTTTAATTGTTTTTTCTATGACTACACTAGCTACATTTGGCAAAAGGCTTATATTATATAACAAGCTTATATATAGTCTATCGTGTGTGAGTGAGTGTGGTTACCACTGTCTGGGGCTGTAGCAGCCAGACCAGGCTCTGTCGGGGGCTCCAGGGTATCAAGGAGGTTGTTGACTTTATTCCTGAGCTCAATGAGCTCCCTGCGCAGGTACTTTACCTGACTGGACTCCAAAGGCCGCGGCTGACCATTAACTGCAGATAATAAGATGAAGAAATCAGAAAACGATAATTTATTTCAGTAATAAAGCAGAGTAAAATCTTCTCCATCCGCGCTCCTGTTGAGCACTTTTAAACTACAAAACTCCCACCGATTTTGTTAACTACTGAAACTGCATCTTATTCATTGTGATATCTTACTGTCTAGGACTCCTTGGTCATATAAATCATGGTTTGGATGATAATCGAGAGTAGAATATCTGGGTCAGAGTGGACTCTAATGCAGCAGAATTGGCTCACACTCTCAGAAACACCAAAGTTCCTCCAGACTTATTAATAAAACTGTTTATAAGGATTGACGCCTGACAATAAACTCATGTGGTGAACTTCACATTATGCACTGGACGGAAAATCACAATGGAAATAAATAATTAAAAAATGCCTGGCAGCTAAGAGGCCAGTCAAAATAGCTCAACACATAATGGTAAATTTAAAACTATCTGACTTCTACACTCCAGTTGTTTGGAAGCCAATAAGGTATCTGCATGTTATGAGTGATGATCTGTTGGCTCCATAATCTAAATACCTGGGATTACTGGGATCATCTATCACATGGTTACTTCCACAAAGCCATTCACAACGGCTGCTGAGCTGAACAGGAATCGCTGTCACCCCACCCTGACAGCAAAGCATTTAACTAAGAATAGAGCCGGGTTGTTGGCAATAAACTGAAACCTGCTAATCTGCAGGAAACATGTGACAAACCTCTTCAAAATAGTCAACTCTATATGCCCTGTACCACATCTTCTCACTGACCAAAGAGTGAAATTTCCACTGCAAAAGGAATGAACTGGACGTCGCTCCGCATTCCTCTCTCACACAAGTTTCTCTGTCTGACTGAATAATGCTGAACAGAGACGGATGGGCTCATGAGGCACTGTGCTGAGACGCAGGCCGTCATGCGATTCCAGCTCCTCTCCCTGCCTCTGAATATCAACACATGTTGGACGGTGTAATTTCCACGTGAGGTCAAGACATGCGATTACGAGCCAGGGCTCTGTTTTGATTTGTAGGAACTTAAACAACTTTTTCTCTTTTTTTTGAGAAGAAAAAAACCCCCTTTCTGCTTCCAGCCTAATAATAGAGGCTACAGCAGGAGTGACTGAGAGCAGAGCACAGGAAACAACATCATGTTGTTAATACAGTTTAGACAGTAGAGAATGTGTGCTGATGCACTTCTAATGTTGTGAAAGAGTTTTTTAATGACAGATTTGATGCTGGTTTGCTATGGTTACGAGTCACACTTTTTCGCAGCTGCAAACACCCCAAAGTTTGACTTAAAGTAAGCTTAAGGTGGTACCCAATCATAACTATTCCAACATGTTCATTGGATATTTAACACACTTCAGTTCACGTCGCTACTGAAAACTTACTGACTTTTCATTGCCCTGGAGCAACTTTTTCACAAAAAGTACTTATCGCAAAAACATATAGACAGTACTGCTACACAGTCCACTCAGATGAGGCATGCCTTCCTGTCTACAATTCAGTGAGCAAGCACGCAGTTGACACTGAAGCACAATCAGGTGCTCCAAGCTTCAAATATTTGTTGGTTGTTACGGTCCAATCTCCAGAGCCCAAAAACAGTATTGGTATGCTGTTTCTAAACTGACAAAACTCCAACACTATTTAGTTACAGCCAGGAAAGACAATCCTCTAAAACACAAGCCAAACACTGGACACAGTGTTGTGTTAACAGAATAACAAAACACCTGTACTGTAAAAATGCCTCCCCAAAAAGTTTGATTAGTGAAAGAATCAACTTAAAATTTCACAGGCTCAGAATATTCCTTCTCTTACCGCCTAGCATTAATACACAGCTTTGCTGTGACTGAAAGAAAAATAAATCTGAAAATGTGGCATATCTGATCATATACATTTCAGTCAGCAAGGATTATCAATACACTTCAGTATAAGCAAAAGTGTACCTTTTTTCCTTAGACATAAGAATAATTAACTGATGGCCTATTTTAAAAAATGCATTTTTATTTGTAGTGTTTCATTATGGATTTAAAAACATTTTTTTCCATGCATTCATCAATTTCTACTACTAATCTGAGTTAACAGTCTAAGACCTCTCTATCCAGTTCTCCAAGGGGGCACTGTGGTGTTCTCAAGCAAAGCAAGGGCCATCATCTCTTCAGCATGTCCTAGGATCTTCTACCAGTTGGGCATGCTGGAAACACCTCAGAGGCATCCTAAAAAGAGACTGAGCCCCTCACCCCACCACTAAGGGAGGGAACCCATTTTGAACACTTCTATCTGCAGTCTCATCCTTTCAATCACTATCCAAAGCAAGTGGCAATAGGGGTGGGAATATAGACTGACTATTACGATTCTAAAATATTAAATATTAAATATTACAAATAAAATGTATAATTTAAATCTTAAGCCTCCTATTAACCACAAACCTGTTAACAATGAGGCTAAAACGTGTACGGCAAAAGCATGGTCGACACAGCCAGGCTTTCTTAAACCGAAAACTCTGATCCTTCTGCTTCAGAGAGGAATAACAGCTAAATCATACTCTGAGCTTGATGTTTGGGAAAAAAATAATTAGGAAAATTACAATGCATACAGCTGATTTGAAATTTAGAACTCTGAACATAACCTGCTTAAGGTTATGTGTTCAGCATATTTACTATAGTGATATATTATAGAAAAATAGCCAAGGGCCCTGTGATAGGCTGGCAACATGTCCAGGGTGAGCCCTGCCTGTTGCCTGCTTGTAGCACTGCACTGAAAAAGGGATGGATGGATGGATGTAGCCAAGTTAAAACAAAAAGAGAAAAGAAAGAATAAACTCACAAACAAAACAAACGCACCTAAGCCCATTAATCTCAATGTTGAGTACACCTCTTTGATCAAAGTCCACTTTTTTACCATTTCACTTATCTTAATCATACTTTGGGAAAACTAACATACTAAGTCCTAAAAAAATCCCAGAAATTTCATCACAATGTTTTTACTACTGACAGCAACAAGGCCCGAATAACATGTTAGGGTGAGGCATATTGGCTGGTCAGGTAACTGATTATTCAACGAGTTACACCTGCTGAGCTACTGAATGACTGTGGAATTATCTGGGCGGGGCAATGGTTTAGCCCAACAGGTTGAGGTGGCGACCCATAAGCTATAAGGTCTTTGCAGAGGCTCTGGTTCGAACCTGCTCCAAGCTATTTTCTGTCAAGAATAACTGGTACAAAATACACACATCTACTACCTGTCATAGTTTTGTTTGTTAAATCGGTGCTAAGAAACAGTGATTCCAAAACAAATTAGTCAGAAGGGAGTGTAGATCATTTTCATTTGGACAGTAACGAGCTGAGGTTTGCTGTGTGGAAAAATAAGCTAGACTGCCCTCCAGTGACTGGCTGCTGTAACAGCTGAAGTAAGAGACTAAACATCTACAGCCTTGAATTCGTCAAGACAAAAACACGCATATAGTCCATAAGAAGAAATGTGTTAATTTCTTACCAAACAAAGTCAGTTTGAGTATTCTACTACACTGGATGGCGAATGAGAGGTCAGAGCTGTCAAAAATGGTAATGAGGTCATCATCTGTAAACAGGAAATGGGGACAAAAGATGATTAACTGCACAGCAAATTGTCACTTTCAAAGAAAATATGCTGAGATTACCATCATGAAGTACACTTGTCACCAGAGGATGACCGGACCCTCACAGGCCTTTTCTGTGTCCTGACTCACCTTCATCCTTGTATTTGATAGTGACCTCGTCGTTACTCTGCAGCTTTCCCCTGAAGACACGCTGCATCATGAGCACCAGCTCATCATAGGTAATATCTTCATTATGGATGGGAATGCGTCGGATGTCGTCACCCAACTGGGCTTTGATGATCAGCTTCCCGCTCAGGTCCAGCTGGCCGTTCATGGTGCCGTCTGACCTCTTCTGCTCCCAGCACTTGACAAAGGTAGAAGAGAGGTGTTCACACTTTCAGTGCAGCCCTGAACTCTTCTAGGCATTACCCAACAGGGAGTGACACACAGTCACACTGAACACTGGCCACTCTTTAACCTTCCAGCTCCTTAGTACAAAGTAGGGTTGTATAATTACTCAAATTTGATTTTCAATTACGATTTATTCTACAGTTTTTAGTGATTATCAAAGGCTAATTCAGATAAAATAATTATTGCGCCACATTATATTTTTATTTCCTTTTAACCCTCTTAAATCATTCTCTGCTGGGAAACTATCCAGAAACTTCCCAAACTGCATGTGTAAACAGAGCTGGCGTGAAAAGCAAAACATATCACACACCAAGGCAGTTTATTTGCATTCATTTTTATAATCTCTTCTCTGCAGGGTTCAAATGGAAATTTATTGAAAATGCAAGGACAGCAGGAGCAGGCTAAAAACGGTAACATGGAAAAATGTGTCATAACATTTTTTTTTTTTAACTGTGTGAACATAAGAGCGCAAAAACTACTTAGGAGGTATGCATACTGCAGTGCCAGGGCACCACTAGTCAGCAAAATGGCATTCACAGCAACATGTATGTCTAGCTTATAGAACAGAATATATAATTATTAGTTAAGCCCTTTTTAAAACTAGGTCAGAATAAGTAGGTCAACAGTATAGCGCTTTTTCAAGTCACAACCAGTCATCCACCCATTCACGCACTGGTGATGGCCACAGCCACCCTGGGGCGTACTGACAGAGGTGAGGCTGCCAGACACCGGGCCCTTTGATCACCACCAGTAGGCAACGGGTGAAGTGTCTTGCCCAAGGACTCGAACTGGCAACCTTCCGATTACAAGGCGAACTCCCAACTCTTGAGCCACGATCGAGCCATAACAGCTGCTGTGAGAACAGTCCTATGATTACATTAATATGCCGAAATTAACAGCTTGTCTTCACTGTCACAAAGCTCTCTTAATGTTGACTAGGCCTGTTTGAAATTACACACAGAACAGGAGCGCTCCTCCCTTGACTTAAATGAAAACCATGTCACTCCAGAGTCTAAGGGTCAAACATCTTCATGTGAGGTGGCACCGGCTATAGAATAACAGACCTCCTTGTAGACTTTGACCCAAAATATCATCTCAAAGCCATTTGGCGAATCATATAAATGATTACAAAGTAATCGCAAATTAAAACCCATTTTACTCATATCATACCGGTAAAACAGATATTTCTTTGGGGGGAGGGGGTATGTTATAAGAGGCCTGCACTCATTAAACAAGGTGGGGTTTACACACTGTGTTAAGTTAACGTAAACCTCATCGTTCGTGTACAGTCACGAGTTGGATTAACTCTGACGTTATCTCCTGATGTTGTAAGCTCAGCAATATACTCTTTCTGTCCGGGCCAGATGAGTAATTGGCTGGATGCTAGGGATTGGGTGGTAGCTAACGTTTAGCGTACAGTAACATTTAATGAGTACGACTGGGGAAAAAAATTAAACCGAAACGGAGTCTATCAAGTTAATTTCTAGAGCTCTGGAAACAAATCTTAAAATATCACAGAAGCGAAAGTAAAACTTTTATATAACGGCAAAAGTCGCAGTTATCTATCAGTGGCCCATCAACAAACAGGACTGACTGCTAACGCTTTTTAGGCCGTTTCACCACTGCCATTGCAGTGTTTACTGTATACGTTACGTACACTTAAAAAAATGAATGATCTGTTTAATTTCCTGATGTATATCTGAAAAAGCTGGAATAATAACACTTAGCTTTTCCTATATGACAATGAGTCGTCAACAAGCCGTTTCCTGTGTAACTTATAACAGCTCTACCTATAATAGAGCTAGGTAAGAAGGTATAAACTGATAATTTCCCTACTTCACCTTACATAGACTCGATCAGATCATTAACTGACGAATCTTTTGTTAAACAACTCCCTCTGTATCAGTCTCGACACCTGTTTGGACGAGCTAGCGTAGCGTTAGCTCCCTGCGTAGCTAGCTAGCACCACAACAGTCCGTAATAGCATAGAAACTGCTTTGTAGTTAAATTATAACATAACTCGAAGTAATGTTTTTACCTGAACCAGACGACTTGACCACGATGTATTTCACGGGTTTCCCCAAACCGTGAAAATCTAATCTATTAGCTAGCCTAGCTAGACCCGGGCAGCAGCATCAGGAAGTGTCCTCCAGACTGTCAACGTCAACCAGTACGTGGCATTCAGTGTGCGCAGCCGCAGACCGACTGGAACAAAGTGCGTTGAGAGCCTTCACAGAATTTCAGCCATCACCTTGAGCAGCGTTTATTTATTTACCTTTTGAACACCGGATAGCTAAGCACGCACAGAGTCTGCAGTAAAGCGAAGCTGGTGTTCTCGTGCTGCAACAGAATATCTTAAAAACAGCAGTACATGCAGATACTGTGAACGCACCCATTACAAAAACCAAACAAGAAAATATCATAAGAGGTAGACTTAACATACTGAACAAATAAACACATGGCAAAGCATATTGTTTAACAGTTTGTAAGTGTGTGTGTGTGTGTATGAATAATTGCTTCAATACTGTAAGTATGAACATTACATTTTCTTTAAATCATAGGAAGACTTTTTTTTGAGAGAGACACCAACATTATTCTTTTTTTCTTTGATTGGAGAAGGGCTGAAGTCACAGTGACTGGACTCCATTTTTATCGCTGGTGCTTTGGATCCCAATCCCAACCTAACTGTGTGTGCAAGAAATCAATCTGCTGCTTTAAATAAATAAGTTTATTGAAATGAACAATCATTAGCTTTAAATGAAAATCAGGGATGCAGGATGAATCATATTACATAATCATGAAGACTAAGGAGACATAACTCATGTATTGAAAAAAAAACACAAGTTTTGTCCATTCACAGCTTTAAAAAAAACTCCATTATTTGTTTTTCTTCTCCTGAGTAGCATCAAACCATGAATCCAGCAGTTTTTTCATGTAGTACAACTGCCAGCCGTGCACTTGAGCAGCAACCACTATAGCGACGTATGCAGCAGTCACTGCAGAGCAGCCAAAAATGAAGCGGAAGGCTTTTCCTTGACGGAAGAGCTGCTTTGCTACAGGAAACATCTCCATGCCACCATATATAAGAGGTGCAAAAGAGAACAGCCCTGCACTGATCATTGACAGGACCAGGTAGCTGATGTTGTTCTTTGGGAGGGACAGGCTGCTGAAGAGCAGAGGGAAGATGCTGAGCAGATAGGGGTACTCCCACTGGTATGGCATGGACACAGTGTCCTGTGACACAATGTTGAAGTGGCTGACGGTCACTTGCGCCGCCACCAGCAGCCAGATGAGAAAGTGGACCACGTTTAACTTCCGTATCTCTGACTTCAAGGAAGCGCTGCAAAAGAGAAAAACAGACCATCAGACTGCAACTCAGAGATAATGTTCATATTTATTGACAAATGCCAAACATAGATACTTGCTTCATCTGGTACTGTGGGGCCATCCTTAGTTTGTTTTTCATGTTTGGAGAAACCTGTTAATGCACAAGACAAATAATGTAACATGCAAATGACAGCAACCAAAGAGCAGACACTCCTAAAAAAAAATGGTGATTTCATCAAATTTCATTGGAATATTTAAAATCCGGAAGACAATCAGGGTATTAAAAGGCATTTAATATTTAAAGCTGCAAAAGGACAGTTTTTTACATTCGAAAGCTGGAACTAACTGGTTAACCAGGCAATGTGACAGATTTAACCTGCCAATGTCCCAGTGTGCGAATAATCAGCCTGGTAAATGCAAGGACACCGTGAGGAGAAAGATAATAGAGGATACAGATTCAGCGATAGTCATAATAAACGTCACCGTTTCCCAGCTCTCACAACATGATGCAAACAGCGATTCAAACAGAAAACGGCCGTTTTCGCGCAGACTAGTCGGGCTGGGATTTGAAGCATTAGCTGCTACTGGCTAACCTAGTTTAGCGTTTACTTTGGACAGATACGTTTTGTACGTTAGTCTAGCATTTTTATTTATTTATTTGTTATCACAGGTAACGATAGTAGCAGAGTGAACTTAGCTTACCGATGATGCTTACACCTGACTTCTTCAACGTTTGGCCGAGCCCCTTGTTTAAATTTCTATCCAAAGGAGATGTGCTGAGTGAACATCAACGACAGCTTTAAGCATGCGCACTGACGACTGACAGCCCTCGGCAGCATCAGCATCTTCTTTTCACGTCACAATCAATAGTTCTGTTATCTGATACTCTTTATTTGGTAGTATTGGTTAAGTTAATTAAGTTGATTAACCATGATTGTCGCGCTCTACAGGGCTAAAATACCAATTTATAATGTTTTTCTGCAAAAACGAAAAAGACGCTGACTTTAAGAAATTTGATTACATGTAAAAATTTCAGATAATTTTGTTACATAAGTACAATTGAAAACGTAAAATTGAATGGAAATTGGTCAAATGAAATGATTGACTGATTATGATTGATTGGTTATCTAAATATAAATTATCTCATATAAATATTTACAGACTGGAAACCTGTCTAGAGCGTAACCTGTCTCTGCGGTTTTTTTGTGTTTGTTTTATTGTTTTTAAGTCACACTATTAGATCGAAATTCAGTGCTACAAAGCATAATTAATATCGATGTTGATTTTCAGGCAACAGTTCTTGATGAATACACTTTAGGCATCCTGATATATGCAAGGCTACATTTAGTAAATTATATTGATACGATGTAAAGTTTATTAAACCATGAGGGTCAAGTGGGTCAAATATGTTAAGCCTATAAAACCAGATCTCATGGAGGTGGTAAGTAAATGGCAGTGTGATATTTTTTTTTTTTACTCATATTTCTCTTCAAACTTTGATCTCTTCCAAAAAAAATACACATTTTCAGGATAGACAAAGGATATGACACTCTTGTTGTTCATTTGTCCTTTTAAACTGCTTTCTGAAAACAAAGAATTAAGAAATGTTTCACCACATATGTTGTCTTAGGTTAATGAATAAATACTGCTACTATGGCTAGTGCTTACTGCTATTCACCTGCTTTGCATAATGGAATATTATCAAGTTGTTGGATTTAACATTATTTAACAGGAGTTTAATGAGATATGTGTGACAATCCTATCAATTTTTTTTTTATAAAGGAGTCTTCCAGTGCTTTCTTATTGTTTGCTCTTTAAATGTGCCATAACAGCTTTAGTCAAATGGGTTTCAGTGAAGCTCAAGATGATATCTGTGGCAATTCTTTTAATCAAATCATTTTTATTTAGAAAAACATCACAGACAATAACAACAAACTTGAAACATTGATACACATAATTTGATTACAATGACAATATTGGCACCAAAGTCATTATCATTTCCCGTGTTTGTTTTTTTTGTTTTTTTGCTGTTTATTGCATGCAAGTCATCAGCAGTAAAAATTACAACAACAACAACAATAACAATAAATTAATGACATAACTGTTGTTAATCAATTGCCGCAGCATTCAACACTTGCTTTAAGTCCATTAATGAATACAGAAAAACATGTAAAGGAAACACACTGCAGATACAGGAAACTTAATTTGGTCATCGCTCTTTTAAACATCTATAAACTGTTTTCCACATATTATGCCATCTTATTTGTAATTATACTCATAACAACTATAATGCACTGTGATATGCTTCTGTGGAAAAAATAATAATATGGCCTGCAAAACAGTCAAAGAATATAATCAGTTCATTTTTATGTAAAAGCAGTAAATAAAAATATTAACGGGTAACACTGGTTTTGACTTTAAAGGAGGACTCGGCGACTTGCAGTTCGGAGACTTGTTACCTATCAATGGGATTAGCTGTGGAATATTGTTTTGCACTATAAACCATCTGTAAACATGCAACTTTGTGTTTGTTTTCATGTAACACTGACATATAATTCAACTGTTTAGTTGGTGATAAAGAATTTTTGTTAAGTGTAAAATGTTAGGATGATAATGTACCAATATTTATTAGAGTATACTGAGTGGTTTTAATAGATCAGAGCAAAACTGTGTCCTATTTCCAATTCTAATACAGCACAATAACCACAAACCTACCTCAGAAAAATAAAACATAAAACTTATGATACATTCTTAAAATTTAAACCTCACTCAAGACCAATAATCAGCCAACAACACACTCAGGTTATTGACTTAATTTTGACAATCTATGTGTTGTGTAGCGTCTTTCTAAAGAAGAGTACACTAACTGCTGTTTCAGCTCACCAACCAGTACCAGTTGTCCCTTATACATACAATTCCTTCACTCAAGTCTTGTTCTTAACAGAACATTAGACTTAAAATGATCTTTACCCCCAGGTTTAGTCCTCTGCAACCCAATGTAGATACCAACACAAATAGAAATATATTTATCTAAAAAATAAACAAACAAAAATAAAACATGGCAATGTGCAGACTGCTGTAATGCAAACTTCATTGCTCCAATCTGAACTCTCATTTGAAAGAGATTTTTTTTCATACTTATTGTTATCACTAGAGAAAAGTCATTGATTATACAAATATATGCATGCAAAAAAATATATTTCCTGTTGAAATGAATGCTATCTTACTATTTTATACTTTCACATTATATGTTGCCACATGGGGTAGCTGCCAATTTTAAAGACATACAGGGACCAAATTTGACACAGCTGCAACAGTGTTACTATTATTATACCATCTCTTTTTACCCTCATTTACTTATACTTCCCTTCTATGTTTATACTAATAACTTCCACTCTTAAAATATGCGCATGAAAGTACCTTTGTAGCCATTTCTAAATTCTGTTTTTTTCTTCTTCTTTTTTTACATTCTTTTATACCATCCAGTGCTGTAAAAGAAAGATTTTTGCTCTCCCAATTAAACCATCTCTTTGGCTTCGTACAGATTTAATTTGCCAGATTTAATATCTTCTTTAAAATATATTATTTTGTCTTGTCTGTTGACGACACTATTTGCTTGCTGACTTTGCATTAAAAGTACGCTTAGTGTAAGGTAATCTGTGTTTTCTGTCATACAAAAATATGCTCTTGTGTTCTTCTTACCAAAGCCTCTCTCTCTCTGCAGTTTGTGGTTTTACATTGGATATAACAAGTACCCAGTGAAGGAGGAATGCACGTACTGTCCAGCATAAAGTCCTGAAGCCTGATCTGAGGGCAGCTGAATATACACAGTGTCCCCTAGCTGTAGAGGTAATACTGCACTCCCTGATGCTTGGTCTAGGAAACCCTTTTTGTATTCATCATATGTATACATTACAGGCTCATTGTTTCTCATTAAAGCAACCCAAACATTAGTTCCTTTGCAATGAATGTGGTAGGCAAAGTAATAAATACCAGGTACTTCACAAGTGAAAATTCCTGTCTGGGGGTTGTAGTTTTGGCGACCATTGTACAAAAGCTTGTCAAAGATGACTGGAGTGCCGACAGGTGGAAATGGAGTCATTGCTGTAGCTGTGAATGCTGGCATTTCCAGCCCACTGGGACCCATTACTTCTGCCCCATTGCCTCCATACTTGCCCTTCTTGCCATAACTTCCAGCTTTAACACCGTCTAGTCTTGGGCCCATCTCAGAAAGCACTCCTGCCATTTCAGGTGACACACTAGGTATTCCAGGTGGACCTGGTGGTCCAGGAGGGCCAGGCAGACCTCGTTGCCCAGGGAGTCCTGATGGGCCTTCTTTTCCTGGGGGTCCTATGGGACCAGGTAGACCTGGACCTCCTTCAACTGCAATGCCTGGTGGACCAGGAGGACCATAATCTCCTTTTGGTCCTTGAAGACCAGGGGGCCCAATTGGTCCTGCTGCACCATCCATTCCTGGGATTCCTTTAGGGCCTTGGGGCCCCACTTCACCTGGTTCACCTCTTTCTCCTTTGGGACCAGGAGGTCCCGAAGAACCAGGAACACCAGGTAGACCTTCAGGTCCAATGTCTCCTTTGGCACCAATTGGTCCTGGTGGGCCTCTTGGTCCTGGCTCTCCCTGGTCTCCTGGCAGGCCATCCTTTCCAGGTAACCCTTGAGGACCAGGCTCACCCTGGGCTCCATCAAAACCTTTAGATCCTTCTTCTCCACAATCTCCTTTAGGACCAGGTGCACCCATAGGCCCCGGGGGTCCAGTAGGGCCTGGATGACCTTCAGGACCTTTTGGTCCAGAAGGTCCAGGCGTACCAGGTAGACCGCTGTAACCCTTATCTCCCTTTGGTCCAGGTGATCCAGGTGGCCCACTCATACCTTTATCACCCTTTGGTCCTGGGAGTCCCGGTTTACCAAATCCTGGCAATCCTGGCTTTCCTGGCAAACCTGGTGGTCCTGGAAGACCTTTCACACCTGGCATGCCTGGTTGTCCTGGTAGACCATTTTGACCTGGCTTCCCTTGACCAGGTAGACCTGCTGGGCCAGGCTGTCCTTTTTCACCTGGTGGTCCAGCTGGCCCTTGATGTCCTGGATGTCCCTTTTCTCCTGGTGGTCCCTGTGGTCCTGGTGTGCCATTCAATCCAGGTTTACCAAAACCAGGCAATCCTCTTGGACCAGCAGGCCCAGGGAGCCCTGGAAGCCCTTTGTGTCCAGGTGGTCCTGGCAACCCCATCCCTTTGTCTCCTTTGGGTCCCGGCAGTCCTGGTAAACCTGGAAGACCTTTGTGACCTGGCTCACCTTTGGGCCCCATTTGACCTGGTAAACCTTGAACACCTGGTTTACCTATGCCTGGAAGTCCAGGTGGTCCTGGGGGTCCTTGAGGCCCTGGCTGTCCAGGTGGTCCTTCTTCACCCCTAGGGCCCATTTCTCCTTGAGGGCCAACAATACCAGTTCCTCCAGGTTTTCCAGGAAGCCCAGGAAAACCTGGTTTCCCAACTCCTGGAATTCCCGGTGGACCAGGAGGTCCAGGCCGTCCTGCAGGTCCTGGCAACCCATTCCCTGGAGGCCCAAGAGGTCCTGAAGGTCCCTCTGGTCCAGGTGGCCCAGGTGGCCCAGCAGGGCCTGGCTCTCCTTGGGGAATTCCCTCAGCACCACTAGGAATTGTCTGGCCTGTGAGAAATTAGTACATTATTCACACAGAAATAATAAATCTAAAAATTCACAGAGACATATTGTTTATAAAGTTTTAAAATGACACATACAAATGAATATTTGTTTCAATTTCTTTAGTTTAATATAAAAACGCCAATGATGACAGGTTGGCAGATATAAAATAGCATTTTTGCAGCAACAAGTTGATTGCCAATGGCCTGAAAACTTGGTGTGGTGTGCAGTGTGTCCCTTAAAGTTTTGAGGAAACCGGAAAAGTGAAGGACAAAAAGGTAAAAAGGTCTGATATCATCTTGACAGAGAACAGATCAAAAGGAAGCCAACATATACAGAAGAGCTTTAAATGTCCTTCAAGAATCCTGGAGAACTATTCCTGCAGATTACGTAGAGAAATTACAAGAAATCTGTTTTGAGAGAGTTGAGGCTGTGTTGAAAAATAAAGGAGGCCAAATACTGACTTCCACCCTCTTTATAAATGTACAAACTCTGTTTTTGCCTTATATAGTGTATTTCGATTCATGATTGTACATGCTTCAATAAACTGCTGCATCTATTTCCATTTTCATAGCAAAATGTAAAGAAATGAGGGGTGACTCAAGACCTTTTCATAGTACCGTGTAACTGAGTACTTATATTATAAACTTAAGAGACATCTGTTTACTGGTCATTCTTTAGCTCGATAGTAGAGGTTCAAAATCCACATGTATGTATTGCTAAAGTTGGTGGCATAGGTCTTTAAAACTGTTTTCTTACCTTTGTCTTTGCCACCATTGTAGCTTCCCCCCTTATGAGCATTTTCCTTTCCCTTGTGCATGGGCATTGGTGGGAGCTCCTTGCTGTAATGGGGATACTGCATATAGGGCATGTCTTTGCCTAGGTACTGCTGCTGAGGAAAGCCACCTTTGCCCATGCCAATATGTTGGATATGCTGCATCGGTTGGTATGGCTGAGGATGCTGCTTGTGACCGTAGTATGCTCCTCCACTCACAAAGGTAAGAACTACAAGCTGTAGCAGGAAGAGGGGGGCAAGGAGGGGAGGCATGGCCAAGGCCTGTATGGTGGATAGAGAAGACAAGATTTGATGAAGCTCCAGATGTTTTTACAAGGTTTTTTTTATTTTTTTTATGGTATGCAGATAAGTATTTCTTGCAATATCATGAAGCTCAAGTGGGTAGCTCTATCTGCAAAGTGGAGGCAGTGTACAACCACACTCTGTCTCCCTCTGCTGGATATATGAAGGGACAATAGACTTGCCCCTGATGTGAGTCTCAGTACCTTAGATATAACATTGTTACTGGTGTACAAAAAGTTTGAGTTTTTAATTTGTTTTCAGGATGATCTCGATAAGTAGAAAGACAATAGATTAAGGAAATGAGCTTGGCAAAAAGCTAGGTTATTTTATTCCTTTTGCAGCTCAGCAGTTAGCAGCCAAGCCTAACATTAAAAAAGTGATTAGGTTTGACAATTTTACTTAGGATATTCTAGAAAAGCACAATCATTATTATGACCCTCTAGAAACATTTTTTTCATTAAACAAAAAATGATAAATGCCTTCAATGTCCTAATATTACAATTGATCTTCAAATCTCTCATTTTTACCCTCCTAGAAGAAATCTTTTACATTAGCAAACACGTTTTATGAAGAAAAAAGCACAAATTAAATATAACAATCAAATGGAAAATTTTAAGATGATATATGTCCTTTGATTCATAAAAATGCTGAAAAAATGCTTAATATGATTTTCTAAATATTTTTCTTCGATACCCCTTCACTTGTGCTTTTTCCAGTTTCAATTTGACACTCAAATTTACAATTTTTACATAAAAACCACATATTTTTTTTAAAAAAAGTATTGATACAAGTTGTCTGGATTTCTGCAGCAAAAAATCTCAGTTTTTCTCAGAGTTCATGTCCTGGAAACGATCATAATTAAGCAGTAACACAGCAGTACCTTGGATATTTGCAGAGGTGACATGTGCAATACTATAACATTATTATTATTACTATTATTATTATTGTGATGATGATGGAGATTTATACAGCCTGAATGAACTAGAAGATTGTTAAGAGGAAGTAACACTTGAGCGAACATTTATTTTTTATCTTGTTTTTAAAAGTGGGTGAAGTATTTCTGCCACCTATAAGCTAACTCACTGGTATGCAGTGAGTTGGCACTCACTGGCTGAAAATTCTCAATAATCGTGCAAAAATGGCAGAGAGAAAGATTCTGCCACCTGTGTTTGGCATAAGTAGACTACAAGATCCACATAAAACAAGGTGTGGCCTCCAACCTGGTGTAATAGCAAAGCATGTAATAGGAATCCAAACACTAGACCGGTGTGTCTATTACATGTGTTGCCATTATATCGGGTTTTGTCCTCTCAGACTGAGTGTGCTGAGGTAGGATCTGTTCATTTTACATTCAGATCCAATAAGTACATCTGTCAGCAAATAAAGTTGAAGCCCAACTGTGCAGCTTTTACTACCTTTTAATGTGCTTCAGTATATCCATTTTTTCAACCTTAAACTGCTTTAAACAGATAACTAAAAACAAAGCAAGTAAAAGCAACTTTTCTTGGTGCTGCTCCTCTGAGTATATACTTATTACTTATTACTGATTTAGTCTTTCTTAAAAGTATCTTTTTCATCTCAGACTGAGTCCTCTTCCCTACTCCATGCACAGCTTCAAACACAGTCCTGGTCCAAATTTTATTACAGCCAACTCATCTCTAGCTTCACATCCTAAACCACATCCTTTATGTCCTCTTCATCACCGGCACTTTGGATCTTTCCTGCATTCTGACCTTTTCTCAGCTGTCTGGTGATTTTGACATGGCAATGCCACTGTCTCCCCCAGTGAGAGCTTGTCTTTGAACAGAGTCCACCAAGTTTCTGCGGTGACAGAGGCCAGACGTGGCAAAGAGTCCACAGGGATGCCACTGACGTCTCTCAACAAGAACTGGGACTCTTTCTTTTTTCCCCCCCATGCGAATTGGAAGCTGTTCAGTGTTTCCATTATTCTTATCGGTGGCATGAAGCCTGAAGACGTTACACACAATTATAAATGTAATGACTGAAAGGTGTGACTAAAAGGGCTGGGTGAGTGGGTTAGAAAAAAGACATTAACTGATCCTAAAATATTTCTTAGATTAAAATATTCAGATGCGTTTTTGCAGTGGTGATATCAGTGATGGATATTTAATACTGCGTAATGATTTTGACCAAACACAATATATGTATGAAACAAGCAAAGAAAACAAATGTGGCAGTTTTACTGCCCTTCAGGTACGTCCCAGCTCAGAGTTGGTATGTGTGTGTGTGTGTGTGTGTGTGTGTGTGTGTGTGTGTGTGTGTGTGTGTGTGTGTGTGTGTGTGTGTGTGTGTGTGTGTGTGTGTGTGTGTATAGATGTTTTTAAAGTGGTGGAAATATTCTGAAAAAACTTGCAGATCAGAGACACCACACAACGAAGGTCTGTTCAGTGTCACATAGCAACACTAAAGAGTTGTTATGGTGCCTGCAGAGAGATGGAAATACCGCCTGTCTTTACCTCCCGTGCTTTTCTCCAGCACATTATTCTACATAGGTGTTGCCTCCCTACAGACTTATTCGTACACCAAGGCCACTTTCAGACTTTGACATAAACATTAGGCAGCAATTTCCAAGTGTCAACTTGTTATTAGAGAAAACAGAAAGAGAGACGCCTGGGTTTATAACAAAGTGCCTCTAAATGATTCTGTTATACAGACTAAGTGCTAATATCATTCTTCTGTGTCCACACAGATGGCAGACATGGAGTCACGTATAACTGTGGCACAGATGTGAGAAGACATGATGGCGTGAGTAACGTGTTGTGCCGTTTCTCACACCTGTAGGATTTACAGTTTAATTCTAGTACTGGTGTAAAACAATGCAACTACCTCAGTGATGACAGGCAATCATTTGCAGCAGGAACAACAACTATGCTTTTCATTTCCATGCCAGGCAGATGCCACCCGTGTGTCATTTGGTTCACACTCCTCTCACAGATATTTGTTTCAAAGTCTGTTAAGAAAAATTAGACTTTCTATAATAATATTAATATTATAAATTGGAATTGGTATTTTCCTTTGCAATTGTATTTTCTACACTGCATATGCAGAAGTTTATGGTCATTCAAGCGGCTTTGGGAGAGTGTACTTTGACACAGAAAGGTTTGAGTTGCAGTCTTAAAACAATTAGTGTTGGTGGGAACACTCGGTAAAAGACACCAACACTATAGTCAACCATGCATTTATCTCCAAAGCCCCTCTGCATTGAGCAAAAATATGTTGATATTTAGCCGCTGCCTTTGCATGGGCACTCAAAGTCATGAATGTCACAACTTCATCACAAACCAAATTTTAAAATGTAAGCTGGTTATGGAGCTAGACACAAACTTCATCTTGTATATTTTATGAGATGGAAACAGTCTCTGAATCTAGGTAATGAAAGCCACGCACAAGTGCTTTCATCTTGCATTCTTTCTCATGGCCAGCAGGGGGTGACTTCTTTGACCATAAAAAGTGAGACTGCATATAAGCTTATGAGAGAATAACTGTAATGCTCACTTAATATATGTCCAAAGTAACTACTTTCCAGATAACTTAATGGTCTCAATTACTGGTTTGAAGTCTTAATTAATACAGCATGATGTTAATTTTGTGAATTATGTTTCCATTTATAAAAAAGTAGATGATAAATCAGGGTGTGTTTTAGGGTGTGGCTAAAGTGATTCACAATATTCTACTGTTTGATCTCTTCTTTTCTTGATCAGATCCATCTCTGATTTGATAACCCTATTTTCAAAATAGTAAAACATCCATCCATCCATCCATCCATCCATCCATCCACCCATCCATCCATCCATCCATCCATCCATCCATCCATCCATCCATCCATCCATCCATCCATCCATCCTCTTCCACTCCAGGATCATGGGAGGATGGACTCTATCTGTGGTGTCACAGTGAGAGTGAGAGTAGGGTGCACTGAAGATAGCAGCGAATCAGCAATAATCAAAATCTTTCACACAGTTTGTCATTGAGTTATTTAGTAAAACACCACAAACAGTTAGCTCAGGATAGCGTTAAAAGAGATTTATTTCTCTAAAGCTGTGTCATTAACTATAACAAAAGCTTATCCAAACACATTTGTTGAAATTTCTCTCAGGATTTCTCAGGTGTTACAGAATGAGGATTATATTCTATCAACCTGGCTCCTATAGTTGGATAATTAATCTTCATTGAGCATTACGTAAAATGAGACGTCAGCCTTTGGAGACAAGGAGTTACAAATGTCTGCTTTAACAACCCTGTTTGTTCAGCATCTGCTGCCAAGCTCATATGTGGCTCGTCACACACCACTGGGCTCTCAGCATGAGCTGCTGCTCAGGCACTTCTAAAAATAAGCAGGCAGAAGTAGTCTACCTTGTACGCCCATCTGTCATGTAGGTATTTGAATTAGTATCTGTCTGTTGAGTGTGAATCCTCTTCCTTAAATACTTCCAGATGTCCATCTTCTTGACATTTTACACAAGCGAAACACAGTAAATTCATCAGGGGTGGGACAAAAAAAGAAAGGACTCGTGGTCATCATATGAGTGTAACATGTAGGTTTTGCTTAGTCAACCCACACCTGGCGCACATTGAGGTGTGGGCTAGTGCAGGTCATACAAGTGGCAATCACTGGAATCTCATTAAAGTTACAACAGCTGCACAAATCCCTGTAGACAAATATGTAAAGAAAAAGGCAGGATGCCACTAAACTGCAGTGGGTCTAAATGACCTTACATCTGGAGTTTACCTTCAGACGTATTGACTGATTGATTAGAAAAATCAAATAATAAAAAAGTAATAATAATAATTAATAATGTAAGATGATCAGTTTTTGTCAGTAATAGAGAAGCAGTTAGGAAGCGATGTGAGGACAAATAGTGCTCTTAAATATAATTAATATAGAAGTCTGCATCATCAGTTTCAATACAAAACAATTGGAAAGAATTACACAGATGACCACAACAAGTCAGAGCTGATCGACTACTCTGTTATGTACACACAGCGATTGCGGCTGATGGATGAGGCAGCCAAGTATACACAACTAAGCGGTGTGGCACATTCTTACACAGACACACGTTCAGTCTTCCTTTGCTTTACACTGAGATGGAAATATTAGCACTGTCTCCCACCCTCACGCCTTCAGACACATCTGTCTCTGACATCTGTCTGTCTACACTGTCTGACAGACTTTTCTCACTGTCTCCCTTTCTCTCTGTGTCTGCACAGAGACATGTCTGTTCTTCAGCATCAGTCGCGTTTCTTTCCTCGATGTCTTCCCCTGTCTGTTTGCTCCTACTGACCTTTTTCCTCCCTTTGGAAACATACAGGCTCAGCGACCTGAGACCACTCAGTCACCTCCTAGACTGTGGTGGAGGTCAGAGGACAAGACGGCATGTTTCAGGAAACCACAGCGGGGAAAGTTTAGTGCACACAATATTCACTTAGCCTTTATGATACAGGCTGACAAAAACAGTTTAATCCCCACTGAAATTGCTTGACAAACCACACTGCCTTCCTCTCTTCACCGCAAACCAGCTGCAGATTCATACTTGATGCCAGCAGTACCCTTGCACTCAATCTTGGTAACTGCCCTGGTGTTGGTTGTGGTTTCTGGGCGAAAGGCAAAGACATTTGCAGCTCCTCGGCTCCCTAAATGCAGCTTTTATCACAAAGCACACCTTGTAAAATTAACACCTCCTAGAGTCAAGCTGCAAAAGTCCTCATTCAAACAAACCCTATGCACAAACCACAGCAACACAGCTACACACACACTGCCACAGCTGTGCAGCTAAATGACCAAACTGTTTACTTCTTTCCCTCTGCTTTGCTCAACCATCATTCTGGGTTTTCACAGCATTCTTTTGTCTCTTTGTCCAATGCATTCCTGAAGTTTGGTGTTGTGGGGTACAGCTATGCTGTGCCTGCACACATTCACTGTTTAAAAAACCTTTGTTTTGTGCACACGACCGACTGAATCTGTTGCACAGTAAAGTCACAGGCCACACACCGATTCTATACTACAATGTTTTTGTTTTAGGAATTTTTTTCATTTTGTTAGACATGGCACAGTTGAAAGTAAAAGAAGACCACTCTAATTTGTCATGTGTTGTCATATTTTGATATATTTTGATAACAACTTTTTATTGGTCATATTATATCGGGTAAAAATCACCCGGCATTAGTGATTGTGCTACTTTTATAGCGATAGGGTTAATAAACTATGTTCCCCTGAACATCATGTGCAAAAACAAAACGTATGCACAAACCAATGTAAATGGTTAGTGTCAGATTATTAATTTAAAAGTGTTTACTGCTGTTGTTGTTGTTATTTTATGTTGAAACTGTATATGATGTGGTTTCCACTGAATGTGTGACCAAGAATAGTGTTAAAGTTTAGTTACCAATGAGCCACTATCACTGAGACGCCATCTTTAGATTAGTTGCTGAAATTGTTTAATACAACAGCCTTTGCTAACTGGGTCATGCAAGCAATGAGTATTCTGATAAAAGTTATGCTGTTCCATACTTTAGCAATATAAATGTGAGCTTATTACTCACAGGTACACAGTAATAAGCTGTTTATGGATACTATAGAACTGTATTTTTTTTACTATAAGAAAATAGTGACACTGTAAAACAACAGTAGAAAGCCTGTAATTGTGCCCCTGAGGACCATATGTAAGTAAACAGTTGCATTTTTGTATTGGTGTGTTGTTTTAATTAAAAGTCATACAGCTTTAAAAAAAAATGTTGTCTCCTTAGTGTACTGTTCAAGGGAAGTAACCTACCAGCTATTGTACATAGTCATAATCACAGACTTTAAGTGAGAATATAAATTTATCATTGCTGAGACTCAACCTTTCCTCAGTTTGCACTCTCCTCCTACATGTCTGATCAGGTGGTTTGATCCTAATAAGAAATAGCCAAATCTCAATCCTTTTACTGACAATGAGCCAAACGAAACTATGGAGAGATGTCAGAGAAAGAAAGCATCACAAAGCAAATCGGACCGCAGAGACAGAGCTGCTGTGGACCAAAGGCAGTGTTTGCTCTACAGTCTCTTCTCACCAAACTGCTGCTCTTACCGCCATCACATGCATCTGCAAGTTTGGCTTCAGCCTTTCTGCACACAGGCATGCACACAAAGCATTTGAATGGATATTTGCGTCCAGCGCTGGGTTTACTGAGAAGCTCAGAGTGATGCTGTGCATGAAGGATTTAGAGGAACGCCCATCCATCTAACTTAAGGTATGCTCCGCCCGCTTCTCAGCAGCATGATGGTGTGTCAAAAATATTAATTACATCTTAGCAATGTGTCATAAAACACAACACATGAGTTAGACAACAACATAATGGAAGATGAATATTTCTGGAACTTTAAAAAAATATATCTGTAGTATAATTTTATTCCTTAATAAAAGCATGCTTTAAAAAAATCACAGACAGAAGTGGATACCTTAAAATGAATGTAATTTCTAGTGTTATTAAAAAAAACACGCTATAAACAAAAAAACAAACAAAAAGAAAAAAAGTATTTAAAAGATAAGATACAAAATTTCAATAATTCCTTACCTTTGTAAATAACTTTACTGGAAAAAAATCAGACTCTCAGACAGAATAGCAGACAGCCACGTAAAGAGAACTCTAGCAAGTGAGCTCATAACACATGCACACCTTGAGGACTCAGCTTTTTATCTGCTGCAGGGTGGAGTCACTGGGGTGAGAGAGAAAGAGGCAAAGGGAGAGAGAAAGGGGAAGGGTGGGATGGAGGAAGCAATGGAGCGACTGCGATTTGACGGAGAGTAAATATCACTTTGCAAAAGGTTATGCCAGAATTTATAGTGGCAAAACATCCTCACATCCCCCTGCTGAGTGTCAGCAGTGGATGAGAATGATGAAACAGGAATGTTTCCCTCATTAATGATGTGATGTACTTGATGCAGTAACAGGCAGAGTAATTAATTAATCTATGTGAGCTCAGAGACGGTGCAGCTGGCTGCTTGCAACCACCTGTTCTGGTACACACCTGGGAGAAAAACACCTTTAAAACAGTTGAGCCTATAAATAAGTTAAACATTACTGTACCTGCAAATTAATGAACTTCTAAGGAAATTGTAACTGGTATTGTCCTCTTTACTTTTAATGTACTTTTAATCTATGATCTGCACCTACATTAGTATTTAAAATAGTGTTTTTTGTATATAGAAAACTTTTCCGATTAGGTAGATCTGCTTCCACTACTTGACTGTATTTCAGTGATAATACCTTCCAACCCCGTGTGCAGTTCACTGAAACACATCCTATGTTGCCAGGAGCTTTGGTTTCACTCATGACGATTGCATTTCATCATCAGTGTTTATTCAACGTTTGTCCAAAACAGAGGGGGAAAATAACATCCTGCTGTGAACGCCTGTGCATGCAAAAGTGCGAACAAGTCAGCATCGAGTGCGGTGGAAAGCTTGCCGATGTGTACCTGGAGGGAGCATTCAGTCACAGCCTCAGACTAAAAATACTCTTTTTCTCAGAGTTTCTTTGTCCGTCTGTGACGACAGATGCTTTCCAGGACAGTTTTGACACGTGTGTTCGACAAGTTTCTTATAACAACCTAGTAACTCTGACGTGTCTCGCCACCTAAATATATACAGCATGTACACAAAGTGTGACTCTGTTCTTCAGCTCTGACTGTGCGTTGGCATTTATTTCCTTTGCGTAAACTGCCATGCTCTTTGCTCGTGAGATTTTAGATGCGGAACAGAGACCAGCAGTGTGTCTTTCCTGAGGGTAACCGCACACACAGCGCGTGTGTGCGGTTCCAAAATGACACAGTGGTGTAAAAGGGTGGATGTCCTGTTGAATCTCCAACAGCCAAGTGTTAGCTGAGTCAGCTTACTGGTTCAGGCCTGATTTGGTTGACGAGGACTGTTATTGTGGATGATGTTCTCATTGGTATCAAATATTTATGGCAAACATGTAACACAGTAAAAAGACAAATGCTCTAAAGAGGTTATCCTTCATTAAAGAGATTATCAGCTCAAACCATTTAAAAAAAAAAAACACTGCTGTGATATTTGTAGATGTTGTGTAGGCCTGGTCTTAAGTCTAAATACCTCATGGCAGTTTTGATCTCTAAGGACCTTTGCTTGTAATTGTTCGCTTCCCTCCCACACAAACAGATAACTCTTATAAATGCAATAAATACACCACGCACACACAGACACACACTTTGAGTTGCAGTGTGAACCGTACACGATACCCAGGGTGTAATGAGTTGTGTGTGTTTGCCCTCGTGCTTTAACTCTCTTCCTGTTCCATTAATGAAGTCCTTTTTGTATCCTGCAGCAAGTGAAAGTAGGCCCGGGTGTACTGATCAAATAGTCAAAGAAAACATTATTGCTGCTTTAACAGATAGATACTATAGTCTTTTTCAAAAGAAGTAGGTAGTTGGAAGAGCTGGGCTCCCAGCCATAATGTTCAGCTGGAACACCCCTTGTAGGTGGACTCCACGCTCAGAAAGGCAGACTAGTCACATGAACCCCAACTTTGCTATTCAAGATGGCAGCAGTGCGTGTAAACAGCAGTAAAACTGCTACCAGTGTTGTGTATTATTAATTTACTAAATAACCTACACAGGAAACTTTAAATAAGTCCCAGTACATTCATAAACTGCTCACATATATGTTTCATTTTTTGAAACTCACACTCAACTTGCCATGTGAAAGCCATAAAAGATAAGAGATGAGACTAAAGTAAATCTGGATGTTTTGCACATAATATATAATAAGTTAACAAAAAACTTGAATTTTGCTTCGATTCCTCCTTTAGAGGCACTTTTGTAAATGGCCTGTATTTGTACAGCACTTTACTTAGTCCCTAAGGACTCCAAAGCGCTTTACACTACATTCAGTCATCCACCCATTCACAGACACATTCACACACTGGTGATGGCAAGCTACGTTGTAGCCACAGCTGCCCTGGGGCGCACTGACAGAGGCAAGGCTGCCGGACACAGGCGCCAACTGGCGTCAACGGGCCCTCTGACCACCACCACTTGTTTCACAAGCTAATGACTGGAAAATCAGTAACTCACTGAAGTAGCGAAAAATGTAAAGACCAATAAAATGAGAGGGGAAATTACTTTTCACTATATTATGGAGCTGGGAAGGACACTGAGGAAGCTCCTCATGATCACATTAATAAATGAAAGCTGACAGTCGAGCTGTGCAATACTGCAAATGGATCTGATACCAAGTAAATGCAGATTGCCGACTCCAATAGCGATACAGATACTTTTAACCTATAAAAGCAGCTTATGTAGGGCAGAGCATTGTGTCATGATTTATTAAATTTATTTGCCTTGAATCATCAATAATTAATCATGAATTATGAATTCATTCATTCATTGGATAGAATACATTTTAATGACCACTAAATCACTGTGGTGTTTGCTTTCCACAATAATCAGTTAACAGAACAAAACACACCTTTCAGCATAGTTCATGTTTTTTCATGTATTTTGAAACTGGGTTTCAAAATACATGAAAAAACATGAACTATGAAAAAAAGGTTCAGACATTTTTTCATAGTTCATGTTTGAGGTGTATTTTTTATTTTTATTTTTTTAAATTAACACAATTAAGTGGGCTACATGAACATAGAGGATAGAAACAAAGTATCGATTCTATCACACTAGTATCAATGTGACACCAATACCAGCGCTGGTATCGATACGCCGATATTTGGATTGAACGTCCCACCTCTATCATACAGTGGCTGCAGAGTGAGTTATCAGGAGACTCATTGCTCAGACAAACACTGACTTGCATGCAGTATATAAGATAGAGTGGCTTTGTTTTTCCACCTGCTGGCAAGCTCCCTTTGTGCTCTGAGAAAGTTTATGATGCATATTATGCACGACTTTGAAAAAAGCCCCTGATGAGAGTTGCACTGAGTATTTGTGTTTCTGCCTAACAGAGTTCCAGAGGGACAAGCACCTAGACAATTAATTAAAACACTCATTTGGCCCAAATATAGGATATAGTTTGTTAACAGTAAAAGCGAGTAGATTGCACATAGAATGGTAGCTAGACAGAAGACACAGTAGTATTGTGTGGAAATGTGCTGTCCTTAATTATTAGATGTAACCAATGTGTGCCCATTCTGCCATTCATTCTCACTTCTTGACTATTATGTGTGACCTCTACTCTTCAAATCATGAATACTTGTGTTTAGTTCATGCACAGTACATATACATCCCACCAACTGAATTCAACATGGCAACTGTCGATGCATTTTTAAATATTTGAAGGGCCGCAAGTGTACTTTTTACAGTTATAAAGCCCATCACCATAGGAGCTGACTGTTAAGAATCTGCTTTTAACAGTTTAACAGTTGCCATCCGATAGCTTGGTCACAATTTTAGATGAGTTTATGGCATCTGAGTTTGTAAAGCAGCCACATTCCTTACTCCTTCCTTCTTCACCATGAGGCAATCTTGGAATTTGCAGTGCAAACAGGAGTAAACATCTGAAAGTGTCCATGTCACCTCATTCATAGGGACAAAGACTTGTGGAATTTAGACCTGCTAGAAGCACCCCAAAATACTTGTGATCACTAGGCATCACCAACATGTGATCAGCAGGCGATGTTTATCAATCTTGTTGGCGTGGAACCAGTTCTATGCTTTTTATGAAAAAAAGTTCCTCCGCGATTACACTTAGATACCTAAATATAGACCTAAAGTCTTAAAACACATAGCCCTTTGCTGATTCTGATCTCACAGTAAGTTAATATTTACCTCTTTGTGATGTCACCGGCCTACCGAGGGATTCTTTAAGAGGTCAGCAAGTAAATCAAGGTGATACAAAGCTTTTCAGCAAGCGTGTGAGCCTCTTTCATTTTAGACTTTTACTATTTTGACCCTTTGCCCTCAGTGGCCAGAGCTTTGAACCTTGACCATCCTTACCCCACAATGAACATTCCCTGGAGATATTTTAGGACACATTGCTTGAGAACCTAAACTATGTCAGGAATAACCATCACTATAGTACACGAGGCAGTTAGGTCTTGACTGATTGCTATACATTTATTTACACACCTGTTGCATCACAGCTACTTTGGTTAGTGATAAAGACCAACACCAATGACATCACCATTAGCTTCAGCAGTACTGTGTGCTGTGCTGCTTACATCGCTTAAATGTCAGTGCTTTAACATCATTCTCTTGAGCATGTAACAAGCAAGGTGTAAGTTGTGGTTTTATCTGTTACTGGGCTCTTACATCTGATTTTTTTTAACAATTAAAAAAACCCAAAACATGTCAGCTTTGTGAGTTTATTTCTCAAAATCTACTTGCTTTAGAAACTTTTTGGATGCTGGTGACACAATATTGCTTTATTCATTCTTATTTTAACCCTCCTGCCTTCTTGGGACCTTTTTGTGCCACTGCTATGTGTTAAATGGCTGCCATTTCCACTGTGTTCAGTGGAATATAACCAAACTTGCCACAGGATAGTTTTTACCTGTCAATGTTAATATTCCAGTGTGAATTCCTTAAATCAGCCTAAAATGGCTGAGCAGCAGAAATCCCCACACCCATCACCCTGGGGACCATTTTCTGCCCATTGACTTCCATTATAAACGCTATTTTTCAACCCCAAATTATCATCATATGATTTTATTTTTTCTTCTTTTCTTGGATGTCAATGAAGACTCAGGGCCTTGAAGTTTTAATTTTTAAATTGCAAAAAAAATGCAAAAAAAATAATGGCAGGTCAAAATGTATGTTGGTGCCAATCTTTGGTCCATCTAAAGGCCTACTTATAATGACAATCACATATTACTTCAACTGGTTTTTTGTGGAAATATTTAGTTTCGTTTTTTGGTTTTTGGGGCTTATAACACAGGGCGCTCATGTAATAACACTGGGATTTGAAGGGTTAAAACAACGAAAATATAATTAAAACTTTACATGAATATTTCAGGGAGAAGTAGTTTTACAAGGTTGGCTAATTTAAAGTGGAATAAAATATGGATATATGGTCTTTTTATGGAGTGGCTGAGAATGGTCCCTAGGGTGATGGGTGTGAGTTTTTTAAAGGATGGCAGGAGGGTTAAGATAAAAACCTTGATGTCTACATGTGTTTGGAAGAAACACAAGGTTTTTGTTGATGGCCTTAAAGAGCATCCAATGCCCTAAAGTCAGAAAGCAGCTATCACGTTAGCACCTGGTGCTTATGACTCCTTATTGCATTGGGGGTTGGTTATTATATAAAGTATATATTAAAGTTATTATATGGTGGCCCTGAGAGGTCAAATGGACTGTAACTAGCGAATACAAAATGCTGGAAAAACTAAAAAAGCATGAAAAAAAAAATCATGAAGTGAAAGTTGAGTATTTAGGACTACGTAAACGAAATGCACTAAGACACGTTACTGTGTTTTAATCACAAACATCATAGGTATATAATTTTAATCATTATATGAGAAAGCTGCAGATACATGTTTTTTATTAGCTGTTTACTGTTAGCTTGTCATTTCTGCTCCATCACATTATTCTGATCAGAAACACAGAAACACTATCAAAGTGAAGCGACCATACCTGGAAACAATAGTGGAGAAGTTATCAACTTAGTTAGCCTGTTAACTGCTAATCACTATTTCAGCAACATTCATTTTTTCACCTTCAGAATTTGTTGCCAGGTTTTCTCCCAGGCAATGTTGTAAATGTCAACTAAAGAGCCTACTGCATTATAATGAACCACTGCATAATATTTTCTTTAGGTTTAATTTCCCAACAGGCAATTAGCGTAATATGGTTTTTCCATCTATAAATCTTTAGCATTTTAACAGTTAACATATAATAGATTCAGCCAGTTAAATACAAGGTATCCCTGCGCAGCCTGCTGGTTTCCACATTTACCATACATCCACAGTTGCCACAGTTAAATCCCTTCCCCCCTCATCCTTGCTTGTGATGATCGAACTGTTGAAGCCTTTCACCCCACACCTGCCATGCTCAGAACATACTTCTTCTTTCTTGCCCCCTACCATGTGTTCTAGCAATGAATCATTGACTTTAGGAGCCCCTTGTGCCATTTAAAACCACCTCTCTCGCCACCAACAAGGTTAGAGGTTTGTTATTGAGTTTTTTAAGAAAACAAGCTTGTCTCTCACAAATTTTAGGCTGCCAGGGCTTGTACTGCCACATCCCTTGCACAGAGAGCTCAATCTCATCACTGATGATAAAGAGAGAGCCATTCTAACAAGGTCAAAACTCTCTAACCTTGCTTTGTTACTTGAGCTGGTAGCATCGGGCATCTATCATGTGTACAGTGTACACATGTACACACAGGAAAGCATGTTTTTTCACTGTGGAACTAAATGTGTAATGTATCACAGGCCTGATCACCATAGCCATTCATCATCACCTCAAACAACAGAGTCTCCACTAAGTCTGGTAGCCTGACCAGGCTAATGGTACAAGCAATACAAACCATTTGGTAACAGTCCAGCTATACCTGTACCTGTGCCTCTAATGTTTAGCTTTGGGAGTTTGCTGTGAATGTACAGGAGGCCCACATGCTCCCCCACTCACAGCTGGCATTCGCCGTCTTCACACAGCAGTGTCGCAGCAAAGCCTCATACATGATGTCTAAGGGTAAAAAACACACACATACAGCACCTGGCCCACAAACCTTTGCGTCAGTCAGCAGACTGTAACATTGTAACTCTCACCAACGACTATCCAATTATCACTGTGCAAAAAGAGATATGTTTACAATGCATGAGGTATTTTTGTGGGGAGTCAACAGTCTGTGTGGAATCAATCTGTGTGGAATCAACACCTCAAGCAGAGAGGTTAGTACAGCAAAAATGTAAAACTGCACCTATTGGGCCTGAACAGTTAAGCCAAAGAGGAAGTGTCTTAAATTGGCACTTCTTTCAAATGGCCAACAGAGGGTGGCACCTCTGATTGCTGAGTGCTGACATGATTTATGACCTTATTAAAAAAAAAAAAATCTTGATAAACTGAGTTCATGGCCTCAGTTGATAGTTTCAGGTGTACATAATGTATTTGTTTTTTGTTTGTTTTAAATATGGTCCCTTTTAAAGTAAAATACATTGCTAAATCAGGTTTATTGTAGGCTAATAGTGGTGTTACTGAATAGCAGCGCTTACCAAAACAACAGTGCTTACTGACTGAAAACTTTGGGCAATCCTCAAAAACTCATCTCAGTATCCCTGAGGTCTGGCAGAAGTGAGCATCATTTTTCAGAAATTTTTTATTCCCTATTTGTTGCTGTGTGTACAGAGGGTTGAGATTTCAAAATTGGCTATCACAGGGGCTATGACCATCTCTTATATACAGTCTATGTAAGCAAACTAAGAATCAAACAGACCAGACTTAAAAACACTGGGTCAAATATCCAGGACCAGGACTCACTACTTTTTATATATCTGAAAAATTAGCAAATTAAGAAAATGTAGGACATATAAGTCCATAACTGAAAATATTTACAAGGCGCGTGAAAATACAAACTAAATGATATAATGCTGAGAATCGAAAAATGTTCCCCATTTAAGAAAAATCTTTTAGCATTAATTTATTTTTTGCTCATATTAGGTTTTGTCCCAGTTTCTGATTTTTCTGTCCTGTGGTTTCACTGCCGCGTTCCTATTCAGCATCCACAACTTGACAAACAGACGGCGTCTCATGAGCGTTACGTTGTATGACATGCCAGACAGAGACAGGCAGTCTGCAGATTTCTGCAGTGGGTGGGAAAAACAAGTGAGTGATAAATAAAAATATTTGCAGCTGAATATAGGATTATAATACAGGTCTGAAAAATATGAGAATATTACAGGGTCAGAATATTTCACTCTTCAAGTACATGTTCTTAAATTCTTGTCTGCCTTCTTTTCCTTTAATATCATTCCAGCCTTTTCTTTTCCCACAGGTTTCCCACACGCTTTAGATATTTGATGAGTTTTACTCATTTGCATGACCTTTGACTTGACACTGGGTTATTTACTTTCATTTTCTTCATTAATTTTGGATAATAAAGAGATTTATAGCATGGAGCCAGTCAGACATGAGCATACACATGTAATCAAATGGACGTCACAACTGCATTTTTTTTAAAAACTTTGGCCTCATGTGATTAATGCGTTTCATAGCTTTGTGCGAATTCTTACACACTGCTTTTACCTCTAACCCACAATCTGATTTATTAACTGCTTGAGTGAGTGTGCGTCTCCTGCTGAAGAAGAATTTAAAACCAAAAGGCTGCCTTTAAATGACATCTATTATCTATGAGGAGACCTTTTTTTTCTCAGTTGACAGGCAGGCAAACTACCTTTTTAACGACAATATTCTCAGTCTACTCTGTAAACAGGTATTGTTCATGTGTATCCCCCCCCCCCCCCCCCCCAAAAAAAGGCATACGTGACTTTGTGGCTTACTTTTACAGACTGATAATTCATAATAAACAGCTCATTGCAGTCAGGAGTTGGGGGCTTTCCACAGTGTTGTAGAGGAAGGCATCTCAGAATCAGAATCAGAAACTTTATTGTCATTGTCATGAGAACAACGAAATTAAGAATGGTCCCCGATCATTGCATCATCCCTAGCAATATCAAAATATAAATAAAACAATAAAATTCAATAAATAAAATAGATAGAATACTTAAAATACTAATAAGATATAACAGTAAAACATTCACATACATTCCCACACACATGCTTCAGACCGTGCATAGATTAACACAAGAGTGGCGTGATGGACATTTTTTTTGTAGTATTCAGATGTGTTATTGCAGTTGGATAACAGCTGTGTTTGAGTCTATTAGTCCTTGCTCTGATTGCCCTGTACCGTCTGCCTGAGGGCAACAGTTCGAACAGGGAGTGGCCAGGATGTGAGGTGTCTTTTATGATGTTTTGGGCCTTTTTAAAACAGTGGGCGTTGTGTAGAACTTCCAGTGTGGGGAGAGGGCAGCCAGTGATCTTTTGGGCGGTGTTAATGATCCCTTGGAGTGCTTTCCTCTGAGCCCCTGTGCAGCTAGTGTACCAGATGCATATGCAGTAAGTTAGAACACTCTCAATGGTGGCTCTGTAGAAGGACACCAGCAGTCTCTGTGTGATGTTATTCCTCCTGAGAATTCTCAGGAAGTACAGTCTCTGTTGGGCCTTTTTCAGCAGCTCGGAGGTGTTCACACTCCAGGAAAGGTTCTCCTCTATATTGACTCCCAGGAAGCGGAAGCTTGCCACCCTTTCTACACAGTCCCCATTTATGAATAGTGGTTGGATCTCTGCCTTTTTCCTTCTGAAGTCTATTATGAGTTCTTTGGTTTTTGAAGTGTTGAGGAGGAGGTTATTGGCCTTACACCATGACGTCAGCTGCTCCACCTCGTCTCTGTACGTAGACTCGTCTCCCTTGGAAATGAAATTAGCAACAAAGCTAATTCAAGTGTGATCAGAAACAGGATGATTGCTCTGGTGACTGATTTTGATGTAATTATAGTGGACTGCAACTTCATGATGCATCAGTGAGCATCAGGATGATTAAGGTGGTAGTGCAGGGGTAAAACTGATTCTACAAACGTGGGATTTTGCTTTTTTTTTTAATCTTCAATTTGTGAAAGTTACAACATGAAGGAGAGCACTATAGTGTGAGATATATGCAGTTATGGTCAGAGGCTCATGGTAAGTTTGGGCTTTTAATGATTTCTTTGAACGCTTCCTTTTCCACACCTGAATGACTGCACAGCATGCATCTTCAACTGACTTTGAATAAATAAAAACAAGAATTGGGTGCACAAGATCAGGATTTAGGAAAACCAGTAGATAAAATGTAGATTTTTATAAAGTTATGTTTATGTTTGACTGATGTGTGAAAATAAAACACAGAGTCATACAGGAAGGAAAAGAATGGAAATACAAAAGGGGAACCAGACAACCATGGGGACAGGACAAAGAGAGACAAGACAGGCATGGGGACATGACTGGGGAATGGGATAACTGAATATTACAAAACCAGGAGGATGAACTGGAACATAAACCGGGACTACAGAGGACATAACAAATGCTCAAGGAAACTATCAACCAAACAAATATACATAAAGAGCCAAACTAAAACACAAGAAATCACGTAAGTCATGGAAAAACACAAAGCGACCCTGATGACTATGGCACGTTGTGGGGGGATGTATGGCAGCCAGTGGAACTGGGCTACTAGTGTTTACAGATGATGTCACTGCTAACAGAATCAGCAGGATGAATTCTGGATCTGCTCAGATTCAGCCAAACACTGACACATAATTTAGTTTCATCTTGCACACACTCACATACACCCTTAATCTTGCTGCCTGCACTTGCTTTCGACCTTTATTTTATTCCTGTATTTATCTGTGTGCAAAAATAGCACTACATTCACCTCCAGGTTAATTGGTTTGGTATTGTGCCATAAACACACATGCATTCTGAAATGCATTATAGGGTATTCTGCAGTGAGGTGTTACTATGTGTGGAATGCTCATAGGACTCAGTGTTGACTTGGGACAAACACAGAGCAATCTGAGATACAGCATGTGGGTAGACAGTTGGCTCAGCCTCCCATGAGGTAACTAAAGCCAAAAAGTGAAGCCTGAATCATAGTTAAAGAGAGCGTGCTTACTGCACAGTGAACAAAAGTTTTTATTGTTGCACTCAAAACAAGAGGAAATTTCAACTGAAGGAGAAAATATGTGCAAAATATTTATGTAATTAAATTGTGCCCCTGAAGCAACATTCAGCTTTAGTGCATAATAAAAAACAAGAAGATATCATAAATCAGTTTTTATATTCCACTCTTCTCTGCTAATGAGTCAGGAGCAGTGCCACATGCAGACAACACGTAACTAGTGAGTTTGCAGTCTGCTTCACTTTATTTCAAGCATTTTATGCTCTACAATTAAAGTCAATCAGGGCTCAGCACACACAAAAGAACTATTTAATATCTACCCATGTGAGTGACAGCACACTGGAATAATCTCTATAATAATGTGAGTGTTGGCACTGATCAGGTAGCCTATATAGCTAATGTGGAGTCCACATAGTCCCAAAGGGCCTATATGTTAGGTAGCCAGCTGCAATACTCTGTGTTATTCCTCCAAACACAGCCATTATTGAATATTACATTTCTGACATGGCAGGTCAGATATGTGTAAAATATCAACAACATTTCTCTCTTTGTTTGTTTTTGTCGGGGGGGTTTCCGGAAAGGGTTGGTATAATAGAGAAGGAATAAGCTTAGATAAAGCAAGATCGTCTTTTCTTTTCCAAAATTATTATCAAAATTAATATGTGAAACAAAAAATTTGGAATATTTTTGTTGTGATAATGCTTCTGTACTTTAATGCATAGAAACGTCACAGGAAAATCTTTACATGAAATACACTTTCTGACATGGGTCTGTGTGTAAGATTAAAGATGATAGCAGCTCTTCAGGGTTTATTGAGCTAGACCTAAAACAAGTCATAACCAGCAAATAAACTGAAATATATTAATGTTAATTGATAATGAAGAAGAAAAGCTGTTTGCTGGGCCCAGTTTTATCATTAGCCATAACAGACTGTTGAAAGCCTGTGATGGATTAGTAGCTATACTGAAGGAGTTAATAAATGAATGAATGAGGTGAGCAACGGAAAGGAGAGGAAGTGCAGGTCAGGTGATGCTTTTGGCATGAAATGCAGGCAGAGGAGAACAGCAGATAAAAAACTGAAAAATACAACAGTTATGTAAAAACATTGAGAAATAATAATTAAATGAATGACATCAGCCAAAACATCTAGATATAAACTGAAGGCTTCTTTCTACCAAACTTACCACATATGTTCTCAGAGCATTTGCACTGTCAAGACAGACATTTCTTCTGAAACCACTGACAGATTATCCTTGATCTCCCAGAAAGAAACTCAAAACAACCAAAAGAGATATAAGAGACATAAAATGAAGGGAAGAGTAATGAACATAATATCTCAAAGAGGCATCGAACAAAGAGATGCTTAGCAGGCAAGATGAGATGAAAAAGACACACGAAGAGAGACAAACATACAACAAAAAGCTACACAGATTGGTCAAAATGAAATCCAGAATGACCAGAACGAAATGCACCCGCCCACAAAGCAATGCTAAAATGACAAGTATGTGATACAAGACAACTGTGAAGACATACAAAAATTACAGACACAGATTGGAGCAAATAAGAAGAAAAGATCAAAGAGAGGCAATGATGATCACAATTAGATGTACAATCATGCAAAACGCCTGGAAGATATACAGTGTATAGACAAAAAAATAATAAAAAATGCCACAGCATATGGAGACCTGCTTTATGGTTGTTTCTGTCTTGCCTCTCACTGGCTTAAATTGGGAGATCTTAACATACATGGCCCATTTTCTTATAATCTATCCATGACCAAATGCATTCACTTTGTATCTCCAATCATACATGTTGACAAATGTGGATCAGGAATGTATCATCACCAGGAGCAGGAGGCTACTGTCTGATTCATTCCTGCATTGTCACTCAGCAGGAAGATGATTACCAATGTCTTCTTGTGCTGCATGGTTGCTACTTTAAAATAATACCTGTAATGTAAACAGGGTGGCCTGGACCCTATATGAAATGTAAATGCAGACCACACACATACCCACAAATATGCTCCATATACTGTACAAGGAAGTTGCCTGTGGTTATAGGGACCTCCTACAAGTTGATCTTTGAAGCCCAGAATACGGTATCTACTGCAGTTTATTTATCTTGTCTTGGAAGATAAAATATCTATAAAATATTTATTTTTTCCACAATTTAAAACTAGTGCCAAAACATCCTATAGTCACTAAAAATGGTACCCTGGTAACGCCAGGGAAAAACATATAATATTTATTTTCTTGTTTCTTCTAAAACAGGGTAAACGACTAGAAGGGATATCTCTACGGGAATATCTTAACAAGATACATTTAAGGGCTCATTGGCAAAGAGATTAAACTTCTTTTATTCCATGCTTGAATAATGAATGAATTTGGCCAGGGATGGTTTACATGGAAGGCTCATGAGGAATAAAAAGAAAATACACAGCACATGGACAAGGAATGTGTTCTGACATCCAACAAAGCATTCTGGGTAGTGAACAATCTAGCCCAATTCAGCTCCAGCTACATTTCAGCCACAAGAAGAGCTCCAGGCCTTCAACCAAGACAACATATTACTGAACACTTTGATTTGTTTCCGTTCCAGAAGCTGCAAAATCAACTCCTGTCTTGAATCCAAACCAGGACCACAGCTTGTAAAAAAAAATTACAGTACCTCGATTGCGCGCTTAAAATCTTTGCAGTGTGCCGAGAGGCCAGAAAAACTGAAGTGTGCATTAGAACATCACAAGCCTCAATGAGGACCACAAAACTGAAGCATCACTGCTCCAGGACACCGTTAATAACAAACTAAAATCATACGCAGTCACTGTAAAAAGAAAGCATACCTACTTTCATTTCTACGATTTGCTATATCAGGAGATAATAAAAAATAGCACGCCTTAAAATTAGACAATTACAGTTTCGGATGAGCATGAACATGACATGTTGCATAATATCATTATTTATGTAAACAAAATGACATCAAAATGCAGAAACAGTTTGTAAAGAATTCAGTACACCTGTACGACTCCCAAGGAAATATAAGAGGTCGAGCAGCAGCTAGGTGTTGCTAATCAAATGAACTTGATTAAATGATCATCAGCAAGTGTGAGCACCTCCATAAAGGTTTAGGCAGTTAACACAAGAAATCAGTTTTTTCTCTCTATTAATCTGGGAATTGTTATGAGGTCATTTCCAAACAATCTTAAGTCCTTTAATCTACAGTGAGAAAGATTCACAGATGGAAAACATTCAAGACAGTCAACAGTCCTCCCGGGAGTGGACGTCACAGCAAATTCACCCAAAGTTTAGACCTATGCAATCCTTAGAGAAACTGGAGAAAAGCGAAGAGCTGCATCTCTACAGGCCTGAGTTAGTAGTTTAAATATTAAAGTTCATGACATTATAATTTGAAAAATACTGAACAAATATGTTTTGTTTGGAAGGGTTGAAAGGAAAAAGTCTCTTCTCTCTAAAAAGAACATGTCGGCTTGACTTAGTTTTACAAATATGCATCTGAATGAACCCAAGACTTCTGGAGCACTGTTCTTTGTATAGATGAGGCCAAAGTAGAGATTCTTGTCTATAACGCACAGTGACACAACACAACATATCAACCTCATTTGACTTCATTTTTGTTAAATAAAAAGGACACAGTGTAAGATGTTGTGTGTAATTTTAACACTTGGTACGGATTATTATCTATATCCGTATTATTATTATTATTATTATTATGTCTTATTATATATACAATTATGCATGGCAGAGGGTGTACTTCCTTTTTACCATGGCTGTATTTAACCATTCATTTTTAGGAAAAGGTGTTTCTATTATTTTGAGCACTGTTTTTATGTTAGTACTATACAGAGTTTGACTATAACATATATAGCAAGGTGATTGGAGCCCTGATCCCTCTCATTTACACTCTGTACAATGATTTACTGGGACAGTTAGCATAAATATTAATAATTGGCATCAGGAAGCAGTTGAAGGCTGAAATAAATGACATAAATCACCACATATGAGAACCAGATTACATGTGGTATTGATATTAAATGAAACAAACACAACACAACACATGAATATTCCCCTTTTTTCAGTCAGAGCAAACAAATGAAAAGAGGCCTCAGAGGTCATGCAGGGATTATACACCCCGTGCATGAGTCACAAATCATTTTACTAATTATACAAACTGTTTCTTATATTTGCATTTTCATCTGCTTTAAAAACTCCAAAAGAAAATAAAAAACACTTGTAGAATAATGGAAGGAACAGGTTTCAGTTTTATGATTGACAAAAAAGACTTTGCCTGGGGCGACATTTTTCACTGCTATGTTGTGGACTGAGCAGTTGATTTGTGTATTTGGATTCTGCAGTGACTCTTTCTTGGTTGAAAAGGCAGCAGTGTATATAACCCTGATGAACAAACGCAATTCATCTATGCCGGCAATAAATAGTAGGGGACAACCAGAGGTCAGGAAAGAAACTAAAGAAGGGGAGAAAGAGAGGGAAAAGGACAAAAATGAAAATAATAAAAACTGATAATAAGGCAAGGCAAGGCAAGTTTATTTGTATAGCACAATTCAACAACAAGGTGGTTCAAAGTGCTTTACAGAGAGATTAGAAACAAAAACAAATAAAAAGCATGATTTAAAATTGATTAAAACAAGCAAACAAACTAACTAACTAAATAACAAACAAACAAACAAACAAAACAGTATGTAAAAAAGAAATATAAAAAAAATCAAAACAGATAAAATCAGAACAATAGATAAAATCAGTAGTTAAAATGTAAGTTTTGAAGTTTAAGCTTAAAAGTGTGGATTTGGTGCAGCTGAGAACAGGTGAGTCTTCAACCTGGATTTAAATAAACTGAGTGTTTCAGCTGATCTGAGGCTTTCTGGGAGTTTGTTCCAGATATAAGGAGCATAAAAGCTGAATGCAGCTTCTCCGTGTCTGGTTCTGACTCTGGGAACTGATAAAAGACCGGATCCAGATGACCTGAGGGATCTGGAAGGTTCATACTGGGTCAGGAGGTCACTGATGTATTTTGGTCCTAAACCATTCAGAGCTTTATAGACCAGCATCAGAACTTTAAAGTCTATCCTCTGACGGACAGGCAGCCAGTGTAAAGACCTCAGAGCTGGACTGATGTGGTCCACTTTTTTGGTCTTAGTGAGGACTCGAGCAGCAGAGTTCTGAATGAGCTGTAGTTGTCTGACTGATTTTTTAGGTAGACCTGTAAAGATGCTGTTACAGTAATCAAGCCTACTAAAGATGAATGCGTGGACTAGTTTTTCCAGGTCCTGTTGAGACATCAGATCTTTTATCCTCGAAATATTTTTGAGGTGATAGTAAGCTGATTTTGTTATTGTCTTAATGTGTTTCTCTAAGTTTAGGTCTGCATCCATCACTACACCCAAATTTCTCGCCTGGTTTGTGGTTTTTAGATGTATAGATTGAAGTTCTCTGGTGACCTGTAATCGTTTTTCTTTGGCGCCAAAGACTATTACCTCAGTTTTTGTTTAGCTGGAGAAAATTTTGGCACAACCAGTCATTAATTTCCTCAATGCATTTACCAAGAGCCTGTACAGGGCCTTGGTCTCCTGGTGACATTGTGATATATATTTGTGTGTCATCTGCATAGCTGTGATAGTTTATTTTGTTGTTGTTTATAATCTGTGCCAGTGGGAGCATGTAAATGTTAAACAGAGGGGGTCCCAAGATGGAACCTTGAGGAACTCCACATGTGATACTTGTCTGCTCAGATGTGAAGTTACCTATTGATACAAAGTATTTCCTGTTTTCTAAGTATGTTTTGAACCAGTTTAGTACAGTTCCTGAAAGACCTGCCCAGTTCTCCAGTCGTTTGAGTAATATGTTGTGGTCAACTGTATCAAATGCTGCACTGAGATCCAGTAAAACTAAGACTGACATTTTTCCACTGTCTGTATTCAGACATATGTCATTGAACACTTTGGTCAGAGCGGTTTCAGTGCTGTGGTTCTGTCTAAAACCTGACTGGAAGGCATCATAGCAGTTATTCTGTTTTAAGAAGTAACTGAGCTGTTGAGAAACTGCTTTTTCAATGATCTTACTTAAAAATGGGAGATTTGAGATCGGCCTGTAGTTCAGAATCAGAATCAGAATCAGAAACTTTATTGTCATTGTCATGAGAACAACGAAATTAAGAATGGTCCCCGATCATTGCATCATCCCTAGCAATATCAAAATATAAATAAAACAATAAAATTCAATAAATAAAATAGATAGAATACTTAAAATACTAATAAGATATAACAGTAAAACATTCACATACATTCCCACACACATGCTTCAGACCGTGCATAGATTAACACAAGAGTGGCGTGATGGACATTTTTTTTGTAGTATTCAGATGTGTTATTGCAGTTGGATAACAGCTGTGTTTGAGTCTATTAGTCCTTGCTCTGATTGCCCTGTACCGTCTGCCTGAGGGCAACAGTTCGAACAGGGAGTGGCCAGGATGTGAGGTGTCTTTTATGATGTTTTGGGCCTTTTTAAAACAGTGGGCGTTGTGTAGAACTTCCAGTGTGGGGAGAGGGCAGCCAGTGATCTTTTGGGCGGTGTTAATGATCCCTTGGAGTGCTTTCCTCTGAGCCCCTGTGCAGCTAGTGTACCAGATGCATATGCAGTAAGTTAGAACACTCTCAATGGTGGCTCTGTAGAAGGACACCAGCAGTCTCTGTGTGATGTTATTCCTCCTGAGAATTCTCAGGAAGTACAGTCTCTGTTGGGCCTTTTTCAGCAGCTCGGAGGTGTTCACACTCCAGGAAAGGTTCTCCTCTATATTGACTCCCAGGAAGCGGAAGCTTGCCACCCTTTCTACACAGTCCCCATTTATGAATAGTGGTTGGATCTCTGCCTTTTTCCTTCTGAAGTCTATTATGAGTTCTTTGGTTTTTGAAGTGTTGAGGAGGAGGTTATTGGCCTTACACCATGACGTCAGCTGCTCCACCTCGTCTCTGTACGTAGACTCGTCTCCCTTGGAAATGAGCCCCACCACTGTGGTGTCATCTGCAAATTTCACAAAGATGTTGCTGTGGTGGCGAGGAGTGCAGTCGTGTGTGTAGAGAGAGTAGAGCAGTGGACTGAGCACACAGCCCTGGGGTGAGCCAGTGCTGAGACTCAGGGCTGAGGATGTGTGATGGCCAACTCTGACTCTCTGTCTACGGCCCGAGAGGAAGCTATTGATCCACATGCAGGTGCTGTATGGAAGCCCCAGGTCTTGTAGCTTGGCCACCAGTTTGTGTGGAAGGATGGTGTTAAAAGCTGAGCAGTAATCCACGAAGAGCATCCGCACATAGCTACCATGCTCTTCCAGGTGAGTTAATGCAGCATGGAGTGCTGTGGCTACAGCGTCTTCCGTGGATCGGTTTGCTCTGTAGGCAAACTGGTGTGGATCCAGGCTGCGGGGCAGGGCTGCTGTGATGTGTCTGCGGACCAGCTTCTCAAAGCATTTCATTACCACTGGGGTGAGTGCCACCGGTCTGTAGTCATTCAGGCCGGTGATGTGGGGCTTCTTAGGCAAGGGGACTATGGTGGAGGACTTCAGGCAGAGTGGGACAGTCGCCTGTGCGAGGGATTTGTTGAAAATCCTGGTGAAGATCCCAGCCAGCTGTCCTGCACAATCCCTCAATATTCGACCTGGCACACCATCAGGACCCGCCGCCTTCCTTGGGTTAACAGCCTGCAGCATGCGCCTCACCTCGTGCTCTTCCAGGGTGAGGGTGGTGCTGCTATGGGTGGCGTGTTGCTGCTGTGGCTCCAATACCTCCGGTACCCTGGTCTCAAAGCGGGCAAAGAAGATATTCAGCTCCTCTGCCAGCTCCAGGTCACCGTCCGCAGCTCCGAGATTGATCTTATAGTTGGTTAGGTGCTGGATGCCTTGCCACACCTGCCGGCTGGTATTACTCTTCAAATGGTCCTCGATCCTCCTCCTATAGTCCCCCTTTGCCTCTCTGATGCCTCTCTTCAGGTTGGATCGGGCTGTGGTGTAGTAATCCCTGTTGCCAGACCTGAACGCAATGTTCCTCTCCTTCAGCAGCTGCCTGACCTCCCGGGTCATCCAGGGCTTTTGGTTGGGATAAGCCCGGATCCGTTTGACTGCTGTAACAGTGTCTATGCAGTGTTTTATATAGCAGAGGACACCGTCTGTGAACATTTCCAAGTCCTGATGTTCAAAGATATCCCAGTTAGTCCTGTCAAAACAGTCCTGCAGCTGCTGAGAGGCACCCTCTGGCCATATGGTAATATTCTTTGTGATGGTAAGAGCAGTTTTCTTGAGGGGGGCATATGCAGGGATTAGAAACAGTGACAAGTGGTCAGACTGACCCAGATGTGGCAAAGGTCTGGCCCTGTAGCCCATTTTGATGTTGGAATAAACTTTGTCCAGAATCTTGTCACCCCTAGTGGCACACTTGACGTGCTGGTGGAATTTGGGGATTGCTTTTTTTAAGTCTGCGTGATTGAAGTCCCCTGCTACGATATGTACAGCGTCAGGGTAAGTGCTCTGTTTATTATTGATGTTTGTATGCAGGAGTGCGATCGCAGAGTTAGCATTAGCATCTGGTGGTATGTAAACAGCTGTTATTATGACAACGGTGAACTCCCTAGGTAGGTAGATGGGCCTGCATTTAACAGTCAGATATTCAATGTCCGGTGAACAGTGACGGTCTATTATCACTGTGTTGGTACACCAGCTGTTGTTCACATACATACAGAGCCCCCCTCCTTTGCGCTTACCGGAGTCCACTGTTCGGTCATGTCGCTGTGTGGTATAGCCTGCTAGCTCAATAGCAGAGTCTGGAATGGATTGATGTAGCCAGGATTCAGTGATAAGAAGGATGCATGAGTCTTTGATGAAGTTATTCGCTGCTATTTGCAATCTCAATTCGTCCAACTTGTTCGCGAGGGATCTGGCATTTGTGATGAATAGGCTGGGGAGCAGTGGTTTGAGTGGCTGCCTCCGTAGCCTGGCTAGCGCGCCGGCCCTGCAGCCTCGCCGTCTCCTTCTCTCTCGACGCCGCCTGCGCCTCCACCCCGAAGGGATAACAATCCATGGGGAGCCCGGACTCCTCGCTATTTCCACCGGTATCTTGTGTAAGCGGACAAATTTGCTAGTCACGCTCTCGCGGTAGCTTACTCCAATCTTGAGGAGATCATGTCGGCTATAGATGTTATTCGCTTGGCTGGTAGAACACAAAAACAAACATAAGGCGTACAAAATTATCCAAACATAGCATCGATCGGTAGAACACTGAGCTGCTGCAACTACGTGCGCCGCCATCTTGAAAGAAGCAGATACTTTTTTCAGTTGTTCATTTGTGTCTTGTCAAGATTGTCCTTTTTCAGTATAGGTTTTATTACAGCAGTTTTTAGTGGTTCTGGAAACACACCTGACATTAAAGAATAGGTGACAATCCGTAACAGGTCTGACTCCAAAGTCTTTGAGACCTTTTTGAAAAAACTTGTTGGCAGGACATCTAAACAGCAAGAGGAGGAGTTCAGTTGACCTAAGATGTCATCCAGGTCTTTGCTGTTAATAGAGTGAAACTGTTTTATGGTGTTTAAACTGTTTTTCGGTGGACACAGTACATATTCTGGATCTGCTGTTGATGTACCAATTGCTTGTCTAATCTTTTGGATTTTTTCTGTGAAGAATTTGGCAAAGTCATTGCAGGCCATGGTTGAATGAAGTTCAGCTGGCACTGGCACAGGAGGGTTTGTTAGCCTGTCAACTGTGGAAAATAAGACCCGAGCATTATGACTGTTTTTAGTGATGATGTCAGAGAAGTAGGACCTCCTTGCACTCCTCAGTTGTAAATTATAATTGTGAAGTTTCTCTTTATAGATGTCATAGTGAACCTGGAGGTTTGTTTTTCTCCATCTGCGCTCAGCTTTCCTACACTCTCTTTTTTCATTTTTCACTAGTGTGGAGTTTCTCCATGGAGACTTTTTCCTTCCAGAGATAACCTTCACCTTAATGGGAGCAATTGTATCCATTACTTTTAACATTTTTAAATTGAAGCTATTGACGAGCTCATTGAGCTCCCTCTGGACAGGTCAGGTGTTAATGGGAAGACCTGGTTAAAGATCTCACTACTGTCTTCAGTTATACACCGTTTTGTGATCACTGCTGTTGATATATTTGTGTGGGCTGAGATTTTACTTTCAAAGAAAACACAGTAATGATCAGACAGGCCCACATCAGACACAGTAATGTTTGAAGTGCTCAGGCCCTTGGATATCAGTAGGTCAAGAGTGTGTCCTCTATTATGTGTGGCCTCTGTTACATGCTGAGTCAGCCCAAAGTTGCCCAAAGTGTTGCTCAGATCTTTAGTCCCTTTGTCCTGAGGGTTGTCCACATGGATGTTAAAATCCCCAACAATAATTACACAGTCGAAATCAACACAGATCACAGACAGCAGTTCACTGAGGTCATTAAAAAAGTCTGTGCAGTATTTGGGAGGCCTGTAAACATTAAGAAACACAACTTTGGATGGGGCCTTCAGCTGTAAAGCCACATATTCAAAAGACTGAAAACTTCCAGGAGATAGCTGCTTACATTGAAATGATTCATTAAATAAGACAGCAACCCCTCCTCCTCTCCTGCTCACCCTGGCCTCACTGATAAAACTGTAGTTAGGAGGGGTCGTCTCGATGAGAACAGCTCCACTGTTACTTTGGTCCAACCAAGTTTCAGTTAAAAACTTAAAATCAAGGCTGTGCTCAGTGATTAAATCATTAATTAAAAATGTTTTCCCAGCTAAAGATCTAACGTTTAATAAAGCCAACTTAAGTGTTTTAGAGGTATTACTTGTCCCCTCGTGTTTGGGAGCAGTCTGTGGCACACAAGGTATGTTTACTATGTTTAAAGATCTTTTAGAGTGCAGCTCTCTGTGTTTTGACCAGGCCACATGTCTCCTTCTGTCACCTAAAAGTACAGAGATTTTAAAACCTTCTAGTAAACAGGGTCCCAGCTTCTCCTGGGAAAAGTCACCACTGCCATAATCCTCGCAGCCCGGACCCTCCACACATCACACATCAGACTTCGGAGACAGGGCATGAAGGTGGTAAGGAGGAACTAAGGGGGGCGAGGCTGAGCAATGTGACTTCGATTGCTCTGTTGAGGGTGGGGCTCGATGGCGAACCTTTGGCCGCTCTGGTGGGGGGTTTATGGGGGACAAAAAGGGATTGGGCTGGGGGGTAGATCTGAGCCCAGCATTGACCCGCTCCATCATCTCCTCAGTGAATTTCAGGTGTGGGGAGGAGGGAGAAAGGGAGGGGGAGGAGGGTGATGGGGGTGATGGCCTGTCAGGGGTTTGGGGGACTGGGGAAGATCGTGGTCCCTGGTCCTGGTCCTGGTCCTGGTCGTTGGTGTTGTTGAGAGAGTTGGAGGCAAATAGGGACCCCTCTTCTTGCCTCAGATGTCTCTCCTTTCTGAGGCTCTTCCTGGGTGGGGGCAGATGGAGCTCCTCCTCAAGGTTTCTGCTGGGCTTTGTCTGTTCTTGGAGTACTGTTTGTTCCTCTTTATGAGATAACTCCTCGTTTATCTCAGCCTTGGCACCAAGCACAGATGGATGACGTATGGAATAAAACAAGTTGGAGGTGAACAGTTTCACCCCTGACTTGTTAAAATTAAATCCATTTGCTTTAAACAGATGCCTGCGTTCCCAAAAAATATTAAAGTTGTTGATAAAATGCACTGAGTGGTCAGCACATGTTGATATAAGCCATTTATTCAGTGTAAACAACCTGCTGAATCTCTCGTCTCCTCCTCTGACCGGCGGTACAGGTCCACTGATGAATACAGCTGCATTCAGCGAGTTTGCAGTATTTAATAATCCAGTAAAGTCCCGTTTCAGAACCTCCGACTGTTGTTTGGACACATCGTTTGACCCTGTATGCAGAACAATGTTTGTCACAGTTGGATATTCCTCTGCAATTTGAAGAATTCTCTCCTTCAGGTTGTTGACCATATCGTTAGGAAAGCAGAGGACTTTAGTGTTCTTACCGTACATCCTTAGTACATCCTTTACGGCAGAGTCACCCACAATCAGAGTTTCAGGCCTAGCCTTTAGCTTTCCCAGTGGCCTTTTACTTTTGAAAAGATTTTCGGACCTTACTTCTCTGCTTTTAGATGGATGGTTGTCCGATATAGATCCAGGGTCCTTTGATAGTGGAGCAAATCTGTTCTGCAGTTTCACATTCAGTTGTTTTGAACGTTTGTTGTTAACCTTCCTATTCACAGTTGTCCAGTCCTGTTTCCTCTCGTATACAGGGGTAGAAGAGCTTCTCTGTCTCGATTTCAGCTCGCTGTGCCCTGCCTGTGATACGTCCTCCCCCTTCTAGGAGACATGATTTATGTCTTGGTTTTGCACCAAGACAGTCCAAGGGGGGATTATAGCTTGAGGATTTATAATAGTGCACAAAGTCTACTTTCTTGGTCATGTTATCTGTGCTCCTTAGCTGTGTACTAGCTTGCTCATCGCCATTGTTTTGAATCAAAGGCAAGGTTGTTTCATTTCCACACAGTCCATTTACCTCCACGTTTACTTCTAAGCGATGAATTTTTGTCTCCAGTACTGCAATCTTCTGCAGGAGGTAGTCATCTGTGGAGAGGGAAGGCATCTTGTTGCTAGTTAGCCTAGCGGTTAGCACCTTTCCAGGGTATTGAGGCTGCTCGGTGCCCAGACGCTGTAATCAGGCTTCAGCTGTGTCTAGGCCACAGACACACGGAGCGCTGAGGATAAGGTAACTATAAAAATGTTGCTGTTTCTGTTAAGAACACTTTAGTCCTAATGATCTATAAGTGTCCAGAAGCTATCGCAGGTAAGCTCATGCGGAAAAAAGGGAAAAAATCAGCATAAAAATCAATAAAAATCAATAAAAGAAGCAAAGCATTTAAGAGCAAAGAGATGAAGCGTCCACAAAAAAAAAGAAAAAAAAAAAAGTAAAATGATACAGAAAACAACGTTCAAGATAGACAGATATGTATTATAGGACATCTTAGTTTCAGTCATTATTCTAGCTGGATCATTCTAAACCATTTGGCAATTACTATCATATAATACAAAACAAAGCCACGATGAGCTCCGTATTAGCAGAAAAACATGTGTGTGATCTATATAATAAAAATGGAAAGAAGGTCATCTTTAACCTCCTAGGACCTGGCGTCCACATCACACTTTGGGTTATTTAGACCAAAATACTCAATTTTGCTCTACAAGGGCCTGATATCCACTTACGAGGACATTATACTGCTACTGTTCTATCAAAATTTTAAACAAATATCCTCATATGTGGCTCTTATTTTTCTTAAAAACAAAATAAGGTTAAAAAAAATCTGGTAATTCTTTGTTTTTACATTCATTGGGCCCCAATGTGACCAAATATCAAAGAGAAATTAAAAATGAATGTTGTAGAGGAGTGCGGGTCTTAGGAGGTTAAAACACCGTGCTTTCAAATGCCATACCATTGTTCATAGCAACCTTAACAAATATTCAGAGTTCCTGGTATCTATGTGACTAATCAGGAGAGCCTATATTTTATTAACTTGAGAATTAGGTTAAAGAAATAAGAGTATTATCAGAGGAGTAATGGAAATGTATAGCATTTTTGTATTACTTTTACTAAGAAGTTAAATAGGGCAAGAACAGAACCTTGATGTACTCCTTATTGCACGCCACGATATTGAGTGTGAGAATCAAGTGATATATAATATCAAAAGGATCAGAGACTGAATGCCGCTTTGTATACAAGGACAAGTTAGACAGATACATAATGATTAAGAGAGAATGAACCAAGTTTAATTATGTGAATTAGAATGTGGACAGTACTTAATAGGAAGTAGCCAATGATTAAATACAAGTAATAAGTAATAAAGTGATTAATCATATCTCCTGCATGTACCTGATACATCGTTATAGGATATTTTATTATTTCTGTGCATGAATGAGTGAGCTCCTTGTTCAGGTGTTTAATGCGTTATTATTCCCGTAAATATGTGACGAATGTGGAGGCAAAGGACACCCCCTCAGTTACACTCATCTCTGGTTTGGTTTGGAAGTCCTGGAATTATTTAATCAAAGAATTTGTTTCCAAGGTTCCCATGAAAACTACAGCGAATTCGTCAAGCTAAAGACAGCCATCTGTGCACTGGGTCTGATTACCACTGTTGGTTTGTCTGCCATAAACTGTCTGTTTGAATGAGGAGGCATGTAGGAAGCTCAGCATGTGATGTATGTATTTGTGTTGAGTGTCCCTGGAGGGTGCTGTGGTGTGAACAGACACCGGTCATACATAGGTGGACCACCAGCCATGACGCCCATACAACCATAGACAGGATACTGACTCATCAGGTCATGTACGTTTGTTTAATGGAAGAAAGATTATTAGTAGAAACCACGTTTCCTTCCACAAAACCACAGACCCTTGGATACTTAAGCTGTCCTGTTCTTCTGCCCAACATCTGTAATGATGGATGAAGAAAGACATATCATGCAGATGAACACACAAACACAAGTGCAAACACACTGAAAACATTAGATCAATTAAACGTCAGATGTCTTTCAAAGCTACATTTATTTTGGTGAACATAAATCTGAAGGGAACAAAATTTATTTGAATATTGAAACTGAAGCATGTACAGGGAGTGCAGAATTATTAGGCAAGTTGTATTTTTGAGGAATAATTTTATTATTGAACAACAACCATGTTCTCAATGAACCCAAAAAACTCATTAATATCAAAGCTGAATGTTTCTGGAAGTAGTTTTTAGTTTGTTTTTAGTTTCAGCTATTTTAGGGGGATATCTGTGTGTGCAGGTGACTATTACTGTGCATAATTATTAGGCAACTTAACAAAAAACAAATATATACCCATTTCAATTATTTATTTTTACCAGTGAAACCAATATAACATCTCCACATTCACAAATATACATTTCTGACATTCAAAAACAAAACAAAAACAAATCAGCGACCAATATAGCCACCTTTCTTTGCAAGGACACTCAAAAGCCTGCCATCCATGGATTCTGTCAGTGTTTTGATCTGTTCACCATCAACATTGCGTGCAGCAGCAACCACAGCCTCCCAGACACTGTTCAGAGAGGTGTACTGTTTTCCCTCCTTGTAAATCTCACATTTGATGATGGACCACAGGTTCTCAATGGGGTTCAGATCAGGTGAACAAGGTGGCCATGTCATTAGTTTTTCTTCTTTTATACCCTTTCTTGCCAGCCACGCTGTGGAGTACTTGGACGCGTGTGATGGAGCATTGTCCTGCATGAAAATCATGTTTTTCTTGAAGGATGCAGACTTCTTCCTGTACCACTGCTTGAAGAAGGTGTCTTCCAGAAACTGGCAGTAGGACTGGGAGTTGAGCTTGACTCCATCCTCAACCCGAAAAGGCCCCACAAGCTCATCTTTGATGATACCAGCCCAAACCAGTACTCCACCTCCACCTTGCTGGCGTCTGAGTCGGACTGGAGCTCTCTGCCCTTTACCAATCCAGCCACGGGCCCATCCATCTGGCCCATCAAGACTCACTCGCATTTCATCAGTCCATAAAACCTTAGAAAAATCAGTCTTGAGATATTTTTTGGCCCAGTCTTGACGTTTCAGCTTGTGTGTCTTGGTGGTCGTCTTTCAGCCTTTCTTACCTTGGCCATGTCTCTGAGTATTGCACACCTTGTGCTTTTGGGCACTCCAGTGATGTTGCAGCTCTGAAATATGGCCAAACTGGTGGCAAGTGGCATCTTGGCAGCTGCACGCTTGACTTTTCTCAGTTCATGGGCAGTTATTTTGCGCCTTGGTTTTTCCACACGCTTCTTGCGACCCTGTTGACTATTTTGAATGAAACGCTTGATTGTTCGATGATCACGCTTCAGAAGCTTTGCAATTTTGAGACTGCTGCATCCCTCTGCAAGATATCTCACTATTTTTGACTTTTCTGAGCCTGTCCAGTCCTTCTTTTGACCCATTTTGCCAAAGGAAAGGACGTTGCCTAATAATTATGCACACCTGATATAGGGTGTTGATGTCATTAGACCACACCCCTTCTCATTACAGAGATGCACATCACCTAATATGCTTAATTGGTAGTAGGCTTTCGAGCCTATACAGCTTGGAGTAAGACAACATGCATGAAGAGGATGATGTGGACAAAATACTCATTTGCCTAATAATTCTGCACTCCCTGTACTGTGTGGTCATAGTAAATCACCTACTAGCCTTTTAAGTCTTTTAATAAGGCTTTTAGCACTTCACCGTACAATTATTTTGTACATCTACAATGACACTAAAGGGCTTTTCTATTCTATTCTATTCTATTCTATTCTAGTGATCAGACTAATATGGCTCTTAATGACATTTGAAATAATCTTCTCTAATCATCTATGGACAAAAATCCCTAAAACGTCATGTCACACAAACACCAGATCCACACATTAGTAAGAAATGTGTGAGACTCAAAATTATCACTATAATTTACCTTTATAGATTTATAAAAGGGTTTAAGTTATGTTAAAAATACTAAACAGTCTTAATATAATATAGTTTTCATTTCCCAAACAATAGTAATACAAGTATTATTTGCTAAACATGTTTTATATATCTTCAGAACATATATCTGCATATATAAAATAATATGGTGTCATTGCGTATGTCTCACAGGTTGGATGTTCGTAAAAGAGGAAAAATAATTCTGGAGTTGGATGAAGTTGTAGAGTGGATTGGATTTGGGTTAAGGGAACACGGGTGATGCCAGGAATTGTTGGGTAGATATTATGTTAGGGAGAGGAATGCAGAAGGACGCACGTTAGTGGATTTTGAGAAAATGATGAAAATGGCTGTGGTGAACAAATATTTCAAAGAGAAGGAGAAACAGAAACTTAGGATGACGTACAAGAGTGGAGGAAGGTACACATGTAGACTACATCTTATGCAACCTGAAGGAGATGGGAGACTGGAAGACAGCAGGGGAGAATGAAGCTAAGCAGCACTGGACGATAGTCTATCGGACGACTTTGGAAATCAAGAATTTCAGGGGTGAATTGTGGCAGAAGTATAGCAGCAACGGATTGCAGTGAAAGGGAATAGTAGTGAGACCTGCACAGTTGAAGATGTTAAGCTGTTGGATGTTGGAAATGGCCAGAATGAACAACACTAGAAATGGGTATATAAGAGTGACAACTAAGGTTGTGCAGTTTGGAGACAAATTTAGAGAGGTAAGGCTAACATGGTTTGGACATATGCAGAGGAGGGATAGTGTATATATGGGTCAAAGGTCGTTAAATATGGAAGTGCCAGGCAGGAGGAGAAGGAGGAGGAGAAGATAAAGTAAAAGACGGCTTTATTTGTCAGGACAAACAGAGAAATGAGAATGAAAATTAGTAAAAGTCAAACCATCTGAACTCTCTGCTTATTGTATTTTAACCCATATCACTCCATAGGATATCAACCTTCAGGTCATACTTATACTTAATTTTACTGCTTTTGTCAGAATGGATTTTAACTTCACAAGCTATAACACTGTTTGAATACAAATGTCCCATTTTATCTTATACTTTTATTTTATATGTTACACGTGATGTGTAACCTTATAATATATTGTAATTAAAACAGTGAGAAAACGTTTGTATCTTTTTTCTTCACATAACTGCATTCATACAACATTTAACAACTCTAAGCCTAATTTGTATTCCTTGTAGTCAGAAATTATGAAGCATTGCTGATAAATTGTCACTTTGGAACATAACAACATAAGTATGCTATTAATAAATATCTTTATATTTCCAGCACATGTTTTAACATGTTTGTAGCATGTTAAAACACGTCTCGTGCCCTATGCTGACTCCCAGTGGAGATGTTATGAAGTGCATGGATTTCATGTCTGGGACTAAAACAGATAACTTTAAACAGCACGGTTTGTCAACACAAAGGACTAAATAAAATGAATTTTTTATTATGGATTTCATACACCAATGTGATTTTTACTGGTGGTTTATCATGACACAGTGCCCTGAGGGTAGGGTCACTGGAAACTTGTGACCCTGTGGTCAGTATAGCTTCCTGGTTGAATTCTTTCAAGTTCAAAGCCTCCTTTTACAGCTGAGTGTGTTAGAATACCATCAGCTTTCTACTGCATCTGCTGACATTTTTCAGCTCAGCGGGCGAGAATGGCAACATGCTGAGACTTCAAATATCTGGAGGAAATTCCATGAACTTCCCTCAACAAATAGATCAATATCACATAGAGACATGCAGATATGAATTGACTTGAATACAAGGGCAAACATATTAGTTTTACAATATAAGTAAAATGACTTACTATGCAGAATAACCTTATAAATCATCTTTAAGTACTGAAAATGTAGAAATATTATATTAACTGAATGTGTGAATTATGATAGTTCTCAGCTTCTGATTCTAACATTTATATAATTACGGTATTTGCTCAGTTTTGATAATAAAAAAATTTAATCTTAGTGTTGGCAATTCTGATCGTATGCTTGCTGTTCAAACAGACAACCTGTACAGACAGGAGCCTTACATGTGATGACTCACTTCCTTGTAAACTGGTTTCCCCCCCTCAATAATGGGTTGCCAAGGCCTCATTACATTGTCTGACATGGAAAAGAAAAGAAAAGAAAAGAGAAGAAAAGAGAAGAGAAGAAAAGAGAAGAGAAGAGAAGAGAAGAGAAGAGAAGAGAAGAGAAGAAAAGAAAAGAAAGGAAAAGAGAAGAAAAGAAAGAAGATTAGATTCACAGGCTATTTCCAGGCTAGGTAAACACAATCATCTGCTTGTTGTCCAAATATCTAATCAGATAACTGAATGGAAGCAGCTCTGTGGATTTGGGCCTCTAGACATTAGTCAAGATGACCAGCTAAAGTTTAAACAATCAGAATGGTGAAGAAAGGTGACTTAATGTGGCATTGGTTGTAGGTGTCATACGGTCTGAGTATTTCAGAAACTGCTGACCTACTGGGATTTTCCTGCACATCTTAGAGTTTCCAGAGAATGATCTAAAAAACAGAAAATACCCAGTGAGCGGCAGTTCTCTGAGTGAAAATGCATTGTCCAGACTCCTTTGAGCTGAAAGGAAGGCAAAGTAACTCAAATCACCATTTATTACAACCAAGAGCAGATGTGCAACAGCAGCAGAAGACCACATCGGATATTATGGACTTATCAAAAATGTGGGGTGATGTCATGTTTTATGCGCAGTCTGATCTGTTTGTACACAAAACATCCTGTATGGCATACAGCTGGCTGTATAAGTATTTGGATACTTCAAATATATCCTGATTGTTCCGATTGTTGTGATTTTAAATGTACTGTGGTCGTGTACAGAGGGAACATTACGAACAAATGTGGCATACTACAAAATTGTTACGGAGAAAAGTTTTGTTTTTTGTGTTTTTGCTACTGTGCACTGTCAATGCTGTATTTATAAATGTATCAGTTTAAATTCTGGATTTATATATTTTAATTCTTAACAACCACCTACTTGGTTGCTCTGACATGTACTATTCAGCGATGAGTACATGTCATGTCATGTGATGTGATGACAGGATATCATCCTATACCAATATGATATAGGGCAGTAAAAGAATTAGCCAGAGAAATATCACAGAAAATATAACTTTTCCACAGGGAAAAATCCAAACAACAAAAGGAAGCTGTTGCCAACTTGTTATAATACTATGTGACCACAAAGTGGCGCAATCATTTTAGTAGTTAGACTGGATGAGCCTTCTCTCAAAATATGCAGTTTTCCAGCAGGGGTCCTCTCTGTAGCAGTTTATCAGTGTTTTTATAATACCAGCCGGTTAACATAACTAATGTTTGATAGTTCTTTAAACAAGCTCAGCAGTGCAGAAATCCAGGAAACACTAGTGCAGCTCCAAGGAAGAGAAAGTACACTGTAAAAAAAAAACGTGCTGTTTTTACAGGAAAACCCTGGCAGCTGGGGTTACCAGGGACTTCCTGTAAAAACGCTTTACAGATGCAACTTGTAAATTGATTTACAGTGAATGAATCTCAGATTAAAACTGTTAAATCTACAGGAAAAAGAAGTTAATTTCACACATAGATGTGATATATAAATACACTATTTCCTGTATCTTTTACAAGTAATAAATGCTTTTTGTGGATCCATAAACTGCAAAATTAACAGGGAAATATCGTACAAAGAACTAATTTAAAATGGTAGAACTACGGTGAAACTGTGCATATTAAATGGAGCTGCTCTGTAAATTATACATAAAATCTATGCTGAATATTATATGTTTTAATGTAAAATTTTAACCATAACCCAGCAAATTTCTTACTGCTACGCCTACACCCAAACATGCAAAAATACACATGAGAAAACACAAGAGAGGAAAATATCACTTTTGGGAAATTTATTTTGCAGCCACATTAGCAAAATGACAGCAAATGGATCCATTTTTCCAACTAACACAATATGCAAGGCACACAGCAACTACACAATTCAATCAAAATATAGGCTATAAAAGCTGTGGAACATTCCTGCAAAGCAAGAACCATGTTCATGAAACAAGCATTTGTTAGACCCTCCACCAGAAAAAGTTAAATAACCTGTTAAGACTTTAAAACAAAAAACACATATTGTGCCAAAAATGATCATAATCACCGTGCAACGCAACACGCACCCTGCTGTCACCACAACCATGGCCCTGGTCAGAAAACATCAGCAAAACCACGTGGTGAAACAAACCTACACATGTGGTCTAGAAACACTGCAGTAGCAGCATGTTGTTTTTTTTCTTTTCTTATGTAAATAAAGAACATTCCTACAAAGAAAGAACATCTTCATGAATTGGCTTCATGCATTCGACCAGTAAAAGGTTCCAGTACACATTGTGGAACAAAATTAACAAAGTAAAACTAACAGTCCACAGAGAGTCAAGATTTAGGCTTAGCGCCACTCGTGGTCGGCGAGATCCTAAATCAGGGTGAGGACTCGAGGGTTCACACTGAGACGACGCTTTGAGTTTTTGTTCTCTACTTTGGTTCCTTTTTCTGGGTTTATGGAGAAGAAACACCTGTAGAATAACAATCATATAAAAGTTTATTAAGCATTTTTATAATTGATCAGTTAAAATACACATACAAAGTAAGTAAAAATTAAGTATATACATATATATACAGTCATGGCCATGACCACGTTCAAGACAAAGTATAACCAAAATGCTGTGGGGAAGTGAACAATGCATGGTCAAAAGTATTGGCACCCTTCACGAGTGTCTTCTGCAGTGATATGTCACACTTTAGCATTGTTAAAATCCAAAGCAAAGGTTATAGGTAGTCAGACGTCAGTTGACGCTTGGTCTAGCCCTGAGTCTCGGCCAGGCTTGGACCCAGATTCAGACTGTTAATGTATTTAAAAAAAAACCCAAACAAACAAAAAAAACAACAACAAAAAACAGAAAAAACAACTGAAACCGGCTCCAAAGCCGACCGAGACTCAGAGCCAGACCTGGACTCGAACCACATCAAAGCCAGACTCCAGATCCCAGAGTCTCAGTTATAAGAAATAACAAAGCCATATTTGTTCACCTCTGAAGAAACTCTAAAGTGGAAGCCAGCTCAGATGGATAATGGATGTTGAAATTGTAGTAGCTCCCGAACATGAGGCACAGTGCAGAAATGAAGGAGGATATGTTTGTGCTGACGAGGTGCCGATCAACACTCAGCATGTATCTTCTTGAGGAATAGCAGGACTGTCCTGTGAAGAAATTATTTAACAGGTTATATCAATAAACACGGCAGTCACATGACATTCTATAAAAAATGCACTTAAAAAAAAAAAAAAGAGAGAGAGAGAGCTATGAAACAGACTTACCACACATGATAATAGTGGGTGTCAGAGGCACTTGCTCCAGTTGTACCTCATCTGCCAGACATGTGTCTTCAACACAGAGAAGCATGGACTCCTCCTTCTCTTCAAAGTAGCTGAGTAGCTGTTTAAGGTAAAAGAGACACATGTTTCTGAGATAAGAATGACTATCCTTCTCTGGCATATCACTGGCTGAACTAGCAGATGCCATGGTTTCATGTGTGTTTTCTGAATATTCTGTACTGTCATTTGGGGGCTGAGGACGAGATTCCTTGTACATGTCATCAATACCATCTGGGGAACAAGCTTTATGCTTCCTACACATGTGAGAAGTAAATGATGACTTTTTTGTAAACATATGCTTACAACCACTTACTGGACATGACACAGACCTGCCCCCTGCAATATGATCATTTAAGTGAGACACTAGCTCTTTCACTGTTTGAAAATGGCGGGCACATAATGAAACTGCACATTTTAAATCTGCAACAAGAGCTTTAGGAGTAGCTTGAAGTGCAGGTGCATTGTGCACACGATAAAAATGCCCCTTGAAAGCAGAGTACGTGGTGAATGTTTGGCTGCAATTGGCGCCAACACATTTAAAAATACAACAAGGCTCATTCTTATGCACTCTGCAATGTAGTACATAGCCTCTTAATGTGACCAATACCTTTTTACAAAAGACGCAGATGATCATTTTTAGTATTTCTAAAGTTTGCCTGTGCTTTTCAGCTGAACTAGCATGCTAGCGCTAGGTTATGAGCCTTGGTCTAAATATCAACTGGTGCTTTTATCTCGAAAAAACGTCGCCAAGATATTGAACTTACCGTGCAGACTTTCTGACGAACAAACACAGATCCTCAAAAAACACTTGAAATCGTATGTTTGTAATTTGTCCTAACAACGTAGTTGCTGAAAGTTCGATGTTTTCTTCTCCCGTCTTCTCTCTCGTGCTGGCTCGTTAGCTATAGTCGTGAACTAGGCGCTCTTCTCCTCCCGCCCTCACGTCATTATCCAATCAGAGACGAGCTTCAGATGCACATTCAAAATTAGGCGCGCTCAGTGCAACTGTGAGTGGCCTGAAGTAGCTTACAGCTCTGTGGAGATGAGGCACCATAGAGATCCTATGGGAGGCACTGTAAGTTTGTTTAGCCTGTAATAATGAGACATTGCTGACCTAACCCAAAAAAGTATTCTAGTCTAAGTATCACATTGCAATTAAAAGAAACATAAAGAATACAAGCATTATGACAGAAGCATTACTTAGTCGTTAAATAATAATTTCTTATTGGTTACCCTACAATAGGCTGCAAATGATTTAAGAAAAAAACATGATGTAAACAATTTTAATTGTATATTTTTATATAGCCTATAAATGGAGAGGCAACCTCTCAGGTTCACAATGACATCTTCTGTGAAAACATTTTTATTAGTCCAATCCATGACTTTGCATCATTTCATGAATCATGTTAAAAGTAGGCCCAGTACATCCATGCAGTTGTAAAGTGACTTACATATACGTCATGTGTTTTTAAGAAAAACTGACTAAAACTGTGATTTTTACAGTATTTGCATGTCAAATTAACATGATTGTTTGGTTATGAGTATTACGGTGTTTCACTGTTTTTATTCACAGTATTTGTAGTTTTAACCAATAAATTTGATTATAATCACACATTCATGTTGTAAATATAACAGGAACATTCTGTTTAAAGGTTTACAATAATTCACTGTGATCGAAACAGGAAAGTTGTGTTTTGGGGTTTACTATACATTTCTGTAGGGGTTTTACATGGTTTTTATGTCAATTTCACTGCCCTTTTTTACAGTGTACTGTGAATGTTTACTTCCAGTCGAGTAAATCATATACTTAGCAATCTCTGGTCAACAGAAAGATCACATTTTGTCCATACAGAACGACATATTTACATCAAGTGTGGAAACAAATTATCATTAATTTTATTGATATATAAAATGTTATGAACGGTAATGTGTACAATAAATACCACCATAAACTCAGAGATCACCAGACTGCATAGTTAAGTCAACACGTGTCACACTTCTTACCCCTGTTATGTTGATTTATTCTGGATACTTCCTGACTTCTGCTAAACTTATGCAAATAAACAGGATTTTGAGAAGATAACACAATGCAGGGAGAGGAAACAAAAGATGCATTGCACAGGGTGCTGTTAAAGTCACATTTTAATTAGATTGCTGTGCCAATAATCTATTTGTAGATTTGTTGTTGGACTTTTAAATTTGCATGTCAGATGCTAAAAATGGAGTTTGTTTCTCTTTGATGTATAAACCGTTGTTTTTTTCTGTGAAAGACATTTTTAAAGCAACAAAAGTAATTCACACTTAGTGAGATTTTTAGAAGATACGCCTGTAAACTCACAAACCACAACCCAATACAAGAACTCAAATATCCAACCTACAGAGAAAAAATAAAGTTCAGTGTTGTTATGTGATGTGAGAGGTGTTGCTTTTAGGCTCACTGTTGGTTATTTAGTAGTGGTGTAGAACTGGACTGCCGATTATTAGAATAACTGTAGAAACACATTTCAGTATCATATCCAGCAAACCCTCTGTAATGGTTTTAAAGGGATACTGCACCTCACAGTCAATTATACATGTTTATTTTTCGCCCTCTGGCCAATGAACCCATTTAGACTGTACTGATGTTGGTGACCCAATTTTTTTAGACTAAACTGGACTAAATTGCTATCTCACTGTGACGCTCAAAGTGTAAAACAACACAAAACATTTGAGCAATTTTATGTAGAAATTATTTTCTTCTGCCAACAAAAATGAGTATGCAGCTAGCTGACATTACAGTTTAACTGAATGGGGTGAATTAAAAATCAGAAGTGCACTGAGTTTATGAAGCCCAAGTATGAATCATGGGTTAAAATCTATTTTCTATAAATATGCTGTTTGTTGTATTCCACTGGGTTGAATTATTCACCTTCCAGCCTCAAACTTCATATAGCATGTAATCTATATTGAGCTTCTAGGGAAATTTGTAAGCATGTCCCTCTAAGGGACAGCTCGATAAGTCTGCCACTGAGAATATACTGGAATTCCCCCTTGTGCACAAATGTCTCACAGAAAAACAGATAAGGAATGCAAAGGAGAGAGCGGGTGGGCCATGTGTAGAAGAAGTGGATAGAAATCCACTTCATTTACCCACAGAAAAGAATAATTTCAGCATAAGGGTCTATCTAGCTATTGTATACTTTTATACGCCCTCAATGATATCTGCCTATGGTCTACAGCACACACATGGGCCTATCCAGCCAGAGGGGGGAGAAATAATTCTGAATCATCCAACATATTACTCACATACTACAGGCTAAAAACTGTGTTTGTTGCTACATGTAACTATTGGTTACTCTGACAATTCCTTCACATTTGAGCTCTCTGCCAAGTGAGGGTGTATTGGAGAACAATGATAAGTGGATATTTCTTAATTCTCTGCAGTGTCCAGCCAAAGCCTGGGCGTATGATACAGTATGTGCTACCCACCCATTAATCAACCTTAATCAGTGTCTTTCTATAAAATCTCCTTGATAATCGGATTTCCCATTATGTAAATTCTCTTGTGTGGGATGTGTGTTTTCAGACGATACACTAATGGTGTAATAAATAATGGGTAAATGGGTAAAAAGACACTAAGGTCATTTGCTCACACAGATCCAGGAAAACACAGGACCCCTTAAGTCCCAGAAATTGCATCAAAGGTTAGATTACTGCTGATTCACCAGCAATGCATATTCAGTCGAGTGCTTTAGTATTTTCTTTGTTTACATTGTGCATAAAAATGCAGTTTAACCTCCTTGTACTTATATCAATTGTAGTGTTTAGTTTATGGAAAAGGAAAAAAACAGGAAGTGTGAGGCACCTTGTATTAGTTTCATAGCAAAATTACATAAAATTTACCATTATGTCATTTTGAATTTCCCTCTGCTAATTCTACTATTTTGTTTAATTGCATATAGATGATGTATGCTTCCTAGAAGGTGGACCCCTTCTTTGCTGAATTCCCCCATTTCTATTCATTTATTTTTATTATTTCTTTCACCACCACCATAAGTATAGAAGGTGATTTTTTTTAAATTAATTGGACAATAGATTCAGTGATATAGAATTGATATTAAATTAATGTATGTACAGGTGTACAGTCACCTGTGCATCACCATTTTGCTAGCAAATTGTGCTAATGAAATGCATTTTACTAATTCATTGTCACTGAATGTTGCCATCCACTGAAAGCAGAAGTTCTCACAGTTTGGTGGTCTCGAGCTTTGAGGTGTGTGTTAACACAATACTGCATCTTTGTGGGAGTTGACATCCCAGCAAGGTCAAACTGAGCAACGCTCAGAGAAACTGCAAATAACCAAAACCCATATCTCTGACTTTACGGGCCTCAGCTAACATGTTAAATACTAATGTTCACAACAGTAAAATTAGAAAAAAGCTGAATATGTGTAGTGTTTTATTTAGAAAGGCTGCCAGGAGAAAGCCCGTTTTCTTTAAAAACAACATGGCAGGACAGGTGATTTTTGTTCAAATGCAAACTTGCCTTTGAACAAACCACAAGACTGCTGTAACAAAGTCAATAACACACAGTGTCGTGATTGGAGAAAACCAAACATGACATATTAACACAAACACCTGATACGAACTGTCAAGCATGGCGGTGGAGGGATGATGAGTGGGGGTTGTTTTGCACTGACAGGACCTGGATGCCTTGCTGTCACTGAGTCCACCACGAACTCCGACAGCTAAAGCTCCATTTCCAAGAATTATTACTTTGTTTTCATTTAGATTATTAGTATTGTCATATGTATTGCTTTATTGCAGTTACAATCACAGTATCCTAAACATTACTATTATTTACTCTGTAAAAAGAAGAAGACTAAGATGAAGACTGAAAAATAAAATCACAGTGAGATGTGAAATAAAAAGTGTGCAAAAAATTAATAAAATGTTAAAAGCAGTAAATTCTATCGTTTCATTGTCTATCTTTTTTTAAAATAGCACCTCCTTTGTGTTGAGCACTTTAATCCGTAAAACCCAGCATGATTTGGTCCTGTTTCAACTTTTAAATCCTATTCAGTGTTTTAATAATGGAATAGAACAATATGGCTTTATACAGCAGATCCTCTGACTTGCCCTTGCAGGATGTGATCAGTTATTATTGACACCTGTGCTGTTCCTGCTCTGCCATGTCCAAACGTGTGCGAAAAAGAGATTCTCACAAAGAGAGCTTTTGTTTTTGAAACATGAGTAGACTACTCTCTGCAGGACTTTTACCTGGATAAAGGATTTCATTTCGCATTTACTAAGACTGGGAGAGTGTGGTTTAAGAAGCAAACAGAAGCACGGATTGTAGGGTCTGCAGGGTGTTGTCTAAGTGTTTCCTTTTGGTGACCAGGTGGATTTTTGGGGGGTGGACGTTTTTATTATATGAGTGCAGCAGGTGCTGAAGGTTGGGGTGGGGGGTGCTTGCAGGCAGTACAAGACCATTTAGACCACTTGGGGGACTCGGGTATCCCAGTCCAGGAGGAGGAGCCTCGGTGGAGTGGAGGAAGTAGCTCCACAGATTGGATAAGTGTGTGTGCGTGTGGAGCGTTTACCTCCATAGTGTGTTTGTCGCAAACCACTGGACTATTGAGCGATAAGAAAAGAGAAGCAAAGAAAAAATCCTCAGGAAGACACCACCCGCGGACTGTATCTCGAAGAGATGAAGGGTTGCCTTTCTTTTTATTTCCACGGTACAGGTTGAATCAGCCGGCCAGGAAGCAAGCATTATGCATTCAGACTGCAGGCTGCTATGGGCAGAGCGGTAATGGTGGGCAGGGGACCGACAGGGGCCGGGGTTCTCGTCTTGTCGATACTCATCATTCTCACCACGGAGAGCTGTGGAGGGCAGAAAGGTTTGTACCACTCGGCAGTGCAGTGACAACTGGACGAGCTGTGTGTGACCGCGGAAACCCGCGGCCATGCCGATTTAAAGTGTAAACACAGACGTGTCGATGTTTCGTGGGATGTTTAAAGTGTGTTGTCATGGTCAACAAAACTTAAACCTACCTTACATGGCCCTGTGTGTGTGCGCGTGTACGTGGAATTGAGCACAGCTCGCCACCGCCCGTCGTGATGTTTTTCTTTTTTGGTGTGAGACGGTTGTAGTAAAACCAGGCAAACCGGTTCCTACAAAAACTGATACTGTTGGGAAATAACTGCCGCCTTATAAAACGGGTGCTTACCGAATTAACGTGCTGCATGAAATGTTTTGGCTAACGTTGAAAGCAACAGTATGCTGCTTATGTGCTTTTCCTGGTGCCCCTGTTCTCTTTAAATTGACAGACTTTTTTAATGGAGTCTGGTTTTTGAGGTCTCTACGAGAGGACCGCACGTTTGGGTGCTTGTGGCCTTGTTGCCTTTTTCAGGTAGCCCAATTTTTACTTTAAAGCTAGCATAACAACCCCGGGTAACAATATATTTTGGTTGGAGGATGCTAACCTGCGCTATATTATATATATATATATATATATATATATATTTTTTATTTTAAAGTCAACAGTCCTCAGGTGGCCTCAGATTGGGGGTGGGGTAGCAGTGGGGGTAATGCTGTAAACACGTGGACATAGTGTGTCATAACTTGCAGTTCACGTTAACTGTACGTTCACATTAATAGATGGGTGTGATGATAGACATTTGCTTTTAGTATTGTTTCTTGAGCCTGAGAGCTCTCCTTTTATGAAAGTAATCTGCACTCCTGTTAAGCACCATACAGTTGCTCGGTAACTTTTGTGAGTCAGGGTGAGGGAAGCTGCTTTGTTTTTGTCCTGTTCATCTGGATAATGTCCACTGAGAGGCTCTTACGTAACTGCAGGTCCACAGAACATCGAGTTAGCACCATGAAGCGTGACTGCTTAGTGTTATCTCAGAGCCACACACAACATCCACAGACTCTGAGGCTTTGCTTTCTCTCTCACACACACGCTCTGTTGAAACACAGCTTTTAATTTTTGAAAAAGTCTCTAAATCATCTTACATGTAATCGTTAACTTTCAGGTTCATGTGTTGTTCTCTGGAGAACAGCCAACATTTTTTTTTTTTTTTGTCTATAAAAACTAAACAAGAAGTAATACTTAGCCCTTCACTGAACACCATTACTGCATTGGATTACATAATTTAACAGGCACTGTTATTAAAAGTATGGCAGCATTAAAATCTTTGTTTTTGTTGTTGACCAAATGCTATAAGTTTTCAAAAAGTAAGAAGTTCAAGTGTCATTACATCTGAATTTCTTGTGTATAGATTTTGCATAAAGTATGGCAGATATGTTAAAGTGAGAAACTGGTCATTCTATAAGTGTTTCACAAGCTAGTGGGCGACTTACAGTGAAATCCCTGCTGGACTCAGCAGCACTGGACACTTCTGCATGTGCCGCAAAGGTCATTATAAACAACAGGAATCAGTCGCTCTGGAAAGCAAGCTGGGTTATGTGAGGACACCCTCACTAAATTAGCCCAAACATCTTTTTCTGTATTATGCTCTGCTTAAAAAAAAAAAAGAAAAGAAAGAAAGATACTAGTTCATATTGGTCAACATACACTCACCAGCCACAACATTTAGCTACACCTTGCTAAGTACTCGATTGGACCCCTGCCTTAATTCTTTATGGCATAGCTAAACCAAGGAAGCATTCCTGAGGGATCTTGGTCCATATTGACATGATTGAGATCTATCAACTGTTCAGCCTGTTTGAGCACAGTCAACTCATGTTATAGAGTCCAGTATGAGATGATTTGAGCTTTGCGACATGGTGGTTTATCTTGCAGGAGATGGCTACACTGTCACTGATGTCAAAGGTAGTACTCAGGTACATGATGCTCGGTTGGTGCTGAGGTGGCAGTGTACAAAAAAAAACCTATCCCCCACACCATTACACCACCACCAACAGCCTGAACTGTTGATACAAGGCAGGATGGATCATTTATTTCCTGATTGTTTAAGCCAAATTCTGATCCTACCTCCTAGACTCAACAGACCAGGCATTATTTTGTGGGTCTGTGAGTTGTAGCCTCAGTTTCCTGCCCCTAGCTGACAGCTGTGGCACCCAGTGTGGTCTTCTGCTTCTGTAGCCCCGCTACTTCAAGGTTTCATGTATCAGGCATTCAGAGATGCTCTTCTGTGCACGTTGGTTGTAATGAATGGTTATTTGAATTACTTTTGCCTTCCTGTCAAGTCAAGCCTCTGACATCATCTGGGCATTTTTTGCCCACAGAACTGCCACCCACTGGATAATTTTCTCTTTTATGGGTCATTCTCTATATTCCCAAGAAATGGATCTCAGGAAAATCAGAGTACATCAGAAGTTTCTGAAATATTCAATTCAGTCTAGTCCATCGGGCAACAAAAAGAACGTTTAAAGTCCCTAAAATCACGTTAATTCCTCATTATGATTCTTAGCTTGGTCAACTTTACAATTTCTCTGTCTAAATGCATTGAGCTGCAGTCATGTGATTGCCTGATGAGATAATGGTGTTATCGATATGATGAACAGGACAGCTTTCGACATTTTCCAGGGTTCACATGCATTGTCATTGTTAGCCCCTTTTAAAGGCGATGCTTGCCTCGAGTTCTTCACCTTTTTCTCAAAGACACCCTCTGGAGGAAGCTCATTTGCATTGCTTGTATGCAACGTCATTGTTTCAGTCACTACCCACTGCTTGTGTCCATAGCACAAGGTAGGAATGTAGACAGACAAGCTAATCAACAGTTTTACTGTCACATCTACATTACTACACTACTTTAGTTCTTCCGCTTCACGCTGCAAAACGCCCAAGTGTGACGTCGAGAGCATCACCTGACGAAGTCAAGAGAGCAATCCTGAGACCAGCAAAGTCGAGCCACTCCCCTACTTGGCTGCTCCTAGAAATTCTCTCCATAAAATTCAGAGAATCGCATCAGAACTTTTCTGACCAGTTTATGATGTCATTGTGGTTAGAGCCATCTTTTATATACGGTCTATGGATATAAACATTTTATGTATAACAACTATTTTGTTTACTTTTTCAAAATGCTAATTCAGTTTGAGCAGACTAAAGGTAAAGCCCCAGCCAGATGTGAAGCAATAAGCTGCTAGCTCGTTGCCTGTTTATACTTGTATTGGGGATCATTTTGAACTGCGGGGTAACTCAGCAGGACAGTGCAAGTTGAACTGACTTAAAATAAACCTCAGTTGTCACGTTTTTGCAATTTAATTGCTTAAGGAAACATTAAACCTTACATATCTTTGCTTGTTTTAAGTGAAACTGAGTAAATATATCCTCTATTGCAACAAGATCTCAGTGACCATGAACACAAACTCAACAAAAGCTAGTTTTTGCCCAGTAACCAAGAGATGTGGTGTTACTTTTATACTTTAGATGGTGTAAATCACACCCACTTTTTTTTTTCTTGCGTTTCTTGAAACCCAAACTGTTTTTTTTTTGTTGTTCCACAGGTGATGGCTGTGGCCCCAGTGTACTTGGCCCCGAGAGTGGGACTCTGTCCTCTCTGGGATACCCAAGGACGTATCCGAACAACACTGTGTGCGAGTGGGAGATCAGTGTGCCGCATGACAAGAGGATCCATTTTCTCTTTGCTTTATTGGACTTAGAAGACAGCGACTGCCAGGTCAACTACCTCCGCCTGTACAACGGCATCGGTCCAAACAGGAGCGAGATTGGTGAGGGTGACAGGCGGATGTTAAACTAGACTTAATGTTTTGTAGAGGGCAAATCCAAGTTGTTGTTAAAAATAAACATGCAGTAAACAATACAGAGTAAGGGAATCCTGCTTGTTTCTATATAAAGCAGCAGATCAGTCTGTGATAGGTTTTTGTCAGGTTTTGGACTGATCTTTGGAAAGCCCTTCTCTGTGCGTCATTCTAACACTGCCTATTGGGTGTCAGAGTCTAACAATTTTCTGAAATCGACAGTTCAACATTCACACCCACTCTGTCATGATTGGCCGGTGTCCAAAGATGAGAGAGACTGTACCCACAGTTTAATCATTTTTCTCTAGCTTTCCTTTCTTCTGTCACTCTTCTTACAAATAATGAACTGCCATACTACTGAAGAGACTGTGTCATTGTTATTAACCCATTATCTTAATTCTGTTGCGTCTTCCTTTTCTTGATGATGTCTGGCTTTTCACTTCAATGTTGTGTGCGGACGTTTGAAATGCCTGCAAACGCCTCTTCTTTCAGATGAGCTTGGAAAACGCGTCTTATGAGCAGATAATGAACATTATCTGTTTATAGGCACAGGAGAAATGTGGTTATTACATTAAAGGAGTTAAATGTCAGGAAATTGGAGGACCTATTGTCTTTCACTGTTATAACCTCGCCATTGTAAGTTATTAGGCAGATTTCGCCCTGATCTCAGCCAAGGGTGGATTATTTTAAGCTATGGGTGTTTTTGGGCAGTTTAATACGCTAAAGTCAGAGTCATTGCATGATGCTTAGGGAATATAAAGCCTGCTAAGGTCATGCGTTTGTTTCCAACATTGGTCTTTGCTAATACGAGGTGCTAATACATACTACTAATAGAGATGCACAGCAGCGTCTCTGAGCCTTTTTATTATTGAGTTTCTCATATTTTTACCATCAGACGTCTAACCTTGGTAGATCAGAAGCTATCAGAGCAATAAGAAAACTTTGGCCTATTATCACAAGTGTTATATTTAGTATAAACTGAGCAAAACTCGTTTTCATTGCCAAAGCCAGCCATCTTTCGTCCCCCCCGTCTGAATGCGTTGTTACGTTTGTGTTGCTATATCAGATTTAAAGTAACAAATGCTTAAAATAATCAGTTGTAACATTTCTTATGTCTTTGTGCTATTTCCAATCAAATGTTGGCTTTAAATGATTTACAAAATACTGCACTCTGCTTTCATCTCACACAGCCTCAGCAACAAGTTTATGCCTCCTAGAATATTGGTCAAATTCTAGTGAAATGTGCACATGTTGCGCTCACGGTCAAGGTCACATTTGTCATTTTACGTGCAATAACCTGTGAATTGAGCCGGATGAGCTGCTGCCTGATTGTGAAAATTTTCAATAACCAGATTGACATTGTCCCAAGGTTTTTGGAAACACTGTTGCCTTATATCAATCTAAAATATTGCTATGTATGGATGTAAAGCATTGGAAAGTGTATTATAATACATGATGGTGCACATGAATATCTCAACAAATATATCAGTCTGTGGCTGACGAGTCTGCATCATATATGTTGTTGTTATTATTATTATATATTTATATTATAATTTAGGCCATTATGACCATGAAGGAGGTGTTAGGTTGCTCTTTATCAGAAGGGTCTTATAAAGACCTGCATTTAACTTGGTGAATCCTGGAGAAAGAAAATTAGATTGAATTTTCCCAGAATATATCCGAGACACTCCTCAAGTCCATCTTACTTAATGAAACTGATGAAATCTTGTTTTTGTGGTTTTGTTTTTTTGGGGCATTAATTTGTGTAACTGACCAGCCTCTTTGTTTCCCTGTTCTGCTTAACAGTGAAGCTCTGCGGGTTGGGTCTGAAGGTTGAACATCTGTTCAATTCCACTGGCAACCAGGCCACTGTGCAGTTCATGAGTGGGACCCACCATACTGGACGCGGTTTCTACCTGTCCTACTCCACCACTGAACACGCAGGTAACGGCAGACTCTCAGCTCACCCACGCCGAAGTCTCTCATTGTCTTCTTATCATCCCAGCCTGCAGTAACAGTCGTGTGGTTCAGAAATCTCAAGTTTGAGCTTGTGTGCACGTCTGCTTCGGCCCCGGGGGTGGGGGAATAAGACTTGATTCAGCGATTGTGAGTTTGGGTTAATCACAGCTATTTCGTTCTGCACCTTCACATTATTTTAACAGCTCTGAAGTAATCTGGGTGTTCTGGAAAAGTCTTGCACGCAGATCAGTAACACATGGGTTTGTCTAAAAGCTGGCAACCTGTTACTGTTGGTGTGTAAGAACTGCAGATCTCCCTCCTGTTGGATCATCCAGTTTTCTCTATGTTTGTCAAAAATCCTGCCGGTGTTAGTGGATGAAAACGTCAGTCGATCAGTCCGGGCAAAAGTGATACACCTAACACCTAATTGGCCAACACTGCAACCTCTAGATGGGACTGTCTAAGTTTTCTGTTTCTAATGGGTAAAGTTGGAACAGGTCTGACTTTCTATGGCTGCCTTAAACATCTTTTTGAGGATTGTGCATGCAGTTTTTCCACTGGGCCAATTCAGATGTGTCCAAACACTTGGAACCAAGAGAATCTTTAATGGGGCTGGGCAGGGAGGGTGACTCGTCATTTTATTTTGCTAATTTAATCATCTGCCTCTTAAAGAATTCCATTTGGTAAATAACAAACTGATGTAATGGAGTTGAAAGCACGCGCATGCTAATAAATAGATATTTGGCCATTGTGCACATTCTTGGTGCTAGTTTCTGGGAAATAACCCTTCTTCAATGTCCACTGTGCTTAAAAACAGTGTCACTCTAAGTCATATTTGAAAACTAGTGCTTTTGTATTGCCTGGATATTTAATATCATATATTAGTTGCAACAAGTTAGTCAATTAGAGGCTGCAGAACATCCTTTCATGTGATTGCTCGATTTAGATCCTTTGGCTTTTTTCCCCCCAGTTTAAAAAGAAAATGGTTCTAAATATTTGTGTGTTTGTGCAAAATGCCCCTTCTCACACACCGGCTAATATGTTCTCATACTGACAGTGTTATATGTATGTTGAATGTTTTTATGATCAGGACCAATGTAGATGACATGCATGCCTCATTATCCTATATGCAAACGATATCCATGGTGATAAAAAGACCACACAAAAAAAGAAAGGTGGGAGTTGAATAGAGAACTGTGTGTTCACTTCTGTGGCGACGGCGCTCGAGGCCACATGAGAGGCTTTTTACGATGTGGTGTTTGCTCACCGCTGAATACGAATTTAAACATGCAGCAAAGATAAGGAGCTGCTCTGCTGTGGCTGTCTGGAATTCCAGCTGCAGTATGTGCAGGGTGATCATGCTAGTGGGCATCGTTTCAGATGGCTGTTTTTCTTACATAAATGCGAGAACAGCGAGGGGTGGCATGAGCAGATGCTAACCACTGAATGTGCACAATTTTGGGTTTAGTCAGATTGAAAATTAGCAGCATGCCATGACTGGGGGGGAAAAAAGTAAATCTACTGTTTTCTTACTGGATGTGTTCCCACTGGGCTGTGATGGTTAAAGCTGAGTGTAGTTAATGAAAGTAGCAGGGAGGGGGTGAAGGAAAATCCAGACTTTTTGGGAAGTGGAAAAGGGGCAAAGCCACAGTGAAGCCACAATGGCACTGAGGGGTAAAAGGAAGTGAGAGTAATTGAAAAAATATTCATGGTTTGTGGTTTTATTGTAAGACTTGCATCCTGTGAGAAAGTCCTAATTGAGCTCAACTGTGATATATTACACAGTAGTGAGGTTGCAGGATTAGATGAATTGTAACGGACACGAGAAACAGCCGGTGGCAGCTCGATCCAAGGCACTCATGTTAGAGTTCTGCACAGGGACAATGGGGACAAAGCTGTACGTTAGCTTAATTACCAAGGATTTAAAATTAGAGATTTATTTCCTTAGTAAGCATCTCCCTTGTTTCTGAAGACGTGCCTCGTCATGTGGATGCTTTGGAGATAAATGGATAATTGGAGCCACAAGAAGAAAGCCGCAGCAGTGACGTGTGTGCGATGCAGTAATATTTTTGTCTTGGCGGTTATCTCAGCTCGACTGAATCACTGCAAGGCAAACAAGGCCATCAGTGCGCCCAGCCACTTTTTCCACAAAGGCGCTGATGTGCGTGATGTCGTCTTGTAACTGATGCATGCAGATGAGCGTGGGTGGACAGTTTGCACAGCTAAGTAACTGAGTAACCATGGTGATTGGGGGTGTTTGTCATTTTTTTGACTCATTGGTTGGTCTGCCAGATAAAGGGTTTTATTTTTCTCTTTGTAATGTGGTGAAGACTCCCACACACTGACCATCTCCACGAGGTTTATTTACACTTCTTAGTAGCCCACATCATCCTGTTGGACTTCACGTCCACACCCAACTGACATACCTCTCCAATAACACACATCCTTCACTGGATGACTTTAACGTGTTCGACCTGGATGTGAAAAACAACCAAAATTGCTCCAAAATGAACTGATTCCAGCTACTTAATGCAATTACTTTGCTGTGTTTATTTGTCTGCTGTGATCCAGTGAGAGTGAACTGAACATCTGCTCGCTTGAACAACACAAAATAAATAAAAAAACATTTCAACCTGAGTGCTCTGGATGGTTGCTTTTAGCCATTCTAGCAGCGGTGCACTCTGTTGAATGGTCCATCTCACCACTTTGCTTCACAGCTGTTTAATGTTTAATGTACCCACCCTCGTGGCACTCCGAGGAATCCCAGTGGGGCTTATGATTCGCTCACTGTCACCGTGAGGCCAAATTTAGTCAGAACGTTGGATTTGTCGAAATGTATGTTTAACATTAATCAGCAATTACGATGATGATTAGCTGGATATGGTAAACGGTTCAAAAGGTAACGAAACTGAAAGGGTGGATTTAAGAAGAAAATAAAAGTGGGTGATACTTTATCAAGAACATGCAGAGACCAGTTCTGATGCTGTTTATTTGCCTTTGCAGATCTAATCACCTGCGTGGACAAGGGAATGAACTTCACCGAGGCAGAGTACAGGTAAACAGAGTTTGCTTTTTGTGCATGTCGGCGCACTGATTATACTGGTGGATATGAACTGTGAACGTGCCGCTCTCTTTTTAGGAAGTACTGTCCGGCAGGCTGCTTGACATCTACAGAGGAGATTTCTGGAACTATACCCAATGGTTACAGAGAGGTGGGTACACGCCCCGTCTATGCACAGACATACACGTGCATCGCTTTTATTTATGTTTTCTTAGCTACAAGTTATCTTTGTGAAGGAGGCGAAAGGAGCGGTGGCTCAAACGTGTCTTGGATTGATGACCTCACAGCACTCCCGCTGCGTGTGAGGTCACGGACACTAAGTCTCTGGTTGATGACCTCATGTTTAGAGCTTGAGGATGTCTCATAAGGAGCGAAGGGAGGAAGGGAGCGAGAGAGGGAGTGGTGCTGCTGGCTGACGGGAGGATAGGGAGGAGCGTGGGGTTGTGCTTCAGGGAACGAGGCGCCCCACAGGAACAGAGGAGGGGCAGGGTCAGCGGGTGAAAGGGAGGTGAGATAATAGTTTGGCTGAAAATAATAACCTTGTAATCCAGTCCAGCTGCAGGGGAGGGGTGTGTGTGTGTGTGTGTGTGTGTTTGTGTTTGGAGAGCAAAAAGCCTGAAGAGTGAATCAGTGTGATTAGAGGTTGGAGAAACCCTTTGTGTATGTGCATGCCTGAGCCGCTTTTGCTTGTGTGCATGTGATTCATTCATGATTGTGTCTTTGGGAGTGTGGAATATGATGGTGAGTGTGTGTGCGTCTCTCACAAGGATCAGTTTCTACACCCAGATCATAATCCTGCAGCTGACTTTAGTTTTTTTTAATAATTTTACTTCACAGATTTATTCGGTGATCCATGTTCTGGTATTTATTTATTTATTAAAATTCCCATCTCCCACTTATAACACGTGTTAGCGTGGTTTCCTCTGCTGGAGGCAGGGCACTGTGGTTTGGAGCATTACTTTGTGTTTGTGTTAGGGGTTTTGGCTGGCTCTCTTAAGGATGCGGTATGTGTTTTTGGGGAAGTTTAAGAGTCACACGGAAAGTGTTGATTGCTTGTGGCAGCCTCTAACTGCTACGTGTGTTTGTGAATACATGCGTGGGCTTGTCACTATTCCCCCCCCCCCCCTCCCCCACAATGCCAGCGTGGGTCTTTCCCGTAAGACGATTTTCCCCCTCGCACCACCAGCTGCTCATCGGAAGGAGCTTGTGGCCAGAGCGGGATCAGGTTTTGTCAGTTTCTCAGTGATGTGGCACCAGGTTTTGACAGGAATGCAGCTGGGAGGGAATCATTACCTTCATTGCCACTTATTATCCTCTGTGCACAGAAGTGACATCATCCTGACTCATCAGCCTTTATCTCCCTCGGTTTGAAGGTTAAGCGATTATGCTGCAAAGCGGTACTGCCTGTTTCCACTCAGCAGCTTGAAAATGGAGCAAATTTGTAATGGCACCACATGTGTGCCACATAGGAACGCCACTACTACTCAGATTGTCTTTCCTTTCCCAAAACTTCATGATTCCAAAAAGTTTAACTCTTCAAAGTCTGTGTTTGGGAGGTAGTAAAGATATGGTTTTCAATCAAGCATTTTTCTATTGATGAAACAACTTGTGGGTCCTCTGTTTGGGGGGGGAATCCATCCTCTGCCTATCCTGGGAGGCTGGAGCCTGTCCCAGCTATCACAGGGGAAGAGGCGGGGTGCATCTGAACAGCAAAGATTTTCAGACTTTATGCTGAAAATCTTTGCAAACTAATATGACCAGTCGTACATTAACAACATCAATGACAATGGCCCAACAGACTACAAGTCACAAGACTACAACATGCGGTCAGCATTCATGCAGACAGGAACGACTGGTAGAAAACAGAAACCTCAAGACTGGATGTTTCTCTTGTGACCTGCGAGGTCTGATAAGGTGAAAGAAGTGGACTTTTTAGGTGATTTAAAGTGGTTATAGTAGAAAACAAAGTCTCTCTGAGATGACACTGTTTAACTTTCATTCAAATTTCAACCTCTTTAAATGTCCTCGAGTGATTTACAAATAGCAAGAATTTTTTTTTAATCTCGTGAAAAGTACATTTCAGATGTTAGTTGTAGCTTTTATTTTGGTGAGTCAGATCTGACTCACTTACTCTTTAGTTAATCTGATCTGGTTTGTAACAACAAAAGGACATAATGATAAGAATATATCAGTTTAATCCTTTGTTCCTTTCGTTCCACAGTCCTCCTCTCTGTGTGTGGCAGCAATCCATGCAGGTGTGGTGTCCAATGCAGCAGGAGGGAATATCAGTGTGGTCAACAGCAAAGGCATCTCTCACTATGAGGGCACACTGGCTAACAATGTCACTTCCACTGTGTAAGAGATTCACCACAGTACACACATGCTCTTCTTCTCTATTTGCTCCTCTTATTAAACGAAATGTACTTGGTCTCTGTCCTAGAGAAGGTTAAATATATATGCAAATATAAATGATTCTGACAGTTTGGTAATCATAATATTTGCTGGATCTTCTTTCTTACTCCTTAGAGGAACTCGGTCAGATAGCCTGTTCACCTTCACGACCAACGGTGAGTCATCCAGGGTCTTTGCTGTATTGTTTTTCCTATTAAGGACATGATTTTCAGATTCTGTTCACTTGCTGTCGATGACATGTTTTTGTGAGAAATACAAGATACAATTTTAAAATTGATTTGTAAGTAAGTTGCTTAAATGATTTATAGGTTGCTTAAGAAACATCCTCAGTTTATCAAACGGGGGAAAAACAAGGGAAAGAGACACTTGTTTAAAGAATTATGATGAATTTCACTTCCTTACTGTCATTATTTTGGTAGGGGTATTTTTAGGTGCTTGTATGGCATTATTTTGTCAGGGGGCTTTTTAAAATGTGATTGTCTGTAAAGAAAATATCAATGTCCGAGCTGGAAAATTCTACAGGGCTCCAAATCTTATGTCAGAGACTGGACATCCAAATATTTTGGGGGACGTTCCCCTGGAATTTCTGTTGCTACAGGCATTATCAACTAGGATGTAAATCTTGAAGGTTACCTTTTAATGTAATGCAGCCCAAACTTTATTTCATTTCTTAAAGATTTTCTGTTCTTATTACTGAAGCTAAGGGTCTGTTTGTGCTTTCAGGCTGCTATGGAACGCTGGGTTTGGCATCTGGGGGCGTTGCTTATACTCAGCTCAGTGCTTCGTCTGTGTTGGACTGGAGCACTCGTGTGTGGGCACCGTCAGGGGCACGGCTCAAAAAGGAGGGACTGCCATGGGCCTCTTCTCAGAGTGACCAGCAGCAGTGGCTGCAGGTAGATCTCAAGAAGGAGAAGCGGATCACAGGTAAACAAAATTCTAATAACAAAGTTATGTTCATTCAATAAACACAACACATACATTATAGCCACTGTCTCTAATTTAGGTTATAGGCTTAGCTGTAAAATCTCACCAGGCTTCAGTGATTGGCTGGTGATTCTCTGACGTTGTCTTGTGACACCTTCCTTTACACAAACGTTGACCTCATCCTCAGGATAAACTGTGACCACATACTTAATCTGTACCTTTACAAAACAAGGTCACCTTCAGGCGAGCTGATAAAGTTTGCAAACCTTTATGAGCAGTGGCTTCAGTGTTTAAGAAAGTTTGGCAGCTTTTGAGTTACATATCTGTAAATTTCTCTTTTCTTATATGCATTGTTGCTTTGTAATATTATCACAAATCAGTTAGATCAGTTTATTTCAAACATTTAACAGACTAAACTACAGTTGACATATACAGACATTCAACAAAATAAAACACCAACTATTTTAATCAAATGTATATAAGTAACTTAGATTTAATGTTTGAGTAGAAAGAAGTATTAACATATACAATCCTTCCCCCTCCTGTCTAGTGAATGATCACAATAATATCTTACTTTCAAATCACATACCCATACCAGGTCATTTATACCTATCCATTGATATATACATGTAAAGAGTGAACGTATTAATGTATTCATGTACACATATTAGGGCTGTGTGATATGACCAAAATCTCATATCCCGATATAAGACTTCTATCGTCCCGATAACGATATAAATCACAAAAATGTAACATTTTCTATAAATTCTGTAAATCTCGGGCAGCTCGACTTGCATGAAGTGTTTCCAGCTGGGCGTTGTGTACCTGGAGTCTAATGTTTTAACCGATGCATGAAACTATACATTTTTAGATATGTTGTAACGGCCGCCGTTTTCTTTGTGAGTATTTATTACACGGCGTGATGTGGGGAAAAGCCTGTTCTAACGTTTGAGTCTAAGGTTTATTTTTTACCACCTGGTGGCTCTTTTTTTTGCTTCTCATCCGTAAATACTCTGCAGATTCTTTCACGTGATTCAGTTTATTTTGAAAAGTGTCAACAGGATCTTGAGCTTTATTGTGAAAGGTTTATGTGGAAAATAAACCAGCGGACATGCGATGGTTTTACCGTTGTTGTTGCTAACCACAACGCATAAAAACAGGCGCTTGTCCGTCTGTAGTGTGGTTATATTAAATATAAAAGAAAGAGAGAACTTTAAGAAATTAATATAGCCACTACAGTGACCATCAAAACCATGAAAAAAATATTGCCCGAAACTTTATTTTGCGACACCACGAAACAAACGATAGCAAATGATACGATAGACGTTTTTATATTGTCATCCGATATATATCGAACAGCCCTAACACATATGTACATACACTCACATGCATATGTACATATACAGCTTTGAATGCCTATATGGACATTCAGATACCACTCAGAGCTTCCTCATCAGTATTTTAGGAAAATGTTTGAACATTTCTGTGTATATGTAGTGTGCATGCCATGGGCACAATTATAGCCCCTTCCAGACATTTGTGTTATGAGTCATTATTGTTGTTTTCAATTCAGAAGGAAGTTGCTTACTTCAGAGCCTCTATAAAAGGGGCGGGGCAGTTGCACCACTGGCAGGCCACAAAAAAATATTTAAAAAAAAATATATATCAAAAATAGAATTCAAACTGGTCGTAGCAAACGGCTGCCCTTCCCTGAGCCTAAATCTGCCGCTGGGTTCTTCCTGTAAAAAGGGAGTTTTTCCTCCCCACTGTTGCAAAGCGCTAACGCAAAGGGGATCGTCTGGTTGTTGGGCTTTCTCTTTATTATTGTACGGTTTTCACCTTACAATATAAAGTGCCTTGAGGAAGTGTTGTGGTGATTTGGCACTATATACGTAAAATAAAATAAACCTTTTGCACATTAATGAAATAAACAATTTTACAATATCATGACTTTTTACTACTTATGTTATAATATAATTTCTATATAGTGAGGGGAGGTACGCCATCTCATTTACAACAGAGGCAAAGACTTGATCAAAGCTGAGATGATGATTGCATCAAAACAGATTTAAGAGATACCAGAGCTCAAGCTTCACAACAAATGCATTCCATGTAAACCATTTACTGCATGTGGCGCTTGAGAATGCCTGATGCAAGACTGTGGTTTCCATAGAACTCAGTATCTCTTCTCATCTCTGATAAAAACGGCAGGCGGTAAATACAGGATGTAGTAAATGGGGAGTGATTCTGGACACAGCCGCAGTCCTGAGCTTTCAGTCGAGTCAGCTGTACGACATCTTCCTGTTTCCTCTCTCTGTGCATGCGTCCAGGAATCATCACCACTGGTTCTACCCTCAGCGAGGAAAAGTGCTACGTTTCAGCATACCGGGTCCTGTACAGTAACGACGGCAAGCAGTGGTCCGGCTACAAAGAATCAAATTCTGTACAAAACAAGGTAATCAATAAACCCTGCTCGCTCAACAGTTACAAAAACAAAAAGAGTGCAAAGCAAAATGACGTAACCCCCTTCTTCCAATTGGTGCAGATGGACCAAAATATCACTTTAGAAGTCTGCAGAGACACTAATATGGATTGTTACCAGAGCAGCTACTATTGACTAAGAGATGTTTATGGCAGGAAATTGGAGCAGTCAGTGGTTTGAGTTAAGTGCTGTGGTAGACAAGTCTGGACACTCGGGCATTAATAATGGATGGATATGGATTTAGTGGCAGAGTTCTTGGGCTGAAACTGCTGTCTATCAGTTCCTTTCTACTGGGATTCTCAGTCTCATATTGTGTGGAGGAAAGTAATTATTAGCTTGCCAAGTTGGAAAGTAATCAGCTTATAGTGCATTTGTCCTCAAACTGAATTGTTCCTGCAGCTGTTACTACACTTGGGTTCAAACCTCTGACACAAATAAGAGAGCTTGCTATTATTTTGTGTTAGATTTTTCAAGGCAACAACAACTACGGAGACGAGGTGAGGAATAACTTCATTCCACCAATCGTGGCCCGGTTTGTGAGGATCAATCCCATCTCGTGGTACAAGAGAATTGCACTCAAGTTGGAGCTGCTTGGCTGCCAAGTTCCTTCAGGTAAATGGGGTGTTTACTGGCAGATCAGCAAAGTGAGCTGATCAACACAGATGTATGTATTGTGCAAACGTTTCGAGACACCACTCATTTCTTTATATTTTGCTAGGCTTTCTCTCCAAAGTTTTTCTTGTACCTGATTATTATTCAACTACTTAATACTGTCATATGAATAATTTAAGCAAAAAAAAAAACGACACCAAACTCGGATGAACTATAATTGTCTCAAACTAACCAAAGAGCCAATTTTCAATTTAGATTTAAATTTAAAATCTTTGTTACTAGTTACTAGATGGTTTCAGAGGAAGAGTGGTTGGCCCGAAACCTGAAGTCTTAAGGAAAGGAAACATGGAGAAAAGAGATGCCAAATTACAGAATAAGAAAACTAAAAAATCAGTGGAAGGGGAGGTCAAACAGCAGTGACCATTTTACATGTAAAACATGGTGGAGCTGCTTTCATGGTTTGGGGCTGTATTTCAGCTAGAGGTGTTGTCAAAGTTGGTGCAGTAAAAACATATCTGAATGGGGGGAAAAAAACACAATGGAACACCCCTAAGTCATGAATTGACCTCCCAGGGCTTGGATCTCATTACTGAAGGAGTGTTGAATCATCTTGATGGAACAGAACAAAAGGCAGCCAACATCCAAAGAAGAGGTTTGAATGTCTTTTAAGATGGACAGCTATTCCTGAAGGCTGCTTAAATAGATTATACAAATGCTGCCTAGTAGAGTTCAGGCTGTGTTGAAGAATAAAGGTGGTCATACCAAATGTTGACTTTCAAGCCCGTTAGAATTGTACCAACTGTGGATTTCCATTGAATATTTCCACATTTCATTAACTTGCTAGAAAAAAATGTTTCCATTTTCCCAGCAACAAATAAAGAACTGCAGGGTGGCTTGAGACATTAGCACCGTACTGGAAGTACATTTGTATTCATTTATTTGCAGAAAGGCGCACGACAGATTTGAGGCCAAGGATGTCCCCTCCCCGTCGTACTCCTGGCGGCACAAAACATCCACCTCACCTTGGCCAAACAACACCTACCCCAAACATAAGAAACACCACCATGCCTCCCCACACTGGTAAAGGTGCGTGCAGTTTTTGACAACAACACTTAAAAAAAGTATTTTATATTATAATAACTTTGTGCATCCCCCCCCCCTTTTAGATGTGACTCTGGCAGCAGTCCTGGTTCCCGTGTTGGTCATGGTCGTGACTCTCATACTGATTGTGTGCTGTGCTTGCCACTGGAAGAACAGGTATTCATCTTCTTTCTTCGTGTTTTTGTGTGTGTTTGTTTTTGGGGGGGGGGGGTTGGGTTTTTTTTTTTTTTTTTTTGCCCTTTTGACTTTACTCGTCTCTGGCAGGAAAAAGACTTCTGAGGGAACGTATGATCTTCCTCACTTGGATAGCACAGGTACGTCATCGCCGTGCAGGACAGCTCAGTTTGCCTGGATGTGTTTTGTGGACTTACTGTTGCACCTCTGTGCATCTGTAGCAGACTGGTGGAAAAGCATGAAGCAGCTACTGCCCTCCAAGATGGTGGAGACGGAGGATTCGGTGCGATACAGCAGCAGTGAAGTCAGCCGGCTAACGGGGAGGGGTGTCGTACCAGGGCTACATGCTGAACCTGCAGGTAAATGCTGTCGCCTGCAGTAGCTGCTGAAGTAACCAGGCGTTCTTAGTACAGTGCTAATTTTGTCGAATTAGGTTTGTATTTATTGACATGCAGTGTTGGAAAAATGCATCTGCAGCCACCCTGATTTCTTTTTTTAAATATTGTTTTTATGCATATTTGTTACACTTATACATTTCAGATCATGAAACTAATTTTAATCTTAGACAAAGAAAACCAGACTAAACACACAGTGCGGATTTTAAATGATGATTTCGTTTATTGAGGGGGAAAAAGTGATTCAGACCTACCTGGCCCTGCGCGAAAATGTAATTGCCCCCTAAACCTAATAACAGGTTGTGCCACCCTTGGCAGCAAAAACTATAACCAAATGTTTGCAGTAACATAACGACTAATCTTTGACATCACTGCAGAGGAATTTAGGACGGCTCTTCTTTGCAGAATTGTTTTAATTTAGACACATTGGAAGCTTTTCCCAGCATGAACAGCTTGTTTAAGGTCTTCTCATTGTCCTGCTGCGTAACCCAGGTGTGCGTGAGCTTCAAGGACTTCCGGAAAAAAACAGAATTCAGGATTCCACCAATGACTGCAGTTAAGTTATCCTGAAGCAGCCCTAGTCCATGACACTACCACCACCATGTTTGACTCTTGGTTTGATGTTGTTCTGGGGTCTTTTGTGACCTGGATGAGTTGTCGATGTGCAAAGTTTTGTTGAAATTTCTCCTATTGTGGATTGTGTGGTTCACTGGAACCTTAGAAATGCTTTTCTAGCCCTTTTCTACTTTAGCTCCAGACTGATAGTTGTCAGTGACTTTGTTTCACAGCTGTTTCTTTAGCTTGTAGCATGATGTGTTGCTTTTTGAGATCTCTTAGCCTGCTTCAGGTTCGAAAGGTACAACAGGTTCTGTTTGAGTGATTTCTTGATTCAACAGGTCTTAATCAGGTCTGGTTGTGGAGAGTGACATTTTCCACAGGTTTCCAAAAAATGTCATTAATCACAGTTAAGTGGGAGAAATAGTATTTTACCCCCCTTAATAAATGATATAATTTAAAAACTCAAAATTTTGTGCTTACTTGTGTTAAAATTGGTTTGATCTGAACCAATTAAGTGTGACAAATATGCAAAAAAATAACAAATTGGGAAGGGGGCAAATATTTATTCACAACACTGTAAAATGTGTTTCTATCTAGTGTTTTCTTTTTCACACAAATCCAGAATCAAAGACTTTCACTTCCTGTCTGTAGCACACATTCAATATCTGAGTGGTATTTATCTGATGTCCTCTAAATAAATCACACTTCTTAACATGTCTAAACTATTTTTATCAGTTAAATGTTGGTTTTGTTCTTTCTGTAGAGTATTTGGCTAAAACAAAAAAAAAAGGATTGAATAACATACTTTTATATATACCAGTTTTTCCCACTTCAGGGCAGAGTTAAGTTTTGAAGAGATTAGATATTCAATTAGTTCCACTAATTGCAGGGTTAGCGGTTTGATTTCCCACATCCTGGATTGCTGCTACAAACCTCTGTGCAGCTGCAGATTGCTTCTATAAAATTAGAAAGTTAAAGGCTTTTGTAACATAGAAATTCAATTGTTAATCGGTTTCCTTAGTTGCTTAGCATTCTAGAGAATTTGGGAGCAATTTCAAGAAGTAACCTGGTATCTGTATGATGCCCTTGATTTTTAATATTTCTTTACTGTACACTTTCCTTTCAGAATATGCCCAACCACTCGTAAGTGGCGTAACAACATTAGGAGCAAGGTCAACCTTTAAACCAGATGATGGGCCTTCCCCAAGATACTCTGATCCAGACCTGTATGACGCCCCCATCTCTTCAGGTTTATGCCACGCCTACGCCGAACCCCTGCCATCTTCAGGATCTGAATACGCTACGCCCATTGTGGTTGACATGGGTTTGAAGCAGCCCTCGACTTTGTGTAATTTCATGGGCACCAGGCCCGGCTCACTGCATCCGTGGACAGACAGTGGCCAGTCAGGGAGCACTGCATACGATAGACCCAAAACCTCCACTGAACTTGCCACACCCACTGAGGATCTGACTTATCAGGTACCTCAAAAAAGCACTCAAAAGCCAACAGGACAGGGCTGAAAAGCTTGAATGCACATGGCCTTAATCTGCCCCTCACTACCAACGCGACCCAGAGGATAAAGATGGGGTTGAGTTGAGAGCCGTTGAGCTTTGTGCTTGAGTCTTGAATGAACACTACCTTCGCTTTAGATTCATCCGGAGATGTCTGTTTCCTAATTGTTTCTGCATGGCCACAAACAGCTTGTGTAGTGCCATTAGAGTCCTATCACTGAAATCACAAAGATGAATGTGCTCGTGCCAGGCGTGAGTCGGAAATGGATGAACGGAAAGAGTGGAGGGTGAAAAGAAGAAAGCTGACTACTATTTGATAAAGACTTTGTCCCTGTTTTGTGATTTTTATTTTTCTCTTTTTAAAGGTCTTGCATCCTGTGAAACTGTGATTTCCATTCTGCCGCTGTCTGTTACACACTAAACTAGATCCAACTGAAATGTACCCGATGATTTACATCCATCGAATCTGAGGGTTTTCGTACTGAATTAATTGCATGTTGAGGAGTTTCTCGTTTGCAGCGAGACTCTTGCTTTCCACGGTACGTCGTTGTCTTATTTTGTTTTAAAAGCATGACTTGAAATTGTGTATAGTTCTAGTAATTCCATTACTGCAATCCTGTTTAAAAACTCAAATGATTTATGAATATTTATTTTTTATTTCACATCCTGCTGATAAGGAGAGACTCTTTAATAGTAAGCATCCCGCCACTCAGTAACGCGCTGTTATCGACACCTGACTGACAATAAATTTTGTTTTATAGATGTATAAAAGAAAAGGTCAGGAGACTCAATCCAGTGAACGTCCAAAAATCCTTTGAAAATACTCTTTGTAGTATTGGGAGACCAAACGTTGCCTTTTCTGTGTTTATGCAATGTTGATTCACAACAGAGCCGACTTTCACAATCGTGCCAACATCCCAAGTTTAGCCAAATAAACATTTGCGCAGTCTTAATGATTTATTTTTTTTCTGTTTTCTACATTGTTGGATGAAAGAAAAGGTACAAGTAAAAAGCGGTAGATGAGCAAACATGTTACAGCTGTGATAACTTTATAGTTTGTGTGTTTCTTAGATCGTGTTTTGTGGATCGTGGTGATTGTCTGGTGATGAAATTGGGTGTTGTGACTTGTTCCATTATTCGTATCTCTGTGCATCAGTGTCTGTACGTGCGTAAAGCTGTCGTCATATTTTGGCCTTGTGGGGTTTTTGGACAATTTACAGTGTGGCTTATAGTAGGACGTCGTCTGTAGCACCGATAGACCTGCGTTCCTCTCCTTCGCCTGTGCTACTCATGTGCAGGTGGAGGAGAAATGCAGAACAAGCTGCTTCATATCTTTTACAAGAACAACAACCTGATCCTAAAGGTGTTGTTCCAACAGCTGTACCACTGTCACGCTTTGATCGTGCTCAGTAACCAGTTTTCCAGAGCTCCAGGTGCTCCCTGGTCACAGAAGGGTTGAGTTTGTGGCTCTCACTGATTGTATATAGAAATAAAGAGTTTTTAAAAGAAAATGTTGTAGTTCTTGGCATTTTTCAAGAAGATTTACTAATTATTTGTCTGTTTCTGTTTAATGTTTGGTGAAAGAGGTTCTGGGTTGAATCCAGCCCGGCGGCCTTTCTGTGTGGAGTTGGATGTTCTCGTTGTCTGTGTGGGTTCTCTGGGTTCTTCTGCAGGTATTCTAACTTCCTCCCACAGTGCAAAGACATGCATGGGTTTAGGTTAATTGGTGACTCTGAATTGACAATAGGTGTTAATGCGAGTGTTGGAGGGTTAACAGTCTTTGTGTTAACCCTCCAACAGGTTAGTGGCCTGTCCTGGGTGTACTCTCCCTCTTGCCCTATGACAGCTTGGATTGCCTCCATCCCATCTATGACCCCGAGCTGGATAACGAAGAGAATGGATGGATGTTTTTCCTTTGTTTTTGTTCTTTTTTTTGTGAAAGCTTTTTAACGTGACAACCCCACACCATAAAAGATGCCTCCCCCTTTAGTCTGAACTGTGAGCTATTAACTTGCTAAATACTGCCACGTGTTATGTTCATGTTTTCTCCCCACCCCAGAAAGAGTAACATGGGTATCAAACTACTTCCTCAGGATTTGCTTGTCCAGTGTGTTGGACTGCCAGTGTAGCAGTTAACACACGGAAGACTGGCAGGAGACAAAATCCCAGTCTAAGAAGCTAGAGTACTCCCGGCCCCAAGCCTGGATAAACGGGATTGTGTAAAATCGAATCTACAATCAAATGTGGCTCAATCTGCTGCGGTGACCCGTTGGGAAATAAGAGAGGGGCCAAAGTACCTTCAGTACGTTTATTTGACAAAAACTGCAAAATTACACCCACTTTTTTTCAACCTGCCCATGCTTGTAGTCTCAATTTGTAAGTCTGAAGGTAACTTGGTACAGCAATATGCTAACAACTGAACCTGTAAATGTTTGCATTTAGCTAGGCTGCAGATTCTTAGTACTGTCAAAAGATGGTGTGGTGTGAAGTAGCTATAGCCAAGACAGAAACAACACTTGATTCAACAGGTCGTTTTAATTACAATCCTTTATTCAATTTTAAGATGTGGCACTTTGACAGTTTTTGCACACAAGGATGCAAGAATACACTTTGCATTAGGAAAATAAAAGTTGGATCTGTGCTTTTGTTAATGTAAGAATTCTAATAAATATTTATACATATTAACAGTACATGAGAAATGGTGTGTATTATAAAAGCAAACTTCAGCAAGTAAAAATCAAGTAAACACAGCTCAGATGTGTAAACACAGCAGCACCACGATAAACCCGTCACACGCGTGGATCTGAAAAAGAAAGCAGTTTTCCTTCACGTGCTGCCGCAAAATCGAAAACAACATTCCTATTTAAACCATTTTCCCCATCCATCATTTACTCACAAATGTTTAGCACTTAGCTTTTTGTTTCTTAAAAAAACAAAACAAAACTTCAAATCAACCCAGCAATAATCTCTTTTAATCTGCTTGTAAGTTTTTCCCAGCATTCCTCTCATTAGTTTCCTGAAGCACCTCTTCTTCTTCACTCCTTCATGTTCTTCCCATCTTTTCCAAACTTCCACCAGACCACCGTGAGGACGACAGCTGTCAGGAGGATCAGGCTGCTGGTTATGAGGTAAGCAATAGGCAGGAAATGGTTCTGACCTCCAAACCAGGTCACCGTTGTCAGCACCACTTCCTTTCTGCCTCGAAAATACTGCACGGGAAAGTCTGAAAGAGCAGGAGGTCAAGGCCAAAAATATCTGATCAAAGAGAAGCGTGTTTAAATTGAATAACAAAAGATGGAGGGAAAGTGCATTTGGGAGTTAAGATGCCTCTAACACAGTGAAAGGATACTGTAGGTTATATCGATGCTGTAATTGCCTGCTGGAAGCCCCTTCGTGAAGGGGTTGTCGTTTCGGAATAAGATTCCATAAAGTTTCTTGAAGTTGGGGAAAGCTGCCTCCCTCATCCATACAATGAAATCGTCATTGATAAAACCGTTGTTCATGGGATTGGAGGGATCGAGCTTGTACACGGGCTTCTGCCAGTATGGAGGTGGCGCCGTTCCTGTGGGGAAAACATTTAAAATGTGACACAAAATGATTTCTGAGGAAAGAAAAAAAAATTCCTCCTTTACCTTCAAACACTTCGGCTAGAGTCAAGTTGTCAGTCGTTGGGTTGCGGAACTTGATGTATTTGTCCGTGTACCACGTGAGGCCTTCCCGCATCAAAGGAACCTCACCTCTGCCGTTGGGATGATGATACCACAGGACGAAGGAGTCTGGGAAAACACATGCAAGTTAAGAGTGACAGGAAGGGTAGAGCAGCTAACTGATGCAGTGTGTTTTGAGTTGTGTTTACCGTTGAAGATGCTGTTGGCCACAGCGCCACAGGGAGCAATCGGGCGTCCGCTGGGATCTTTCAAAAATGGCTCACAATATGAACTTGGGTCCTAGGGAAGATGTGATATTTAATCAAGTCGAGCATTCAAGTAAAATTCAAGCTTCTTCAGCTTTAAACACTACAACGCATGTCTGGTAGCTGAAGATTCATGCATGTGGTCCCGAAACACATGAAACACACTAAAATAAGGTCTGTTGTCATAGATTCAACTACCGAAGGTTAATTTTAACTCCGCCAACAACATGAAAGCGCTGCTTCCACTAATCACCCAGCAATATCAGGGGTGTGGCTCATCCGTACTTCTGTTTTTTTATCTTCACAAACCAAGTACAACAGATGACATGACTTAGCTTTAGTGACCATACAAGTCAAAGTTTCTGCATGATTAGTGTGGTCCTGTTTCTATAACGGCTCTTTGGGGCTGAACATCTCAGAGAAGCCGTGTTGTGGGAGGAGATGAGCATCTCCTAATGCTGCCCAGCCTCTTCTTTAACCTCTGGAGTTAGACGGATCCATCTCTTTATTCAGAACTGTCACTCCATGCATAAGGTGACCCAGCAGCTTTATGCATCACACTGGGGAGAAACTTCATGTAACTTAACATCTTATTTTGTCTCAGAGTCAAATGAAGTTGACCACTGAAATAAAACAGCAGGTACTGCCCAGTGCACGCTGTCAGTTTTATATACAGGCAGTACTCTTCACACCCAAAATAACTTCAACTTCTTTCAACTGCGCCCATCAAGATGCAGCTGATTTAAAAAAATAAAATAAAAGGAGAAATGATGTGCTTTTCCCCCACATAAACAAGTATGGAATTAATACTCTTAGAGTCCAAGAAGAAAACCACTGATGACTAAAAAGAACACATTTGCCAAAAATCGTCTTGAAGATCCCCAGAACTTTTGGGAAAATACTCTGTGGACTGACGAGACAAAAGTTGAACTTTTTGGAAGGTTTGAGTCCCGTTACATCTGGTGTAAAACTAACACGTTTCATAAAAGATCACACCAACAGTCAAACATGGTGGTGGTTGCCTGCTGGTCTGCAGCTGCTTTGCTGCTTCAGGACAATGGTGAAATGCTGTAGTTGATGAAAACATGAATTCTGCTCTCTACCAGAAAACCCCGAAGGAGAATGTTCTGCGATCACTAAAGCTCCAGCATACTTGGTTATGCAGCAGGACAATGATCCGAAACTTCCGAAAGTCACCTCTGAATGACTCCAGATACATTTAAATGAATGTTTTGGAGTGGCCTAATCAAAATCCACACTTAAGGCATGACCTTAAACGGGCCATTCATGCTAGAAAACCCTCGAGTGAGGCTGAATCAAAACAATTCTGCAAAAAACAAGTGGTTCAAAATTCATCCAGTGATGTGAAACACTCAACACCAGATACAAAAACTTGACTACAGTTCCTGCTGCCAACGGTGGCGTCACCATTGATTAGGTTTAGGGGGCAATTACTTTTTCACAGATGATATTTGATCTGAAACATGCATGCGTGACAAATATGGAGAAAAATAAGATATGAGGAAGAGGGCAAATACTTATTTCTTGGCATTGTCAGCATTTCTGATGACATGACGATGATACCTTTAAATTTTTCTTCCTTCCAACCGTCTGCCCATCATCTCTGGAGTCCATGTATCTGCGAAGGTTCTGATGAAAGTTACGGAGTCCGTAATAGAAAAAGACATCTCCCTGGGACACACACACACATTCACATCGTCAAGTGGATGAGTGTAGAACCACAAATCCTAAGATGAATTTAAGCTTTAAGCTTCAAAGCACAGACAACAAACGCAAGCACTGACAGTGGGGCCTGTTAGATACAGAGTGTGAGAGTAATAATCTTCACACGAGACCCGCTTCCAAGCTGTTTCAGAGCTTTGTGCCATACTTAGCGTGTGCTACTGAGGCCTCTGGAGTAAGATTATAAGTGGCCCTCAAGTTAGGATTATGTTGTCACTCTGTGCCGAGAGGTTCTTACCTTAAATGGTTTGTCAATCCTAAAATTGACTGTGCAGATGCAGGGCTTGTTTGCGTTGCTCACATTTTTACGCATTTCAAAACACTCGTTGCAGGTTTCAGCCTCTGTGTAGTCCAGCTGAAAAGACAACGAGAGAGAGAGAGAGGGGAAAGTGCCGATAGTGAACTTGATCTTAAACTTTTTCAAACATAACCTTCGACCTTTCCTGATGTTGTCACACCCTGTTTTTATTGCACACAGAGGCATTGGGGCCTCTCTGACATGAACAAAGACAAATGCATAGCGCTCTTACGCCATCAAATTTCTAGAACTGAAAGTGAGTGTTTAGAAGCAAATATGGTTTTCACTCACCTTCATTTCCTGGGTGTTCTGCACAGTGAGAAGCAGCCATACTCCCAACAGCAGACACATCAAAGCCATAAAGTAGAAAAAAGGCAGCACGGTGTTAGCAGTTAGCATTGGAGACCAGGCAGGTAACCGCTGCTGTTTGAAAGCAGAGTTGTCGGGTCTCCGAGCCAAGGGCCCGGGCTTGCCTTTCACCTTCCCCATGAGAGCGAGAGCTTTGGCTTCAGAAGAAGAACTTGATTGACAGCTGGAGACTCAAAAATTGCGTGTAAACCAGCCCTCCTCTTGTCTTCCTGTTTTTTATTTCAGCGATATCTCTCTGCACACACACTCACACACCCCTCTGCTTGCCAAGGGATTTTCCCAGCAGGCTTTGCATCGTGGGGGCGACCGTTGTGTCCTGTTACTTATTAACCGCAATTCTTTACTCAACTACCTCTTTCTGTTACTTCCAATTTACCACAAGATTGTGTACTTCCGTCCTACAACACACAGACTTGTACAGAACAGGATTTTATATCGTCACTGGCTGCGGGAGATATCGGGGTGGTTCTGGGCCCCTTTCTATCTGTAGGATGCTGAATGGGGCTCCCCGGTGGTTTAAGTAAACTCATGACCTCACATTGTCAGTCGGGGGGACTTTCCAAGGTCAGAGTAAACAAAAAAAGGATGTGGCTTTAATTTGAAGTCTGTTTATTCATTCATCACACTCCCTGACATTGTGTTGGTCACAAAAGTGAACAAACAATGCCGTACATTTCACACAGGCTCTGGAAATATTAAAAGCTCGTGACAGGATCAGCACAAGGAATAGTGAAGACAAAGTCCCTTTAAATGTCAAGCAGTCAGTTAAAATAGTCCAATTTTGACTTTGTCTTCCTTACAGCGAGCCAAGACGCCACTCTCCAACAGCTTCATAAGATCCTGTTTGATCTGAAAAAAAAGAGGCAAATATGAAGTGAAATTAAAAGGGAACGAAAAACTAAAAGATCCTCTCCAAAAAGATTACTCTGCAATGCAAATAGGGTTCAATATTGAATAACTTTTAGCTCCTTCTATCTAATATTGTAGGTTCTCCTTGAGGCGACAGTTGCTGGATTTGGTGCCATGTAAATGAAATCAAAATGAACTGAATTTCAATGTAAAGTCTTTTCTTACTATAATAATTGTAGCATATGCATATCTATATGTCAACTTGTACCACCTCACCTCTTTAACAGGTGCATCAATCTGAATGAAACTTTGCATAAACATCACTTATAACCAGGAGCATCTGTGACTTCTATTAGTTAACCAAAAGTATCAAATGGATCAGGTGAGAAGAGCAGACAACACAGCTATGGAAGTCCCCCCACAGCCATTTTCTTGCTCCTTAACCCACGCTCTGTGCCACCTCCACAGTGTCATCAGCTTACAGCATACACCCAGTGCATTGCACACACAAAATAATGGAAGGTCAAAATATTAATTCAGGATAAATGTTTAGGATATTTAAAATAATGGAAATATTTGAAACGATTCACATTTTAACACTGTTTTTGCCGGAGACGGGAATTCTAGGAAAACAAAACTAAAGTCAAATTAGCCAGGCTTCAGAATCTACGACTAAACAAATATGTCCAGTTTTTAAAGGGTTAACCGCTGGAAAAAAGTCATAATGGTTTAAAACATCCCACGTTCATAAAGTATATGTTCAATTAAAAGATCTCCACTAATTTCTTCCTCCTTTCTTGTAGACAACAAGCCAAATCTAAAATAAAAAAAGTGCATCACAAATAATTAAACTAATTTTCTTCATAATGTATTTTAAAAGTTAACTTTTACACAGGAGTGAAATATTTAAAGGTTTTTCTGTTTTAATGTTGATGATTATTACTTACAGATCATAAAAATCAGGAATCCAGTTATTCAAATTATTACAACATTTGATTTCAAATTTGAGTAACTTGCTGATACATAAAAATGTCACTTTTTGACATCAATATTTTTTCAATCTTAGCATTTCTTTTTTTTTTTTTACTTAAAAAAAAGACAAATTTTTTCAGGTGATCTCTTTTCTTTTTCTTTGTTAATTAACTAAAGAAATACGTTTCCAATCTTAAGCGCAGCTTTACGGTGAGATCAGAGAAACAATGATCAGGGAAAATCTGCATGTTAATTATTATAAACAAAAGAAAAAGAAGCTCCAAGTCAAAGTGGAGTAACAGCAATAAAAACACATTTTTCTAGCCCAGCAGGGGGCAGTAGCTCACCTCAGGAATGTCCACCATCCTTCTGAGCTTCTGGTCCCTCCAGTTCCAGTCCAGAACCAGGTATCTCAATGCCTGCAAGCTCAAACCCTCTGGGGAACCAAATCAGAGTGAGAAGACTTCAAAAGCTTTGAAGTTAAACGAAAGAGGCCGATCACAAACACACACCTCTCTCAACGAGAGCGCTGATCCTCCCTGGTGTCCCCACTCCTATGTGGTAGATGCCTTTCTGCAGCAGCTTCACCTGCTCTTCTATCTATGCAAAAAAAAAAATGACACAGACAATCATTCTATGAAATCATTCACAGTTCACAATCTACACACCGCCTGTGATTAACAGTCATCTCCACTACCTTGATATGTTTCGCAAAAAGCTTCACAGCTTTGGCTTCACCCTTGAAACTAGTCAGCTGCCTGTGGATGACACAAACATTCCCGTCACGTTAATTTGAAAGTGGTAACTGGAGAAACACGACAAACATCAGTGGTCTGTCACTTACTTAATGAGCTCGATGGTTCGGAGAGCAGAGCTGCAGACGACAAGCAGAACCACAGAACTTTTTTCCGTGTGCTGCTTTTGAATCTTTGCCCACTTGGGAGCAACTAAGAGGAAAACAGAGCAATTAAAGTGATGGGTGTTTATAAGTGGAATCTAATGGAAGACTTGGTCAAAGTTTGCAACGGCACTCACTCTGTTTTAGATAAGAAGAGAGGGTGTGTGTCAAGTCATTACTGGACAGGAAAAAGGAGTCTGGAGGATGGGAGAGGACACGCTGATCTCTGTGAGTCAACATTTCAGCAGATATCGACTGAATGTGCAAGCTTAGGGTGATTTGCCTTGACTCACCCTGCACTTTGAGCTCCTCCTGCTCGATTACAGACCGCTTGTCTTTAAAGTACTGCGTAACCAGATCCTGCAGGTCAGCTGGACAGCCTGGTTTTGGCTCAGAGGTGGCCAAGACATCTGTTATTGTTTTCTTTTTCTAAAACAAAAACAAAACAAACAAACACACAAGTAAGAACCCCAGAAGCAGCCAAATGATAGCGCCACTTTAGCCAGTGCACACTGTTGTAGTTGATATTTGCAACACCAGGTGTCGCCACTCCCACCTTCCTCTTTTTGGGGGGTTTAGCAGACTTTTCATCCTGAGTCTCCTTCCTTGGAGGGATCATCTGCTCGTTCTGTGACAACAGTACATGCAGAAAACACAATTCAGGCAATTTATGTTAATGAACATTTGAAATTCTAAATACAAATTAAAATAAAACCTAATAATCCTCCGATGTAAAGAGCACATTTTATAATAAAATTTAAATGTGTCAAATTATATTATATTACAGTAAAAGTACATCAAAATGTCCAAATGCTAGGAAAAAAATCAAAGGATTTCAATTTCCGTCATCAGTTACTATGATAATTGTTTTTAACACTCTGGTTTATTCACTGTCTCAAAGAATGAGGGTGTATGTATAAGTATGTGGTGGACATTTATTTTGAAGGTGTTCCATTCATCTATCCTGACTTCTTTCTTCTTCCTTGCCAACGACTGTTGAAATGACCATTTGTGCCTGTGAACTGGTTGACTACAAAATGACAAGGACAGGCTCAGTCTTTTGCCCTATTAATATGATACATTTTCTTACACACTCTATACTGTAAAAACATCAAATAGGCAGCCTTTGTAGAGAAAGGACATAACAACCTGCTCATTATTTTTCTTCTTCTTGGCTTTAGCAGGCTTCTCTGTTACAATCTTCCTCTTCTCTGGTTTAGTCTTTGTTTTTTCTGCTGGCTTTTTCTTTTGTTCCGTCTCCTCCTCCTCCACCTCAGATGCATCTGGGAAACAGAGGGAGAATTTCCTCATTAAACTGGCAAAAGAGCAAATGCGTCCACACCTCAAACTATATTTAGTTCAGGTGAGGAACAGGAGAGACACTGTCAGCAGAGTAAAATGGGCACATTTAATGCGAAGGATTTGCAAATTGCTCTTTACAAGTTTTGGTTTTATGGGTTAATTTGTAACTATGCACACTATGACAAGAAGAAAATTGCTAAGAAGGGCCAACACCACGCTTGTTTAGTTTGATCCTTGGGCCAGTGATCTGCAAAGTGTGTTCAAGTCTTTGGGTTATTCATCAGATGTGGCTGCGAATGCACGTTTCAGTCAGAACTACACATCTAAATGCTACCTGAGGTAACAACAATGCAGCAGATCTCAAACAACGCATCTGGTTATATTTAGCCTCCCTGTTGCTACCACTTCTCTGTGCATTCCTCACATCTCATGCTACGGGTCACGCTTAGATCTTTTGGCATTTCTGGTTTCTTGGTGAAAAGCCTTTAAAACAGCTGTTGGAGTGAAATCAGTAGTAAATCAGAGCATTTTCCTGCAGTGTCTATCCTAAATGTGCTGTTTTATCACACTGGTGCCATTGCACTTCTTCCTGTGGCTCTGTAATATCGAAGACTTTTTTTGAGCCAAAGCTTTTACATGGCAGTGTTTCATTACTGAAAACTTCACATCGCTCGGACTGTGTGGATAATAAATAAGGCACATGCTACCTCTGCCAAATCCTGATCATTACCATCAAAACTCCTTTTACCATTAACGTGAAAACAAGAACTCTGGTGTGTATGTAAGCTGACCTCAAAGTGATTTTTCATTGGACAGTTTGTGGAACTATGGTCAGCATTTTCCAGCACTAACCAGTATATGTACTTGCATCTTGTCATCTTCTACTGGGTTCAAGGTGCTTCACATATGTAAAGGATTCAAAGGAAATAACAGAGCTTGCTATCCAATGTATATTTTCTTTACTTGATATATACATTTATGTTGGCTGTTCATTCTCTTCATTGCTGCTGGGAGGCTTTTATAATGAGGCATTTACAGAAAACACATTGAATTTGTTGCCAAGGTTACAGATTTTTAAGCATTACAACTTTTACCAATTCGGAGCTACAATGCTCTTTGAAGCTGAAATGAAAGAAGGGGCGTGTGGATATGCTCATATAATACGGCTGAGACACTTGAGCATCTGCCACAGCGGGTTTCTGCTCCGGGCCACGAGAACTGACAAAAGGCACACCGCACGCGAACAGTTGACCAAATTTTCTGCCTTGTTCTCTGATTTCCCATTTTACAATCAATTTTGCAGTGGTTACCATTAACTCCTTCCTCACTACTGTGTGTGTGTTTTAAATACAACTAAATATTTTCAAGGATCCTTTAAAAAGGAAACTCTACACGGCATCATTGATCCATCTTGCTCTCCCTTTCTCTCAAGGGTCTCTCTCAATCATTCAAACACCACACCCATTTACATGTTATCCCTCACAAGACCTTCATTCATCCTTGTTTTGTGCATTCATCTGTCCAGCAATGCACTCCTCCATCTGAAAGACCACTCCCACTATTAATGGACCAAGCCAATCATTCCCCATCCTACTCTTCTTGGCTCTCACCCTGTTCTCACACTTGCACTGGACGGTTGTAAGGACAATGCCGGAGGATGAGGGGAAAGACAATTAAAGGCAAGGTTAATTACAGAGGCAAGGAAGCCTTTATGACAAGATGCTGGATGTAAATGGACCATAATTACAGCAAAATCCAGGCCTATATATGAAAAGGGGACGCTCTACCTGTCCCATAACAAGTAAGTGCTTTACTTCCTTTTGGTACAGCTAACAGCAATCTGAATCTGGCACTGGGTTAGTTAGGAGGGGGACTAGAAGTACACTAGCTTGTGGTCACCTGAGACTGGTTTGTATCTCTTCCTGGCTTCATGTCTAAGGTGAATGTAATAACTACTGAGCCCTAAAGCACGGCAGCTAAACTGAGCTACAAAACACACCATTGAAACCAGCTGCAGCTTAAGTAGGTCCCCCTTGTGCCACTGAAATACCCCCGATCCACCGAGGCATGGATACCATAAGACCTCTGATAATGTCCTCAAGTATCAGCTGCCAGGACTTTAGCAGAAGATCCTTGTAAGTACTAGGACAGAGCCTCAAGATGGTGTGATCGAACTGAGATCTGAGGGATGTGGAAGCTGAGTCAACTTCTTGAATTCTTTGTTATGTCAAAACAAACAGGATATACCGTCACCATGAAGACTAGTTCATGGCCTACAATTTTCATGTGGGAGATGTATGTCAAAGTAACATGACCCAAGGTCTTCAGCAAAACATCACGTAGATCATTATATTGTTCAAATCTGACACTTGCATGTCCACTTAAAGCAACTGAGGTGGTTGGTGACAGCCAACAAGAGTACTCTGTGCATTCTGTGGGTGAAAACTATGATGCTCTGTGTGACCTTTATATCACAGCCAGCCTTCTCTTCCTACACATATTTTGAAACCTTGAGCCTCTGTCATCAGTTCAGCAGTCATCTTTTCTTGTATTAATTTTGGTAGCACTTGTGGAGATGCCCTGACCATGTTTTCAATAATTTTGTCGCTGGTCAAAGTCATTCAGAAAATTATGCGTGCATATTTGTTTCTGCTTCAGGAACTGATGATGAACATTTTCAAACTTTTCAAATTTTGTTCATCTTGTGAAAACAAATCTTGTAATTATATTGCTTTTCAATTGCTATTATTTCCGAATATTTGCGCCGTCCACAAACAGGATTTATGTGCTTAAATTTACTTAAAAAATGTAGCTACTTATTATCGATGCTAGAAGTTAACCAAACCCATAAATGAGCAAAATAGTTCTGACATATTCATGAAAAAAAAAAAAACCTATACAAAAAACTAAAAAGAAAAAACAATTTCCTAATCCAACAAACATTAGTATTTACAAAAAGCCAACCATGCAGTAATTTCTGTTCTGGCTCATCCTGTACTTTTAACATTTTCTCTCTCTCTCTCGTATTTATCGCTTTAACATTTTTTTCTTTCGCATGATGACATTTCTACATTTCAATTCATCCTTAATGAAATGCAAGATGAAGTATGACAGCTAACACAAGGACATGTTGAGGTTGTTATCAGAAAGTTGAAAATTAGCTAGCTTCTTCAGAGCACTCAAAGTGTTTAGGTAATATTTCCCATCTTTATAGTGCACTGGTTTTCACAGACTACACTAAAAAAAAACTTAATTCAGTACCTTAACTCTTTCCCCCTTTGAATGCTTACTATAGGTAACCCTTATTTCTCTTTTTTAAACTGAGCTGTTTCTGTCATATTTCAGGCCTGCTTTCAGAACAAAATGACTGGGTGTGTATCAAAATTTAGTGAGGGTGATCTCTGACTATACAGTTTATTAAGATAAGATAGAACTTTATTAATCCCTCGGGTGGGTTCCTCTGGGAAATTCGATTTCCAAAAAAAGCACAGCAACGACCGAAGTTACAGTTACAGAATATATATATATATATATATATATATATATATATATATATATATATATATATATATATATATATATATACACACACACATATACACACACACATATATATAAATACAGAGACAATATAAATAAAATATACGAAGGGGATAAATAGAATAAATAGGAATAAAAAATAAAAATACAAGTGAATTGCACATTTCAAGTATTGAGTCTATTGCACTGTTGACTATTTACAAAGAGTATTGCACAAGGTATTGTACAGTGAGGTGAAGAGGCACTACAGCTTAGTTGTTCCCCCCTCCTTTGTCCTCCTGTTTCCCCTCCCTCTCCCCTCCAGAGAGGAGTTAAACAGTTTGATGGCGTGTGGGACAAAGGAGTTTTTAAGTCTGTTAGTTATTAGGGATACCCTTGGAAAAACCTGGAACCTGTTCCAATAGTTGTCAAACAAGGTCTTTATTGATATACATTGAGGTGTCAAAACTTGTCATTTACGGTGCAGATGAGTTCGTCAAATGTTAGGAAAAAGTTAGGAGTAATATTGAATTCATAGATTGTTTCCAAATGAAACAACTTAGAAAAAGATGTCGGACATAAAATTTAGTGGTCTACATAAATTAATTTCATGGTCACATGAAATTCTTAAACTCAGTTCAAGAAAAGATCCTGGAAAGGAATATATACCTCAAGTGAAGGGAGACTGTGAGGCCACTTCCATCTACACCAGATCAGTACAAAAATGATTATTGAATATAAAACTTCCTATAAAATGAGTGAGGAGAAAAAAAACCCTCTCAGTCTCAATCATCATCTGAAAGAGGTAATTATCTTGAGGAACCCCCAACTCTCAATTGCCTTCTTGCCACAGTCAAACAATATGGCGGAGTAACGATTAAAACGCATGCTTTCAGATGAATGGAGCACAGTAAGGTTACAGCTCACATAACCAGAGATCAGTGAAAGCTAATGCCTGTGGAGCAGAATCACATGCAGGGGAAATGGGGCTGCCTGGTAATCTTTAATGCCCGATCAATATGGATGACTGGTCTTAAAGGGTGGTCAATGGCGCTGGCTGAGGATCAATTGACTAGCTCCAGGAAACAGTTGATTGTTTCAATTCCAGACAAATGGCACCCAGAATTACTGTTACTCAAGTAAAGCACCCCGCCAACAGAACTGCATAAAACCGAGTTGGCCATGAACCCAGAAATGCTCAGTTTAAAATGCTCAGTTTTTATATGTTTGAATAAAAACAGCACTTTGTCTGATCCCTCTTCATAATCCAAAGTATTTACTCTTTTCACCATACTCCAAACCCAATACTTCCATTACACAGTAGAACTTCCATCCCCACCACCAAAGACACTTTGGGGCAATTTTCTTGTAATGTTCATGTTTCTATAAAAACAATAAGACACTTTCCATGAAATCAATTCGGGACATGTTGAAGTGATCAATAAGTTATTTCAAGGCTGCTTGTTAGGTGTTGGGAGTTGTGTGGTTCGGTGGGTGAGCGGGCACAGCAGTTATTGGTTTTGAAAGCCAACAACTTCCTCTTTAAAGCCACAATTTAAATATATGTTACCATTAAATCAATGGGGACTTTAGACAGAAGGCTAAAAATGAAGTGGACTGGTCAAAGACAGCAAATACCGAACAGGGACTGGTGTTCTGCCTCAAACACTTCTGGCCTGTTCAATCAGTGCATTATCCCAACACTCGAACGTTTGGGTACACGCTGACATTTTGTTTGCAAGTAAAAGATTGGATTGTAGAACTAACTAAAACATGTGGACATATGTCTCGAAGGGGTTTGTTAGTACATTTAACCTTTTGTCAGTGGCAGGAATTAAATATCGCCAGGAGGAGCAGTAATGGGTGCACAGTGAGGTTGACAAAGATAAATTCTCCAGAAATTTTTACAGTTGTTTAGGTCTACAAAGCAAGACATGCTTCACAACCCCCCCCCCCCCCCACCCACACACACCCACACTAGCTCACGAAATCTGGATCAGTAAATGAAAGAACAGCTACACCCACACACAATCTGGTATTTATTGCCTTCAGAGGGAACAGATGTTCACCAGCATTCAAGGCAGCTCGACTTGACCTTTACATAAAACCAGCCTTAATGTTAAGAGAACTCGGTCACCAGTATGTGGGATATGTGTGTTTGTGTGTGTAGGAACGATCACTGTCATGTCTTATCTGACTCAATTACAGAAAAAAAAAATCAAGTGTCTAATTCATTAAAGAGTCTTTACTCTGACCTCTACTGTCTCTTGTCCTAGAAGAGTGGTCAGTCATGAAAAATGTTTAATTACCTCATGTCAGCGAGGCTTCATTTTCAGTGCTAGCAATTGACTGACTGATCTGTGTAGTTTAATGTTCAAAGTTATTCTGAAAGACCAACGTGCACGTGTTTCAGTGAAGCCAGTCCTGGCTGGCAGAGAGTGATTGTAGCTCCAGAGGATATTGCTAATCAGAGATAGGAAGGGTATGTAAATAAGGCAAAGCTTTTAAGCTTTTACGAGAACCAAATGAGAAAACCTCTTTTGAACCAGGACCACATACTGCAACCTATACTGGTACTGTACTTAGTTAAAAATCATTTATTGCTTCTAGATACCTCAGTGGCCGGTATCACAAGGGCGATCTTTACATTTATTCGATATTAATAATCACCATATATATTAATAAAATACTGATTCGGTGCACGAGGAATCTAGCATCTGATCTCAGAATGAGGGTAGGGGGCTGTCTGTCTGTCTGTCTGAACAATCCTGCACTACCACAGAGTCTCGTTGAACAAAAATGACTCCAGAAGGACACGGTTTACGTCACAACTAAATAATGTACACTGTATTTTATGAAACCACTGGCTACTAAATGGCTGTTGTTTTGCTCTCCGCAATTATGGTTACCATTTGATTTATTGATCGTTTACTGTTATGTAAGAAGACCACCCACAAAAGCTAAACCATAAAGCAACACAACTCAAAACAACGATTTGGAAAGAAGACTAACACCATTAACATTATTTAGGATAGTAAGTGTAAAATGTGAACTCACAGCACAGTGCTGCATTACCTCATGGCCCTAGAAGGGTCTACTACACTCTCTCACTTTAGTTGACCAGCATCACAATAATTAAACTGACTTAAATGCAGTCAGATAGGTATGTGATATCAAATGGCACAAAATGTATATAAAAGTGAAGAACTATGATAAGGCTTATGTCCAAAAGCATTTTAAATTAACAGTAATTCAAATCAGTCACAAAACAAAACATTAAACGCCCTTCATGCTTAAAACATTTAGCATATGTAGCCTAACCACACTCATAATCATAAAGCACAACAGTTGCATTACTTGTGACGAAACTGATTTACAGACTCTTCAGCACTCCGCACCCCTCCATCTAGCTGGCTTGCAAAATGTATAATTTCTCAGTTATACCACTCTTGAAGTACTGTGCTCTAGCCAAAACACACACCAACCATACCGAATATGAATTATAGAGTGCTGTGCCAGCTTGACCCTGAAAACTGAAGGCCAAAGAGGACTCCAGCACTCAGACTGATCCAGCCTCCCATGACAGGTGGATATAAAATGGATGTGAGCTAACTGGTGAGAGTGAGCAGCTGAAGCAAGGGCGTCAAAATTAAATTACCCGGGGGCCACGGACCAGGTTGTATTGCCAAAAACTGTAGCCATGTAGGGTTCCATTATAAAAGAGCTGTCTGTAAAACTAGCTGCTCAATATGACTGTGCAGGGTAAAAATGGATGTTTTTAACTGTGACCACTAAAGCAACTTAAGTTAAGAGTCACCAGCCAGAGAAAAGGTTAGAGAACAGACAATTTGTTGCTTCTCATGCAGCACTCATCCTCGGTCTGGGTAACAAACCCCTCTCCATATACAGAAATGGGGCAGTAATGAATCTTAACACCGAAAACCATATTTTTAATCCAACAAACAAATACCTGTGACTTTTACTGAAAAATGATCAGGGTACAGGCATGAGACAGACATGACAAATTGCCTCCAGATAAATGGAAAGAAGATGAATGTCCAGAATCTCAAAAGATGTGCTAAAAAAAATAACTAAACTGTGTGTCTGAAATAAAGTTAAAGCAGTCCACTCAAAGCTTCATTAAAAGTGGCATATATGTGACAAACCTCACCCTTAAGGAATTTTTAACACATGAATGGAACATGCTTTCGCTCATTTTCCTTCTCGCCTCTAGTAATGTCTAGAACAGTCCAGGGCTGTGCCGCATGTGTGAATGCAGCTCTAGTTTGGAGGCCAATTACACAGCTGGTTGGATAATACCAAGGAACAGGTGAACGGTCATTGTTTTTGGTCTGTGGACAAATTAGCTGCAAAGATACTGCCTGTATCTGCCTGTGACCACTTGTGGCCAGGACAAGGTGTTGTGAATAAGATTAATTTTAGGAAATGGTACTGGTCTATTGTGAGGGCAGCCAGTGCCCTCTTGGGTAGAAAGGAGCGGGCAAGAGGGGTGCAGGCATGTTGCCCCCGGTGGTGTTCGGATAAACAAACAGAGGCACAGCCACATGTGAGGCTGCCAACTTGCCTGCCAGCGGACTGTCCTCAACAGGGCAGACCTGGCAACCATTATTAAGGCTGACTTTGGCTCTGAGCCACAACTGAAGTACCGAGGTATTTTCACATGCCTGGCATTGTGTGCGAGTGTGCTTAGACATCAGTAAGCATGTGCTGGTCTAGACACTGTGTGGGCACTAAAGAAAGCACAGCCTGGCTCGTGTCCGTGTGTGTGTGTAAGTGTGTGTGTGTGTGAGAAAGCAAGAGAGTGAGAGCAAGAGAGAGCAAGTGAGGCGTTCCGGCCCCATCGCTATTAATCAATTGAGTGCCAAGGGCAAGGAAACAGCAGCACGTGTCATGACTCGACTTGCACACATTAAAAGCACCGTAGGACGGGACGGCAAAAGGAACAAGAAATATGTTAATGCTCATGTCCAAGGAACACAGACCCCAGGCCATCATAGAAAATATGTGCCAAAGCTCACTAACTCACATCAGACCCTCTGCATTTATCTGAACCTATTCAAGATGAGTTATAAACTTTCCCTTTAGTGCACAAACTCAATTCCTTCCATCATTCAAATCTGGGCCTCAGGACAAATAATATCAAATTATAATAGGATATGATAACTTTGTAGTAGGGCTGGGCGATATGACCCAAAATTCATATCTCGATATTTTTTAGCTGGATGGCGATATAAGATATATATCTCGATATATTTTTTTAAAGCCATAAAGAAAGAACAAAAAGAGAGTTCTTAGTCAAAGCTGTGTCCCAGATGTCACACAGGCACTTTTATTAACATAGAGCAGATGTACATAAAATTTACTCAAAAATAAATTATGAGCATTTATTAAATAATAATGCTCCATAAATAAAAGAAAACAATGTTGTTTTTGTGCATAACAAAAAGCTCACAATTGTGCAGTCAAAATGTAAACTAAAAGACGCTGAGCACAATAACAAAGACAGATTTCACAGATGCTCTGTTCCCAACTTGTACTGCGTGACTGACAGCCTGGAGTTTGAAATCCGCTTCGCAACCACGTCTCTTAACAGGTGCCATTTATGGTCCTTATACACAGTAGGGTAATATTACGTTGAAGCACAGTACGTATCACTCCGCGAGACTCAGCCGTAATGCTCCGACAATCCATCAAGCGGTGCAGCTCCGTAGCTTACCAAAGTCGTACTAAAACATTTTTTGACAGATTGCTGAGCGCCGTGTTCCACATAAAATCGGTTCGCGGCCATCAAGCACAACCAGAATTCATACATAAGGCGCGCTGTCAACTTTTGAGAAAATGAAAGGATTTTAGTCCGTGCAGCCCCTCTGGGCTGCATGGCGTTAGCGTGGTTAGCTCGTTAGCATGGTTAGCTAGCTAACACGTTGACGCCGTCCAGCCCCACGCACGGGGCGATGCGCAGTAACTCGTTAACGGAGATTTGCCGTGTCCATCTTGTCGCTTCCTGCAGGTGAAGCGATGGGGGAGGAGGGTGAGTTGTGTTCAGTGAAGGAGAGGCGAGGCCGAGTAACGTTGCGTAAAGACGAAAGTGGACGAAAGAGAGGCAAACTTGTGGCTCCACAAGTATAATTATAACGTAACATAGACTATATCGATATAAAGGATATTGTCACATCTTATATCTCGTATAAAAATATATCGATATTTTTTAAAAACTCGATATATCGCCCAGCTCTACTTTGTAGTCGTGTTTATTGCAGCACTCAGCTTTCCAATTTTTATCTACACTCCCAAACAGCTGTGCTGAGGTTTTATTGTCCTTTTCTGTAGCTAAATGTCAAGGGAAGTACAAAAGAAATGCATCGACAGCCCAGACAGCTTCATCTGTCTTCCTAATTGATACAGAGAAGGCATCAAGAGGAGGGGGGAGAGTTTGAGATTGTCACTCACTCTGTTTCCAGACCAAGGGCAAGAGAAAAATACTTCAATGTGGACACCTTCCTTTAAGTGAGCCAGCACTCTCACAGTGATTTAGTATCTGAAAATGTTATTGGCTAAAGTCTGAACTAGTTAAAGGTTGTCTTTTTTTCTGTTTGGTTTGTTTCTTCTTGCACAATGTTTGTCTCTTATGTACCAGTGCTCACCTTGTTTAGAGCCTCAAAGTTGCTCTTGGGCCTTGATGAAAACAAGCAGATGCTGCCTGTCTGTGTGCTTGTGTAAGAGCAAGAGCTACTGAGAAAAATAAAGACTCTCACTGCTTTTCTGTTCAGTATCAGACTTTCTAACATGCACCAACGAAATATATGAGAAGGTATAGCTGTCTTCAAACAGACATACTGAACCCCACCCCCCCAAAATAAAAAATAAAAAATCTGTGGGCACTTTAAAATTTTAAATACTTTTTCCTCAAAACACAAGGCCCTTCAGTTACTAATCTAAAAAGGAAAGGACCAAATACTATAGAATAAGGACTGTTCTTGCCCACAGGCAGAACTTGGGCCTGAAAAGCAGAGCTGAAGAGTAGCAAGATGACATCATCTTTCACTAATATGAACCTGATTGCTTTCTGTGTCTCGGGTGAGAACATACAGAAAGTTGGCCGGCAAACAATGTTTAACTTATGTGATTAGCTTTAATAACACACGCGCACACACGGACGCGCACACACACAGTATCTAGATATATGGTCAGTAATCACTGTCCTACTTTATGGAAACATTTAGTCCATTTTATCAGCCAAACTAACAGCAGTTGCTGTAAATGTGCTAAGAGTAAGACTATGAGATGACATAAGCTGCACGCAAAGTAATGCCAGGCGCAGGCCTATCTATTTCAGTAACACTAACTGTTATGACAAGAGACCCCTTTGACTTTGGATTAGCTCATCAAAGCTTATATGATCTGCATCACTTACAAAAGCAACACAATAACCACTTGTACTGTAAAAACAACTCATGACCTTGTTTAACTTCTTTCATGCCAAGCATGTATTTTTCTTTTTCACCAATGTTCAGCTGTCACCTCCAATCATTTCCTATTTCTCAGCTTTTCCAGCTCCACGACAGACTTCACATACCCCATTGGTAAAAGCAGCAACATTTCTTCCCATCTTCGAGGTTGTATAAAGAAATACCTAAACAGCTGTCTTTTAACCTAACCAGGCTCTGATAATCATAATTGAAAAGGACAATATGCCAAAGAAGAGAGAGAGGTGGAAGGGAAGACACACAAGAGAAGGCCTGTCCTGTGATGACTTGCTGTTTCTGCTCAGCATTTTGGAGGGGGAACTACAGGTAGGATGATTTACTTCATATTGGATTTGCATTTATTTTGTAGTTCACTCTAGCTCTTGTGAACTCATGAGAAGAAACTGAAATTAAAGCCACTGTTTTTCTGCTGTGTTTGTTGAACCAGGCGAGGGATGAGGTAATTCCTGTTTTGAAATCAGAGCAGACAGATTCAGGTCTACTGAGGACCCACTATGGTTTCAGCAGACAGAAGATGGTGCTTCATGCCCTGCGGAGAGACTCCCTCTGGGCCCAGCAGGACCACTTACAGGATGTGTATGAAAGACCTAATGCTGAGGTACTAACTGCCAACAGAAAGAATGTAGACACCATCTGGAGGAGATAATCAAATTTAATGAGATGGATGCATTACAGTCTGACAAAAGAGTGTCTATTACTGCTGCATCATTGCACACATTTGTTAAATTGCAGTACAGGTGTTGCATGTTTTGAATCCATCCTTCTGCCATGGTTACAAAATCTGTAAGTGAGCACTTTTTCAATTAATTTCTACCACAGCAAAGTGGACTGGGTGGCAGCAAAAATCTTGGAAGAAGCTCATCAAAAATGCCTACTATTATAATGTGGGCAGAATAATTCTTGTTGCTTTTACATAATAACAGCTTTACTCATCAGATTTACATACTATGTTGCATTTTGTAAGCACGGATGATTGTCTTGTGGATTCGGTCTTGGTTTCAGAACGGCAACAGGAGAGAGCTTTCTCCCTGTGGTTAACTCTCAGCAAGTCAAGGTAAACTAAAGTTTTACTCTTCATGCCCATTTTGTTTTCCCTTCCCCCCCTCTTAGCTCAAACACTTGGTGGAAGCCCACGAGCATTCCTCAAAACAGATGATGAAGCAGCTTCAGGAGGTTACCCTCTCTCACTCTGAGGCTCTGCACAGGCTGGAGGAACAAGAGAAAAGCCACAGGGCTTTGATCCATAAGAGCAACAGCCTTACCACTCTGCTGAGGCAGGACAGAGAGAGGTTTGTGCAGCAAACCCAACACATGTAAATGTATGCCCAAGCAAAGACAACACTGATATTTTATATTTATACTCCCATGCTGGCCTATATTGAGGCTAGGCTTATAAAAATATCCACCAATTCCTTTCAGGAAGGGAATGTTACAGCAAGCTAGGAAAGGCTAAGGGATTAAAGTATTTCAGTACATTGGAATAAGACCTGATGGGACGGACCTGAGCTCTGATGTACACTTGTGAAGGCTTAAATTCTTTTAGTCTATGTTGGTCTGTAAAGCTCTTCATGGCAGAGTGAGTGGCTGCTCCATCTCAGCATTTATATATACACACATATGACCTTAAGACAGTACTTAGGAGTTACTCCACTCAGACACAGTCCATTACGTTCTGGACTTGGTTAGACTTTGTGGCCAACCTGGCTCAGCTCACTCCCCCTTGTAAACACATAAACATGCACTCACTTGCAATTACATGTAGAGGCTAAATTGGCGCTCTCATGTCCCATTCAACAGCACAACACAGTATAGGCTAAAGGTTTCTTCTAAAGTAAGGAAATGTGCTGAGGGTTTGTTGGTGGGTAGAAATGTTCCCTTACCAAATAGAGACCGTATTTAGATGTGGCCTACGGGTGAAGCTAGGTCTAACATAAAGGTGGTGACTGGTTCTCCCATGCAATTTAAAGGTCGTTTTGTCGAAGTTCCCGGTTGTCTTGGTTCATGTACCTCCAGCGTCCACTCTGTAATCTAGCTATGTAGAGACTGGACCCGCACTGGGCTTGCAGCCTTGGAAGGAGACTAGTTGTCTGCTTCTGCATGCCAAACTGAAAAAAGGCTTTTACTGATCCACCACAGGCATATATGCAATTAAAGACCAAAAATAGTCATACCAGTAGAGCGATTAAGTTCACTAGAATTCTCTCTCTTCAAACACAATGTGGAAAGCTAAAAACATATTCACTTAAAGAGTATGTGGTTCATCTTGGCCTAATGATGATTAATACATGAGTACATGGCATGTCTGTGGTGTGTCTGTAGCCCCGTGTGACGCATTTATTCCTGAGTGTTCATAACATACAGGTTCTTTCATCTCTTTGCCCGCTCTCCTTTCTAAATATCTAAAACATCATTCTTTATTAAATAATCTAAAGCATAATCCAACTGAACACACACCTACGCTGTCTTAAAAGAATGATCTTAAAAGAAGGAGACCATAAAAAGGAGCAAAATAGCTAGCTGCCTCTCCAGTGAGTCCCTCGCGCCCTGGTCAAGTCTCCAAATTCCACTGTCATGGGGAGCAGCTAGTGCTTGTAGTCCTTGTTCTGATCTGCAGCCTCTGTGAGACGGTGGAGCTTGAGCTCATTCATCTGCAGGATCAGACTCTGGAGAAGTAGGCGAATGATGGTGGAGGGCCACGACAACAGTGAGACGGGTCAGCAAGCCAGTTGGCAGGGAATGACGTGATGGAAATTATGAGTCTGAATCACCAAATGTTCTTGGCCAGGAATTAAAATACCTGGATACACTGTCCAACTAAAGTCTGTGTGGGAAACACTGGTTATTGTCTGGTTCACTTCCTACTAGAGCTGGGCGATAGAACGATAACGATATGTATCGCGATATAACTTTTACTCGATAGAGAAATTAAGCTATCGCGATAGACCTCGCCGCTCTTGTCCTCAAAAAAAAAAAAAAAAAAAAAAAAAAAAAGGTCAGCCAATCCAAATTAAGTAGCGCAGAGCCGAACCAATCACAGCCGCAGCGTCACGTCGCGTGACTTGTTACGTACAGCACAAGTGCCAAGCCGCACGTGTGTTTGTTTGGGAAGCAGCCAGCGGGTAATGGAGGAAATGAGTGTGCCGACTAGAAAAATCAACCGAGCGTGACCGAAGAGAAAACAGATGATGGTTCCAATGCCGGAGAGATTGTCGAACGGAAGAGCCATAGAAGTTCCGTAGTGTGAAGGTATTTCGGCTATTTCAAGTCTGACAAAAAACAGAGTAGCGTGCACTGTAAATTGTGCCGAAAGCAAGTCTGGAAATACAATAAACTGGTGCATGCGGCACACTGTGCGCCACGTTATTGTTTCGGTGAAATGAATTTCTACAATACTGTTACTGTTAATTCTACTCTCTGCAGTGTTTAAATGCTTACATATACACACAGTTACTGTCCCTCCACACTTACGACTCGGTTCTGCTTCTATGCCCCAGCTTTGTTTACTTTTTCCCACCGAGGCTTCTAGACTTCTGATTGGCCAACATTTCTGCACGGTTAGGAATCTAGCGCCACCTGCTGCTTTGGCATGTTCATAGCAGCGTTTTCCTTCATTTCTGCCTTTATGTGTGGACGGGATTATTTTTTTAAAACGAAAACGGAAAATCTCCGTTTTCAAAAATACCCGTGTACGTGTGGACGTAGCCTCAGTCTCTGACTGGAAGCGCTAATTCGTCATTCGGCTTTTGTCAGACTAAAGTAACTGTTAAAACTGTTTGAAAAGCTAAGCTATACAACAAGGAGAGATTGAGAATTTCCTTTTAGTTCTCAGTTTATTTGATATTGACAAAAGTTAGTCAGTTTTGTCTGTTCTTCTGTAAAACAAACTAAGATTTATTTTTAGAATTAATATTTTGTTTCTAAGTGGAATTGACAATTTAGTCTGTTTTGTTTGTTCTATTTTGAAACTTAAACGCTTTAGCGGCTGCCTTTTGTGTAGTTTGCAATATTTGCCTTTATTTATCTGAAAAAGTCTCATGTTCCTTAAGTACATCTACCCTGTTGAACTTATTATGGGAAATAAATATTTAAATAAAAACAAGCTGCTGATTATTTCACATTTTACTTGTGAGCAACGGCACATTTAAATCTTACAAATATAGTTATTTGGCTTATATCGTGATAGATATCGTTATCGCCTGAAATGAAAAAAACATATCGTGATATGAAAAAATCTCATATCGCCCAGCTCTACTTCCTACCCTTGCTTTTAGGCTCTATTTGTCAGTTAAAAGAATACTTAACCATTTTGATAATCGGTTAGGTGTTTCCGTCTGCTTTTAGGCTAAATGCTAAAATCTACCTTGTAAAATCTTCTGATTTTGTAGCATTTTACAGCATCAAAATTTGCTCTACTCTTAAATCCCAGTGGTGAATCACATCGGATAGAGCCAGATATTTGATTTAACACAGATTTTATGCTGGTTCTTGACGCAACCCTGCCATTTATCCAGGCACTAGGAGAACACCAGTTTCAGACTCCCTGAGGATGGGTTTTCTGTCTCTGGCTGGTCTCAAACTAGGGATGTTTAACGTGCTGGGTATCTGTCCAACTGCTGAATTATGTATTCCAAAGATATAGTTTGTCTAAAATGAACAGGTTTCTATTGCCCTTCTTTGCATTCCTGACTGCACTTCAGCTTCTTTGAGTTTGGCTTAAATAGGTTTGAGCTGAGTTAAATCTTGCATTTATCCCCTGGGTAAACAACATAAGGCACATGGTGATACGCTTGTCCCTTTCATCTCTTTCCCAGTCCAGTCTTTTTTTTCTTTGCTTCTTGCTTTGCAGATGCCTAAATATTTAAACGAGAATTTCCACTCTTACTTCAAATCCTCTTCAACTATCTTTCAATCTCACTCTGTTTCTTCTCAAAGTATATGCTCCAGGCCAAGAAAACCACACGGCCTGGCTAAAAATCGGCACCCCTCACTTTTTTTCCCCCCTCGTTTCCCTGGAAAAGTAGCTCCACCAGGTGCCATATGCTCAACAGATGACTTGTTTTAGCCATAATTTAATACAGAAGATTCAACACACATCGTATCACCACTTTGCGCAACAGTATGTGTCAAAGGACGATTACATCTTCACGTCACTATGCCATTGCAGCAATCTGGCTGTTCCAACCTCAGCTATCAGAACATGCTTTAAGACTGTGCGTATTTTCTATGGTTTATTACTGGGATGACAGCATCTCAGCATTAACCGCACACACATGTTCAACATACAAGGGACATCAATGCTCTCATCTGTCCATTTCAGTTCAGAATCACAAACTCTTCATAGACTTTACCCAAAACCACTCTTAGAGCTATCATGTTTTCACTTTACAACTGATGTGGCTTTCTCATCAATACATCATCAGTGAGCACTACAGATGCAGGAAAGGAATGCACATGATCTAAAAAGGATTATTTAAAACAGCCCTATGAGGCTGTACACTTTAGTCCTTTGGGTTAAATTCTCAAGTTAGCTAAAATACTTTCATCCTAACATGTTCATGTCATATGCTCAAAGGGACAATGCATACATATAACTGCTCCATGTTTATCACCTTAGATTAGGGTGTTAGCTTATATTGTTTGCCAATTAGCACTACAGCCCCCCCCCCCCCCCCCCGCTATTTCTTTTCCTGTGTTGAAATGCCAAAGGAGGAGGAGACTAACCAGACGGGAGAGCTGAACAGCGTAACTCTATCAAATTAGCATATCAACAAGAATTACGTCAACCTGAGTATCTGGTACAGTTTTGGTTTTCTTCCTTCATTCTTTGTTTTTCTAATCATTTAGTCCATTTTAGCATCATAATAACATCCGTTACCAAGTGAAAACTGTGGCCTCGGGTTTAAAGACGCTGATGTGTTTTGCAGCTGCAGCACACTCAGCTGCAAACTGTTTAAGTGAGTACTGGGAGTCCTCCTGGGATGGTGGTGCTTTATCACCTGCTCGATGCCTTCCTTCCTCGCAGCTTCTATGCCTTCAAATCTGGCTACAAAATATACAAAAAGTAATAGAGGCAAGATCAAGCCTAGGCCAAAGTTCAACACACACAATAAACAGGTCCAAATTATTGCCAAGAAAGTAAACACGTCTTTCAGTTCAAGGGTTGAGGCAATGTATAGCAAGGAGAGGCAAACCCTGGTTTTCTCTGTGGAAAGCCCTGCAGAAACCCTTGGGGAATCTGCATTGTTAGTCTACATACCACATGTAGACTTATTTAGTAAACTCAAGGCTCCTCAGTGCAACAAAAACCGCAGGAGGGTAAAACATTGGTCTGCTGCACTACAGCCTAGATGAAACCAGCATTCAGCCTAAAACTGAGGCTCAACTATCAGTCTCAACCCCTTTTTCAGGACTCTGGCAGAGAAAATAAAAGGCAGGCGGGAAGGGTGATATCCATGTAATTGGCACACACTGTCCAGTCCCTTTTCTTAAACAGCTTGACTCCAGACGGTGAAACTGTGATCCCATTAGCGCTAGCATCAGAGCAGAGCCTTGATGCCCAGTCAAAACAATGCATCTTAACTGGTTAATCCAGCATCAGCCTCATGTGTAAAATGTCTGTAGACAAAAGGAGTTGTTTGATAAATTACTATTATACACAACTGGAAAGAAACTGAATAGCCTCTTCTGTTTTTAATTTTATTAATTTAACACTGGCTAAAATGTAATTGCACTGGCTGCCAACTCAACAAAAAGACTTGAAGTTTTCACAAAGAGGAGAAGAGGAATATTTGTACTTCACATTTGCTTTCAAGCCAAGTTTTTCAGGTCATAATGAAAACTCTTTAACTAATGAGGTATTGTATTACATGGTTAATAAACAAAAAATTTTCAGAACTTCATATCACATACATGCAACAGATGTGCTGTTGCAAATGAGACCCGCGGCAATCCTTGTATAACGTTTTATAGTTGTACGAAGAACTGAAAATGTTATTCCTGTATTACCTGAATTACTAGAGAACCAAGAGAAAAGCAACACAATAAACACGGCTGTGCCAAAGCAGAAACCCGCAGATGTTCTGTTCGTCCCTCACTCAAACGCATTCGCCATCTGCCTGCTCAGCCAATGAAGTGTCAGAAGATGTTCATAAATTATCAGGATCTGGCAGTGAATCAACTCAGAGAAGAAGCACTGCCCCGATCACAAGCTGTTGGGCCCATTTATTAGCTATAGTGAGCAGATGAGGTCAGTTATTCATACTTTCAATTTTATTAAACATTTAGATAAATGAAGGGAAGAAAGCCAACACCGACTGACTAAGCAGCTGCTTTTCTTTCTGTACTTTCAATGTGCCATTTATATGAGCGCTCTTAGAAAAAAGAAGGATTTGTCAAATGTGACAGCCTTAAAAAAGAAGAAAAAGAAAATTATACCTCTGCATGAAAATAGGAGCTAAGAAAACAGAGGAGAGTGCTACACTCGGATAAGAGACATATTACATATCGGCATTTCTTGTGTGTGTGTGTGTGTGTGTGTGTGTGTGTGTGTGTGTGTGTGTGTGTGTGTGTGTGTGTGTGTGTGTGTGTGTGTGTGTGTGTGTGTGCGCGCGCGCGCGCGCGCTCTTTTAACCCCCAAATATGAGTTTTCAAGAACTGGATGAAATGCCAACTCCTCCTCTATGTAAAAGAGGACCTCATGAACTCTGATATGGGAGTTGGTATGTGCATAGATATTCAAAGGAATGAGGAGGATCTTTCTCACACAAGAGAAATATCTCAAATCTCTCTTTCCTGGCAAAATAATTATAAAGGTCATGGCAAAAAGAAAGTTTGAATCTTATAGTATTTAGTATATAATACAGTATAAGTATATAATTAAGATAGTGTCACTGTCTTCCATGGAGGTAGAAGTAGTTGAAATGGTTTTACTGATAAAAATGCAAAACACAAGCAATGCAACTTGGCCTGGCTTTTGATCATTTCAATATTACTTTGATCAAAAGTTAAAGGTTCTTTTAAGTGTTGTAATTTCCAAAGCATATCAAAGCATAAAAGGCCACTTTTGATAGTGAACATATTCTAAGATGGCAAAGGTACCTTAATTAGCCAATAATAAATCATCATACGTGCCTAGACTTGTAATCAACCAAATCCTGTGACTCCACTTTGGGTATCCTCCCAGTTGGGCAAGATCTGTTTCCCACTAAGGGGCTTCAAGTAAGGTGTGAAGTTTTAAAACTTGGAAAATTGACTTTCAACTTTAACTTTCTGCATTTTGGTTATCAGATTATTTTCATTTCATTTGGGTTAAAGGAAAATAACTGTAAATCTCAGACCCAGAAATAAAGCAAAAAACAACAAGGCTGTGTGTGTCTTAGGTGGCTGCTTCATGGAATTTTTTTAAATTAAAATTCTGCTTGTGTCACGTTAATTACCCAGTGGCACAGTACATTTTATAATGACCACTGCAGACCAAAAACGTCTGATGACTCGTGCTTAGCTGCTGCCATTTTATCAGCTACATTTCATTAAAACAGAGCCTAAGACAAGAGGTCTATTAATCCTGCAGTAAAAAAAGAAGAAAAAAGTTACAATTTATGCAATTAAGGGCAAACTAAATATTAGAAATGCCACTCTGTGTTTTAATAAAACATGATAATCTTCTTCAACAATAAGTAATCACCATTACAAACCAAAAACAATTAGAAATGAAATGTTATCAACCACAGCTATCTATGCCTTTAGAACAGGCAGCCACAGTTGCCATGAAGCAATTAAGGGATTAAAGCAAATACCAACCAGGCACAGAATACAGCCTTACATCACCAAGTTATGCAACTTGTAGAGTCTGTTATGAAGAGGAGGTTGTGTCTCTAAATGGAAGACGTTCACATGTTAAACTATGACACAAATGATTCGAGATGGATTCTCTGCTGACAGAAACAGCTTAAATATTCTTGTGCATTGCACACACATTGCATGTGCGATTTCTTGTTTCTATACCTGACCTGTGTCTAAGTAGTTTCAGTGGGGTTTAATTTGGCATGCTTCATATAAAAAAAAAAAAAAGCTTGTGAACATAAATATCTAAAAAGCGAAGTTTAAGTGCACCTTTTTGCCTGTTTTCTAAATTCTTGTGAGACTGCGACATGCCTCATGAGGGAAAAGGCCTCTTTTATTTGAGGCCTACATGAGTTTGCTCGACAGAGGGGAAAAAAGAAAGTACCACCACAGGTTTATTTAGCAGTGAAAAACATTGCAAATAAATGGAACAAAATCTATATTTTTTTGATTTTGTTTAGCACAATCATTTAAAAAGCTTAAACATTAACACCTATTTATTATCTTTTTCATTCCTGTGACAGATGAGACTAACTGCGAGAATAAAGGAGTATAATCACGCTATACTGAGCACGCAGTTCACGACTTGAGTAATCAAAAAGAAGATATAGATAAAGTGAAAGTTGATGATGGCATGAGAGGGAAAAAAAGATTGGCATTTTCATAACTAGAAGCAAAAATGTAGAAAGAGAAAATAACTCACAAAAGAGAGAATGTGTTGAGGAGAGAGAAAGAGAGGAAAAAAAGAGGGACATATGGATGCAATTGAGGGCCGATGAACTGATGATGTCATCTCCCAGTCAGGTTATCGGGCCCCAGGCAAAGCTGCTACAACTCACAAAACATGTTTTTTCTTCTTGAAGTATATTCAAACTCCAAGCACACAACATATAAACTGGTCTGCATGCTTCTGGGACACGCCAAGGCAGGTTAAGAATTTATGTAGCATGGTTATGGTTAAATGTTCGGTTAAACTAATCCTGCAAACTGAGGGTGTTATCCTTGCAGATTGAATGGTGATTGAAGACTTTTCTTTGCGTGCGCACACACACACTCCTTCCCATTAGCCTCTTTGGCATTGCTACACAATGACCTCATCTGCAGTGGGCTGAACTCCAGAAAAAAAAGACACACACACAAACACACATGTTCACACACACACACACACACACACACACACACACACACACACACACACACACACACACACAGAAGTAGAGCCTGTACAGTCCCATATAAGGACTTGCTGATGATGTAATGGGCGCCACTGAGTGCGAGAGAGTCTCTGTGCGGAGCACTTCTCATAATGTTTGGTTTTCCGGATGGAACGTCCACATCACTGGGATCTCTGGGAAAGGGAGAGGTAAAAGAGTGGAGGCAATTTATTTTTTGAGGATTTTTTTTCCAAAAAGAAAAAAAAGGACACGGGCCAGCTGAACTGCACAGGTAGGAACGAAAAATTTTTTGTTCTACAGCAAAAAGATGCAGACATGCATTTAGAAACGTTTCCCAATTTAAAACCCGATTTACAACTGCAAGATAAGCTGATAAGGATAACGTAACTGTTGGCTAATTCTACACAGATTAAACAAAGAGATTGCTTTGCAACAGAGCTGTTCAAAAGGTATCCAAGGTGTTGATTTAGATGTAGAAAATTATTTTGAAGATTTTGCTTTTTGCAATTTTCTGCATTTAAAAGGAATCAACACATTACTCAAAGTCAAGAGAAACAATATAACAACTCATCAGTGAATGATCTTATTAAAAACAGAAATACTTAACAGCGAGTTCATAACCACCCATTTGTTCCACTTACAACTATTTAAACTGCACTAATTAAACTCACTCAAAACACACTCCAAGATTAAAGTTGTAAGAGAAACATCTTAATTAACAGCGCGCTTTATTCTTTTCACAAACACAATGTTCAGTCTCGTATTTGAGATTTAACATTAGTAGCCTTATATTTTAAAAAATTAAACAAAAAAACTCATTAGTTTCAAGTCAATATAGAGGATCTGGAATTATACACAAGTAGAGCTAAATGTCTGGACTACACTGTCACTGTTTTTAATGTGTGCTTGTTTTAAAAGATTCTGCTATGTGAACTGTGGATATACCTCTAGAGTGCAAAATAGCATGACACAAAAAGTCCAAACTCTCCCATTCCGAATAGTAAAAATACACCGGTGACAGATCACATTGGAGCATATGTCTCATGCACTAAGATGACAAAATACACAGTATGAATTAATGCTTGTACAGAACTCGTGCGCATCTGGGGGAATGTGAGGAGTGACAGCACTTGGTAAAAGTAGCCAGTCTGTAATTACTTTAAGAACAGAGGGGAATTCCTGACTCTCTTAGCTTAAAGTGGGGTTTACATTTGAGGTGCACAGAAGGAGGGTGATTGGATGCAGCATTGAGGGTACTCAAGGGTAAAGAAACTTCTTAATTAACCAATACTCCCTGCCAAGGGACCATCTGCCATGTGAGTCAAAACATCCCACAGAATGGCTGTTGCTTTGAAAGAAACACACAAACATAAAGAAATATACACACATGTCCTCATGTTGTACATTTCACAGGAATACACAGATGTGCAAAAAAAAAAAAAAAAGCCTCCTTTGCTTCTGGGGGAAACTGAGTGGGCAACAAACTGTTATTCAGATTCTTCTGAAAAACAAAATAAATGTTTATGCTGGAAATACACAACTTAGGACATTTTGTGAGTTCAAGAGGTTAGCTATAAACATAAAAAGTGCCCTTTGGGGGCTGAAATGAGTCAGTTACACAATAAAACTTGGCTGCATTATTCTGTTTGACAATACATTTCAATTCTTTTCCTCTGCAGACTCAAGCTGTTGCTTAAAAAGGAAAGAGAGTACCAGGAAATTAAAGAGAAGAAACATGAAAGAGAAGCATCCATTCTAAAAAAGGAGCTGACCGAGCTGAAGGCTTTTGCACTGCTAGTTGTAAAGGAGCAAGAGAGACTGAGCAAGCTGCTGGAGGAGCAGAAACGCTGTACCAAAGAACTGACGGCTATCACTGACCATATCAAGCAGAGGCTTAGTGCTCCTAGACGAAGAGCAAAGGTGGGGGAGGAACTAAAATCTCTGCATATCGAGGTTGAGCGCCACAATCAAGTTTCCCTCTTCCACAAAAGCCAGAACAACATGACAGCCCTAAGCCTCCTGTCAGAGGTCGAGGTACTGAGGAGAAGGGTGGTGCAAATGGAGGGAAAAGACGAAGAGCTGATACGCATGGCGGAACAATGTCGAGACCTGGACAGCAGACTAGCGAAGGAGACCAGCAACTGCCGTAGCCTGAAAGCTGAAGTGGATAAACTCAACAGCAGAATTAGTGAACTGGACAGGATGGAGGAGGCTTTAGGCAAGAGCAAACAGGACTGCAGCATCCTAAAAAACAGCTTGGAGCAAGAGAGACAGGGCAGCAAAATGCTTTCTGATGAACTTGACACTTTAAGGCTAAAGGTAAGAGATCTAGAGGCCGTTGAGAGCCAACTGGAGAAGAGTGAAATGGTCGTCAGACAAGATCTTGGCAAGCTCAGGTCACTTACTGTAGCTTTGGTGGAGGACAGAAAAACTATGGCTGAGAGACTCCGACAGGCTGAGGAAAAACTACATAGGAAGGAGGGCAAAAGAAACGAGCATGGCAATTTGGCCACAATGACAGAAAAGCTGAGAGAGGACAGGCTGCAGGCACTGAGGTCTCAAGTGGACTTGGAAGAAACAATAAAGAGCATAGCAAAGGAAAAAGATGATCTCCTGGACAGTCTGAACAAAGAGGAGGAAAGAAACAGAGAACTACAGAATAAGGTAACTATAATGAAGAAGAAGTTACAGGTCTTGGAGAACAGGAAAGAAAAAGAGGACAAATACTCATACACCTCTATTCCAAATAACACTGCCTATTACTGCCAAACTGAGGACAACAAAGTTAAAGAACTGACCCGTGAGTTAGAAATGCTGCAAAAGAGACTCCAGGATAAGGAAGTGCTGGAGGGAGAACTGATGAAACTGGAAGAGGACTTTGAGTGTCTTGAAAAGAGGCTCCATGAGGAAAAGACGAGGACCCAAGCTCTAACAGAGGAGCTGGAAGTGACAAAGAGAGAGCTTTCAAGGTACGAGCAGGCAGAGAAGCAGGAGGTCAACCAGGAGCACCTTCTCCTTTGCCGCCTTCAGAAGGAGCAGGTTAAATCTAGACTCTTAACCAGAGAAGTAGACAGCCTGAAAGAGAAACTCCAGAAGCTGATGGGAACAGAAGAATCCATCTGCAGGATGCAAGTGGATCAATCCGCACTGCAAAGAAAACTGAACCAGCAAGAAGCCAAGAACAAAGAGCTGGCCAGAGAGATGAAGGAACTTACTGGTGAGCTAGACAGATACAGACAAATCAATAGTGTGAAACCCAGTGCCAGCAAACACACTGCAGTCCATGATCAGACCACCAGAGAGGTACAAACTGAGCCTGCACAGAGCCTGCTTCCTGACTATCGGAGGCACAGCAAGAAACTAGATGAACAAAATGGTGACACAGACCCAAACCATAATGTAGAGATCGTCAACAAAAGGAGCTCTCCTGTCAACAGCCTTAACAGCTTAAACAGTACAAATAACAACCTAAGCCAGGACAGCAGCCACTCAGGGACAGAAATGCACCCAACAATTAATGGAGAAGTTATGATGTTAACACACACACCAGGTCAGCCACTGCACATCAAAGTAACACCGCATCATGTCCTCAACACAGCAATGCTCGAGATCAGTAGCCCAACTGGAGAGACAGCGTCATCATACACCAGCACAGCCCTAATCCCGACGAGTGGAGCTTCACCTAAGCAGAGAATTACCATCATCCAGAACCCTAAGACCCCCACTTCCAACCCTGACCGTGCCATCTCCCCCCTTGACGGTGCGAACATGTCTCGAATGTTGAGCCCAAATTGCTCACGCTCTGTCACACCCGACCACAACAGCTCTCCTATTCAGATCGTAACTGTCAGGAGTTGCTCTCCGGAGCCAGCAGAGGTTACAGATCAGACTATTTTCTGCAAGACACCTGAACAGCAGAACGGCTGGTACCATTCGAGGTCCAGTACCCCTGACTCAAGTCCCAGTATCATCACAACAGAGGACAGTAAGATCCACATCCATCTGGGGAGCCCATATTTCCAGCCCCGACATGGTATGACCCACAATTTCCCACAGCCCGTTGGGCCATACTATGTTCGACATGAACAAAGAACTCAAGTACTCACTAACGGCTGTCATGTAAAAGGTGTTGGAAAGATTACAAGTAGCATCACTATATCCCCTGCTAGCTCGCCAGGATCATAATCCTTAAATGTTACAATAAGCAGTCTTTGTATTTAGGTGAAATACAAATATATAATATGTATTTTGCAAAAAATATGTCCTCAGTCATCATTTTAAACTCTACACAACCAAAATAATTCTGCAAATGCAAAAGTATTTTGATGTATTTGAATGTTTCGTCATGTTTGTTTAATGAGAGCCTTTGTAAAGCTTACTTTATTTGATTACTGTCTCAAGATTTATTGACTTTAACAACCCTTCATTGAATGTCAAGTGCCTGTCTAAGACATAAATGAGATGTCAGTGTTTCAATAACATTCCTTTTTTTCCCTTGTTCATTAAAAGTTATCTTGTTTTCTATGTATTCATACTGAATACTTCTCAGAGGAACTGGGTCGCTTGCCAGTTTAAATGCAAAACAGCTGGATTTGGGAAAAAGTGAGTGCAAAACAGTGCTTTGATGTTTGATGAATTACTGGAAGAAAAAAAAGCTTTATATGTTTGCTGAGCTGGGTTCGACTCAAAAACCTTTTTCCCCCCTAATGCAAGGAAACTTGGAACACTTGGTGATGGAGGAGGTGTCCAGGTTTAATTGTGAATTGGCCACTAATTTACTTTTTAGTAAATATTATGAACTGTAATTGTTATTATTAGCATTTAACTAATTTCAAAGTGACAAGTGATCCAATTAAATCATTTAAAAAGGTTTAATAGATACATTTCCACTGCTTTCCTGTGCTGTGAAAACAAGCAAGACCCCCCAAAGTATTCAGCATGTGCCTTCTCCTGCCACACAAATATCCCAATTTATAGATTAATGAGGCATTGTGTCACCATACTGATGTGCTTACTTTATGATTCTACAGCCTGTATGATGTAGACAAAAGTAGTTTTGGTTCTCAAAGTTCAGCTAAACAATAATTCTGTTGCTTTCAAGACACCTATTTAAGATTCAGATGAAGAATGCTAAAAAGAAAAAAAACAAGTGTACTGTTGAAAAAAGTAATGGAAAATTAAATCTGTTATGAAAGAAAAATATGCACAGGAATAAGGAATTATTGTTTATCTTGGAGAAAATACAGTTTACTGCCTTAGTTTCCGAAATAGCACAGATAATCCTCACACATTAAGCACAGTGATAACTTCTGCAAAAGCTCAATAAGGCTGGAAAAACACACAAGTTAAACAACAGCAATCAATTTATTCTTTTTAATTAGGTCAGCCGATTCCTTTAAATAAGCTCGCATCAACCCTGAAACCATAACAGCAGCCTTTGCTGTTTTAAGTGAACACAACCCTTATTAGATATTTTTAAGTGCAACATGACAAAATGAACAGTTACACAGTGTGGCAGAAATAAATAGCCTAAGACACTTCAGCAAATGAAATCTAGTCACCAAGTCATGATGAGCTGTGCCATCCAAATAGGAAACTAGCTGACAACACTGGGGGATACCATTACATGTCCTGGGGGGAGAGACGCTGGCAGCAAGCCTACAAATAGTGTGTATCTAACAACAGTTGCAGAGAAATATTAATGTGCAACTTGACAGGGGCTCTTGTGAGACCCTTTATTATTGGTTTGAGAATTTGGCCACGAGACACATCATCGCAAAAAAGGAAGAAAAAAAAATATAGAAAAAAGCAGGAAAAAGTTGCACTGCTTCTTGCAAATTGCTGCCTTATTCTTAAGACTTCAAAGTCAATCCCATCCTCCGTCTAACAGACTTCAATTCTGCTTTACAGCCCTGTCAATTTTCTGTCAGCCTTGCAGCCATTTCTGTCAAGCAGCTCTGTGATATGAACGCACGGAAGGACGGTTATGCCAGGGGCAAACCTACAAAAAGAAAGCGCTGCACAGATCTCTGGACATAAAAACACACATGGGTTTACATAAGTAATAGCATGAAAGGTTGGAGAGTATCACCTGTGCAGATAATACATTCTGCTGAAGCATTTCAAAGTGATCACAGCTCATTGCCCAGGACACATGGAGAACAGGCAACTTGTAGAACCCTTCTCACTGCCTGGTCATGACTTTCATCATGAACAAATCCCAACTTTTATGAAAGAATGCAGATTTTACAGAAGTGGTCAATCAGCCCCAAGAGGAAACTGTAGTAAACAAATAGGCAAACTCTAATAAATTAATATATAAGTAAAATATATGTATTATATAAGTAATAGATCAACTAATCAATTAAAGTCTGCGCTGATCTGTAAACACACAGATGTTTATTATTGTAAAGCAACGTTAACACCTGTATAATATTAAAGAGCGGTATATTGCATTATATAACTAACGTAATAAGGATCAGAAATTGAACTGAGGCTGGTATGGCTCAATTCAATATATTTTACTGACATGTGCACTAACACCTGGCATATTATGTTTCGTTTCTGCGTGCATGTGCGGAGACAACAAATGCAGAAAACGTGAATGAACATATTTAGCTTAAAAATTGCTAATGACTCTCGAAAATACAGCATCATGCTCACATTCCAATATGATCGCTACACAATCAGGTCATTCGTCCTAAAACAGCACGACTGCCCTCTTTTGGTATGCAGAGTGCATGAAGCTGTTCCAGAAGTAGCCGCAGGGAACTTCCTGTGTTGATATGTGGCAAGAAACGTGGGTACAGCCCACTGGATGCTTAAACCTATGCGTGTAAGACACTTCATTTTTAAGTTGAAAGAAAGCGAAGGGCACGATAGGGGACATTAGAGCAACTTTACCTGTCCTATAACCTCGTTTTCTGCAGTGACCCGCACATAAAAAACAGGTGAAAAAAAAACACGTGTTAATACACCCCCTGCTCATAATAACTACTGCGACCAATGCGGATAATAACTAACCAGACGTAAGTCACAGTTAGCACTGCTTTGTCTTTTCACTTGCCGCTATGTGTACTTTAGGTTAATATTGCACGAATGTACCCAGGGGTTAACAGTAACTCAGACTGCTGCGATTGTTGCTAGCTAGCGTTAGCTTACTATAGCCGACAATTTCTGCAACAGCTCCAAGCTACCGTTGTGTTTCCTTAGACTACACCAGGACCTCCAATACAACAAGATAAGTCAAATGTACATGGTTAACCCAAATACCTGATTTGTACTCGTGTTGCCACCACTCGTCACCCAAGTCGTCACCCATTTTCTTTAGCTAATACTCCGTCCAATCCAAATATACCGCTAAGAGAGCAAGCTAGGGTTGCGTTCACAGTCAGTAGGATTTTTAAATGTAACAAACTGATACAATACTAACAAAAATACTAGCTGACACACTTTATACTGTAGGCATACATGTGTATTGATTACACATACAGATTCAATAATTATACATTTTTCGAAGTTACAGTTGTTTGCACATTTATTTTTACTTGGTGGAACGCCCATTGAAATGTTACAGTATTTCAAATTATGCTAAATGTTTTTGTCTCATCACAAGATTACTAAGTGGCTCATTGTTAAATAATATCTGGGACTCTTAAATAAAGGTGGGTAACATACGACAACCAGGGAAACAAAACAAAACAAAACTGGTCTCTACTTGTGTACACATGGACAGTGAAGGGGCCTCGGCCTCAGGATCCCTAACTATCAGAGAGCGCATAAAAATGTGTCTGGGAGCCACCCGATGCAGTGACAGTCAATGCATTAAGCAAGTTGCTATTGCTTTTTTAATGAACAAGTGAGATTTAATAATAAAATTACTATAATTCACTGTAATACTATAATAACTGGCCAAAAAAAGATAGATATAAATATGAAATAAAAATGAGATCAAGTTAAGGAGGAGTAAAAAGTAAGACTGTGCAAGCAAGTAGTGCAAATTGCATTAATAAGTTATATGTACACTATAAATCTGAGAAACAGCTGCAAGAAGAAATCAGTGCAGTATTTTCTGATTAAACACTGCAACATTTTTTGGCACTTTAGATACATCACACAGTATCATGAGGGAGACATGTGACTGGCCTCAAATTTATTCTTCAGCACAAATAAAAACAACTCTAAATTTGCAGCAATGCAAAAACATAAAGCATCTTATCAGCTACAAGAAGGGGTTATAGCAACAGATAGTGTCGATGAGCAGCTGAGACAGCCTTGCCACAGGACAGTGGGAAGTTCTTCAAGATGCTTTGAGCAACCTACCTGGCAGGCGCCTTAAAAACAATGCACAACACCCATCATTTAGGTGATTTATGGTTTTTTCTGTGTGGGCAATGGGTCATCTGCCCCTTGAGCATCCTCCTCTGTCAAACCAACACTCTCTTCGTCCTCCTTTGCTGCATCCGGACATCTTCTCTGTGATCTTCCTCTTTTCCTGTGAAAACAAAAAAAAAAATTTTTTTTATTTCCCACATGCTGACTTTCTTATCTGGGTGATAATGATAATCTGTTTATCATGCAATTAATAGTAAAGATTTGCTTAAGCACTTAACAAAAGCTCCAAAATCCTTTCTTCCACTGAGGGCAAACACTCGTGCCTCACTCGGCATACATTTGTCCTTTGCTCTTCAGTCATCAAAAACAGCTTTTCTTTTTAGGGCTGTTATCCTTTCAGTAGGTAGTACTTTACTATTTCGAGATGACGGGTGTTTTGTTGGATGGGAGAACAATAAAGATGACAAATAGGTTTGCGAAATAAATTTTACAAATGACGAATGCAATTACAGGATAAACCCTCATTATTAATCACACAGTGACATTTCTCTTGAGGACGAGAGCGCCATCTTACTGTTCTTTTACTTTGTGTACATTACAAAACACGTCTTTACATCCTCTGTCATTATTGTTTGGAGGAGGAGGAGTTTCAGCACAGAGAAGAAGTGAAAGGAAAAAGGAGGAGGATGCGCTTGGAATAGTGCCCTCGTTCCTGCAGCTGTAGTGGAGAGGAGGGACGGCTCCTCTGGGAGTAATTGCATGCTTTTTTGTTTTTCTGTCAGAATAACACATTTCTGCCTGGTATAGGGTATGAGATGTTTGATTAAAGCTTTACTGCAAAAAAAAGAACAGACTGATTACTGTGGAAATTATGGAGGGTTTAGAATGGCTGTGCTGTGTAACCCTCAAATGGGGGGAGAAAAACAAATAAAGACAGAGAAAGGAAGGATGCAGTGAACACATTGTGCTAATGTCTGCCAACTTTCAGGCAGGACAATAGGCTCTAAATGGCAGCTATGTATGTAATTAAGAATCATTCCTGTAAAACACAGGGCTCGTCCTCATTTGTCATTCTTTCTGTTCACTGTTTGGCTGCGTTTTCAAGGGAAACAATGCTGTAAAAAAAAAAAACCCCATACACACACAATCCAATCTTTTCTAGGCCATTGGGGAACCTGTATGACTTTAAAAAAAATCCTGTGTTAATCAGCCAACTTGTCTGAGATGAGATGCATTTTAAAAGGGAAAATTCACGACGGTGAAGAACTTAAAAGTGGAGCTTTCTTTTTTCTTTTTTTTTTTGCACGAGTCATTTCGAATGCATGAGCGCTCATGCATTCGAAATGACTCTGAGGACGTTGTTTGAATAAACACAGTTGAAATGTTTTTAATAAAATATAGATAGGTATATTTTATCCAAATTTAGCTAGACTTTGTTTTAAACTTTAGAAGCAAAATGTTGTGCTGTTTGATATCACCCTTAATCTCCAGGTACACATTAAAGGGACATTTCCACTTTAAACTTGAAGGAGAAAAAGAGCAATGGCAGAAAAACACGGCTAAGGCCTTTTTTTGTATCTCAGATTTCAGAAATTTTATATTTGAACTTATGGACTTAAAGCATTATCTTATTTATTTATAGTAAATTTATATATTTCCAGATGGGCCTAGTATCTCAGAAGCTACAGATAACTTGGGATTTACTGAGAATTAAAAAAAAAAAAAAACCATGTGTGAGCGGCAGATCTCTGGGTAAAAGCAAAATAGCTACAGCCAATATCTCCCTTAAAATGGATCTAAAATGAGCATAATTGGTCAATAATTAGACAAACACACCAAGAGGCTGGTCACTAGGAAACATTTGTATTTCCCCGCCTGGTTGGGGAGTGGTTTTCTGGAGATTGCTGGCAGTTGCTAGGTGAAATTTATTTTAAAGAGCTATAAGGTGCTGCACTGAAAATCTCAAGGATGAGGAGCCGGGAGTCAATCCAACCTTTCAATTGGTAGATGGCCTGCTCTACCACCTGAACCACATAACCTCTGACATCCTGTAGATTTCAAAATCTCTTACGTAAATCTCTCTCTCTGGCCAAGGGAGCAGCCATACGACCTCCTAACAAGACCTGATCAAGCTCTTGTTGGAGGAAAGAATCTGTGTTTGAACAATTTCGTTGTAGCATAGGGAAGAACTGGGATGCAACAAGATCAAAAATAAAGACAATAAAAGTTTGAAAAGTTGTCAGAATAAAAAAACAACAGAAGAGAAGACAAACGTCAGGCTAGTGTAATTAAAAGCGGGCAGCTGTCTCTTCGGGCCTGTGTGATTGCACACTGTGGAACATTGGTGTTAATGTGTTTATTTTGTTCTGAGCAGCTGTTCCTCCTTTTTTTTCATTTTAATGATCACAAGAGGATGTGGTTTTGGTTGTATTTTCTTTGGCTGCCTCTCTTCCCCCCCCCCCCCCCCCCCCCCTTCTGAACACAGCAGAGGAGAGGTAGGACAAAACAAGAATTGACACAGACTAATTATGTCTTTCAAAAGTTAACAGCTAATTACTATACAAAAGCCATCATGCCACGTGATTTCAGTGATAAACACACTCTTCTTTACCTAAGACTTGTGCTCATTCTAGATTTCCCTTTCCTTGTTTTGCCCACTGAGGAATATGCAGTTCAGTTTGATGTTCTAACAGTTGAACGATGAGATGACATTCACTGAATAACTTTGTTGCTTAATTGTGCAGTAACCTTGTGCAAACAGTGGCCAGGAGATCCGAGGAGAATCGTATATTTATAAAAGTACAACAGTGCTGTCAAAGTGAGGGGAAAAAAAGGGGATGAATTAAACGAATATGAAATTAAATACAGTAACTGTCATGTCGTTATGCCACAGTTTGAAGAGGGGGGGCAAAAAAACAGTCAGTGCCTTGACAGCAAGTTTGTGACCAGAAGAGCCGCAAGTGACCTTGAGCTTTCGAAAACTTCACAACACGCAACCCGTGCTGGTCTGCGACTTACAACTGTATTCATGAGCATCTGGCTGAGCCTGACCTGCATGGAGATGAGCTGCATTTTAAGCAACTGGTACGTTTTAATCTGTTTTATTTGTTTGTTTGCTTTGATTTTCCTTTTTGTACTTTATGTGTGTTTGAGGCAGCAGTAAAATCTGAAAAGCATTAATGATACATATCAGTTAGAGACATCTGAAAATGTCAAAAATCTCATTTTCAAAGCAGAGTTTTAGTGGAATACTATGCAAGAGAATGATGGTATGTGACAGGGTTTGTAAGTGTTTGGTCACATTATACATGTCTCTCTGCGACCACGGATAGGATTAGCAAGCAAATGCCCTCCTGTAGATGTGTCAGGGGGTTAAAGGTAAGACAGTAGGTATCTCAGTGCAGATGACATTATCCAAAAGGTCCCAGTTACTGTCAACCTCACCAAATGTCCGACCGCATGCTCTGCAAAGTGTACTGGAAGACAACGGACTAGAAGTACAGCATTACATGACATCCAACTTTTTTATTTGCTGGCATTTCAAAACAGGGCTGTAGGATTTTAGAAAGTCATGTTTGTCTGCCACCAGGCCCTGCATGTCAAGTTATAATGAGTTCAAACTTAAACTTTTTTCTCTTTTAAAAGAGATTTAAGGGCCATGTCACTGATTGTACATCAGTATTCATTTACAAGTCTAGAGTAGTTCTACTACAAATACACTCATTGGCCACTTATTTAGTTGTACTCGTTCATCTGCTTGTTAATGTAAAAGAATATAATCACCAATTACATGGCAGCAACCTGATGCATTTATGCATGTAGACAGGGTTGTGAAAATCTGCCCAAGTTCAAATCAACCATCAGATTTGGAATTAAAATGTGATTTAAGTGATTTGAACATGTGATGCTTTTTTTGTGTCGTCTTGGTGTTTCATAAGCTGCTGATCTTGAGTAATTTTCTCACACATCCATAACTAGAGTTGAGAAAATGATTCTAAAAAGGGAAAATATCCTGCGTTAGTTCTTTGGGTAAAAAATGCCTTGCTGAAGCCAGAGGTCAGAGCAGAATGGCCAGACTGCTTTGTGCTGACTGAAAGGCAACAGAACCACTTTTTACAACCAAGGTATGCAGAAGGGCATCTCTGACTGCACAACATGGAGAACCTCGAAGCAGATGGGCTACAGCAGCAGAACACCAGGTGTGACTCCTCTCATCTAAGAACAGGGAATTTAAGCTAAAGTTCACACAAGCTCACCAAAATTGCACAACAGAAGACTAAAAAAGGGAAAATCATTGCCCGATCTGATGAACATCTTTGTCTCTGGCATGATATTTGTATTGTAGGGTCAGAATTTGGCATAAACAACACAACAGAATGGATCAACTTTGGACCTCTTAGTACCAAATGAGCATTATTTAAATATCACAGCTCATCTGAGTATTGTTGTTGACTACAGTTTACCCATTTTATGCTGTTCCAACATGTTAACCCAGTCCAGCTCAAAATGATTTCTTAAATGTGCCAATGAAATCATTGTACTCATATGGCATCCACAGTCACCAGATGGCTTGCAAGGAACAATGGAAGCCAACCCAGTAGTAGCAAGCTGTAACTAATAAGGTGTTTGGTGCCTGTAATATGTTGAAAATGTCATAAAGTCATTTGCGGTTCCAGAGCAAGCTATTTAAAATTCATACGGTTCCAAGTGATCTCACTTAAGTAAACCTTGGTTGGGGTGAAAACCAAAAGTTGGGAAAAATGTGGGTGTAGAATTAGAAAGAAGTGAGCTCACAGAACCAGTTTAAGCCTACTCCTAAACTCAGCTTGAGGCGTGATAGCTGCTAATAGCATTAAACACGCAACTGTTATATTTCTGCAAATGTCCCCTGCCTGTTTAAAATGTTATTTCAGTTTTTTTCTCTGCACTGTTAGATGAATAGTTTCAGCCGAGAGATGTCTCTATATTTAGCTTTATATATCTATATCTTCAAATTAGATTTGTATCACAATGATCAGTACAGCCCTCGGAATAAGCATAGGCTGTAGTTGTTACACTACATTGTCAAGTATTATGCGAGTTGAAATGAGTGTTATGTCATACTTATTTTGAATTTGGTCTGTTAATGCATTTCCAGATGATGAAAGTAAATGAATAAAACAAATGTGCTGTCAAAACTTTCAGCTGTCTGTTGCAATTGTTATCAAATGAGTCTTTGTTCTGCTGGATTTGTCTTCTCATTCATGCCAGGGTTTTTTTTTTTCTCCAACAGATGCAGCAAAACATCAGTTCTCATGTGTGACACCTCTGAGTGCTCGGGGATGGTGCAGACAGCAGAACCAACTGTGTGGGAAGAATGACAGGACATCGTGTCCCCTCTCTAATTAGGATAAGTGACAAGAGTGATTGTTGTTAGCTGCAGAAGTGATGGCATTAAAGGGCTGAGAGCCAGCCACACAGCTGGGAGATTAGGGACACGTGCATATTTTGGCCTCGACACGTACGTCACCAAAAGGACACGGAGGAAGAAAAGAAGGTGAAAAGGGACTGCTACGTAATGCACCTGTCAAATAGGTCCTTGCAACATGTGTGGTGTTATGTGACCGAGGAGAAGAAGGCCAGGGCATTTAGAAGAAACAAACACTTGTGTTCTTAGCTAAGTGCGACGAGGCTTATAGGATGCAGACTGCTGTGTGAAGTGCTGAATAAAAGGTGCACAGATGGTGTTTTATTTATCACAATTTAGACTTTCATGTCCATTGTTCTGTATCAGTATTTGGACGTTTCTGAGTGCAGTCTTAATAATGCTTTGAATTAATTTGCTTTCAATAGAAGTTCAGCATTACCTTGTAAAGTGTAACACTTTGTGTAGTTTCTCTATCGCAAAACTGTGGAGAAGTGAGCAAAATGTGTACTAATGGAACCTGATCAAATGTTGTAGCTAATGTTATTGAAAAAAACAGACCCCAAAGTGAACCCAACCATAAATAAAAATCGTGTTGCTCGATGCACATCAGAAGCAACAAATCTGCAGAACAGTCTGTACAACTTGTCAGGCTCTCAGTGGTCATCAATAGCAATTGCTCACGAACTCAGTGTGAATGTTATTGAATTAAACTTAGGCCTTGAAAAGACCAAATGCTCCAAATGTCTGCCGCCATTGATTGTTATTTAACAATGGAGAGCTGACATTTTCACTACTCTGATTCATTCCATTGTTACAGAACTTTGAATTTATTTTGTCTGTTCAACCACGATTTGTAGCACGATAAACGGGACAGACTGTGCCAGCCCATTTCACTTCCACATTAAAAAAACCCCCCAAAAAGTGAGTAATCAATGAGTGATCACGTTCCCTCCTAAATATTTACTTTGTTTAAATACTAGTTACTTAATGTTTATTATACTATTTATTTCCATACTGAGCACCGTCTGATAAATCTTTTTACAACTACTAAAAACTGCTATCCAAGGTCAACAATAAACCTTTAGCTTTCAGCTAACATGGGTGCTAAGAAAAACAAGCATCTAGACAATCTAAAATACAGTGAGAACAGGGCACTGCTAGAAAAACATTTAGTTTAGTATCTGTACAGTTTTTCTATACGGTATTTTCATTTATAGTGCCTAGCTGCCTTTTTATTCCACTACATATAGGATGGGAACTATAAGGTTTAAGACAATAATAAATATCATAAAACATGGATTCTCTTTTGTACTGTGTAAGTGGCCATAATAAAGTCTTACTGCAGAGTTTGTCTACACAGCGTCCAAAGTCATCAAGTTGAAACATGAATGCAAATGCATGCAGGAGAAGTTTCTTCTCCTCTACTTCTTCTTTTCTCTCCTATTAATCACCTTCTGAGGCTCTACATTCTGCCTTGATCCCTTGGAAGAGGCACAAAACCAAGATTTGAACCACTGGAGTGCAAAAGCTAACTACTGTACAGTGTATGTAAAGAAGTTAATGCTTCATCTCAAGCAGCAGCAGCAAAATATTACTCAAGCACTGATGCATCAGTATTAAGAAGCTACTGTAGTAATGTTATATGGAATAATATATCATTTTTAACTGTTAAGACGTTTAACCAAAGTAAGGGCTTGAATAACTTTTTAATAACATTTAATGGGATATTAAAGGAAAAAAGATTGGTACCTAAAATTATGTTACTGCAAAAGATACTTTAGCTTTTGTGGTATTTTTATGTTCCCAACATCACCAACAAGGTTTAACTTATAAAAGGTCACATTAAAAAGGGGGAAAAAGAAAGCCTAAACTGGTGTAATCTACAAAAATATCAAAGCCTAAACAAATAAGTTAACAGCCCTGCTAGCATCATGCAAACACTGGAGCCGATGCCTGTTAAGAGTGTGGTACACCCAGTGTACTAATACACAATGATTCATTCTCACATTCCCAGCTATGAACAGTTACCTGACATTCATGTCAGCAAGCTGGAGTAAACAGAGGAAACTCATGCAGGCACAGTGAGAACATGCAAACTGTAAACTCCACACAGACCTGAGATTTGAAATGAAACATTAAACTTCCATTATCAATGCATCTGACAGGGGAACAAATCAAGCAAGCATCTTCTACAGTAAAGTTCTTTTTTTTTTTTTTTTATGTTTTTATGCCTTAGAAGCTCATTGAACCTCTGCGTGTGTGACTGGGAAGTACAAATGAGCTGAATTCAGTTGAATTAAAAGGAACAGTCGTCTATTTGTCCATTTAATAAGCCACAACAAAATAAAATATTAAACGAACAACAGCAGCAACAAACAAAAACAGGAAACAGCAAGGTGTCTGTCCAATACAAACAAACAGGGATTACAGAACAGAGAACTGCTTAAAATGCTTAGTTACTGATTTTTTAATCATTATTATTATTTTTAAATCCACTTGATTTTTATTTAAAACATCACAATCTGACTAATTTTCTTGTGCACAAAAAGTTTTCTGTCCCTCATCAGTAATTTTAACACTGTATAATACCTTTAATATATCAATCTGGGCATTAATTCATCTTATATAATATAATAACATCGCCCCTTTTACTAGTCTTAAATGAACCTGCCATAAATTTCTCAAATGGATGTTACTACCTTTAATGCATAATTAGAGCTGATTTTAATCATGAAAAACATACTCGCTAATGCTCGGCTCACGCTTTACCCAAACTCCTAATGCTGCACTATATATTTTATGTAAATAAGTAATTGCTCATAAATGCATAAACATGGCGAGATATCACACGGGGTTGATAAGATGGCAAATGAAAGAATGAGGAGAACGCGAGAGTGTGCGTGAGCGATAGCGAGAAAGGAGTGAGACTATGAGCACAGCAGTAAGAGGGCAAGGGAGGATGCCCCGCAGGTCATGAATAAAAGACGAAAAGAATAATTTGGGTGTTTCTCATCGTGGTACAGAACACCATAGTGTGGGTATCAAAGAGATTAGCACCGCTGAATAGCATCTCGCTCCTCTTCTCCTTGTTTTGTTTTTATCTCTCTCTCTTACGTTATACACATACTGCAGTCTCTTTCCGTTCCTCAGAGCAACATGTATAGTATTATTTTCCCCACAGCATCGCAGACACACACTGAGCAATAATATGTTCGTATGGCGCAAATTAGGTTGGATCTCCTTCTCCGAGAAGCTATTAGTCCCTCATTACCACCCTCTGTAAATGTGTGCGCATGTGTGAGTGTGTGAGCGTGTATTTTTGTGATGCCAGGGTGCGACATCATCAAGGAAATCTCTGCTCCAGCAGTACATCATGTTCTCTTGATTCTTATACATAAACAGATTACAGTAACTTACCAGAGAAAGCAAACAACACCAAGAACAAGCTTATTACATTTCCCTGCGTTAGTTCACTGTGGTTACATAGAATAAAGAAGGACCTGTGTGTTGCTTCACACTATGTCCTGAAGGACTGCGAGTAGAACGAGGGAGTCCTTTATACATATAGCAGCAACTCATTTTCTGATCTAGCCGGAGATAGCTCCTGTGAGGGATCACGCTGTGGTTTCTAAAAAAGATGTTCCTTCGAGAAAGATTTGTCTTGTCACTGTTCTCTGCAAGCGTATTACCATTTCACAATCAGCTCCTGAACAGCTGTTTCCATTGATAACAAACTGATGTATAAGTCTGTAATTGTAGGAAGATAGGAGCACTTTTACACTTACACATATACAGACCCATAACTGCTATGGGCGGATACATAGTCGAGAAAGTGTAGATAGCCTGCGCATTTTGTCCGAGACCCCGACATTGAAATGCTAAGTTGTGTGTTTCCACTGTAACTAAATGCCCCACAAGCTCTTCTTACTGGGAGGAGAATTTTTACACAAAAGAGTTTATTATTCTGCTGTTCTTCTGTAGGCGATAAGATGAATATGAAAAGCACACTGCCAGCAGAATCCATCTCAAAACAGCTCTACATCTACATAGTTTAGGTAGCCAAAAATAATACCACCTTCAAGCATTCCCTTTATTCAAGGGGACAACATTATTTTGTTACATGTGCCTAGAATCGTTTGAAAGAGAGAAACCCCTAATATAAGTATAGTAGGTCATTTCTTGTCCTTGTTTGAGGTTCACGTTAATGTTATATATTTCTGTTAGTGAACTTTTAAATTAGCATCAGTGCATAAGCAAACTATGCAATGAAGTCAAATACCACCTTTTTCTTGTTTGATTAATTATTTTACAGCTTAAACACAGTTGGCGCGCATGCTCAGAGCCTCTAATGAAACAAACTGTATTGCTGTAATATGAGAAATGAGGTACCCATCAAATTGTGGGAAACCCCCCCTTGCCTTCTTGCATATTCTTCACAATAAAAGGTCTTGATGAATGATAAAAATGCAGTGTGCTGCTGCCATGTCAAACTGTAACTAATCAGATCAGATTAGTTTCTCAGCTTGACAGAGGTGTAAATGGAAAGCGGGAAGCTTGGCAAAGATGCTGGAGAAAATGATTTTAGGGGACTGATTTGCCTTTGCCTCTGTGGAGCAGATTGTTCATAAAGCCGCCAGCAGATGGTGCTGAGATCCTCTCGATGCTTCCGCAGTATGTGTCCACATATGTGTCTGTGGGAATATCAGCTGCATGTTTGCCATTATTGCTGGTATATTTGGGAGCATTTTAATACGGACACCTGTGTTTTCTATGTGCTTTTGCGTCTCGCTCCCATGAGGGCAGTGTTGTTATTGACACAGGTGGAGAGGCTTTTCTCTTTGAGCCGTTTACTGATGTGGGAGGTCAAAGTTGCGCAGGACTTTAAAGATAGACCTTTTCAAGCAGCCTCTCTGCAGGCCCCTCCAGTGAACTGGAACTTCAGATATTGGGTTTGGGGCTGAGTTAGTGAGCTAGTTTTGCACAGTGAGAACACAGTTGGCCTTTGAGGCAGAGTAAGCATGTCGTTTCTTGCTGTTTTTGCATGATATTTTATGTTTTTAATTTGCCACAATGCCTCCTCACCCTTCTCTGTGTCCCTTTTTCAGTTTGCCCATCAGCCCTCTGGCCCCGAGGAGCATCTGTGCCCCTCCTCATTTCCCATATGCCCCATGCCTTTAAGTCTAGCCCCGAACTGTAGCGCTGATAACTTATTCATCACAGACATGAATTAACAATCATTCATTTTCCATCACACCAACAACCTGATGGTTTGATTTCACTCCTGACCTGCTTCTGGTTTCACTTGTGCATCACACAAACATACAGGCGGCACTGTGTAAACTTCAACATGTCAGCAGAGTGGAGTGAAAGGATATCTCAACAGGCAGCACAATGACAAGATGACAGTCCATACTGCAGCAAAACCGTAATCTTTGTTTAGCTATTCATACAAATCAGCAAGGGGGAAGAAAAGGGAGAATAAAATGCATTTATGGGTAAAAACGCCAACCTTGGCTCAAAAGCTGATGCTTGTCAGTGACAGAGAAGAACAAATCCTTTAGGTTTCATATATACACAAAGGAAAAGTTCCAAGTTTTTCATATTGGTGCTTCACATTTTTTTCTCTTTTTCCTTCTTGCTTCCAAATAAATTAGCTGACTTAAGGCATTATAGTCTTCAGATCTTTACTTCAGTCTTTACGTCAGATATTTCCATAAGCCCTGTGAGCCAGTTATCTTCCTTTTCATTCACCTTCAGTTTTAATCAGGAACAGCATGCCAAAGGGTCCTTCCAGTAGGTTCATTCCAAACTACACTCAGTGTTTTTTACCCTAGCACCACCAGTGTCTAGAATTCATACTCCTTATGGCATGCATGATTAATAATGGTTTCTAATATTAAATGATGGTTTCCATTCGATTTTTAATTCAACTATATTCATATTGCACAAAATCACAACAGTAATTAATCCCAGGGTGCTTTATTTTTATAAGGTTAAGACCGTAGAATATCACAGAGAAAACCCGAACAATCAGATGACCACACTTGGCGACAGTGGAAACAAAAAACTCCCTTTTTACAGGAAGAAATCTCCGGCAGAACCATGCTCAAGGAGGGGCAGCCATCTGCCACAAGGGGTGAGGGGAATGAGACAGGACAAAAGACACACTGTGGAGGAGCGGTAATGCACAGAAACACACAGAAAGTGAAAAGAGATGAGTGCAAAAGAAATTCTCAGTACGGAAAGCCCCTAGGAGCCAAATTCTATTGCTGTGTAACTAAGTGAGAGTTTAGGGTCACCTGATCCAGCATTAGCTTTATCAAAAAGCAAAGTTTTAAGCCTAATCTTAAAAGTATAGCAAGTGTTTGCCCCCCAAATCCAAACTGGGTTCAACAGAAGAAGGGCATGAAAGCTGAAGGCTCTGCCTCTCACTCTAAATACTCTAAGAACTACAAGTAAGTGTGTAGACCAAGTGCAAAGTGCTTTATTGGGGTGAGAGGGTACTATGAGGTCTTTAAGATAAGATGAGGCCTAATTATTCAAGACCTTGTATGAGCGGAGAAGGATTTAAATTGATTCTGGATTTAACAGGGAGCCAATGAAAAGAAGCAATATGGGTGAATATTCTCTGGTTTTCTAGTCCCTGTCAGTACTTGCTGTGGCATTTTGGATCCACTGAAAACTTTTCAAGGAGTTTTTAGGAAAGCCCAGTAACAATGAAGTACAACAGTAGACCCTACAAGTAATAAATGCATGTTTAATATGCGCATTGAAGGACATGTCCTGGTCAAAAATGACTCCAAGATTCCTCAAAGTGTTACTGGAGGTCAAGATTATGCCATGCAGAGTAAGTTTCTGGTTAGACAATTAGAGGTCATCCAGTTCTTTATACCTTTCAGACATTCCTGTAGTTTAATTAACTGGTGTTTGTTATCTGGCTTCATGATAGAGAGAGCTGGGTATCATCTGTATAGCAATGAATGTTAGCCCTTACTTGATTATATTGCTTAAGGGACGCATGTGTCGTGGTGACTATCATTGAATGCTGCACTGCGGTCTAGCAGGACCAGCAGAGAGCTGAGTCCACTGTTGGAGGCCAAAAGATGATGATTCATAAACTTCACTAATGCTTTTTTTGTATTGTGAAGAATTCTGAATGCTGTTGTGAACACTTCGATTTTCTTTTAATGGACAGGCTCACATTGTGGCTTCTTGCTTGTATTGGTTGCCCATAATGACATAAAAAGAGGTTTTTCTTGCTCTATATTTGACCACATGTTTGAGCACAATGTCTCTCACATCACTTACATTGAAAGGAAGGGGTTTTAAAATGGCTGTATATATAGAATGAAAGAACAGCAAGAAGACCTGGTTCAGTGTTCATATATGCTCCTGTCTTCTTTTTAAGAACAGATCAGAATCAGGCTTTTAATCCTTATTTCATTAGTTTTTTTGGGTACATTATATTCACACAAATTGTGTTATTGGCAGTGTTGGGAAGATTACTTTTAAAATGTATTCCACTACAGATTACAGAATACATGCCCCAAAATGTATTTTGTAACGTATTCCGTTACGTTACTCAATTATTCTGAATACTTTGGATTACTCAATATATTATCATGCTTTTTACAACTACATGAATGTACTATTGCTGTGTGATTTATTACTATTACTGAAGGTCTGCGGCTCCGAACCGTAGTAAAGGGACCTCTGGCTAATAAGTCCGGTTCGTAGCCGAAAAATAGCTTTACTTGTCTGGGTCAACTTTGATGTGAGAGAGGCGTTGAAAGGCTGCTCCAACGGAACTTATTGTTTCGGAGGAAACAAGCCAAACACATTGTGGCAAGCTCAGACAAGGAGGAGACAGAGGTGTCGTTTGGTCTTGCTACCCTGAGTTGCCAGGGAGCACAGCCGTTTATTTTCCAACAGAAACACACCGCTGCTAACCAAACTGCTCAGCATAGCTTAGCACAACAACAACAACAACAACAACAACAAAAAGGCCTCTCTCACCCAGGAAACACACAGTCGCAGAGAGAGCGTGTCGCCCTCTAACCATGGCAACCATAACGCTGCCGTAGCTGTCAAACAAAACCCAAACAGTCCTGACCCGCCACAATATGAAACAGGAAAATACTGCCATGTAATCCATTTATTTCAACAAAGTAACTGTATTCTAAATACCACCTTTTTTGTTGTTGTTGTAGTTACTCATATTTTGTATTTTAAATACATAACGGCGGTACATGTATTCCGTTACTCCCCAACACTGGTTATTGGTTGGGGCATTCCTTCAATAAGTGAAGGAAATCATCTGGTTAACCCTTTACAGCCGATCGGAGCGGGCACGCTCTGTTTTGCGTAACTATTTTTAAATCCCGGTAGCTCTGCAACCAAGTAAGCTAGCGCAATAATTTTTTTTGCATATGAAACTGGAGGAGTTGTACTTACATCTTATGCCATCAGCTTGTCCTAGGTCACAGTTTCCTTCCACATATAGCTTTGCAAAAACTGCATAAAAATCACTTGCAGCAACAAAAACATGATATTCCAGAAACACGCTTCGCCGATCCATCAGCTGTTTGTAACACTTCCTACGTCCATCAGCGCGAACTATCACATGACCGCATGACCTGCCCGAAACCGGAAGTGACGTCATTTTGCGGAAATGTAGTTTTTTTACGATCGGGGCCTTATGAGCTTGTGTTTTACTTGTTATGTGTTTTAAAAAGTTATGTTTGACTTTATGACTTTCTGTGTCGTTTCTGGGATGCTTAGGACTCATATTGCACTGCTGGAAATAGTTTATTTTGATGCATATGCTGTTATTTTGCAAATTTGCACTATAATACTTATTTTCGTTTTTCCTGCAGTATATAAAAATTGGTGTATTTCAAAAATAAAACTATGAAGACACTCAAAATAAATTTCCTGTGGTGGGAAACTAGTTTGTGTAACTTTTTTGTATTTACAGTTTTGAGGGATAAGCCTCTTAAATTTCTCTAACTAGAAATATATGTTAAAAAAACAAAAACGATTTTCAATTTTTTTGTAGTTTATTGCACTTTTTTGCAATTTATGTAATTACTATGCACCTAATGCAGACATATTATTAAAGTTTGGGCTATAATGGTTGTATTGATGTATAGCAACTTGAAATGCTCCCAAAAATGGCTCCACAGCATGTAAAAATATAATATAAGCTCTGGCGAACTTGGTTCTATGGTAGGTCTTAAAGGGTTAAATACTTCAAGACTAACAATAACAAAGAAAATGGAGCAAATTACAGCTGCGGGGGGAAACATCAGAAGTAGCCCTAGAAAGAAAAGTGAATGGAAAATACACACAGCGGGAGATAGGAGCAATAAACAGAAGAGGTGTGCCTGTGTAAGAAGTTCTGCAAAAGGTGGCTGTAGTTTAGATTGGTAATTTAAAGTTATTCAAAAAGCCTCCTCGAACAATAGCTAAAGAGTCTTTTTTTCTCCAGTCAAGTTAGGTTTGAAGGGTGAAAGATGAGTCTCACACTGAAATAGTTGGTATAGCTATGTGTATCAGAGGAAGTTCTGTAATTCCCTACCAAAAATAACCAGGAATAAGCCAAGTCTATCACCTGTTAAATCATAAAATGAGAAATGACATGTTAATTAGATTAGATTAGATTAGATTAGATAGAACTTTATTAATCCCTCGGGTGGGTTCCTCTGGGAAATTCGATTTCCAAAAAAGCACAGCACCGACAGAAGTTACAGAGTTACAGAATATTATATATATATATATATATATATATATATATACACACACACACACATATATATATAAATACAGAGACAATATAAATAAAATATACGAAGGGGATAAATAGAATAAATAGGAATAAAAAATAAAAATACAAGTGAATTGCACATTTCAAGTATTGAGTCTATTGCACCGTTGACTATTTACAAAAGTATTGCACAAAAGGTATTGCACAGTGAGGTGAAGAGGCACTACAGCTTAGTTGTTCCCCCCTCCTTTGTCCTCCTGTTTCCCCTCCCTCTCCCCTCCAGGGAGGAGTTAAACAGTCTGATGGCGTGTGGGACAAAGGAGTTTTTAAGTCTGTTAGTTCTTTTTATTAGCCACCTTTAAAAAGTGCCGGCAGTCATATTTTATCAGCTTTGGACACAACCGAGCTAGCTGTTTTTGTGTTTTGGTTTTTGTGTTAGTCTTTGTGCTAACCCACTAAATATTGATGTTGGATAGACGTGCAGATCATGTCTATATTGGGTCCGTTGGTCCATGGCCAATTCTGCACATCTATACCACATCTGAGTTTGGTCCAAAATTTGGATGTCCAATCGTGACCCAACCTGGACATGAATATGAAGTTCAACATTTGAACTTGGTAATTATTTGGGATGTCATGTGGATGTCTATGACAGGTGCAGGAAATTTGATTAATAAATGTAATATATTTTATTTATAAACATCAGCATTGTTGTTATTAAAATGATACGATAAGGATTATTTATAAACAAACACAATTTATTATGTGTTGTCTTATTGATTTACTCAGTACATGTGGGTTGGTTTTTGTTATTTTACCTTTTCCTGTGTTTCCTTAACTACTTCAATAAATAAAAGAAAATGTTCATAATAAGGTTAAAACGGTCATTTATGAAAAAGTGCTGAAATATTAAAAATGTTGAAATCCATGTTACAGTGTAAAATAAAAATGGTTGAAGTATTTAGAAAGGAGTACAATGCGTTTAATATGTTTAAAAGACCGTTTGAGTTATAATTGGTTTGTTTTTATTTTAGTGAGGTTGGTATCTTGTTTTATTGTGAAGAGCTTTGTACGAGGAAGTATATGTGATTGTGATTGGTAGAAGGACTGAGAAGAGTGTGTAAGTGTGTATGTATAACCTGAACTATCTGTTCGACAGTCTTTGTCAATACGCACATTTTGAAAACTGTCTGTGAGAAGCTCCGGACATTTCTGCTCCAAATCCACCGAGCGGCTGCTCACTTTTGACTTAGCTCAAGAGCTGCGCCATCTTGAAGATAGCCCGTGCTCAGAGGTCCTACAGACGTCAACAATAGAATTCAGTAGACTTGGAAAAGAAGACGTTGCCTGACGTTACAAAACAGCTTCCTTACGTGGACGTTCGAAAAATGACTTATAAAAGTCATTCTGATGTTTGCTGGCTTTAAATTTGCAGGAGACATGAGATTGGTACTAATCTTCTTATCAAACACTCAAGAAAGCAAATAAGTCTCTTTCTCAAAATGTCCAAATATTATTTGCATCACTTAACTCTACACATATATAAAAAAAGGCTACCAGCCATTTCAGAGAAGCATTAACTCAAGAAGTATTATCAAACATCAAAGGAGGACTCACTTTCATGCTTCCCACGTGTGCCTTATAAAAGACTGGAACCTTTAACCCAGAAAACTGCAGTGATGGTAATTGGTTCATTGGAGTCTCAGTGATTTTGCAGACAACAGCAACATGTTACCAGTAGGAAGTAATTGCTCATTTGGAGAATAGTAAGATCCTTGTTGCGCTAATCAGTTCCTGGCTCCAGCCACAGCTGAACAAGTGTGCGTTTAGGTATAAGGGTAAAGCAGTGTTGACATGTTGGTACAATCTGAGTACATTTGTCTGTATACTATTCTGTTTGTAAGTGGATGACTGAAGGGAGTGTCTGTCTTTCCACATGACAGTCCAAGGACATAGTTCAAAGCTTTGCCAGGTTTCAATCGAGCCCTTTGAAGCCTCTTCTATCACCGCTCTCAAAGGGTAGATGGAAAAGAATGCGCGGAACTACTATTAGTGTTTTCACATTATGCCATGCATCTAGTAGTGAACTAGACATCTTTTGTTTAGGAGAGAAAATACTCCTTGGATGGGTGCATTAGAGTTGTTCTACATCTTATTCTCTGTATTATATTTCTTTCCATTGCCTCAGAAACCCTGATTTGTGCCATGTAGCTCCCCAAACACCCCGCACCTCCCCTCCAACACCCACAAAACACGCCCCACACCTCCATCACTGCATTTTAAGGGCAGGCGAGTGTCGCCTACAGCCACATTAGCATGGCAAACTTGGCGTGACAGCAGTTTTGCTACAGTGCTGTTATGATGGAGTGAATATGCTCACAGTTTGGGCTGCTCTGGGGGAAAGCAGCTCACTCCAAAGTGTGTTATTATGTAGCCCTGAGTGCAGCTCGAGGGGGGGTGGGGTGGGGGGGGGGGGGGGGGTGGGGTGGTTATAAGATTGGGAGGAGAGTAGAAATAGAGGAAGTGGAAAGGGGCTGTGGGGTAAAGGCTGGCGGTGAGCTAAATTCAAAAGTTCAAAGCTACAGAACATGACTATGAGCTGAGAGTGAGCTGGGGAGGAGATGTGATGTAGAGAGAGCACTGGGAGTTTGGATGTGGTGTGTGCTGGAGTAAATGGGCCTTGGCGAGTTGACAGTCACTCCACACATGTGTTTGACTGTGAGCGGAGGCGACAGCTTATTGAAAAAGACAGGGAGAACACTGTAATCAGCTCTTCTCCTCCTGTGAGGAGGGAGTGCAAAATCACATGAAGCAAATGGAGACAGAATGTTGCCTCTGCAGCGCACAACCTGCATGAGGCGCATAATTGTTAGCATTATTTAAATCGACACTGGTAAAATAATTACCAGCTGATATCATATGCTATGATAAAAGATTGTAAAAGATGTAGAATTAAGAATTCAAATTCTTAAGCTTCATTTAAAGGATGTTTAAAATGTTTTTGCAAGAGTTCAACATTTTCTATAAGATTAATAACAGAATTAATAATTTATTCAGAAAACCTGCTACCTGAAAATTATAATTAAGTGACCAAAGTTAGCCTTGCTTGTTCAACTGAGGCTCAAGGTGTACAGGAAATTGCTATCAGAGGTCTGTGTCCAGCACCAAAAAAGTACATGAGGCTATAGTGCAGATGATAGTGCAGTGTAAATATTTAAAGGAAGATTTGTCATTCCCTCTGCTGACTGTTCCATATTTGATATTCCCTCTGAAGAGCAGTGGCTTTAGTGGATATTTTCACTTCCTGTGGGCACAAAAGTAAAAAAAAATATATTAAAAAAAATACCCAAAACAAATGAAACTTGTGCTAATATTATTGCTGATTTCAATCTGTTTTTCTTCCTATACTCTTCAACATGTAGCTAAACCATAGGAAAAAATAGCATAGCTATGAAAATGCTGCTTATAATGACCTCATGACCTTGATTCCTTGAATATTATAATTCCTGTGTTTGTCATGCATTAGAGTTGATATTATGTCAGTGGGGTTGTTATAATGAAGGCAGATATGCTAACTTTGCCCCAGTGTGCTGTCTTTGCCATCTTTCTAGCTAGCTCCCAGGTACCGTGGTCACTTAGACGACACTGTTGCGTGGCCTCTAAGTAATGACACTCCCTATATTTCTCAATGGAGAAATGAGGGAATAGGAAAAAGACAATGTTTCATAATGGGAGAAAAGAAAGTAGACACATCCAATAAACTGTCTTATCAATTTCCGCATAACCTGTAGAAGATATTTATTAATTTAGGTGCTAAATACAACTATAGCACAGCTGCAGTCTTTTTTTTCCCTCCTTCATTATTACAGCATCAAGCCAAGAGCCAGGTGTTCATTTTGGCAAGGAACAGAAGTACAAGTCTACACAGCAATAGAGAGCAATTACTAGCAGCTACACTTTATTTCAAAGTTCTCTCTACATCATTAAGAACCAGTATTGCAGTCTGTGTCTAATATTGTAAGCTAACCAGCTTAAAATGAAGTTTTTATAATCTACAGGGAATATGAACCAACTATTGTACCAAAAAAAAGGAACAAGGATTTTATGACAGCACTATAAAAACAGCCACACTGGTGATCGCACTGATGGTCAATGGGTTACAATGTAACACATTAAAATGTAAGTGTTACATTTTTCTGTAATGTAACACAGTACTCTACTAACTTCAGTCGTTGTTCCCTGTATAACAATAGGAAGAATATAATTGTACAGAGTGGGCCATTTATATGGATATACCGTAATAAAATGGGAATGGTTGGTGATATTAAAGTCCTGTTTGTGGCACATTAGTATATGTGAGGGGGCAAACTCCTCAAGATGGGTGGTGACCATGGTGGCCGTTTAGAAGTCGGCCATCTTGGATACAACTTTTGTTGAAGAGGGCCATGCGACACATCAAACTTATTGGTAATGTCACAAGAAAAACAATGGTGTGCTTGGTTTCAACGTAACTTTATTCTTTCATGAGTTATTTACAAGTTTCTCTTTGTTCACAGCCATTGACATGTCGAAGAGGTTAACACGTGAGGAGCGGATCGAAATTGTGTTGATATCTGGTGAATGCAGTAACCGGGTCATTGCGGCAGATTTCAATGCAAGACACCCTACGAGACCACCCATCTCCCATGCTACAGTTAGCAAACTGCTTGCTATGTTTCGTGAAACTGGTTTAGTGTTGGATTTGCCAAAATGTGGATGCAAGAAAACTGTCACTAATGAAGAAACATCAGTTGCTGTCCTAGCTTCATTCAGCAAGAGCCCACAGCGTAGCACTCGCCGCATTTCACTGTAGAGTGGCATTAGTCGAACATCCCTTCGGCAGATATTAGCTACTCACAAATGGCACCCTTACAAACTCCAGCTACTGCAGCATCTCAACGAGGATGACCCAGATCGGCGCACAGAATTTGCAGAATGGGCAAAACAAAAATTGGAACAGGACCCTCAGTTCACGCAGAAGATTTTGTTCAGTGATGAGGCAAACTTTTATGTGAATGGTGAAGTTAACAAACAAAACCACCGCTATTGGTCTGACACTAACCCACATTGGATGGATCCCTCCAAGACTGTTGGAACAACAAAAGTGATGGTTTGGTGTGGTATATGGGGTACAACGATAGTGGGTCCATTCTTCATCAATGGAAACCTCAAGCCCACTGGATATTTGAAATTGCTACATGATGATGTGTTTCCCTCTTTATGCACTGAAGCTGGCACGTTCCCTGAGTTTTTCCAACAAGATGGTGCACCACCACATTATGGGTGCCAGGTCCGAGCATTCCTAGATGAACAGCTTCCTGGAAAGTGGATTGGTCGTCGTGGGCCAGTTGAATGGCCCCCAAGGTCTCCCGATCTGACCCCCTTAGACTTTTAGCTTTGGGGTCATCTGAAGGCAATTGTCTATGGTGTAAAGATACGAGATGTGCAGCACCTGAAACTATGGATACTGGATGCCTGTGCTGGCATTTCTCCTGTGGTGTTGCTATCAGTGTGTGAAGAGTGGGAGAAGAGGGTTGCATTGACAATCCAACACAATGGGCAGCACATTGAACACATTTTATAAGCGGTCAGAAACTTGTAAATAACTTATGAAAGAATAAAGTTACATTGAAACCAAGCACAACATTGTTTTTCTTGTGACATTACCAATAAGTTTGATGTGTCACATGGCCCTCTTCCAGTTGAAAAAACAAAAGTTGTACCCAAGATGGCCGACTTCTAAATGGCCACCATGGTCACCACCCATCTTGAGGAGTTTGCCCCCTCACATATACTAATGTGCCACAAACAGGACTTTAATATAACCATCCATCCATCCATTCACTTCTGCTTATCCTTTTTCAGGGTCGCGGGGGGCGCTGGAGCCTATCCCAGCTCTAGGGCAAGAGGCGGGGTACACCCTGGACAGGTCACCAGTCTGTCGCAGGGCTAACACACAGGGACAGACAACCATTCGCATTCACTTTTGAATCGCACTCATTCATACCTAGTGGCAATTTGGATTATCCAATTAACCTATCCCCACAATATCACCAACCATTCCCATTTTATTACGGTGTATCCATATAAATGGCCCACCCTGTACATTGATACTTGCATTAGAGAGGTTCAGTTATCCGATAGATGGATAGAAAAAAAAAGACATTTTTTTCTGTGTACTTGAACAACTTGAACTCAGGTGTTTCCAGGATTGAAAAAAAATATCTGAAATAAGAGCCAGCATAGAAAACCGGAGTAGAAAATATTAGGCACAATGTTCAGGTTCTGTGTCCCATTGCATATTTATTATGTGAAAATGGTGCTGCACTAACTTTAAACATAACTTTGAGTTTTATAATAGTTTTCTGAAGGTGAGAAAAATTTTAAAGTTTAGTTTTATCATCAAAATATACTTAAAATATGTAGAGTCAATGTGCTCATTATGTAAAAGGCCATTTTCAGAATCATACACATGATATTCTTAGATCATAATTATTGACTCATTGATATATATCTATACATATGTGTTGTCCTCCACTAAATAATATCCCCACTCGTCTTCTCTGTGCTTTGATCCAGTGGTGTTGGGGTAATCATGTTTCAGGCGTAGCTGAAATGGAAGTGGAGGCATGGTAGCTGGTGCCCCCACTTCTGGAATGAAACAAGTCCACTATAGCATCTGCACAAACAACATGCTAATGTGAAGATAATGAAGAACTCAAAATCCCTGATCTTCATCAGGTATCTAACACACACAACTCTTGAGGATGAGGAGTGACGTTTGAGGCAGATGACAGGCTGACAGATCGGGAACCTGAAGCAGGAAGATGAGAGACCACAGTAAGTAAAGGGAAAAATATCACAAAGGCAAAGAAGAAGATGAAAGGCAGGTGTGTCAGCCAGAGTAGGACAGGTAGGACTCACCTCGGGGCGATGTTATAGGCAGGTAAGTATTGCCCATACAGATTAGGACAGAGGAGCAAGAAAACACAGAGCAGAGGAAGAAGGTGAGAAGGGCACTCGGGGCCATGACAGTTTTGGAAATTAAAAAAAAACAAAAAAACAATTTAGAGTATTGTTGGGTCTGTGTTTCCACAAGCCCCGCTAGTTTAGAGACTTATTCATCATGAAGAAAACAAGACAGTCAGCAATCCATCGATTTACTTGCGCAAGGGAGGCCTCGTCGGTATCTCAGGAACGCACTTCGAATCCTACCACAAAATGACCCCAAATCCGGCCTCCGCTCGCTGCCTTTTATTGGGAAAAACAGTTCAATACACATCACAGCAAAAGCACCTCCCACCGTAAAACCCGTGACTATGGTTGTCAGATGGTCACTGACCGGTCTCTGGATCTGTGTGACTGAGGTCTGGAGCATTAAATGTTCAATAACACTGAGTCTTGAAAAATGCAAAATAGAATTACCAATAAGCTTTCATCAAAATGCAAAGTCCAAACAACCAATTATAGAGCAGCTTACATACACACTACTTGGTTGCAAACTGTGAGCTACTCTCACACATTCACCCTAAAATGAACCAAAAACAATTGGAACAATTATTCTAACAAATGCTGGGTTGCATAAGTAACAAATTTCCATTTCTTGATTATTTTACAACATAAAGAATTGATTTTTCTTGTCTTGAAGTAAGTTTCTACACTTGGTAATTAAAAAGAGAGAGCAAACATGTACCCCATATTAACTATCTGTGTCTGCCAATTTGTGTGCAAAATGAATCAAAAATCACATGTTAAACAAATCAGTTCATTTGGTTTCAACCTTGACTTGTTGTCATTTAAGAAGTAAAACTGGCACTTCGTACATGCAAAACTGTTTCTGTAGTTTCTGTTTAGTGTGTGTGTGTGTGTGTGTGTGTGTGTGTGTGTCATGGGGGTGTGTTTGTGTGACCTCCTGCTGACCAAAAGGGTCACAAGAAACAGATCTGTCAGATAGGATGTATCTGCAATAAAACCTTCCCCAGCACAGAGTGGCTAGGGGAGGTGGTCAGAGACAAAGGAATGTCTTTGATCCTACTGCTTGAACTAAGACTTTACAAATTTAAGAAACACAATGACAACATTCAACAATTCGACTTAACAGTATACAGTATTTGTACCTTAATTCTAAATTTTTTCTTTTAAATCCCAAAGGACCCAAAATTAAATGTAGCATCTGCTCATCTTGGGCTAAAATCTGGTTACCCCAAAAGGGACTTTATATTAACAAAGAGACAGATTATTTTGAATACTCTTCACACAAAATTTTTAATAATATACTTACCAGCCAGCTTTTGCAGTGTTTTATATAAATACGCATGTGAAGGTAGTTTTGAAACTTTCACAACACGTGCCAGTCAGTGAAAACAGGTCCATAATTACCACAAACAACCTGTTCTGTGTTTGGCACAATTTGTATAGGAATTGTTATATGACATTAAACAGTAAAGCAAGTGGGTTCCTTCTTTTATTTGTACTAGAAAGTAAATTTCTGACTTCAATTTATACATTGTAATAAGGCAAAACAAAACTGGCATCATCAGCATATAATGATAGCTTATGCTTAGTCGGTCCCACCGTTGTTCCATAGATTTGTTAGTGAAGTTGTAAACAGCAGTGCAGACAGATGGCAACCATGGTGGAGACTCTTTAAAAAGAAATTGGGTGTGAATTATTCCTGTTTGTCCCAAAAAAGTGTCTGTGCTTGGAATCAGCTGAACACACTTTCTGAATTTTTTCCAAACAGAAATTTTCCAGCACATTGAACAAACAGAGCCATCTGTATCTGTGCTTTATCTGACTTTTATTTATAATATTTACTCTTCTAGCATTATGAAAACCCTGCCTTACAGTGAAAACAGAAAGAAAGAAAAAAAATCACTTCTGGTGTTTATTATTTTTATTACTGGTTGACACATTTAGACTTGTTCTTGGTAAAATTCTTCATATCCCTTTAAGATCAGAACTTGTATTTTCTCATGTTTGATAGAAAGTTTCCCATGCTTTGAAAGTAATATACTTAGAGCACCGTTCATAGAAAGCTAATGCTGCCATGGTGATAACAGTAGTACTAACTATTTTATTTTAACACTTTCATGCAAATCAACAGGAAAATGATCTGATCTTGCCCCCTTTCCAGATTTCATACTATCAGATGCCCTTCCAGTTTCTTCTTTATTTCTTACTCCAGATATCTTTTGTTCTCCAGAAATCTAGTAGCCTTTCATCTGTTTTAATCTCTGCACTGTACAGTGATATCTGGGATTTTCACGTAGCCTAAACCTAGAGCTTTACCTCTGCCATGCCACGGTCACTCTCCAGGCCTCTTAGCTTTAGACCTGACTGATTAGGTGCTACTTCTCTCCTCTGTGACTAAGTCTCTTCCACCCAAAGTTAATTTTTAATGACACACTTTGTTATGTGGGTCCATAGGGGGCCCTTAGTGACTGTGCTTTAATAAAGCAAGTCTCACTGCTCACTCCCTTCTGAGAAGGCTTCATTAAAGCCGGTGATGAAAAAAGCTCTTTGAAGTCCCAGATTTGAGCCTATCCAAACTTTATATTTCTCTGTCCATCTGTCTGTCTGGAATTTTATGACTTTATTTTCATTTTTATGTCAATGGGCACAATAAACAAACAACCTATTTTGAAGGACGGATGATGTGATTCCCTAAGGGGCACTTCATAACTGTAGTGTATTGACAGTGTGTTATTAGAGACCACAGAGATGGGGCTAGTGTAAGGAAAGAAGGCACATATACAGTGCTACCCCTTATTGCCATCTCACAATATTTTCCTCATCTGAAAACAAAAGAAATATATAAAGTAATTTTGATTTTATTGATTTTATTGATTGGAAATCAATAAAGATTTAGATTTTAGCTGACATGTTGTGCTGTGTCTCTGGGCAAGATTTGCATGGCACTTTGCTTTTTCTCAAGGTCCTCCTGCTTCCTTCCATGGTCCAATGGCATTCACACTAGGGAGTCTATCAGTGGCCACAGAGTGCATAAATTACAACACAGAGCATGTAATATATGTACACGAGAGATAATTTATTCAAAAATTCATGTGCATCTTTTGATTCATTTGTTTTCATGTTTTGATTAGTCTGTCCAGATGAGACACATGGATATAGAGAGTAGGGCTATCAACTATTCATGTCAAATATTCTAAATTAGATTATTGAATTAAGTGGAAAAATCAATGAGACGTGATTTTGAAAATTAATCAATTGCAGAAATGCTGAATTTCCACTAGAAAAGCTGTTTGATCGAGAGTTGCAGGGGGTGTTAGTGGAGCGCTGTCCACCTGCAGTACCACGCGCTGTGCGTCAAAGTCAGAGCAGCTGTGGGTTAACGCTCACTGCTTGAGTCTTCAGACACACCACTGCTTCTGTGAGGAGAGAGGGACCTGTAAATTTAGCCTACTATGATTAGTGAAGATAAATGACTGATATCAGCGGAGCAGCTAAACTTTAATGGTGTTAAGGCATAATAGTTGCCTTGTTCTTTTATTCTACAAGTGGTTTCCACTTGTTTTGTATTTGTGGGTGTAAATGAGGGTTCATGTTAACAGTAAACTAATTACAAGTTGTAGTTTGTGTCTTGGATTTTGTGGTGGTGAGTGAGGGTAGTAAAGTACCGCAAAGTACCAACTGAAAATCCAGGCCATCAACAATGCTGGTGTGATTACTTTAAAAAAGTATTGTATTACTTATTACTCATTATTAACCCTATTAAAAAGTATTGCATAATGGTATTCCACTAGATTCAAACTCACTGGTCAAATATTACATGCTGGATATGACAAATAATATCAAATCTTCCACTAAAAAACTCCAAACATATATCCAGAAAGAAAAACAAAAGTTATTTGCAAAGGTTTGGGGACTTTTAAAATATGTAGAAGATAGGGAGTCAATCATTTGGCAATTTTCTTCTTTTTCTTGAGAGTTTTGAATTAATGAAGACTTCCCCTTTTTTCCAAAAAATAAAAAATAAAAATGCACGTTTTACTTTTCAGTCATGCATTGGGAGTAATTTGTTGTTATGTTTTTGTTCATGTGTTTGACTTAGTTAAAAATCGAATGACTATACTGTTCATTAAAAGCCCTTGCGCTGTCCTTGCAGAGAAGAAAAGGTGGTGGCTATCCAAACCTGACTGATAAATATTACCACTAGAGTTCAGGGAATAGGAATACTGTTATGTGTTTCTTTTTGTGAGCCAGCAGGTAGAGGTCAGCAGCTAATTGCAGTATTCTTCTTCTGTCTTGTCAAAGTGTCCTTGAGAACCTACAGATGTTTATGCTAATGACTTGAATGGCACTGAAGCTTGCTGCACTATTAGTGTGCAAATTGGTGCATGAGAGTCAAAATGTAGGGCACTTTGAATAAAATATACAATATGTATATATATATATATGCTGTTTGGGTTTATCCCTACAATGACTACAATTCAGCTTCTCAATAAATTATTACAGAGGCCCCTTTAGAGATTCAGGAGCATTTTCTGTTTGTACTTCAAAGATATTTTGAATGTAAATGATGTATTGTCACATATTTACTATTGGATTGTTTGTTTCAGGGCTTGCTGAATTCCCTTGTACCTTGGCATCTTCTGTTCATGTGGTAATGGTTAATCTTCCCATGCCTTATTGTCTGAGGTCTGGCAGCTTGTAAGGCATTCTTCTTGTATATTTGTTGTATAATGGTGGTCGACAAACAACTTCTACATGCATTACCATCAGCTTATACTGGGTCACATTGAATTTCTGGAGACTCTAACCACTGAAAATAAAATTTATCTTAAAAGACATATTTCACACACACACACACACACACACGCACGCACACACACACACACACACACACACACACACACACACACACACACACACACACACACACACACACACACACACACTAAACAGAAACAGTTTTGCATGTACGAAGACTTGGTTAGCAGTGCCAGTTTTACTTCTTAAATGACAACAAGTCAAGGTTGAAACCAAATGAACTGATTTGTTTAACATGTGATTTTTGATTCATTTTGCACACAAATTGGCAGACACAGATAGTTAATATGGGGTACATGTTTGCTCTCTCTTTTTAATTACCAAGTGTAGAAACTTACTTCAAGACAAGCAAAATCAATTCTTTATGTTGTAAAATAATCAAGAAATGGAAATTTGTTACTTATGCAACCCAGCATTTGTTAGAATAATTGTTCCAAATGTTTTTGGTTCATTTTAGGGTGAATGTGTGAGAGTAGCTCACAGTTTGCAACCAAGTAGTGTGTATGTGAGCTGCTCTATAATTGGTTGTTTGGACTTTGCATTTTGATGAAAGCTTATTGGTAATTCTATTTTGCATTTTTCAAGACTCAGTGTTATTGAACATTTAATGCTCCAGACCTCAGTCACACAGATCCAGAGACCGGTCAGTGACCATCTGACAACCATAGTCACAAGGGAAAAATGTGAATTCTTTCACTGGTTGTTGGAGGGTCCTGGTTATAGTCAGGTGAAATAGAATCTGAACAAACACTTGCCATTTGTTTTCTCTGCTGAAGATAAACTTGAAAAAGTGCAATGCAAACTAGAAACAGACAACATTTGTGTTATACTTTTTACAGTTTCAAAACTGCTTGTTCGCAAGTACAGTGGCTTGCAAAAGTATTCGGCCCCCTTGAACTTTCCCACATTTTGTCACATTACAGCCACAAACATGAATCAATTTTATTGGAATTCAACGCGAAAGACCAATACAAAGTGGTATACACGTGAGAAAATCATACATGATTCCAAACATTTTTTTTTACAAATAAATAACTGAAAAGTGGGGAGTGCGTAATTATTCAGCCCCCTTTGGTCTGAGTGCAGTCAGTTGCCCATAGACATTGCCTGATGAGTGCTAATGACTAAATGGAGTGCACCTGTGTGTAATCTAATGTCAGTACAAATACATATATACAATACAAATACTGTAATGTGACTCTGTATTTTCAGACATGACATGCTAACCACTGGCAACCATGACAACTTGCTATTGAACAAAGGAATCACCAGCAACTTCTAGCAACCATTCACCAACTGGATGGGAAGACACATTTTTACTCAAGACTGGTTGTTGCTAGATAGTTTCCAACAAGTCTCTTGTGCCTGTGTAACTAAAATCTTAGCAACACTGCTTCTGAGCAACAGCCCAACCCACTCAAGACCCATAAACCCACTTTGGCAGCATACACAACTGCAAATGTGTATTTAAACTGGATGATGGCTCATTACCTGGCTCTATTTAATGATGGATACAGAAAGGATCCATAAATTGAACCCTGGGGAACACCATTCATAGTGACATTTTACTAAATTATACACAAACCTCTCATAAAGAAAGACATTTGACACAATTTTAAATGAAAAAATACCTTAAAATCACCATGGAAAAATAATAATGTTATGTAATGCAGAGTACTTTAGGCAGTCAACTGCACTGTGTCATATGCTAACATGACTCACTCTTCGCATGACATAGTGATGCACCCTGCCAACTTTCACACTTCTCACTCTGTTATGTTAGTGTTGTTTGCATGTCTGCTAACTTCTGTATTTTTTTTTTTTTTACTCAACACTCCCCATTTTTTGTTTACTTCATAGTGGCAGGGAGCTATGAGCTAGACTGGATTCTGCTGCTTGAATCAAATGTGAGCCTCCTGAAATATAGGAAAATCAAACAAATTCAGCTTTACCTTCATCAATTTCATGACGTATCATAGTTTACCAACTTACAAGAAGAAATTCTGGCAGCAGTCATTTTAATGCTCATCTTAACATTAAAAGGACCAAGGTTACTTTTTATATTCTGTGCAAAAGTACAAGAGTTTACAAAGTTCTTTTTTGTCAAAAGTTTTGTCAAAGCAATAACGTTTCAGAGAAATTACTGAGAACAATGAAGTTTTAGATCTGAACCATCTTAGACTAAAACAAATCTGGTATCAGCAGAACAATCCAAATTCTACAAATGCACTGGAGAAGACCCCTTCCCCCCTTGCAGTCTACTGCATTTGATACACTTGCTCTTACACATCCTCATAGAAGCTTAGGCCTTTCAGATCCGTCACTTTAAGACAGTCCTTTCAACTAAATGTGTCCAGCCTGAGGCAGAAACATCCCTTCCTGTGGCTTATTCGCTGTAGGTACAAGGTTACCTACAACCATGCATCTGAGATCAGGTGTTTCTGATCCTGCTGCAAGACGTCTTGGTACAAGAGAGAAAGAACTGATGATGTTTGTTAATGTTTGTCACCAGAACAATTTTTTCACCTGTTCCCCTGGACTATTGTGTAATGTGTAGGTGTGAGGGACCAAGCAGCAACGGCATAGAGGAAACAGGAAAAATGTCTTCAAAATGGGCTTTTTAAAATTTTAACCCCAAAAAGACAAAGTTCAAAATATAATTACTGAGCCCATTAAATCAGAATCAGAATCAGAATACTTTATTGATCCCTGGGGGAAATTATTTTTTGTTACAGTGCTCCATTTTAAACCAACATTAAGACAAGACAGACAATACGCTAACTAAGAATAGTACAATATATACATATATATACATACATACATACATAAGTCACTCATAAATAAATAGTTGGAAAAGAAACATGTGTAGCTGTAGCAGCAAACAGTGTGTTAAGTGGATGCGTTGTACAGGGAGATGGCCACAGGCAGGAATGATTTCCTGTGTCGTTCAGTGGTGCTTTTCGGTAATCTCAGTCTCTCACTGAACGAGCTCCTGTGACTGACCAGCATGTCATGGAGTGGGTGGGAGGTGTTATCCAACATTGTCTTTATCTTGGACAGCATCCGCCTCTCCGACACCACCTTGAGGGAGTCCAGCTCCATCCCCACAACATTGCTGGCCTTACGGATCAGTTTATTAAGTCTGTTGGCATCTGCGACCCTCAGCCTGCTCCCCCAGCATGCAACAGCATAGAGGATCGCACTGGCCACCACAGACTCATAGAAAATCCTCAGCATTTTCTGGCAGATGTTGAAGGACCTCAGTCGCCTCAAAAAATAGAGACGACTCTGGCCCTTCCTGTAAAGTGCTGTGGTGTTTTTAGCCCAGTCCAGTTTATTGTCAATGTGTACTCCAAGGTATTTATAGTCCTCCACAATGTCAACACTGACCCCCTGGATTGAAACAGGGGTCAAGTGTTTCCTGGTCTTCCTGAAGTCAAAAGAGGTCAACTAAATATAACTCTACTCAAAGAGTAACTTCCAGAAACTTAACCAAACAAAATAGACACAACTTAACTCACAAACTGACCTAAACACAAAGACACAGGAGGGTAACCTATATAGTGGTTTCACCAAACCATTTACACACAATAGGGGAAACAAAAACAAACACCAATACCAACTAAGCGCAAAAATAACATGACTAAACCTAAAACAGCCCCCGTTTCTGACAAACACTTAGTTGGTCCTGTGTTTTCAAAGTCAGGCCTTGGCCACGCCTTTTGTCCAGACAGGAAACGGCCTCCCCAGACCAGGTAACTCAAAGAAGGAGAAAAATAATTAATATAACAGAAAACATCTTTAAAAATCACACAATGCTACTATGCGTGCACTTCATAATATCATTGTTAGGTTTAAGTAAGAATAATAATGAATTATATTACTGAAATAACTGCAAACCAAACCAATGAAACGAATGAATGGACAGGTTTTACCCATGTGTGGCTGATGCCATCACAGTAGATCTGCATTTATTTTTGCATTGATTTAAATGAAAAATGCAGTTTCATCACTTGTGACTTTTAATCTTCGTGGATTGACATACTGTGTGTTTTCATCAATGTTGATCGATACTACCATTATTGCAGTAGCAGTTTGTTTTACTCATTTCTAACATCATATTTCAATTTGGTGATTGATTTGTACTTGAAAATGAATTGTGTTGGTTTGGCCAGTAACAAAAACTACCAGGACATACTTCTACTTTAGTCAGACAGTTAACCAATCACCCAGTACTGCATTTTTACAGCCTTTTTGTGGTTTAAAAAAATGATGGTTTAAGATTTTAAAACTTGCTATTTCTCTGTATCCACTTAAAAAAAATGTATTATTAATGTAGCTAGATAGCTAGCTAGCTTTTCTAGGAAGATAATGCTCATTCCATACTGAGGCCGGTCTGGTTGTTTCTACAGATACTGGCCTCTTACAGAATGACTGAAAAATTTGTGATGTGAGCAACGGTTCATTGGTAAGAAGGGTTAAGGTTAGCCTATAAAAATACCACCAGGGCTCATAACTTGTGTCTTTTCCAGCAAATCAAAGTCAGTCATGGCTTCTTATTCTGTCATTTCAGACAGACCACGGATGTCTGCAGTGGACACGCAAAGGACCGCTACACTCGATTGAGGCCATGGAAAGGTAAAGGATGATTATATTCTGCTTGCTCTCTCTGCTGTCATCTTGTAACATTTCTCTTCAACACACAATGACCATGAGGAGAATAGGTTAGAACACCCGTCACCCTAATGTCTTCGTGCCATATCATGAGAAGCTCATAGAGATCCACTGCCTTCACTTCAAGTAGGCCGATCTTTGTGTCAACCACAAGAGGGAACAATGCAGCACATACACAAAGCCTTTACCTCGGCTATGGATCCCTAAAACCATGGTTAGAAGTGTTTTATATGTAAAAAAACAACAACAACCAACAAAACCCAAAACACTTATTTTAATGACGGGAATTCTAATGGCATAGCTCTCTTATCATAGCTGATTACGTGCATATTTATTCAGATTATATTCCTTTTGGTATGTTTCCCTTCGTAACCTGAGGAAGATTAAGCAAATGGGAGTCATATATGGAGTCATTTAAGTTGCTTAATAAGCTGCTGTGGGGCTACAAATGATCCCTGCACTCTATGTTGTAGCTGAAGGGTTAATAGGTCATCCATGTAATGGCTATGTCATCTCAAGACTGATGGAAAGTCTTGGATTTTCAGTCTGAATATTTGTACTAATTTTGTCTAATGCATCTCTCTGTACGTTAAAAAACAAACAAACCAAAAAGTAAAAAATCCAATTAAAATAAATCAAAAGATGCACTAACAACAGTTAAACTTAAATATTTTCTGAATCCTGCCAAATAGCTCCACTTGGGCTGAATGCATCTCTGCTCAATGGCTCTTTGGTCTTTAACAGACAGAGACGGCATTGGGATGTCACAAATACATGATGTGGATAGGAGAGAAAGAGGCAATTTGGATCCTCATTAAATTTTCAAAAGTCCTGATGGTCCTCCGAAAATTGAACCAACTGTTCCAACGCACCCTTAATTTTATGGTACAGTAAGTGCAAATTAGTTTCACAAAAAATATTTTTAATCACACTCTGCCAAGTTAATTTGGTGTGTGGTAATTTTCCGTTCTCCTCTCTTAGCATCACACTCAGTCATGAACCATGATGGCTCGTATGATCTGCGCTCAACACAGGCCCACCCCCAGTCGAGACTCTGTGTTCTTCTTGTTACCAATCTGGCAAATGATCAATCCTTTCCCTACATCATAAATACAGCAAAGGGCTACTGTATGTGTTCGCTTGCATGTCAGCCATATATTCCAAACCACTCCTTTACATAGAATCATGGTAATGCTTATTTTCTGTAAGTCACTGTTGAATTATGCAATAACCCCTCATTACCAAAAAATACATTGATTTTAATGCATGCTAAAGATAAACATGCAGCACTAATTGACTGACTTCATTTATAATTATGGACAGTACTGTCCAGAAGTGTTAGCACTTCAGGTGTTTGTATCACATAATACCATCAAGCAACAATACCATCTGATCAGTCTCAGATTTATTCAGCGGAAACACAACAGAGTGACAGAAAACTAGCTTCAGCGATTAAACAAAGAGGCATTCTTTAACAGAAGGCGTGGCTCCACCAGAGTCCTGATTGCAGCATCAATGATTCAGTTTGTATTAGGGCCAATATTTTGCTTAAATGTATTGAGCCACATTGAAAAAGTTTTCCTTATGATCTTTAATTTGTAGCTCGTAGTATATTTTATCTTGATTACTTAACTTTGTAATTTAACATATTGCACTCTATTAAATTCATCCTGCTTATGTTAATCTACTCTGCGGTTGTCGCTGGGCTCCAGCGGTCACACCTGTTGCTAATAATCAGCCACAGTATTTAAGAACCTTCTTGAACATCATCTGTGAGCCCGACTGTTGTTGCCCTCGTGGAGGTAATCAGGTCATTTGATACTAGTGTAGGTTGTTGTTGTAAACTGGTGTATGCACTTGGGTCAGCATGCGAAGAGTAGTTTATAGTTTATAGTTGTTTTACATATAATAGTAACAAAAATGAGAAATCGATAAGCAGGACTGGAGACATTTTGTATTGTAGTTGTCTGTTGTACATGGAATAATTAACATCTGTCTTGTTTTTTAAATGGCATGGAAACTGCTTCTTGGAAGCACGAGTCAGAAACTGCATTTTATTTTATTAATGGAATATGCAGAAAATAGTTAAATGTTAAACAAATATCTTCTGGTCAGAGAATCTTGCATATAATTTAATTTTTACTTGATGCAATATGCATAAAGTTAAAAGATTAAAACTAATAACACAAGTTTTAAAAATAGACTTTTTCCTTTGATTTAATTTTATATGGTGGATTATGCAGAAAAAATAGAATTGGGCTGAAAGGTCTATTGCTTTATAACGTATTCAGGTTGTGTATCGTGTTTTTTAAAAATTAACTAAGTAATAAGTAACGAATTATTTTTGAAACTGCATAATCAGTAAAGTAATGGGATTACTTTCTTGAAGAAGTAATCAGTAATTAGTATCTAATTACTATTTTAAAGTAAGTTGACCAACACTGATCATGAGCAATAAAACAGAACAAAAATTGAAATTTAACATTTGGCCGAGTGGATGCTTTTTCTGAACCACATGGAATATTCCATAATTGAGAAGTACATGTAGAATGGAAAGGATTAGCTAGAGCTGTTCAGAGACATCTCAGATATCCCAGGGCGCCTTTATTTAGATTAATTGTATTGTAGGGAACGGATTATTGTTTACAGAAGGCATTTTGCAATTTTGCAGACATTCTGGATAACTCTCAGCAGATTAGGAATGCGTATGTGAGAGACACGTATGTGAGGATGCTGTTTGTAGATTACAGCTCAGCATTCAATACCATCGTTCCCTCGAAGCTGGACAGGAAACTGCAGGATCTAGGACTGAGCAGCTCCCTCTGCAGCTGGATCCTTAGCTTCCTGTCTGACAGACGCCAGGTGGTCAGACTGGGCAGCATCACCTCATCCCCCATCACACTGAACACTGGTGCTCCACAGGGGTGTGTACTGAGCCCTCTCCTGTACTCACTCTACACCTACGACTGCACAGCCACTAACAGCTCCAACATCATTGTGAAGTTTGCGGACGACACTACAGTGGTGGGTCTTATCACCAACGGTGATGAGACGGCTTACAGGGAGGAGGTCAGCGCCCTGACCCACTGGTGTCAAGACAACCATCTCACCCTCAACGTCGCAAAGACAAAGGAGTTGATAGTGGACTTCCGGAGGTGCAGAGAAGTACACACCCCCATCACCATCAACGGCGCTGCTGTGGAGAGAGTGAGCAGCTTCCGGTTCCTTGGTGTACATCTGGCTGAGGATCTTACGTGGTCAGTACACACAAACAAAACAGTGAAGAAGGCGCAGTAGCGCCTCTTCTTTCTCAGGAGACTGAAAAGATTCGGCATGAGCCCCCGCATCCTCAGGACCTTCTATCACTGTGCCATTGAGAGCATCCTCACTGGATGCATCACCACCTGGTATGGCAACAGCACCGCCTACAACTGCAAAGCTCTCCAGCGAGTAGTGCGGTGCTCTGAACGGATAATTGGAGGTGAGCTTCCCTCCCTCCAAGACATCTACAGGAAGCGCTGCCTGAGGAAAGCGGGGAGGATCATCAAGGACTCCAGTCACCCCAGCCATAAACTGTTCAGACTGCTTCCATCAGGAAGGAGGTTCTGCAGCATCCGGTCCCGTACCAGCAGACTGAGAGACAGCTTTTTCCATCAGGCCATCAGACTGCTGAACACGTCATAGACACCTCAGCTTCACTACTGGAACTTCAACATTATGCACTCCACACTGTATATAAATGCCACTTGTTTTGCACATATTCAACTCTGTATATTTTATATATTTTATTATTATTATTATTATTATTATTATTTTTTTTTTTTACTATTTAATTTGTAAAAATGTGTATACACACACACACACACACACACACACACACACACACACACACACACACACACACACACACACACACACACACGTAGGAAAATATTTAGTATACACATCCAGAAATGCATACACTATTATATATTGTACATATATTTATTAGTTTCAGGTTGGCCATTCTTGTATTTTGCTCGTTTGTGTTGTTGTGTTTGCACATCTCTGTTGCTTGTGGGGCTCGCACACAAGAATTTCACTCGCATGTGCTGTGCCAGTGTGCCTGCACATGTGATGTGACAATAAAAGTGATTTGATTTGATTTGATGCTTTTATTAAAAAAAAAACATTTTCACTTTAAAAAAAAAATATCAGAAATTTCTTATTAACAACTCACACGGGTGCCACAAAAACATTTCAAATTAATGGAAAAAACCAACATGAAGTGTGTAGGAACAGCACATGCCAGTAGGAGGACTTCAGCTTACTTACTTTACATCCTCCAACTTCACAGAGCTGTGTTGAACAACGTAGTTGCAAAATGCACCTGAGAGGAAATGTTCCCCCCGTCCTCTCAGGTGCTGACCTGTCTTCCCTGTCTGCTCTACCTCTATCCTTTTCTCATGTGTGTCTGGGTGTGAGTGAATTAACTCAGCCTACCTCCTTCCAGAAGTGAATGTGGCCACCCCAGATACCACTGGCACTTGTTTCCCATCTACACCACAGTCCTCCTCTCACCTCCTCACTGGATCGTTAAGCCACATAGCGTGGTAGTATTACTTGAGCCTCTTAGTCATCTGATGTCACTTGCCTGCTAACCTTTGCTGTATGCTTACCTGACTTGTCCTCCTTCATCGCAGACTCTGCCCTGATGTACCCTCCTGCCTAGTTTCTAGAAAAACCTGCCAGTCCCACTCTAGCCCCACAGGAGAATTCTTACCCAGGTTCAAACCTGAGGAAATTAGAGAGCACTTACTTGAACTCAAGCATTTGGAGAAACAGAGAAATCTTACCTGAACAAAGTCTTACCTCTGACCTTTGAAAGCAATGTTCACTCACTTTCCTGAACAGCTGCAAATGCATACCTGTTATTAACCTGAAGGAGCTCATTAAAAACACTGAACTTTTTTCCAGGGCGTCCTGCAACATAAACATTTTGCACAAATTGTGATACGTTCCCCCCGCTTGGTGTCTTGACGTCGGCAGTGACGAGAGTGCTCTGTGTAACACGCCTGTCTGAAATCTACCACAGGTGGGTTGAGGTCATGTGACTGTGGAGGTTTTATGATATGATTAATTCACTGACCGTTCATGCCCTTTGGATGGAGGCATAGTCTGATATGATAGTGAAGGTCACTCAGAAAAACTTTGCACTGACCCTTCCCCTTAAGGAAGCAAGTGGACCGGAACCACTTAAATGTCCCCCAAAGGAAACCTTGCTGTAGAGTTTAGAGGCTTTTTATTCAACCTCATAATCCAAAAACAAACAAAAAACCAAATGATTAAACAGCAAAAACCGAATTAAATGAAGAAAAAAATGAAATGTACATATTTTAAGTCATAATCAAAGTCTTCAGTACTAAGTTTAATCTGAAAAGTTTAATCTCAACAGAGTAATTTGCATTAAATTTATTTTATGAGCCCCTTGCCAACATAATAAAATGTAATGTAATAAGAGAACATGTCATTCTAATAACATAATCAGCGCTTACTCAGTTAGTGTGCGTACTGCAAATTAAGTCTAAGGTGAATGTTATTTGAGTGAAGACAAAAAAAAGGTGCAAGACCAATAATTATCAGACACTTTCAATAAGAAAAAAGAAATTGTAATTATAAACTGCACTGTAATAGTGACTCCTAGGTTAACTCTCTTTGCACATACCTCACAATAATTTTGCATTTACAGTTCTTTCCTTTTATTTTTAAGAAAAATTAAATGAAGGGTTGAATGCTGAGTGGCAGAGGTGGAGACATTTAATAGCCTACTACCTGGATGAAAATCACATTTAATTATCCTCTGCCATTGTCAAAGTGAAAGGAATATTGGATGGCGTAATTGGTTTTCAACAGCTACCTGAAAGAGCCAACAACCTGCACTGTGTTCTGAAAGGGTTGAAAAAATGTTACCTCATCCCCTGACAGGCCGTACCTTAACTGTTAATAACCTCTTTGTGTTGTACTAATCCTTCACGTTGGAGTGCAGGACTTATGCCTGCATATACTTTAACTTCAAGGTGGTCACAGGCCATCAAGAGGTAGTCACAGCCTGCTGTGTGCTACATCGACAATAAATCCAACCCTGTCCGCTGAAAAAGAAGGTCTGACTAAACAATAAAAAGGCCCTTAGCCAGATCTCTAAAACTGGCCTCTGTATGCGATTGTGCACTTCCTCCTTGAAGCAGCACATATGTTCCCCGGGGCAGGATGAACGGCTCCGCCTGGGAGAATAGAGAGGAGGGGGAGGAGAAAAGATGAGTGTCTCCATCTGTCTGTGGATCCAAGGGGCTCACATACTGTTACATCTCCCCCTGGAAGAGTGGGGAGTCTTGGGCAGATATCATCAAACACAGGCTCGCTTTGCGCTCCACGGCAGCCATGTCACAGCCATTGCTTGCCAACGACGGGATGGACAACAAAACCGCATATGGCTGCCGAAAACACATATGGCTTAAACGTCATGATGCCTTTTACTTGTGTAGGGCTTCATTACCTTTGACTTCAATTTTGGCTCAGCTGATATGGCAGCTCCAATTAGCAGTTAAAAAGATTCTGCACACCACTTTATATTTTTTTTTATTGCGTTCCTCTTGGAATAATACACTTGTAAAGTCAATTTACAGTAGCATATTTAATTTTTTTAATATGTGTTCATGTGTGTGTGAATTTGCACGTGTGAATCTGGGGGACTGGCCATCTCCCTGGCAGACAGTGGCCATCTGGCCGAGGGGTTTGGAGACAGACACTGTCTGTTAAGCACTATAACCCTTATCTTCGTGCCATGTCTCAGATGCCCCTGCCGCTCTCTCCCGGGTCTCCCTTCACACCGGAAAAGGCACTTTGAGATGGATGAGAGGCGACAGACGGGATGTCTGGCATGTATGGGACTGAAGAGTGGGTGCTAGAGAGAGAAATTAAAAAAAAAATCACTGCTGTCAGTTGGCTTAACAAAGCAGACACATCATCATCCTCCTGGGCAGGGGTCCAAATCAATATCTTGCTATTGACAAAGCTAGAAGGTTTGATGTATGTTGTTGCTCCTCAGGTTGATCACACATCACCAGTCATTATGGCTACGTTCACACTGCAGGCGAAAGCGCATCAAATCCGACTTTTTTGACCCTATGCGACCCATATCCGATCATGGTGTGACAGTGTGAACGGCACAAATCCGATATTTTCAAATCCAATCTGGGTCACTTTTGTATGTGGTACTGAATCCGATACATATCTGATGTTTTAGAAAGCGACTGCTGTTTGAATGGTCATGTCGCATTAAATCTGTCTTTTACGCCACTGACACAACACAGACGCCGGAGAAGCGCCCGCGAAGACATCGCGAACGCTTCCTGGCCATCCCATGTAGATGTCAATGATGCTGTTTGGAAGACAACGTTGGAGAAACGTGAACATTTTATTTGCACTGTATAATCTGCAGATTCTGGCAGAAATCTGCAACTATCCTTTGAAGCACTGCTCCTCTAAAACAGCAATAAGGATAATTATTATGCCATATGTAAATAACAAAATAACTTTATAACTTAAAGCAAAATTGGGAAACGTAAAGTCAGAAACAAGTCTTTATATTAAGGACCATCAGTCAAACAATACTGTTTGGTCTGGGTCTAAACAGAGCGCGTTGTGTGTGACGTCTTCTTTTGCGCATGCGGGCCGCTTTGAGCGTTCACACTAGAGCACGTTTGCTGTCACATTTTATTTGTAGTGTGAACAAGCAGACAAAAAAATCGGATTTGATCAAAAAATCGGAATTGAGCATTAAGACCTGCAGTTTGAACGTAGCCTATGTGTGCATGTCACTTTGGTTGTGAAGGTGTGAAGTATTAGTTTATGGGTGTGAATGTTGGTTGTTCATTGGGAGTGGGACATCACAGACTTTCATCATTGACTTTCTATGACTCATGTTTGGTTTTGTTCCTCATGGACAAAATGCCTTTCAACTATCAACGAAGGCAAGCATCGATTTCTTAGAGGAGAATAACTTGTGTTGAAGATATTGAAGATACTCACATTCAGTACACATACTGTATGCATGCAGAAACATTTCAACATTATGCACTCCACACTGTATATAAATGCCACTTGTTTTGCACATATTCAACTCTGTATATTTTATTATTATTATTATTATTATTATTTTATTTTTTTACTATTTAATTTGTAACAATGTGTATACACACACACACACACACACACACACACACACACACACACACACACACACACACACACACACACACGTAGGAAAATATTTAGTATACACATCCAGAAATGCATACACTATTATATATTGTACATATATTTATTAGTTTCAGGTTGGCCATTCTTGTATTTTGCTCGTTTGTGTTGTTGTGTTTGCACATCTCTGTTGCTTGTGGGGCTCGCACACAAGAATTTCACTCGCATGTGCTGTGCCAGTGTGCCTGCACATGTGATGTGACAATAAAAAGTGATTTGATTTGATTTGAAAGACAGTTAAAAGGCAAATGAGGGCTGCATAAGAAAAATACAATGTAAATCTAATTTGATGAGTAAAATTGTCATGTGCTGGGGATATCTTGGCTTTGTTTTCCTTTTTCTCTATTTCTCTCACCTCTCCAGCTCTTTCTCTCTCGCTTTCTCAAATGTAATTTATGGTCCTGCAAATGCATCCGTCAGCTTACACGCTTATGTTCAGAAAGCAAACAGAGAGGGTTTTTTCAACCATCACAGATGTGCTCTCATGCAGTCCTCCAGTATCGTAACGGCCTGTCACAAGATGCGAATGACCTATGCATCTGCTGAATGGCGATTGGTTGACAAGTAGGCTGGAATAAGCAAGGAAGCAACAATAGGAAATTTAAGAAAAATCTTCCAAAGATAAAAAAAAATCCAGCATGAAAAGCACTGACACTTGGTCCGGTGGACACTTTTCGTCATTTTTAACATTCTTTTCTTATTTTAGCTCTTTGTGGTAGTGGACCAACAACAGCACAAGCAAGTATGGATTGAAGACCGGTTGTAGCTTTGTACACTGCCTCCCTCTGACAGCAGAGCTCTCTGCGCGCTCTCCCTGCTGAACCTTAAATCCTGCTTTAGGTGGATAGTTGGACTGGCTCTGTGTTTGCTCCACCAGTGGGTTGCCATTCATCATCCACAGTATTTAAGGACCTTCTTGAACATCTTCTTTGTGCCAGACTGTTTTTGCCCTTGCAGTGGTAATCAGGTCTGTTTGATACAAAACTTCTTCAGTCAGTGAAACTTACCCCGATGACTGGATACTTCTGGAAACCTGAAAGTCATTTGCTTTGCAGGAACGACTTCCCACACCCACAGCTGCGTACTTATCAAGCCATTCATCACGTGCAAAGGAAAATAATGCATACTCTTTGCATGCAAACATTTACCCGAGTTCACATCTGTGAAAGAAAGGAGATACACTTACACTTACTAAGAATCCAAGTAAGAACTCTAATCCATCACTGGACACACGAAAGAAATTGATTGTTTAATTTCCATAGATCACTAACTTGTGTTTCCTCGTCAACAGAGTTCACGCTCCCTTCCAGTCTCTCACTTATCTGTTGCATTCTGAGAGAATCCTTGGCTTTAATAAACCTTCAGTAAAACTTGCAATCTGTATCCCCATCTGTTTCTGTGTCCTCCTTTGTTTTTGGTATTATGATAATGATCACACAACGAAAGATTGACTACAGATAAAATGATGCTGCCAACATGGTAATAGCTGAAGTTTCAAATAAAATGAAAATGAATATGAAACAGCATGTGTACAGATGAGAGACTTTGGGCACATTAGATAGCAGCTTGTGCTCTATTGCCAAAAAAATCTCAAACTGAGCACCAGTACTTTATTTTCCAAACTGTTCTGCCTTCTTCAAAGATCCATTATCACCATCACCTACTTTAGCTCATATTGCTTTATATTCTTAACCTACAAAAAGACCTAAAAACTCAGATAATGAGAGACAATCTGTTAGACAGATGATGAATAATAGTGGCATGAATGAGGACAGAACTGGGGCTTTCTGATTTCTCTTTAAGGTCTGACTAGAGTTTCCTCAGGATTTTACCCTCAAAATGTCAAATAGGTTTAATTATCTTCTTTATAATAACCTACAATAATTTCATTCAGTTTCATTTTACTTATGCAGCACCTTAGCACAAGTCAACTCATCGCAAGTTGAGATTACACCAAACTATACCTTGGCTCATAATAAGAAAAAAACATACCTGAATTTGATTTGATTGGCTGCCGCTCCCAAAAAGTCCTCTGTGACTACTTTAACTACATCTGTTATTCCAAATGCTTGCATTTGTGAATAATAAAAAGGATGCACAACTTGCATTTCACAATTGGTTGGGAACTAGAAGGCTAAACATACTAGTGGCTTAACTTTCAGAGTGCATTAATTTAAAAATTAATGCACTCTGAAACTCTTTGGGGAAGGGAGCCACAGATTAACAAGTGAAAAAAGGTGAGCCAAGAAGGAACATTCAGTGCAACAGAAAGCATAGTCCCGGCAATCTTTGCTGTCTTGTTAAGAACAGTTTATTTTAGACATCAAATAAAAAAGTGTCTGTGATGGAGGCATCTTTACTATGAGATTAGAATTTGAACCCAAATAACAAATACAAAAACATTCTTTTATACAACTAGTTAATGTTGGTTTAAATGTTGGTTTAAATGTTTAAATGTTGGTTGTTGGTTTAAAATGGAGCACTGTAACAAAAAATAATTTCCCCCAGGGATCAATAAAGTATTCTGATTCTGATTCTGATTCTGATTCTGATTAATCTACGGAGCCCCGCAGGGGACATGGGAGAAAAAAAACTGCGAGATCTCGCAAAACTTTTGCGAGATCTCGAGTTTGTTTTGCAAGATCTCGCAAAACTAACTCGGGATCTCGCAAAACTAACTCGGGATCTCGCAAAACTAACTCGGAATCTCGCAAAAGTTTTGTGAGATCTCACAAAAATTTAATTCCAACAATGGCGGCAGCTATTTAGTTGTAATATTACTCTTTCTGGGTCACAAAATACACTTTAAAGATATTTTGAGGCATGAATGTAGTTGTGTAAACGTCAGATATCTGCTCGGTTTACAAGACATCACATATTTGCAAAAGTTTTCGGAGATGTATGAAACTTTTGCGAGATCCCGAGTTTGTTTTGCGAGATCTCGCAAAAGTCCGTCTTAATTTTTTTTCTCCCATGTCCCCTGCGGGGCTCCGTATTAATCAGCTTAAAAAGATTTTACTAATAAGTTCAATCATAATTTATTTTTTTTATAGGCAGTGAATCTACTTAACAAGAGAGCTGTATTTCCAAAGGTCATGCGAGATGTCAGTATCTGACATTTTTATGATATTCATTACAAAGCTTTCTTTTCTCTTTTGCCCCCCCACCACTCCCCCCTCCACCTCCTCCTTCTGTCTCAGTTTTTGCAAAGGATCAGAAAGTGCCTAGGGGCACACCTACACATTATTCCTCTGCATGAGGTAGTAGGAGAAATCTTGCTGTTTGTGCATAAATGTGAATGCGCTTAAGTGTAAGCCCACCTATATGAACCTTTGGCTGGGATGGGATGAAAATACAGCACAGATACTGTACTGCATACCGTACTCAATTCCCAACAGATAAGCCTTCCCCTGTTTCTCCAACTTATTTTAGACTGAAAAGTTAATAAAGTTGCAGCCGACTTAGGCTTGCATTTTTCTAACACATAGCGGGAAGTGAAAGGAGAGACGAGATGAAAGACAGAAGGCATTAGAGTGGATACTTGATGACTCAGGAAATAGGGATGTCATCTCTCTCCTTTCGAATCACAGATTTCATTTGAGCTGCATGTTGCACGTGATCCCCCAGCCCTGACTGCGACAGAACTCATAAACCTCAGGCATCTCCGTACTTTCAATTTAGACAACGGTGCTTGGAATAAGACGTCAGGTAGCTGCAGTGTCAGCCGATGAGAGCTGAGAGCGTGAGCACGCAGTTATTAATAACTCACATGCAAACGCACTGTGTTATTGAGCCGTGGAGCTAACAAACACTTGCTTTAAAGTTGCTATACTATATTCTACATGACTTCAAGCTTCGCTAGTGCACCAGCATCTCAGACCACAGCAGACTAGCATGTCAGCCACACGTCCTCCCCTTCTTTGTGTTTCACTTACAATCGGAAAGGAAAATAAATCCAAGCACAACCATTATCCCACAGCAACATTGTAAAATACACTGAATGGCCATTAAATGTTACAGTAAGCCCATCAGCTTTCAGTGGTGCTTCCTTTGTTGGCTTTTCTTTTTTTGGTCACCAGATTCATGTCGAATGTATTAAAGCAAAGTAGACACACATAACATACATTAGGTATATGAATACATTTATTTTCCAAATTTTCCTGTTTCATGGGGATCCTGTTGGGTGCATGGTGATGCAGAATGATGTTGCTCTTATAGAATCTAAGAATAAAGGGAGAGACTGGACTGGCCACTAAAATGCAGAATGGAGAAGCTTAATTTAGCATGTGAAGAAAGAGTGACTTGAATTTCTCCTGAGGACTATATTCTCTTGTCTTTACAGACAGCTGTTATATTGATGTTCAAGATCTCTATAACCTTTAAACAGATAAGGATATGGGAGACAACCCATGATTACCCTGGGTACTTTATAGAAGGGACAAGAAGTATTAATAACATGGAAGGGATAGTAAATGGCTTTAATGAATTCTTCGTAAACATAGGGCCAAAACTGGCAGAAGAAATAAAGGTTGATGGAATAGAATTGACCTTCTTGCCGCACAGCAAGAAGGTCCTGAGTTCAATTCCAACATCAGGCTGGGGTCTTTCTGTGTGGAGTTTGCATGTTCTCCCCGTGTCTGCGTGGGTTCCCTCCGGGTACTCCGGCTTTCTCCCACCGTCCAAAGACATGCAGCTTGTGGGGATAGGTTAATTGGATAACCCAAATTGTCACTAGGTGTGAATGTGCAAATGAATGTGAGTGTGAATGGTTGTTTGTCCCTGTGTGTTAGCCTTGCGACAGACTGGCGACCTGTCCAGGGTGTACCCCGCCTCTCGCCCTATGACAGCTGGGATAGGCTCCAGCGCCCCCCGCGACCCTGAAAAGGATAAGCGGAAGTGAATGGATGGATGGATGGAATAGAAAGGGACACTGGTGAAAATATTGAAAGGAATAGTAGCTCAATGTTTTTAAGAGCAGTGGAAGAGAAAGAGATTTATGACATAGTTAGAGGACTTAAGAACAAAACCAGTACAGACTGGAATAATATTGATATGGTAACGGTAAAGACAGTTATTGATGGTATCGTAAAACCATTAAAATATATATTCAACTTGTCGTTTCAAAAAGGAGTTTTTCCACAAAAAATGAAAGTTGCTAAAGTTATTCCCATTTACAAAACCGGTGAAAGACATCATTTTACAAACTATAGACCAGTGTCAATACTCTCCCAGTTCTCTAAGATACTGGAAAAACTCTTCATAAAAAGATTTGACAGTTTTGTGGAAAAATATGAATTAATGACAGATAGTCAGTATGGGTTCAGAAACAACAGATCAACAGCTTTGGCACTGATAGATTTAATGGAAAAGATAACGGAATGTATGGATAATAAGAGGTATGCGCTCGGAGTTTTCTTAGATCTAAAGAAGGCGTTTGATACTGTTAATCATGAAATTCTATTAAAAAAACTGGAAAAGTACGGGTTTAGGGGAGTGGTTTTGGAATGGTTAAAAAGCTATGTAGGGAATAGGCAACAATATGTACAAATAAATGAATATAAATCTAATTTGATAGATATAGCTTGTGGAGTACCTCAAGGTTCAGTACTGGGTCCAAAAATGTTTATTATGTACTTAAATGATATCTGCAGAGTATCGGAGATTTTAAAGTTTGTAATATTTGCAGATGACACAAATATACTGTGTTCAGGTGTGGAGTTGCCACAGGTTTTGGAAATGATCACACAGGAATTAACGATATTAAAGAAGTGGTTTGATATAAATAAATTATCATTGAATCTAGATAAAACCAAATTTATGTTGTTTGGAAACCAAAAGAAAAACATCGAAGTAGAAATATGTGTTGACAATGTATATTTAGAAAGAGTAAATGAAATAAAATTTCTTGGGGTGATCATTGACCACAAGCTCTGTTGGAAGCCACATATTACTTATGTTCGGGGGAAATTGGCACGGGGCATTGCCGTCCTGGGGAAAGCAAAGCATATGTTGGATCAGAAAGCACTGCACATTTTATACTGTGCTTTACTACTGCCATATATGAGCTACTGTGTAGAGGTCTGGGGAAACACATACAAAAGTAACACACAAACAATAACTATAATACAGAAAAGGGCCATTAGATTAATAAATAATGTAGGGTACAGGGACCATACAAATGCACTCTTTGTCAAAATGCAAGCTATCAAATTCCAAGACTTGGTGAAGCTTAAAACAGCGCAGATAATGTATAAAGTAAGAAATAAACTGCTTCCCAAAGAAATCTGTAAATTGTTCATAGAAAGAGAAGGTGGGTATAACTTAAGAGGGAGATGGAATTTAAAAATACAAAGTGCTAGAACAACTTTAAGAACTATGTCAATCTCAATTGCAGGAGTTAAATTATGGAACAGTCTAACAGAAGAAATAAAAGACAGTCAAAACATAAAACAGTTTAAAGTAAAATATAAAAACCTAATTTTAAATAAGTATAAGAATGAAGAAAACGGGGTTAACCCAGGACGGTAATGTTGCTGGAAATGGTGTTGCGGTTCTTTTTTGTTTTTTTTGTTTTTTTTTGGTTTGTTGTTTTTCCATAACTTGTGTATCTGCAAATATACACATTCTGTATTTTTCATATGAAAGAAACTATACTGTGGTGGGGCTTGCTAATTTCTTGTTTTGATTTATGTATGTTATGTTTTGTTTTACTTCATATGTTTCATATGTTGTTTGTTTAATTTAAGACAAAAAAAAATTTAATGAATGAGAGGTAAAACTTGAGGGGGTAGGGACAAATAAGTAAATACTTCAGCCTACTCCTTTTCAAACAAATAATGGAATGATATTTTGTAATGATTGTGAAGGCACATGTTTGAAATGTTTGAAATAAAAATGAACTGAACTGAACTGAACTGAACTGAACAACGGCTCTGGCCCATTATACAGATCATTATTTCTGAATGATCTTGAATGATTTCTGAATCATCCTGGTTGGGTCTCAGGTTAGTCCTCTCAGTGTGGCGTTACTTTACGTAAGGAGGGTTTTGGATAGCTGTCAGTGTCGATACAAACTAAAAATGGTTGTAGTAGCACTGACCTTATTATTATTACATTACTATTGTTATTATTTATTTCAAGTGTGTAAATATAGTTGTAATACTGGAGTGACTACGTGCTCTCTGTCTCTTGTGTAGATAGCATATCACTTTGTGTGGGTAGTACATTTGGCAGCCTGAGTCAATCAAAACTGGATCCTTTTTTTGTAAACATGAAAATATAACTTAACATAGGTCACCGAAGTTGCTGGTGTACTGATTTTCTACAGCTGAATCAATAACCGTAAAAAATTGTTTATACATTCACTGCACTGAATGTTACTGCAGCCATTTAAATTTGCATTTGTAAAACTGAAGCATGCGATAACAACAAATCTGAAATGGCAAAATACAAAGAACAAAAATCACTTTTTAGCATGATGAAGAATAAAGGTTAACACTACATGGCAACAATCAGCCACATCGACAGAGTGCATATTAAAGCCTGTATACTGTTTCCATGTAACATTAACATGATTAAAATAACAACTAGGTTATTTAATTAATTAAATCATATTGGTAATGTTTTTTTTAACATGACATGACAATGCATTGTAATGACAAGGTGCAATGCAGGGCTGGTTAAACTCATTCAACCTTTATTCAAGCACTAAAGACCAAAGTATGTCATATGAAGTAATAATTGTTCATCCCCCTTTCACTCTTTATAATGACAGACTTTGTAAACAAGGCTATAGTCAACATCTTATGTCCCAAAATTTGCTTTTCCCAGTGGTGTACTGTACAACTTCTGATGGCTATGCATCTCCTTAGATTTGCAGAATGCACACACACTGACGTAATTAACACAATATAAGCTATTCAGATATAAGTCACTAAGTTTGCATTAACCTACTTCAACTTAAAATATGTAAAGAAAGCTGACAACATTTGCAAAATAAGCTAGTATGTGTGATAGATCCACTTAGTCACACAGGCCTAGAGACTGGTTGGTGACCATCTGGTAACCACTAGTCATGTGGGTCACAGTCACTGATTGCAAGTGGTTGATGGAGATTGTTGTGATGCTGAATAATAAAGCCCCAGTCTAACAGGCCAAGAAACCAGTCTCTGTGCCCCTGGCAACCACCTGTTACTATGGAGAAGTGTACATTCCAGCACCAATTGGTGAGTGGTTTCTGGAGTCACTTGTGTGAAATTAGTAGTAAAGAGGCATACACAGGAAACCTTGCAATTTCTTTGGTGTTGATGTGAGTTAAGAGTCACACAAATTATTTATTTAGACCTTAGTTACCATGAGCCAGGGAGAGTGACCACCTGGAAGCTGTCAGTGTCAAGGGAAAAATGTATATTCCTCAACCAGTTGGCAAGAGAGTGCTGCACTAACAACCTTTTGATTGCTTTGGTCACAAGCAGATTGCTACGGTTGCCTGTAGTTTGCATGGAAGACACCAACTGGTCTGCAAACAGTGGAAACTGAAAAAAACGTGATGCAAAACAGAAACGGAGACGATTAGCCTTCAAAGTAAAAGTTGTTTAAATGTGTTGGTTACAGCAATAAGGCACAATGTTCACTTGGGAGGTGAATGGCTTGGTTTAAGGTTTCAATTCATCCATTTTGCACACTTTCACAGTTTCTGCTTGTAGGGTAATTTGCAGGTGTGCAGACAAGAGACGAGCAACTGTGGCAACATCAGGGTTATTGAATGTTCTCTAGGCCAGTGTGACTGAGGCCTAAACAAATCATTTTTGTGACACACTTAGCTCAATCTAACATTGATGCAGTGAAACACACTGAACTATTAACAGTAATTTTGTTAAGAGAGGTATGACAGCCTGAAGCATTTTATCTCACATGCAAAGCTGCCGAGTTTATGAACATCTGGGGAAAAAAAATCAATTCATTAATCTCTCAAACCATCAGCTAGTTACAAACTTACAATACTGGCACTGTGAACGTTTTTGATGATACTTGCTGCTGTGTACTGTGTACTGTACAGTGCACTATGTACTGGCTTGAGGAATGCATGAATAAGACAAGTTGTGCCCTTATAAGAAATAATGCATTTTGCAGAGTTTTCCAACTTGTCAAAGCTCTGACTTCAAGCATGACACTTTTTTTCTTATAGTGAAGGATGGTGCATCGCGTCATTAGACTTCAAACTATTGCTATTGCAAATAAAACAACTGTTGTTTACTTTCCCATCAAATGACTTCATGTTAGAAGGCTGGAAAAAAAATACTCAGGCTGTGCTTATAGTTGCTGCATACTTATTTTTCAAAGAATGAAGTTCTGAAACAGCTGAAACAGATCTTAAAGAAGGCAGGCTGGAAATGTAAATATAAGGTATGAGTTCATTCAGAGTGTAATTAGTTTAAATTAAATTTCAGTTTAAACAATGGTCTTGGCTAAAAGTCCGCAATCCAACTTATCCTGTCGTCTGATCCAAGTCACTTTGTATTCTCTGAATTTCAAACAAACAGTGTATTTATTCTGCCTTTAAAGAAATGCACTGCCTAAATATAATAATAAAAAAATCTTTTATTCTTCAGATGCAACAGCAAATATTGCAGAAAAACAAAGGAGCTGGCCACTAAAATTTTTTTCCTATTATTAGCATAAATGCATAAATAAATCAGCATCACTATTCCTTCAAAAAGTAACTGCTGTGCAAATCAGTAAGGAGACAGGGTTGAACGTAGACTGTTACACACTGGATCTCCAGTGTACTGTGTAGAACTGCAATGCAGTATAGACGCTCTCCCTCCTCATTCTATTGCAATTAATTATTAGTGGATCTGGGACCTTTGGGTGAACAACACTCAATACTGCATCTACTTGCTGCGATCAATGAACAAGTTATTTAGGGAATTGCCCCGCCTCCCCCCAGTGCACTAACTCTATCCTTCTCACACACTTTTATGCAAAGTTGTTCTTAATAACAGTCTCCTCAGATAGTGCTTAAAAACACATCCACTGCCCATTCCCTTTTCACTCTTCATTGCTCGTGGTCTCACTAGTGTATACAGATGCCCCCCTCCTTGTCTCCATTGCAATGAGCAGTCCATTAGCAAATGCCAATAAGCCCTCTGTAGCGTGACAGCATGTTCTCAAACAAATTAGAGCCCTAAAGACAACGGGAATATTATTATTTTCAATCCTCCATCATGTGTTCATTAATCTTCATTTGGACTTGATGAGTGTGGCAATCAAATGAAATTATATCCCTGTTTTAGCCTCTTGTGGGCAACCCCCTCACACACACTCCTATCTAATGCATTCCCGCAAGCTATTGCAATGCAACAAAATTTCCAAATTACTTTAGATTAATTTCGTCTGATTAGCAGCTAAATATATCACCAAGCTCCTTCAAAGTCATTAACAGCGACAACAGCGGCAGCAGAAACAAACACATCACGGCGCAAGTGCACTATCGAGCACCAGCAGAATCGAGACCTTTAAATATTGAAAGATAAACATCATACAGCAGCCTTTGTTTGATTATGCAAACATGCCAAATCTGTCGTGCTCACTGCGAGATTTTGCCTGATAATTAGAAGGTGTGCGTTCGGGGCCCAGCTCCATTGCTTTAAATCACTGTAATTGCCCCAGATCTCCTCTTAAAACATCACTATTCATTCCCCCGTAATTACCGGAACATCTGTGGGAGCACACGTGCCTCCGTCCTCTCTGACATCACCGTGCAGTCTTCCTGGCCCCGAGTGCTGCTTTCTGTCAGTGGCCTAATGAAAGCAAGGAAAGCAGCAGAAAAACAGCATTATATGTGTAAATTTCCTTTACTTAAAGTCTCAAATTTCATTCCTTCCTAGCCACTCCATTACTGATCCGCAATGGCATTACCTTTCCAAAAAAAGCCAACTAGACATCCTGCTGTGTTGTGTCTGCTGGCAAATTTCAAACCACTATTTTAATATACGAATTTGACAAAACCTCAGAGAGGGCAATGGCTGCACATCTGCGTTTTTGCGTTGTCTTTGATGAGACTCTGCAATAGTTTTTTTTTTATGTTTTGGAGTATTTTCTGGTGACTTTGAAGAAGGGAACTGTCAGCGAGAAAGGCAACTATATAGCCTCATATTTGCAGCTCTAAGCAGGCAAAGTGTACAACCACACCCCTTAGTCTTCATTTTGTAGGTTAAAAAAGGTTCAGTGTTAAAAACAGAAAATATTTTTTTCTTCCAGCTGCATATTTGTCCTATTTGCCTAATACCTTTCCAAAATTCCTGTTTTGCTTCCCCCACCTTTTGCAACATCCCATCAGTTTTATGTACAGTTTTAAAGGAACAGAGTTTTCAGTCCTATAAGAGCCTGTGCTGGATAAACACAGTGAATACAGAGTTTGTATTCAAAGATCTGCAGTATTATTGGATCATTATAGTCTCTCTGATCGGATAAACAAAACACTGCAAAGATAAATTCAGATAAAGCTTTTCATCACTTGCATCATCACTGACAACTTTATCCCTGATATCCTAAACAGAGCGTAATGCAATCACCGAGGATGTCTGTAATGGCATTACACTCTGCTTACTTCCAGTCAGTCATCGTCTTGGAATAAAACCCCATGAAAACAGCTTAGAAATCGTGCTATCACATCATGTTCTTGTTTAATGTCTGAGACATTTTTCCGTTTGGTTTACGCTGCGATGTTTGTGTTTTCGAAAAGAGTCTTAACAGAGAGGTTATATAATCTAGAGTCACAGAAAAAAAACAAACCCTCCACTGATAAGTCAGTTTTATCTTCAGTGGGGAGCTTTCGAATCAGCATCTGATGCCTCTGCAGTGGTCACAGATATATGTCTCCAGCTTTGATCAGCTGTGATGGATACATAACACAATGGCTGATATGCAGCAGCGAGCACAGCCAGGATATAGCACACCTTAACCAACTGGTGCGCCAACACAAATAAAAGAGACTCCCTGGGTCCATTTTACCAGTCTGCACAGCCAGCAGCCGTCCTGCTGTTTAAGGATTGCCCCTGCTGTTGGTGCCCGACATGTGAGACATGCAGGAAAGAAAAAAGGAGTCAAGCTCTTTTGAGGCTAAAAACTCTATACAACACATACAAGTCTACAAAAGTCCATGATTTAACTAGATTATCTACTCAAAATAATATGAAAATCTGATTCATATAGTAGTAGTAGTAGTGCTTGTTGGCATGTATGCTTGGAGACTAGGTGTCAGCCATATGGAAAGGAAAAACAGAGAGAAACTGACCAGGTCTGATCTTTATACGTTAAGCCAATCAGCCCCAGATGACACAGCCTTCCCCAGTTCCATCTAAAGGTGACCTACAAAGGCAAACTGTGTTATAGTGGTGCTTTGATCTAAAAGCTAAAGTCAGTCTGCTAACGTGCTCACGATATCAGTGCAAACATGCGGGTGCTGAGCAAGTATAATGTTTAATGCTAAAGCATTTAGTTTAGCAGGCCAGCATTTACTTATACTGAATGCCAAAGTTCATAAGCAGTACTAGGGATGAATTTATTGTAATGTATTTCATTTTTAAAAATGTAACATAAACCAGATGCTGACAGTAGTACTAGGCTGTAGCTTTAAATCACTGTAATCTTCTTTGAACTTGGCCTGATGCCACATTATTGATTTAAATGGCAGGAAAGCACTGCATGTTGTACAGGACGTCTGTCCTTTGTCATGGTATCACCTTGACACTTGGATGAACACTTCAATCCATTCTGCCGAGTTACTGCCGGCAAACTCGGGCACAGTAGTGAGACAACCATGAGGAAACTTCGAGGTAGCGCCCATGTGGGCCGAGGGCAGAAGGAGTCACGTGTGACCCAGTTCTTAGCCGTCCTAGATATAAACACTTGGCTTCCAGTAGATTACTGTCCTCCTCAGCTCATGATCAAAGACAGCTAGAAACAAACGACTGCACCACGAAAGATGGAGAGACACACAGGGAGGAATGTAGAATGGAGAAGAGGCTGTGTTAAGAAGAAGGGATTTGGAGAAAGAAAGATATGTAAGAGCGAGCCGACGCAGGCGTACATGTGCAGGGGAAGATAATCTGACACATGTAAGCAGACCTCTGTACACAGCCAAAGGATGCTTCAACTTGAACTTCAGTCTCTCATCTGTTGCTGTCTACTTCCATGTTGCAGGCATCAATAGTTCAAAATAGCGCATAAAGAACTGAAAACAAATCAAATCAACAACCCCCGTGTGCTTTTTCAAACTTTGTAGAGCATTTCAACTCATTGCTTCACTGACTGGTCCACAACTGTACTGTCTTGTTTATTCTCTTTGCTTTTATAGTATAGATTGAGCGTTTAGAGGTTGGAGGAGTAGATGCGGTTCATCATATTCCTATCATTATTTGGAAACATGAAAAAACATTCTCACGAAATGATATTAGTTCAAACAAGTATTCAGTTATCGTTTTTACAGTCTACGAGTCTTTGCGCACAAATTCAGCTACAAGTGTGCAGAACTACATGAAGAGTATGAACAACACATCACAGAATGTTTTCTTGTTTCAAGAAAGAAGTATTCAAGTATTCAGAAGTATTTGAGCTGTAAGTCCAAACTTTTTGTAACATTTTTAAATGTGCTTTGGCCCACAGACGACAGCAGTAGTTCTGGACCATGTTGAGACAGGCCATCTTCTTTGCATGATGGAGCTTTAACCTGCATTTGTGGATCGTGTGTTCACAGATTATGATTTCTGGAAAGTTCAATGCGTTTTAATGCAGTGCCACCTAAAGGCCGAAAGTCACATCCAATCCTGATTTTCAGCCTTGTCCCTTGTGCACAGAGATTTCTCCAGATTCCCCTTTGAGGATGTTATGTGCTGTAGATAACAAGCTTTTCAAAGTCTGCACAATTTTACAACGAGCAACATCATTCTGAAATGGTTCTCATAGTTTTTTTTATAGGGTGGTGAACTTGTGCCCATCTTTACTGAGATGTGAGCAACTCTGTCTCTCTAAGATGCTCTTTTTTTCATGTTACTGATCTGTTGCCAATTAACCTAATCCAGATGTCTCTATTTTGTAACCCTCACTCAAATTTGCAGATCTTTACATTTTGTTTTTGTTGACACTTTCCACAGTATTCCAACTTTTTTTGGAATTGGGTTATTATATAGAAGAATTTTGTATCAATGCTTAGAGCAAGCAGCAGTTACAGTTATCAATTAATTATAACAAATAAGTTTTCATTAAAGGAAAAAGATTAATTTGATTTCTTGGCCAATGACTTGTGCCACAGGAAGGGCTTAAACTCAGTGAGAAAAGTATCTCGACTGGTGCATTTAGTCAGATCCCTGCAAACTGCAGTATTAAGCTGGTAGAGAAATCTCATTTTAAAAATGGAAAATATACAAGCCAAAGCTTATTCACGAACAAGTATTTTTTCTCGCAGGAAAGTGAATTTGTCTTCTGCGTAGAAAAGCGCATCAAAAATATTGCTTACTCTGCGTCAGAGAGCAGGTCTTAAAGCATTGCCTTAAAGCATTGCTTTAAAGTATTGTATCTCGATATAGTGAATCCTAAAGTAGTAATATGTGAACTATAAGAATTATTCCTTTTAGTAGCTAGTATGGATACAACATATATTATCTGACAGAAAAGGGTAAAACCTTGACAACAATACACTGGAGGGACCTATTAGCCCATTTATATTCACTCTCTGCCACAACCTGTGTGGCTGCAGTGTTAACTGAGCCTGACGTGCAGTGGAGCATTCATGTCTTGTCCTTGTCTTTCTGCTTCCCAAGGTCCATCATTCAGGCACATGCAGAGGTAATATTAATCACCATAACCTTCCCCTCATGCACAAACAGCAGCAATGAAAATAAAACATACTCTGATGATCATTTACCAAAACCCAAGCTATCAATAAGTGTAGCTCCTTTAATTAAGTGGGAAACAGTGCATCATTGTCTGGGCCACTGCAGTGAAAACCAGATACGATTAAGGTCATTACAGGTAACAAAAACAAAAGTTAGAAACTGGAGCCCAGGGACTGAGTTACAATTCAAGAAAACATTCAGAATTTCTGAGAAACTGCATTTTTACAAACATACTAATGTGTCACATTACCCACCTGGTGGAGGGTGAAGTAAAAGCTACAGGCTCCAACCACAGCAACAAGTTGCATGATGCCCTGCTTGGAGGTATTGGTTTGTTCTGTTTGTTTTCATGTCTTGGTAAACCACATGATATGAGATGTTTTGTGTCAAAAGTTTTGTGTCACAAAAAACATTTTCAATCTTTGTTTTAAATTCCTTCCTCAGTGCGTAATTTTAATGTCTTAGACAACCCAAACAGTAGTTCATGGTTCCGGTCGACTGTTTTTAGTCAATGGCGGGTTGGTAATTTCTCTGCCAGGGACAAACCAACTCACTTGTAAACCTCAGAATTGGTTCAATTTACTGGAATCTCAAGCCAGTGGTCCAAGAACACAAAAAATGGTTGGTGGCTATATCGCACTGTCATCAGTGCCACCATGCTGTGACTGACTGAAACACACCAAGATCGTATTGGCACGGTATGTGTTGGCATTAGCAGCTTTGCATGCCCATCTTTGATCTGACTGTTCTTGGTGCCAATCTGACTGCTCCAACTTGTACTTGTGCTTTTCTTGCAGCAGCACCCTTTCTTCCAGCTGTTTCAACAGGACAACGGGGATTGAGGGGGATGAGTGCGGCCTGTAGCTGCACTCATCCAGGAATGGAGGGATATTCCTCAACAACTGATCTGGAAACTTGTGCAGTCCATGTGCAGATGCGTGACAGGTTGCTTCACATCTAGAAGAGGTCATACCTTACATTAAACTTCTTGTATGTACTGCACATACACTAGAAGTGTTGGTCTAGAAAGTTTATTGAAAACACAAACTTGTTGTGTTGTTAAGCAGGCAAAGGCTAACTTAGACAGAATCTTCCTCAGACAGACTACAAGTCCCACAAGCCTGGTGCAAAGGAATCACATGTGCTGGCATTAATGCAGTGGGTTGCAAAAGACAGTTTTTTTTAGTTATTCTATGCTGCCTGTAACGTCTCTGCTGATGTTTACATGTTTTTTTTAATTAATGCATGGCAGTTGCCTTTAAATCCTGCTGGAGAGTGCCAATACCTAAACTATAAAAGATGTAGTTTAATAGAGTTACTGCATTATGGACACAACAAAACAGGGGACTTCCTTTATGTCTTCCTTTGGTTTGAAAGTGACTGTTATGTTGTTTTCTTAAGGCTTTCCCTTCAAAGTCCAGGTGCTCATGAAAATATGGTAATTCTTAGCTAAAACCAATAACATTTCCTTATTGCTTAATCCCACTGCAAAGTAGAATAACGATGTCGTCTTTCTTCACATAAATTCTTAATTCTTGTTTACATCCTAACATCTATTGTTTTAGACACATTAGAGTCTAATGACAGTGTAAATTTTAAATATAATATAACAGATTGGGTTGGCTCTACTTCCAAGGTTTTCCAGATTTTTCCAGCGGAGACTTAACCGTCTTTTTGAACAAAGGACAATCCTATATATTACATCTGAAACAAAAGAATAGAGTAAATCAGACTGTGTGAGTTCCCTGATGAAACAGAAAAGTATTTCTGCTTGGTGTCATCATACTCATTATAAGTCACCCATTTATAGATCTGAGAAGGTGCTCTCACATCCTTAGAATAGCCATGAGGTCAAATTGAGAGGAGTTTTACTTTAAACAGGCAGAAGTGTGCCGGATCTGAAATCCGCAGCATTTCACACAGCATGTTCTGTCTTCTTTGTAATGCACTGACATTTGTGCTTCAGATGACACATTTCTTTAATTCACCCTTTTACTGTACACTGTAAGACACGTGCTAAAGGTGTTTGGTTGGCACTTTGCTTTTTTTCTCCCAGAGCTACTGTAATTACTAATGACTCTTATTTTAGACATTTATCCAGATATTACAGTAGGACAGCACAAGCTGCAATCAAATCGCAAGAAAATGTGCAAATATAAACTGTGAATTAATGTTGCTTTCAATCCACTGCTGTTATGACAATATTAAGAGCAGGGCGCATTGATAGAAACAACTACTGGTTCCCAGCTGGTTCCAACTGAACCAAAAGTGAAAATTGCTTTTTGTGTTTTTGTTTTCTGTCTTTTTAATGAGTGTAGATAAATAGGCAATGGAACGAGTGTCTGAAGAGGCCTTGTGAAAGTTGTGAAATTGTTTATTTTTCCTTTTTCATTCTTTGGTTTATCTTCCCTATCATGTTGCACAGAATTGTATTTTATCAACTGACCTTTTTATTCATGCTACAATGGGAATATAGACCAAAATCTATCAAAACGAGGTTCTTAAAATGATGTTTAATTGTGTTTTTAGATAAATGTATTGTTGCTTTAAATTGTATCATAGAGGGTTGGGTTGGCTGTATCACGAAATGAAGGTGCTGAACCTTTCTGTGACAGTCTCTAAAACCTTGTGGAGATTTTCATGAGTTAGTTTAATTCAGATGAGCGATAAAATATTGATTGCCGCTGTGTGGTTACATAAAAAAATAGCTTTGTTGAAACCACAAAGAAGAACTCAATAGGATAGCAGAGCATGAAAAAGATTGCCTGGTGAAACAGTGTCTGCATAAAAAATTCCCTCCCTCTCAATATCTGCCATGAGAATAATAAGACCCCACATTCGAACGTGGTCGAGCACCAACGTAACAATGCGCGTTTGAGAAACTATCAGAGGGGCCATTCACACAAACTTTGGTTAATCACCCAGCTGCTTTTGTCCATTCTCCGCATCCTTTTCTCTCTCACCTCACAGTTAATACACCTCCACGCTAACCCGGGAATCTCATTCATCAATGCCAGGCCCGAGTGGATATTAGTAACCTCGCAACAGTGTGCGCGAGTGTATTATCAGCCTGCTGCTTGTCTCCTGACTTCATCACACAGTTGTCCATGTAATGGAGTAAATTCCACAAAGAGCTGAAAGCTGATTAACGCTTTGTTGTTGGTCTGGCCGTGTTTGCTTGCGAGGCATTGTGTTGATCCACACTGACCTTTTGTGTCGTAGTTCACAGTGAACTGGTGTGACCTAATGCGTGTAAGCACTCAGGTAGAATATGATGTGCTTTTCTCAAGCGTGATTTAAATTTCCATTTGACTTCTTTCCGAGGGAAATATACCTTTTACTCTAGCTGGCAACAATATGAATGAAATGTCACAAGAAATATGTGATTAAAGTCACGTTTCAGGTGCTTTTGAGTTACTGATTGTTGAGAAAGGCATTCTCTCTCCAAACATCGATTTTATTTTAATTTTATTCACAAAAAAAGTGAATAAACATTTAAATTTATTTAAAAGTATTTTTCATTTTTTTCTTGCACTTTCAAAAATCCTCACAGCCCTCCAGAGATGTGCGACCCTTTGAAGTGTATATATAATTAAAAAGACACTTCAACGTGAGCAACAACAAATATATGAGCATTTTTGAAAGATGTTTTTGATGTTTGACAGGGATAGCTGAAGAATGATAGGTATTATGCAACAATAGAATCAGGGTGCACTCCAGCAGCTTTCCAATAAGGACTCTTATACACGGTGCATTACCAAGCAGACTGCTGGGGCACTTGGTATATAAGGATTACATGTAAACATAGGACAAGACATGGATATGGAATATTTGCTGACATTAATAGAGATTAAAATAAGTGTATATGAGGTTGTGTGTAGTGTGTGCAGGGGGGTGTAGATTTATTCATGTAAAGGAAGGCAAAAACAGTGGTGTGTGTAAAGAGAGGGTGCTGGGAAGGTATTGGCAGATCCATGTATATGCCCCAGGCCACTGACACTGGAGTGACACAAGATCAGGTCACTGTCAGGGGTCCTGCAGCGGTTTAGCAGGATTGGTCAGGTAAGCAATGTTATTATTTTCCAGTTAATACAGTAAACTTTTTCTCTGTGTTTTTATTTTACCATCCCTGTCATTTATTTTTGTAGCTTGGGCTTTTATTATGGAGCTCTGAGTCACCCCCATACCGTTGCATGACCCCTTCCAAAACAGCCCCCAGACCTTACGGAGGGAGTCTCTCTATGGGGGGTCAGCAGTCCAGTGACTTTGATGTTGTGTGGAGTTGAGAGACTGAAAACAGTGTCCTGAGTTGCCTCCACCACGCTGTTCACGATTCAGGATCCTTCAGTGTGATAAATAAATAAGTCTAAATAATATTAACGATAACCTCGATCAGCTTTATGTTGAATTTTTTTTTAGCACATTGGATTGTCACAGGGTATGTGTTTGTAGACAGGTGAAATATTACATAATGCTTAAAAAAAACGCTTTAAAAAGGTTAATAGCACTAACTGAAAGCAGTGGGCTAAGTTATAGTAACGAGTTATATAAACCCCCCCAGCTAATAGCTATCCGGTCGTTAAGTGATGACGTGACGCATCCTACTTCTGGGCCTAAAGTAGTCTGCGTTTAATATGGCTTTTGTGTTGTTAACATGTTTAATGTTTTGTATTTTCTTCTATTTAATCTCAAAAAGCTTCTAAAACAGTCAGTGATCGATGTTGACCTCCCTCGGTTTTTATTACCGCTAATCATTTATTTAAGCTCAGTTTTTAAAACCTTAGGATGTAACTACAGCCCAGCCCATGCAGCAGTATATGAATGACTAACCTCGTATTGTGGATGGATTATCTCAGTTGTTCTCCTGGCTGAAGTTTGGTCCTTTTACAGCATCCTGCCATGCGATTACATTTGTTCCTGACCACCGAGAACACTCACGTTAACTTTTATCCAGTGGAAAAAAGGTTAGCTTGTTTATATTATGCTAACATAGCTGTGTCGCTAGCGGTCAGGTAGCACATATACCAGCTAGCCCAACTTCAGTAACCCTACAAACGTCACTGCTGTTTAGTTTTCTGTCTTCATTTATTTTGGAAGTGATAACAGAGCTGTATGTTTTAATTTGTTTCCAAAACCCCACAGTCAGGACATGCTATATTGTATTTAGATAGAAGCTAGCGAGCTAACTTCCTGCTAACTTCTAACTCCGTTAAATGTCATAAATTCCGTTTTCATGGATGCCTGGATGTTAAACTCAATTGTTACACCTGGTAGAGCAGAACATTGATCATTTTATTAAAGATGAAAGACTTTAGACAGTTTTTCAACTCTCAGTAATGCCATAGTGATCGTTTGATATATGGACCTGCAGCGGAGTTTAGGCCCAGACATGGCTAGTGACGTCAGACTTAACGACCGGATTGATGGTTTAAATGCCTAGCAAAAAAACCCCCAAAAAACAGAAGTGTTAGACTTAAAATAGTAACCACCTATTGTAATGATAGTTGCTATTGTTGAAGCTACCCACAGGGGGCGCTCTGGAATCAATAAGATATACAGAGTAGAAGAAGAAGTTATTGTGGTAGAAAGAATAATAAACAGCTAGCTGAAGCTAGCACCAGGAGCAATTCTTGATGTTTTATTCATAGAGGAATAAGAACATTACATGGTACCAGGAGACGGGTTAAGAATAAGAAGCAACGCAACAAGATGGATGCAATAAAACCGCCAAGTCCGTTGAAACTGACTGGAAACGTGGATGCAAGTTGGAGGACTTTCAAACAGCAGTTCAAACTGTATATTGCAGCTGTCGGAGTGGATCGACGGGCAGATGAAAGGAAAATAGCCATGCTGCTCACCATCGCCGGCACAGAAGCAATAGAGGTCTTCAACACTTTTGTGTTTGCTCAGCCCGAGGACAAAGATAACTTTGATGAAGTCATGAAGAAATTTGACGAGCACTGTCTGTCAAAGAAAAATGAAACATACGAGAGATACGTCTTTCGCTCACGCTTACAGCATCAGGGTGAGTCATTTGATACTTTTCTCACAGACCTCAAGATCAAAGCTCAGTCCTGCAATTTTGGTGATCTCAGAGACTCTATGATACGAGATCAAATAGTGTTTGGAACTAATGAGAAGAAGCTCCGAGAGAAACTGTTGAGAGAAACAGAACTAACGCTGGAAAGTGCTATAAAGATAAGTCAAGCCAGTGAGCTAGCACGACAACATGTACTGACGTTTAGAGAGCCTGTTCAAGGAGCAGCGCAACAGGAAAATGAGGCAGTGAATGCAGTGTCGATTAAAAGAAAGCCATGGAGTAAATTCAAAAACAACGACAACAAAAACAGAACGTGTGACAATGAAATGTTCACTTGCAAGAGATGTGGAGAGAAACACAGACCAAAACAATGTCCCGCATATGGAAAAAAATGTGCAAAATGTAAAGGACAAAACCATTATGCAAAAATGTGTCTCTCCAAAAACAAGGGACAAAAAGTACACACTGTGCAGGAAGACACAGATGACAGTGATGATCTAAGTGAAACATTTTTCATTAAGATGGTGTCACATGAAGAAGATGTCAATGCACAGTCTTCAAGACATAACACTGGCCAAAGTGTTAGTTCAGTCACAGATGATAAATGGACTGCTCCACTGTTAGTCAATGGGACATTGGTAACATTTAAAATTGACACAGGGGCCAAAGCTAACTTGATCAACGAGAAGGATTTCAAGGCACTGACTGAGAAGCCTAGAAGATTTACAGAGAAAGTCACGCCGCTGAGGGCCTACAATAACCAGCCAATACAAACAAAAGGAGGATGCAGACTTAAAGTGACAGCAAAAGGCAAACAGCATAACATTTTGTTCACCATCGTGCCTGATGGACACGAGTCACTTTTAGGAGATAAAACATCTGAGGATTTGGGACTAGTAAAGAGGATCTATCAGATTAATACTGACACCATGAAAGAAGCCAAACAAGGCAAAAGACAGGAACACCAAGGGCATGAAGGAAGTTCAGACATTATCAGTAAATTTCCTTCAGTCTTCAAAGGACATGGAACATTGCCTTACACCTACAAAATCCAGCTCAAGGATGATGCCGTGCCTGTGGTGCATGCCCCAAGGAGAGTGCCTGCTCCATTACGGACAAGTTTGAAAAAAGAGCTTGAAAGAATGACTCAAATGGGTGTCATTGAACGAGTGGAAGAGCCCACAGACTGGGTGAACTCTATCACTTGTGTCAAGAAAAAGAATACAGGTGCCTTAAGAGTCTGCCTTGATCCCAAAGATCTAAATGAAAATATTAAAAGAGAGCATTATCAGATCCCTAAGAGAGAGGAAATAATGAGTGAAATGGCAGGAGCTAAGTTTTTTAGCAAACTGGATGCATCACATGGATTTTGGCAGCTGAGGCTAGACCCAGAAAGCAGCAGGTACACTACCTTTAACACGCCATTTGGGCGTTACTGTTTCCTGAGGCTCCCATTTGGAATTAAATCAGCACCAGAGATCTTCCACAGGGCAATGGAGTCCCTGATCGAAGGGCTGGAAGGCACCAGAGTCTACATAGATGACCTCGTAGTCTGGGGAAATACAAGGCAACAACATGATGAAAGGCTGGAGAAACTTTTGTGGAGAGTTAACAAGAATGGACTTAAACTGAATAGAGACAAGTGCCTCTTTGGTCTTTCAGAGATGACCTTCCTGGGAGATAAGGTTACAAGTGAAGGGGTGGAACCTGATCAGTCAAAGGTACAAGCCATATTGGATATGCCAGCACCCACTGACAAAAAAGGTGTCTTGCGAGCAATGGGGATGATCAACTTTCTGGGTAAGTTCATTCCTAATCTTACCTCCAAGACAGCATGCCTAAGGGAGCTGCTACAGCACAACACTGTTTTCGATTGGACGGCCCGGCATGAGAAAGAGTGGAAAAAATTGAAGGAAACTGTAACTACAGAGCCGGTCTTGACATTCTTTGATCCATCAAAGCCAACAAAAATTTCAACAGATGCCTCAAAAGATGGCTTGGGAGCAGTTCTGCTCCAAAGGAACAAAGACAAGTGGCAACCTGTAGCATATGCGTCCAGATCAATGACAGAAACTGAACAACGCTATGCTCAAATTGAAAAAGAGACTTTGGGCTTAGTGTTTGGGTGTGGAAAATTTCACAGCTATGTATATGGATTACCAACCTTTACAGCAGAGACTGATCACAAACCTCTCATCTCGATCAGAAAAAAGAACCTCAACGACATGTCACCCAGAATTCAGCGCATGATGATGGTGTTGCAGCGCTATGATTTTGAGCTGATCTACACGCCTGGGAAATATATCGTACTTGCGGATGCTTTATCCCGAGCGCCAGCACCAAGTGGTGACAGGTTAGTCAGCGCTACAGCCGAGGAGGCTGAAACACATGTAAACATGGTAACTGCCTCACTCCCAGCATCAGATGTCATGTTGCAGCAAATTGTACAGGAGACGACAAAAGATCCAGTGCTGCAGAAAGTATCCCACCTTATACAGAATGGGTGGTCAAAAGGAGTCTGTCCAGGGTTCTACTCTGTGCGAGCTGATTTATGCATGGCTAATGGGCTGGTGCTGAGACAAAACCAGATTGTCATACCGCAATCCATGCGGAAAGACATGCTTCAGCGTATCCATGAAGGACATCTTGGAGTGGAGAAATGTAAAAGGAGAGCGAGAGAAGCAGTTTACTGGCCAGGCATCAACAGGGATATTGAAGAGATGATACAGAAATGTGAAACATGTCTCAAACATCACTACAAACAAACAAAAGAGCCAATGCTGGCAGCAGACCTACCCACTGCACCATGGCAAAAGGTAGGCACGGATTTATTTCATCTGGATGGCAAGGACTATGTTTTGGTGATTGACTACTATTCTAATTATCCAGAAGTGGCACAGCTTTCCAGTACATCAGCACAGTCAGTCATCACACACATGAAGGGCTTTTTTGCCAGACATGGAATTCCACAGTGTGTCATCAGTGACAATGGTCCACAATATGACTGTAGAGAATTTAGTGACTTTGCAAAACAATATGGATTTCAACATATCACCTCTAGTCCCTTGTATCCCCAAGCGAATGGACAGGCAGAAAAAGGAGTCCAAATAGTAAAGAGATTGTTCAAAAAAGCAAGAGACAGTAAGACCGACCCTTACCTGGCTCTGCTAAGCTACAGAGCTTCATCCCTGGAGTGTGGGGCATCACCTGCTGAGCTACTCATGCATCGCAAGCTCCGCACCACACTTCCACACATTTCCAAGGAAAATGACAATGCACATGACAACAAGCTGACCGACAAAAGAATGAAACTCAAGCACAGACAGAAAGGGAACTATGACAAAACTGCAAGGTGTCTGGAACCGCTTCAGGAAAGAGATGTTGTGAGGATTGCAGGTCCAGATTTCTGGGACAAAAAAGCAACAGTTCTCAGCGAAGTAGGGCCCAGATCGTTTGCTGTTCAGACAGAGAATGGACAAGTGTTAAGAAGAAACCGGAGAAGTCTGTTAAAGACACAGGATGTTAAACATCAGGACACAGAGACTGGAACTGAACAACGAGGTGCTAACCCTGTTGAGCACCACAGTGAGCCTCCTTCAACTTCCCCAATGTCTGAGATACTGAGAAGGTCTACCAGACCTAAGAAACCTACAGAGAGGCTCATAGAACAAGTGTGAACTGTTGTGGTAAAGAATTGTTAAAAAATAATAATAATAAATCACAAGTAAACAACGGATAATAATTCATTTAGAATAGTAATTGTTCACACTTAATTGATACCTGCTGAGTTATGTGTTATTGACTGTTCAAGCTGTCAAAGGTGAAGAGTTCTAATGTGCTTGAGGGCTGTATGGGATTAATTTGGTTCATTCTGGAAGATGTAAGGTATACATTTGGATTTATTTTGTTTGACTTGTGCTACAATTTTTGGTTATAAAAAAAAAAAGAATACTACTGAATGTAGCTTGTTGCACAATTTATAACATGTTGAATGTTAGACAAGAATGTTCAGATGTTACCGAGTAACAGTTCTCTTTGGAATTGTGCTTATTATAACACCAACCTGTTTGGAAAGGGGATGTAATGATAGTTGCTATTGTTGAAGCTACCCACAGGGGGCGCTCTGGAATCAATAAGATATACAGAGTAGAAGAAGAAGTTATCGTGGTAGAAAGAATAATAAACAGCTAGCTGAAGCTGGCACCAGGAGCAATTCTTGATGTTTTATTCATAGAGGAATAAGAACATTACACCTATTTTAAAGTTAGGTAAAAACAACCTCAGAGTGTTGTAAGTAAAAAAGTTTTCCAATATTTTTGAAGCCTAGTTTATGGTCATAACATTGTTTTTTGTGTAGATGAACAATGACGTCACCAAAATTGAGGCCAAAATGTGGCAAGTGCTTGCAGTTACCTGTCTTTGAACCCACAGCGCTTTTGTCATGTGTAAAATCTGTCCAAATATTTTGTGCGTTTTTAATTTGGGGCATAAATTTTTTCGAACCAAACTGAATTTTCCAAATAAACAGATCTGATCAGTCAGACGACTGCATTTGGCAACAAGTGCGCTGTAGCTCGAAACACAAACCGGTACTGATTATACAAAAAATTATATAACAGTATTTTACCTCAGACACACAGCCAGACTTTGCTCAGGGTCAAACGGCTCTCTGAAATAATTTCTCTGCCTCCTCAGATGTGCTCCCAACTCTGCCAACAAGAGCTCAAACTGCCCCACTGACATCCTCAAATATGTACTAAAGCGGCCACGAAACAGCTTCAGCTCATGGATAAAACCATGAAATTCTCCCTGCAGCTGATAGGTGTTCGCTTTAATTTTTCTGCAGATTGCATAGGGTTGTGTGTAACAGACTTAATTCTACCTGAATACGATTATGAACATAGAATTTTATTTGCAATTTATAATATTCATATTGTTAAATTAGTACTTTAAATTAGTATCTTGTTGAGGCTCTCAATGTACTTAAGAAGAGGAATGCTCTGAGGGATGGAGCTGTCTGCTGAGTGTGTGAACATCATCCTTATGACAGCTTATGGTAAAGAGAGAAGGCGTTAAAGGGCTTATTGAGCATACGGCAACTCTCAGAAGACTTTCTTTGAAATCCCTTCCCTCCGTTTTCTCTATAACTGCACAAGTCTTGCCTAGTTTATATTCCCAAAGCATCGCCACGTGTCTCTCTGTGACCTCACTCTAAGGGGGGCATTATAGACTCCGCAGGGGGATCGGTGGGGGTCAGAGCCAGCATTTAACCCTCTGTAGCCTTAGTAGCCACTCTCTCTCCTGGACACCTGCTCTTTTTTCATACTGGGAGCCAGCGTCTCACTCAGAGGTGATATAGTACCAAAGGTAAAGATATTTTTGAAAGAGAAAACAAAGACAGAGGTATTATAATTCTGACTGACTATAGAAAAGAGATATCAGGCAAGAAATAGATTTATTATCAGTATAATTACCAGTGAGGGGCAAAAGAGAAGAATACTGCTCAGACACAAGTTAAGATGCTATTTTACTTACAAACAACCTGTATTTCTACTCGAAACTCGCAACTGTATGAGGTCCCAATCCCTTGCCAGAAAGACAGACTGAGAGAAAACAGAACTAGAGGAGCCAAGAGGGAGGAGGTTCATAGAGGATTTGGGTCATAGATTGCCAAGAGGGATCCTATTGTGTGTGTGTGTGTGTGTGTCAGAATGTGTGAATGTGTATGTTTACCTTTTTTTCTATCTTTGGGTGCTCTCACATTTCCCTATATCGGTTACAAAACCGAGTCCTTGCTAAAAAAGATTATGCTTTTAATACTGTTTTTTCTGTTTTTCGCAAAGGAAAACACATGGGATCATTTAATGGGGGCAATAAGTTATTATAGTTATTTAAGCTCAGCGTCATTTTATTTTAAACATATATTTCAAAATCAGTTTTAGACACTCCTGTGGGCCATATTGAAGCATCCCAGACATATTTGGGATGATTGACAGTCATTACTGAGTCGAATCGGGTAGCTCTGACGTTTGAACCAATATTTGTACCAGACAACACCTTTTTTTAGTACTTTACTCATTCTAAATACTAAATCTGTGGTTTACTTTATGACATGTTAGGTTTGCACGCTCATGAGATATTTCAGTATTGTCATGGTCTGCGGTGGGTGGCTGGAATTTCCATAAGGCTCCTGAACTGACCTGGGATCCGCCCCTGGGCAGGGCCAACTCCAGCTCCCGCACACCTGGAGCCTATTGCAGACAATCAAGCCAGAGGGATTTAAACCACACGTTGATGTTCATTCACTGCCAGTTCGTCATCAACACATGTTGGTAACAGGCCGTATACGTTAAGTTCTTGCTGTGATTCATCCTGTTAACACGACTCTCTTGTGCTACAGTTGCTGTATCCACCTTGGCTCACACTCCACCTCTGGACTCAGGATACCTAGTAATCATTCTGGAAATCTCTCTGTGCCTCACCTGCCTGCCCTCCTGCCATCACACTCCATCTGAAGCCCCGGATCTCAGGCCAGCTTTTCCACGCCACTCAGCCTCCCCTGGATCTTCATCACCCCCCTCTCAACACTCCAGGTCCCTAACTGCAAGTAAGAATTGCTGCTCTTACAACTGGCCACTGCAGAGCTGCCTTCACTACCTACCTAACTCCTATATCCTCTTCCTTCAGTGTGACTGTTCCCCACTCAGCTCCGTTCCGCATCTCAGGCCTCATTCCCTCGCCATAGCCACGTTCCCCAGGCCACGCCGCACCAAGACTCCACGTCTCGCTGTTTTTTGTCTTTGCCACATTTTTCTCTTGCACTTAAACCTAATAAATTGTTGCATCATCTGCTGTCTCCGCTCTGGGTTTCTGCACCTGAGTCCTGTTCAGTACCGGCCACCCGGCCACGTGACAAGTATAGCCTGTGTATAAATGCTATGTTAAAATGTCAACTAAAACCACAGTGGAAAGAAAAAGCACAGTTTCTCTGACAACTTATTCTACAACCTAATTATCTGAAGAGATGTTGATGAAGCTATCAATGAGTCCCTAAACGTTTCATCACCATCATCATCATCCAAGACTTCAGATTCTTATCCACTGGCAACAGACATGCTAATGTTAGCTAACATTAGCATGTCCTTTGATAAATGTCCTTTGATAAATTTGACTTTCATGCTGTTAAATACAGCACACTCTTCAGCTTCAGCTGTATGTTACGTTTGGTCAGGTGTTCATTGATTGAATGTGTTGCCAAAGCCAGATTTTCATTTTGCACTTTAAAGGTTGCAGCGAATGTTGTTTGCATCAAGATTTGAAAAGTGTAAGCACACCAGAGACTGCTTCCAGCTCACCACTTGCAATGTGTTTTTGTTGTTCTTCAACACCTCACAGGAATAACGGGTCATTATCTTGTTACCTTTCTTCTTCTAATCTAGATGTGGTCAAACTTCGTCACTGACTGATTTAGTGCGACCATACCGAGTTCATACCACGCTCTATTACTGAGTTTATAATGGTTAAAGAACTGCAATGAACATTTAAATACATACTAACAAACAAAGTTTGCTTTGGTGTTAAATCAAGACCTGTATACTGGTTAGTTTACCAGAACAATACTGACTTTGTTAGAAGTACAATATACACATGTAAAATGAACAGCTTCATAAAATGTCTCAAGACACTATCATGGTCAGCCGAACTTTATTAGCTGGCTTGTTTTGTTAACTCAATCGATAATCAGCGGCTGCTCAGCCGCATGTGCGAATTTTAAGGTCACTCAGCTGAACTGTCAAATTTACAAATGTGTACGATTGCGGGATTTGTGTCAAATATTTGTGTACGCCACGTAGATGTTGGCACTCACAGTCCCTTAGGCAATGTTTATGCAAACTTTCATCAAGGTTGGTTTACTTGTCTATGGATATTGGGTTCTCGCTAATAAAAACATTTTCATACACACACACATAAACAGTATCCTCTATTGCAGGGTCACAGTACACTGGGTCAGCCAAAAACCACAATGTCTGGAGCGCTGATCTGTAACTGTTAAGGGCCTTGCACAAAGGCATGCTTTTGGCAGTGATGTTAGGTGCTGTGGGTGAAATGCCAGTCTGTCTCTAAGTGCTGGCCCGCGTCCAACCAACACCCTCGAGGTCGAGGGGGTGATTGGACCACTGACCTGCAGAGTGATGATCAGCCTGTATAAGTGCTGGGATAAAGAGGCATCATCCATCTGCATTTAATGTGAATGTGGTTAGTGAAGCGATCAAAACTGACAAGTAGCTGAAATCTGTAACCTTTTGGCTGGATTTAGGAGTTTGATGGAGTGTTTAAAGTTTAGAAACAGTGGAGTGCACTTATTTTGCAGCTCTCACGAGAAGTCATTCTTGCAGATAACACATTTACAGAGCTCCGGCATCTGTCTGTTATTTTCTGAAGTAAACTGCTGAGATTCACCGGACGTTTCCTCTGTTTATTTGCTGTTTATTCAGGGGGAGGTGATGACCCACTACTCTGAACTGTCACCACATGACCTCGCAATGACATCGCTGTGGGATATGGCCTGTGGACTCAGCATATCAGCACCCATCTTCTGTCAGTCATATCGGCTAGGAGGGGGACCCGCGGTCAGAGGTGACACTTAAAGGTTTTCTTTTTGCCGCACTCTGTCAGCACCGTGTCTGAATACTTGTAAATATTGTTTTGACTTGAGAAAATAACATCCTCATGGTTTGGTAGCTGAGTTAACTCAAGGACTGCATTTGCTCGTATCTTTCCTCTGGAAGACAGATTTCAGCTCTGATTATAACTTGTGAAAGGCACAGCATTGAACACTACTCGCTCCAGGAAGAGTATTCATGAGTAATCAGATATTTCTGAGAGATTTTGGAGAAAGAACCCGAACCAGATTGCATGAAAAAGTGGCTTACGGACAAAATCTGCTCTTGTCAATTGAGTTGTCTTTCTTTCTATTTTGTATCATTTAATCTGCGTTTATCCATGGATGTTCCTGACCTGAACTTTCTTCTTTCACACCAGTGCAGTTTAAGAGTCTGTGGATCATTTGCATGTAATTGTTGAATTGAGTTAGAGATCGGAGGGAAGGTCAGCGCACGGGCCAGTTTTATCGAGAAATTTCATAGACTCAGATTTGGTTATGGTGCTTCATTAGCACAGAATGAAGCTGTTGAGAGTTTCTCAGCTGGCCTGGAAGCACACATTAATAGACTGGAATCAAATCGAAGGGTAGAAAATGTGAGAAAGCTCTGTGGGAGAGAACAGTCGGGGAGCAACTTTTCAAGTCTGAATCAAAGTTCATTGACTGCATTTATATTACTCCGCTCGCATTTGCTCCGAAAAGAAATGCACACACAACTTTCTGAACTTTGGGACAAAAATATGCACAGTATGGGTGCACAAGCTATTTAAACATATTTATTATAATTGCAGCACATTTCTCATTTTCTCTTGATTGCTGTTTTAATTTGCATTATGGGGCATATTTGTCACCTTCTCTGATTACCATTATAGCCTTGGGAGTCATGGCTACAGCTTTGACTTTTCGGTGTTATGCAAAGAACTGTCATGGCTGCGTCAACATCTGTGAGTGCTGCGATAGTTTAGGCTAATGTTTTAATTGGTTCCCGAGAACAGAGGGCAAGCCAAATTGCTTTGATGTCCCAGAGGCTTTCTCTCTTAATGAGATATTCTCCCCTCTCAGGATCAGAGGGGTCCTGACCCGTGTGTCGTCACCGGGATATTATTGTAGCACATTCGCCTCTTTCTGATAGAGTACACTGAGAGGTTAATGAAAACAGAAGTCAAGGAGATGTCTGTACATGCAGAGGGAAGTGCAGGTTTTGAGCACGTCCTACTGTAACGGAGAACAAAAGAGGCAAAGGAACAAAGGTGGATTACTGATAGCGTGAAGTATCACATGCACCCGCGCGCTCCATACAGTCCAGACGAGGTTTCTTCTTGCCGGTTTTGCTGTGAATAAAACCGGAAGCTATTCTGGATCCCTTTAAAACTGACAGCACAAAAGATTTTAAGATAGATTTTAAATTAGATTTTTCAAAAACCCTCTGTGTGGTCCCCTTGTGTGGCCGAATCCACTGCAAGGTCCATCCTCACCTTTCATCGGTTAATAAAAGAGAAGACGCGAAAGAACAGGGCAAGATAGAGCCGAGACGCTGATGTCCTTCACCTGTGCTCACCCGTGACAAAGGCTCTTTAAACAGGGGCGGACAAATGAGAAAAGATTAGAATCGGAGTGGGCTGTCAGTGTCGAGTGGGTCCATTTCCTTTTCGGTCTCTTCACTGTGACAACTGGGGGGAAAGAAAGGAAACACGAATGGGAAGAAAAGAAGACAGTTACACGGCCATACTCGGCCTAAGGCCTTTTTTTTTCATTGTTCAAAGGTTCTTTTGTTTATACCGATGATGAAACATAGATATCAGAGATATGGGAAGCAGTCCTACTCTGCTGATAACAGCATATATGACACCTACCTCCTCCCCGCCAGCGAAATAAAGATACAGCAGATACCTAGCTGAGAACTTATTCTCTCTGCCTCAGGCCCCACACCACCACCTTCTCCTGCTAAATCCTCCTCTATAAGCAGCTAAATTGATCTGATACACCTTGTTTAACCCCCTGAAGGATCTGTTAGATTAAGAATGAACTGATGATATTACCCAACAATCCATTCAAAAGTGAACCCAGATGATAACCTCATTTCCAGGGAAGAAAAGGAACACACTGTTAAAGCACTCTGGGTAATAGCTTGTGGGTGAATGTATTTTCATTGCTGAAGGGGATTTGACTTTATCAAGAGATCTTAAAGTCCCCGTACTTAAACAAATTCTGTTTTTTTGTGTGCTGTTTGTACTTACTACTTTATCATCTTTCAAAGAAAAAAAATAACAGTACAGTATTTATGTGTTTTTGTATGTGTGCAGGAATGTACAATCGGATTCTTGATGAGTGCTTTGTTCTTACTACTGTCACTAACCAGTTTTCTCATTTTATATAATTACCGGCCATTTTATTAGGTATAACTATTCAACTGCTCACTGACACAAATGTCTAATTAGCCAGTCATATGGCAGCAACGAGCATCAGAAAGTGAGCATCAGAATTGGGAAGAAGTGTAATTTAAATGTGTGGCTGTTGGTGCCAGATGTACGGTGGCCCTGAGAGGCCAAACAGACTGAAACTTAAGAAAACACCAGCAATAAGAAAAATGCTGCAAAAACACACAAAATACAACAGAAATAGGAAAAAAGAAAACAGAAATTGGAAAAAAAAAGATTTTCAAAAGCACAAGGGAAGTGTTTCTGGGGAGACAATAACCCGACGGACCAGTTGCAGGAACCCAAAACATGGTAGGCATGTTTTATCATGATTCATATAATACTGATGATGGATTTTAATGCTAATAGTTAGGCTAACACACTTACCTCTCATCTTTTCTTTCCTCACAAAACCGATAAATCCTCCACTTCTTTTAAGTGTTTCCCAGTGCAATTCTTAGCATATTTTGGTTTCTTCAACTGGTCCGTCGGGTTATTGTCTCCTCAGAAACACTTCCCTTGTGCTTTTGGAAATCAGTTTTTTTTCCCAATTTCTGTTTCCTTCCTATTTCCTTTGTTGTTTTTCCTATTTCCGTTGTGTTTTGTGTGCTTTTGCAGCATTTTTCTTATTGCTGGTGTTTTCTTAAGTTGCAGTCCGTTTGGCCTCTCAGGGCCACCGTACAGATGGGCTGATCTGAGGATCTGAGTAACTGATAATCTGAGTTAAAATACCTAGGGCCAAGCATCCAAAGCAACAGACATCACATGAGAGATGAAAAAGGTGAAAAAGAGTGCATTCAGGGGAAAGTGGGTGGCACTCGTCTCCAGGAGCAAGAGTGAAACGGAAGGTATAGGAGATAGCTGTGGGACTATGATGTATGGTTTGAAGATGGTGGAACTGACAAAAAGACAGAAGGCATTGTTGGAGGTGGCAGAGTTTAAGATGTGAAGATTTTAACTAAGAGTGACCAGGTTTATAAACGAGAACATTACAGGGACAACCCAGCTTGAGCAGTTTAAGAGTTAGAGACGCTCAGGTAGTGTGGCCATGAGGAGAGGAGGGATTGTAGATATATTGGACAAAGGATGCTGAAGATGGTGCTACCAGGTGGGAGGGAAAGAAGACAACCACAGAAAAGGTTTAAGAATGTAGTGAAGGAGGACATGGACATGGAGATGGTTGGTGTGACATAAGATGATTCAAGGGATAAGGTTAAAGTGAGAAGCCGAAGAGCAAACATGCAGTGAATAGCCAGAATAGCCAGTCTGCTTTGCATTGATAGGAAAACAAAGGTAATAGAATTGAATTGGAGAAATGAAGGGAATTGTGTCCACTAAAGCAAAAATGGCAACTGAAGAAAGTGAAACAATAGTCTTCAAACAATAAAATACAAAACAGGCACAGAGAGACAAATATTCCATGGAGGATTGATGATAGTTGAAACGTATGTGCTGATATACACAAGACGGTGAGTATGTCGCCTGACACACGCACCAAGTCTAGCTCGGGTTTAAAAACAAAGAAAGACATTTTTTAAAAATCAAATTTGATGGAAAAAGACAGCAGATGAAGAAGCTAGAGGAAAAGGACCACCTGATCCGTCAGCCCAAGATGAGAAACTCACCACAATTACTGGACAAGCATCCATAAGTGGGATAGCCTTTTAACAAGAAATGTGGCGGAAAGTGATGTATTCCAGCATGGATGAAAGGGCATCATTTCATGGTCATTTTAATACGTTTAGCCAACACATTAGTAAATTGAAGGTATTAAATATTGTCTTCTGTTAAAAACCTTTTTAATGAATACAGTTGCCAAGCATTTACTTGAAAGATGCATGTTTACATTTTCTAAGACGACCGGGCATTCATCACTCCTGTGTGCACACGGTCTGATGCTGTCCTAGATTTGTACATTTGTAAGATTTCTCTGTAAAACAGGGCGCGCTGTTGTCACTGAGGCCCAGTGAAAAGCGCTTCCTGTTTGCTCTGATTCACCAAAAAAATACTACTGTCATCTTCAAGACATGATAATTGCCATAAATTATTGGCACAATTAAAACAATATATTAGCGAAAACAACTTGTGGATGAATCCTTTCTGCTTGAGTGACATGACTGATGTACCTGTTGTTGCTGCCGTTATTCCTGCTGTGTTTGCTCTGCTGCGGAGACTGCTCAGCGCCCTAGCTGGAGCAGGTAGCCGCTTTGACTGACATGCTGATTTGGTGCATTCTCCATTGCTGTTCCTCTCCACCAAGCCGAGAAAATTAGATCTACAGTCACTGTGCTAATGTCAATCAAAATGCCTCTGGTGCTTCCATTGTACGGCAGCGGCTGTTTTTGTGCAAGCATCTCCAGTGTTTCCGTGTGTTTATGTGTCGGCATATGTTAGTGAGTTGAGTGTGTGTTTGCTGCAGCTCTGTGCTCGCAAAATGAGTGCAGTGACCTGCAAAGGGAAGGTCGTACAAAGACATGCTACCTTGTAATGCAGTTTGGAGTAGGGGGCTTGGCTAGCTCACCGTGCTGCTAATCTAATAGAGCTCATTCATGCTGACGGCAGGCAAGTCTGAGTCTGGTTGGGAGGTAAAACTTGTGTGTGTGTGTGTGTGTGTGGGGGGGGGGGATAAGAAATCAGTATGGCTGCTGACTCTGAGAACAGTTCCTGTGGTATTTTAAGTGTAAAACGGATCGGGCGAGCAGAGAGGGGGAGCAGATTTTCACGGCGGGAACAGTCTGTCACAGCTGGCCTACTCGCTGTCTCATAACCTCATATGGCTTCTCGCCTCATTGGCTCTGCATCACCGCATATCACGACCGGGGCTGAGCGCTTGTGCATGTAAGAGTGCGAAACAGTATTTTAATTCTGATTGCTGTTTGCGTATTATCGTAGACGGGGGGAATGTGGGTGCTATCGCCTATCGACTCGGCGACGGTTCACCGGGGAGATTCATCTCAGAGCTTATCCAGAGACAGATACAGTCATTACAGTGCAGCACAGAACCACGGAGAAACACTGCGCCACAACACAGAGCTCTGACCCAGATCCGAGACGAAGACTGTTTTTCATCTTCTCCCTCTCTCTCTTTTTAGAACAAAGGCTCATCTAGCCCTCAGATATATGCCTCCATTCCACTCATTTGTGCATTTCCACCATTTTCTACTATTTCTGTGTTTTTGGATTCTTTGAGATAAAGTCCCTGTGGTGGATGAGGATGCTCTCCGGAGTCTAATTGACGAAAGGGTGCTATCCGGTTATAGCATGCTCTCCAATTAGGAAAAAATATAAGGAAAAAAAAAACACAAGTACACTTGGCGAGTATGCATATGAGCGAGTCTATAAGACAGAAACTTCCCCTTTAATCAAACTGCTCTCTGGAACTTTCTCCTGGTTTGTTGGAGCATGGCTCATATTTCATCAAGTATTTCTAAGCGTGTCAGATATGATCGACCTCGTCCAAGGGCTCCGTACTTCGCTCTGCATTATTCTCCCAAGATTCTTTTTGATTCTTCATGGAAAATTAAATTAGCATAAAATCAATTAATACATTAATTAGTAGTCTTTAATTACACTAACTGGAGTATAGTTTTTACTTCCAATTATTTATTCCATAATTAATAGAGTGTAATTAGCGCAGCTGTTATAAATATTAAACACCAGTATAATCCCACTAGGTGAAGTGGACATCTGAGGTTTATTAACAAGTAGCGGGGACCGATAGCGGGTTTGTTGACTCCCTGAGCAGCCAATAGTACAACAGAGGGATCTACTTTGACATCTTAGCTAATAGGGAACATGGCCTCTCATTATGCATTGTAGTCTGCAGTTAATTGATTTTAATCAGGCTAACTGTGTGAAGTTTTGCCTTCCTTCATGGGGACACATGTTAATTTCTTCCTTCGTGCAGACCTGTGATGCATTGTCAGCCGTAATGCAAATAGCTACGTGAATTTTATTAGACAAATCTATCGCACGCACAAAAAACAGATCTCACAACACCCCAGTGTTTTTTAATAGTAACCGAGATTCTTTTCATGGTGATTAAAGTTATTCATTATTTTCTCCAAGACAACTTTAAAAGGAGAGGCTGCATGTAATTTGCTCACTGCAGACATAATTAACTCTTCTTTTTTTTTTTTTTGTGCAAAACTTTAAAAGATAGTCAATTATAAAATGTGATTTAATATAGTCTTCATTTTCTTATTAATCATCCTTTAGACTTTCTGCTCCTGCTCTGCACTTTCTGAAATGTGCAAACGAAGTGAATGGTGTACATTTAAGGTGCTGCCACAGCTTTGCAGGGTTTTGCTTCTTTTCCATCTCCTCTCTGCCTCGCTTTCGCTTCCACTCGCATCCACTGCTTCTCTTATCTAGCTGCTGGGACGGCAGCTGAAGGTGATATGGCAGCTAATTAGCAGAATTATCAGTGACCCCGTTAACAAGCCCGTCATTTAAACCTGTGCTTCTCCTCTGAGAGTCCAACACTTCTGCCTGGAGCCCAAAGAGAGGGAGGGGAGGAAGAGCGTAAATGATTGAATAAAAAAGATGCATAAAGACAGATAGAGAGCGAGGAGACAGACACAGTGACAGACAACAGGACAGACAAGGAGAAAGATGTGAAATCAGCAGATGTCTGTGTGCTGGATTGGGCCAAGAGGATCAGAAGAGAATAGTGCAGCATGGTGAAACAACCTCAGTCATGAACTGACATTTGAGAGGTTGAATACCACACAAAGACGACAGAGAGGTGGCGTGGCACTGCGGAGTAAATAGAGACGTTTGGCACTGATGGCTTAATCTGGGAGAGCATTTTCCAGGGAAAAGAGCAGAGGAGTAATGAATAAAGGCGATGAATAGGCCGAAGTGATGATTTGAGTGTAAATGAGGATGGACAGCCGTGCTCCTCCTGTGCTGTCCTCACTTCTGAGTCTCTGACAGCCCACAGCATACAGATGGCACTGCTAATTACACACTGCAAAGGGAGAGGGGCAGCTTCTGCTTTCTCGCTCAGCAAAACCTAAATCTAAACGATGCAACTGCGCTAGTTTTCGTGCACGTTTGTGCGCTTTCTTCAGCTGTCTTGCTGACATGTGTCTTTTTAGCTGCTAAAACTGTCTCGTGTCTTTGTGATAAAGGGAGAACCATTTCAGATGACTGCCACAGTTGGACATCTCATTAGTGTCCAAACAGACGGAGGGACAAACGCGCACAGAAAATACACAACGACGTTTGGTGTCTAAAAGCACAACGCTGCACATGTGCGCTTTGGGTACATGTGAAAGGCGAGGTAGAATAAAGTTCTGTATGGGGAGATCAAAAGTTTTCTAACGGGAACTGATTTGTTGGATAAATATAATAAAAATAAATAAAAAAACAGGGTTAAAACTCCAGCAGACATCTATTTTATTCCAAATGCAACAGAGGAGCAAATGGTGCACCTAATCAGCCAGTCCAACCTGTGAAAGAACACAACAAAGAAGTCAGTAGATTAAAAATGCAAACACAATCTGGAGTTGGAGATGTGCAGCCAGCAGCGCTTCATCTAACCGCTCATAGTGGCTGCTCCTTCTTGTTCCATTACTCACTACAATATTTAAAACTCATCCGCTTCCTAAGAAATGCTGAGAGTGACTGTCGGCGTGCTTCAGCGGGCTGATTTTTCATGAATCCCTCACATGTAGGTATGCAAATTGAATCCAGCTTGGAAACGCATCTAACACTGAAGGTTAATTACAGAATGTACAAACAGGGAGTGGTTCTAGCGAGATGCTCTTTATCGGTTTATCCGTATGAACGACTTTAGTTTTGTACACCACTCTACTACTGCTCCTTTGCAATAAATTCCATAGAATTCAGAACCACTTGTGCGGGGAGGGGAGGCCTTTCTGCCCTCCTCTCCCCGCACACCAGCACGTAACAACATACAATCTGTCATCTTAAAATAAAGAGTTATTCCCGGCAGAATGATCTTTCCTTAATTGCCCACAATCAAACAGAAAGTACAGTATACGACCAAAGTGCACGCCAACAACACTAAAACTTTTGAAAATAATAACACGGCAGAAATGAGACTGAAACAATGGGTAAAAAAAAAAGAAAAGAAAACTCAGAGGCTTCAGATGGCTGAGTATCAAATACAAATTATTCATGTACCAGTAACCCATTTAGTTGCATAACACCAGTGATTATGTATGCATAATTGCGCTTGTCAGAACAGAGAAAAGTCGGGAATATTTACTGGGAGAAGAATGGTGCTGGATGAAAGGATACCTCCACTTTATTCCCAGTCTCCTCTTGACTGCTTACTCTCACAGAAGCTGACCCATTCACAGTGTGTCTGTGGGGATTAAGCATCATCTCAGGTGATGTTCACTCTTTTTAATGACAGATCATCAGCCTTTTTTTATTGAAGTACAACACACTAACTTTCAAGCAAGGCTTACTTAATTGAAGAATTGTTCCAGAGGCTTCACACATAAAGCCAAAGGTTATTTATTCTGGCCAAACGTTTGGCTGGAGTTGGAGTTTATGCAGGCTAAATTTAGTAGGTGTGAGAACGGTATCCCAGGATCAAATTGGTAATCGACAGTATTTTGCTCAGCTAATCTGCTCCGGAGAAGGCTAAAATTCAGCAGATGAGCTCACAACCATTAAAGAAGCAGCTACTCGCAAGTCAGATTTCAGAGTGTACAACAAAGTGACAAATAATAAAGAGCAATCAATATTTTTCTACATTAGTCATATTGCATTGCTTGTCCACAGGTCTGGTTTTAGAACAGAGCATTTATCACACTAAACATAACGATGTTAGCGAGATTTAAATTCTGTACAGACGATCTCATTCTTAATGTGACTGACACTTTGTGATGATCTTTGGAAATAAAAACTAATCCCTCTGTTGTCTTCTATTAAAAGTGTGATCAAAGATGTTAATCAACATACATGATTATAAATGTACCGTTACAGTCATCAGATATGAAGTATTTGTCTTCTCTCCTTTCTTTTTTCTCAGTCTGAATGAGTTTATCCTGCATTCATAAGAGATCAAAGACATAAAAAGAAGAAAAGAAAAGAAAAGAAAAATGGGGCAATAGCTTTTCTTGCGTGTGTGTATCTATATCTATCTATATATATATATATCTATATCTATAGATATATAGATATAGATATATCTATATATATCTATATCTATATCTATATCAGTGTCTTTATATATACAACAACACCCAGCACGCCCCTGCGGGCGGTTTATCCTTCAAGCTCGGGTCCTCTACCAGAGGCCTGGGAGCTTGAGGGTCCTGCGCAGTATCTTAGCTGTTCCCAGGACTGCGCTCTTCTGGACAGAGATCTCCGATGTTATTCCCGGGATCTGCTGGAGCCACTCGCCTAGCTTGGGAGTCACCGCACCTAGTGCTCCGATTACCACGGGGACCACCGTTACCTTCACCCTCCACATCCTCTCGAGCTCTTCTCTGAGCCCTTGGTATTTCTCCAGCTTCTCGTGTTCCTTCTTCCTGATATTGCTGTCATTCGGAACCGCTACATCGATCACTACGGCCGTCTTCTTCTGTTTGTCTACCACCACTATGTCCGGTTGGTTAGCCACCACCATTTTGTCCGTCTGTATCTGGAAGTCCCACAGGATCTTAGCTCGGTCATTCTCCACCACCCTTGGGGGCATCTCCCATTTTGACCTCGGGACTTCCAGGTTATACTCGGCACAGATGTTCCTGTACACTATGCCGGCCACTTGGTTATGGCGTTCCATGTATGCCTTGCCTGCTAGCATCTTGCACCCTGCTGTTATGTGCTGGATTGTCTCTGGGGCATCTTTACACAGCCTGCACCTGGGGTCTTGCCTGGTGTGATAGACCCCAGCCTCTATGGATCTTGTACTCAGAGCTTGTTCTTGTGCTGCCATGATTAGTGCCTCTGTGCTGTCTTTCAGTCCAGCTTTGTCCAGCCACTGGTAGGATTTCTGGATATCAGCCACCTCCTCTATCTGCCGGTGGTACATACCGTGCAGGGGCCTGTCCTTCCATGATGGTTCCTCGTCTCCCTCCTCTTTCTTGGGTTTTTGCTGCCTGAGGTATTCACTGAGCATTCGGTCAGTTGGGGCCATCTTCCCAATGTATTCTTGGATGTTCGTTGTCTCATCCTGGACTGTGGTGCTGACACTCACCAGTCCCCGGCCCCCTTCCTTCCGCTTAGCGTACAGCCTCAGGGTGCTGGACTTGGGGTGAAACCCTCCATGCATGGTAAGGAGCTTTCTTGTCTTTATGTCAGTGGCTTCTATCTCCTCCTTTGGCCAGCCTATTACCCCAGCAGGGTACCTGATCACGGGCAGGGCGTACGTGTTGATGGCCCGGATCTTGTTCTTACCATTCAGCTGACTCCTCAGGACTTGCCTGACCCTCTGCAGGTACTTGGTGGTTGCAGCCTTTCTAGCGGCCTCTTCATGGTTCCCATTTGCCTGCGGGATCCCCAGGTACTTGTAACTGTCCTCTATGTCTGCAATGTTGCCTTCTGGTAGTTCAATCCCCTCAGTTCTGACTACCTTCCCTCTCTTTGATACCATCCGACTACACTTCTCCAGTCCGAACGACATTCCAATGTCATTGCTGTATAGCCTGGTAGTGTGGATCAGTGAATCGATGTCTCGTTCACTCTTGGCATACAGCTTGATGTCATCCATGTACAGGAGGTGGCTGACAACTGCTCCGTTCCGTAGTCGGTATCCGTAGCCAGTCTTGTTAATGATCTCACTGAGGGGGTTCAGGCCTATGCAGAACAGCAGTGGGGACAGAGCATCTCCTTGGTAGATCCCGCACTTGATGGTGACTTGTGCTATGGGCTTGGAGTTGGCCTCTAGTGTTGTACGCCACATCCCCATTGAGTTCCTGATGAAGGCTCTTAGGGTCCCATTGATCTTGTACAATTCTAGGCATTCCAGTATCCAGCTGTGGGGCATTGAGTCATAGGCCTTCTTGTAATCAATCCAGGCAGTGCACAGGTTGGTCAGTCTGGTCTTGCAGTCTCGGCTGATTGTTCTGTCTACCAGTAGCTGGTGTTTTGCGCCTCTGGTATTCTTGCCAATTCCTTTCTGTGTCCCAGTCATGTATTGACCCATGTGCCTGTTCATCTTAGCCGATATGATGCCTGACAGGAGCTTCCATGTAGTACTGAGGCAGGTTATTGGTCGGTAGTTGGAGGGGACCGGTCCCTTCTTGGGGTCCTTGGGGATCAGGACCGTCCGGCCTTCGGTTAGCAGCTGGTTCATTTGTGCTGCCAGACGCTCGGTGGAGTGCAGTCAGCTTCTTTAGCCAGTAGGCGTGAACCATGTCGGGCCCTGGTGCTGTCCACTCTTCATACTGGAGACCCTTTCTTGGATATCTGCCACTGTGATGGTTACTGGACCCTGTTCAGGGAGGTCGCTGTGGTCTGCCCTCAGATCCTCTAGCCACTGAGCATTGCCGTTATGGGTTGCGTCCTTCTCCCATATGCTCTTCCAGTATTGCTCCGTCTCCAGCCTTGGTGGTGCTGTTCTCTTATTATTGTTCCCTTGCCACTGAGAGTACACCTTTGCTGGTTCTGTGGAGAACAGCTGGTTTATTCTCCTGCCTTCTATCTCTCTGGTGTACCTCCTCAAGCGGCTGGCCAAGGCTGTGAGTCTTTGCTTGGCAGTTTCCAAGGCCTCAGGTATGGACAGCTTGCTGTATTTCTTATGCACCTTCTTTGTCGCACCTTTCTGCAACTCCGTTAGTTGGCTAACCTCCCTCCGTGCTACTTTGATCTTGCCCTCTAGCCTCCTTCTCCATGGAGGGTACTGCCCCTTGTGGCTGTTCAACTTGTAGCCAAGCATCTCACTGATCACTGCTGCCGTATTGTAGATCAGCTTGTTAGTGTCGGTAATCGTGGTTGCAGGTATTGTCCGTAGTGCTGCATTAACATCATCTAGCAGACCTTCTGAGGGTACTTTACGTAATCTTGGTAACCGGCTACGGGGGATCCAGGTTTCAAGCTTGGCCATTATCCTATTTTTCAGGTCAGTTCCTCTCGCACTCAACGATCCTTCTCCTATCGCACTTGGGGCTATGTACCCAATCTCAGGTGGGGGTGATGATATCTCCCCCCTGACCTGGCGTCCTGACTCCTCCTTGCCGTAGCATTTGTGTTGTACCTCGTCAATCTCTAGCTGTGAGAGCAGTCCCTTCTTTCGAATGTTGGAACACTGAGCTACTAGTTGTTTCGCCGTCATTGTGGATGTTGGGTATCGAAGAATCCATAGGTCCCTCATCCTATTCATGTAGCCGGGGTTACTTGCGTAGTAGCATTCCAACGCCCTGTTTTCGTCTCTTGCCCACCGATGCCTTCTTGTTCCGAGCCGGCATGCCTTCATATTTATCTGTCTCGCTCATGTCTGCGGTAGGCTCGCTTAGCATAGGGGGTCTAGCTTTAGGACCCTTACTGGATACAGACGCCCAAGGCAGGAATCGAACTTGCGATCCTGGGTTCCAAAGGCGTGTAGTCTAACCACTACGCTATCCAACTCTATATAGATATATATATATAGATAGATATCTATATATATCTATATATATATATATATAAAGACACTGTTTAGATAAGCTTTGCACTTTTTTGTGGCCGCTACCAAAGTTTCCTTTTGTTTCATACTAAGTACTTATGATGATATTCCTCATAACTAATAACTTTTCTTCTTTTATTTGAATGCTCTTGTTGCTTGATTGGAAAATTGAGTTAACTGAGGCTGTCCAGAGTTAAGCCAGACAGCCCAAGAGAGCCAGATTAAATTGCATCACTCTCGCTGGGATACAGACCCCTGGAGCCAGGCTAAGCAGCAGAGTGGCTAGCAATCTGAAATGGAAAGTTTCTGTATTGCAGACAGAATGATAATCCCACCAATAACATTTAATGCAAAGAGTAAGCCTGCTATAAACCAGTGGCCCTCCCTTGGGACCCGTAATACATTAAGCATCCGAAGACACAGATTACATTTAAGTTATTAGTGCTCTCCTATTGTAAAAGAAGTCTTCGCTCCAAATTACAATTTCATTATGAGACAAACTCTTAAAAATATGTCTTACACACCTTAAACACATGAAATGCTCACTATAAATATTATTCTTGCAGTTAAATATGTGTTAGTTGATCCCTCCCACATATTCTACTCTGCCAGGTTAATGCTTATTATTATTGTTTGAGGGCGGCACATGGAAGGATGTGTTCTTCTTCACAGGAAGAGCTCATAATGGTAATGGGAGTACGATGTAGTAATTGGGGTGGTGTAATACTCTGAAAACTACAATGTATTATAGTGAATGCTGTAGGTGGCTGGCTGAGCAAAGGGAGTGGTTGTTCAGGACCTTGGTGAGAAAGCCATTGCAGGTAAACCACAATCAGGCATCATCAGTCAACAGCAACAAAACCTGCAACATGCAGACAACACGTCTGCCATGGGAAATTAGACTTACACTGCCCTCTATTTCTCCCGCTGCCCTGCTGGGTGGTTTTCTCAGATTTCTTGTAACTGCACATTTCCTTTCTGTGTCTTGCTTGTTTAGTTTAAAGATGTTTAGACACAGTTGAGCCTTAAGGAACTGACTGAGTTTGCATTGTAGACACTTTCTGAATGAAGTGGAGGATATTGTATGGGGGACAGAATTCACTGAGAGACCGTACAAGCAATCATCTTGTGGCATTTATATAAAAAGAGCCATTCATCCTCGGAGAACTGCACAAAGTAAGGTCGGAAACTGCTCTAGATACTGAGAAAAATCTAAATTACAGCTTGTGCTCCTTGGCCTTTTTTTTGTGTGAATGCTCACAAGCCCTGAAAGTAGAGCATTTACTGTTGCAAATTCATGATATAAGCTCTCCTTAGATTTTGTTTTCTTTGCAGTCACTGCTGGCATCATGCAGTCAATACAGATACAATTAGAGGTCTCAGATCTGTAATCTCTTGGAATATGCAAGATGCAAAGACTTGCTCTGAACACTAAAAAAGGATGGGGGCTTTTATACAACAGAACAACAGTAGCACTTGAGCTAATTTGACATATTAATAGTTAGATGCTAATACTTCAGAAAGCTGCATTTGCATGATGTGGGAATTCTGGTTAATGAGCATCTTGTTTCATATGTGAACAATTTGTGGGCACTGGTGCAGTGCAGAGTCTAATTGCAGACAGCAGACTTGACTCGCTGCACAGCGTTTAAGTACAAACCACTAATAGAGCAACTACTGTGAAGATGATTGCATGGATCGCAATAAAGCCCTCGCTAACTCAATCTGGCTCCTTTCTGAAGTCTTGACATCCCACCCGGAGGAATGTCTTTGTGTTTTACATTGGACTTTTTATCGGTTAAAACGCTGTACTGAGTGAAGAGCAGAAAAGGTGCATGTCAACATTTTAATCTCCAGTTTGGGTGGCAACAATGGTCATGCAAGCCTTCTGCATGTCACTGTGTGTGAGATGAGTGTAAAAATGTGCTGCTTTGCAGGTTTGTCAGAGTGTGCAATGAACACCAGCTGCAGTGTGGCGCTGAAAAAGATGAAAAAAAAAACATGACAGGAACCACACGCCATCAGGTCATATCATGCTTCAGTGGTGCGCTATTTGTTTTGGAAATACAGCAAAACCTGAAGCAAGCTTTAAGTGACTTGTCTGAAAAAGCATCAAAAACTTTTCCAAGCAAGGAAGACAAAGGGAGAATGGACCTCGCTGTGTTTTGGGAAGTTTTCCCGTTTTATAATTTAATCTAGTTTGGTTTGAAACTAAGAAACTAAGACAAATACAGAACAAATTATCATTTTACCATAAAAGTTAACTTTTTTTTTTTACTGATCTTCATAGATAGTCAAATGATATTGATAGATTTTAAAGATAAAAATAGTATCTGCTAATGGTCTTGCTGCTGCTAAAAGATCATTAAAACATAATAAAAGAAGATGTGTGCTTTTGGTTTTTGTAAGTCTCAGCATGCACGTGTGTGTATGTTTGTGTGTGTGTTTGATTTCCATGTGCATGGACTTGATTTTCTTTCCCCCCATTTAACATGCATCTAACATCACACTATGAGGCAAAACCTTCATGACATTCTGGCAACTGTCAAGCTATATCAAAGGCATAATAATTGGGATTTGTCTGTGTGGAGTTCACGGTACAAAAGCTGAAGTATTGAATCAGAGCAAAGCGCCCATCCCTCTCATCTGAGGGCTACAGATAGAGACATGAGATGATTCCAACTGACCTCGAGTCTTTTGGATCAAATAACATAAAGTGGCAGTGCTTTATCTTCTGTGTCTCTTTTCTTTATGTACATATATTGACAATATGGGGAAACTGCTGAAATTAATTTGTTAAAAATGTGATGTCATGCAGCCTTGTTATTAAAATGGCACAGCATGTGAACATGTTTGATTTGGAATATTTTAGTCTAAATCCACTTGAACATGGGTATTTTTTAAAATGTGGATTTGCCACTTTTGAAAACACAGTGGTGATCTGGTCCCTTCATAAAGCACCTCAAACACAAGATCTAATGGACTTAAAACAAAAACACTGAGGTTATATCGGAAAATTCTAAAATTTATGGATTTGCTGATCATTGCAAACGCCAGGTACCCCAGGTGTGGTGCCCGATCTTCAGCTCCTTCTCCTGTTAGTATGATCATTTTTTGCTCTTTGTGACACATGACTTCTGACATCCGCAGTCCGTCTGTATCACCTTTTCATGATAATGAATGCAATGTTTTCTCCTTTGCACTGCAGGCAGATCATTCAAAGAAATCAGAAGTCTTATGTCTGAGGCAAGCTCAGTAACCCAGCGGTGGTGAAAGGAAAACAAGGATGGTCACATGTGTCGACACAAAGTGTTACATAGCTCTAAAGGTGATTTCTTAATAGCAATTATATATGCCAGTTCTATACATCTTCAGTTTATTCTTATTTATTCATGTCTACTCATCCATCTAAATAATGCTTGCAAATTGCCTTACCTTCAGTCTAAATGAAGAGTAGGAATGTGATGTTTGAAACATCCTGTCAATTCTCTGAGAGATGACCAAAGCTCCACTCAGGCCTTGGAGCCTGTGCACATGCTCATTAAATTCTTATGATTGACTTAACTCTGAATGACCTTTCAGACTTTACTAAATAGAGAAGACCTGCTTCAGACAAAAAAAGAAATCCCTCTATGTTCAGTATTTTCTGTTGGCTTTTTTTGTGTAGATGATGGATACCTTACGGAAGTGACTTTCTGTCATCTTCAAGCATTCAGAGCCATATAGAAGGCAGAGTTTCCACAGCAGTAGTTCAGTCTCATTTTTGTGTGGTCATTTACTCTTCTGTATTATTGTTTAGCTTTTGTAACATGCTTCTGGCCTTGTTGAATCAGCTGGCAATATTACTATCTGCACCTCCAAACCTGATGCGTAAATTCTTCTGGCAGGTTTGCCAGAAGACTGATTACAGGTTTTGAATTTTCTTTATAAATATCTCTATTCTGGTCGATCTTTAAGGCTTCTTCTTTTACAGAGACCACAGACACTTTACCAGTGAAGTCTAGTTATCTTAGACACAGTCTAGATATCTTGCAAAGATACTTTTGACAAGATGTGCAAGTATATGCCAGACTATCTGTGTGAATACCGGTTCTTTCCTGAATGTGTAGTCATTTATACCTGACATTACTCTACAACAACTTCAGCAAATCAGTTCATATGATGAATTTTCTTGGAATTGGTAAAATATCCATGGTATAACCTTTCCCCGTATTCTTAGCTGTAGTCAGCATTTGACAGATTTCTGGTCCATTTCTACTCTCATTTCCTTTCTTCAGAATGATAGCTACACCTCCATGATCTTGGTAGTCATCCTCAAAAGATTAAAGTACTGTCTCCTCTATGTGTTGGTCTTGTGCATACCTGATACTGCCTGTTTGAGCTTACATATGGCCCTCACAGCTTTTTCATTTTCATACTAGGCCAGTTTCCTTGCCTCATACATGGTCGACATGTTCCCAAAGATGATCCCAGTCTTACATTTGAAGTTCTTGAGTTCTTGTCAGTTGATTCATTCTGAGTCACACTACTGATGTTAACAACTTTTGATGAGACTAGGAGCCTATCCCAACACTGAGAACTAATGGGCTGCACTTTATTGGGCCTCTATCGTCTTGATCTCTCCAGTTCTCTCCTGTTCGAAGAGTTCCAGGGTTTCGTTAGGCATTCAAGCATGTCAAGGTGGCAAGTATATATAAATATAGTTCCCTAGGAAAAGGACATCTTGTGCATGCCAGGGATAGAGAGTATGTGTCCTCCAAACACATTATATGGCATCAACAATGCAACCCTGACTCTCATGCCGAAGCTCAATCCTCTTCTGTCCCTTCGATGACTCGCCCCAGAGCATTATAGAAAAGCCTTTGAAATACAAACATGCAATTGCGCTCACATATCGCTATGACTAGAATGAGATCACACTTGAACTGTGTGTGTTTGAAGAGTTTGCTTAGTTTGAAGCTTTGCACGTGTTAGTATATGCATGTCTAATTTTGTGTGACCATTAGAGGTAGTTTACTGCACTGCTGCGCTACCAACAGATGGCCATTATCATGTAATGTAGCACATCTCAACACTAGGCAGGGGCCGCTCTCAATTCAGCAGTGAAGCCTCAGGCACATCGTAACAATAGGATATCTGCGTTCCCCCTAACACGTATAATACTGTAAATGTTCTCCACTCTACAGTAAAAAGATAGAGGGAGTTGTTTACAGTGCCTCATTATTTATGGGCCAGTGTAGTGAGAGAAAAATTTGGGGGGCCCGTTTTTCAGCAAAACACTTCCTCAGCCTCAAAGTTGTCAGGAAAACTGTAACACTGAAATTGGATTGAAGGGACTGAGCTCTTTTATAAGCTCATATTCACCTCTTTGATCTGAAAGAGGCACTTGGTTTCAAACTTCAACGTTTCAGTCTACCACTGAGATTTGGCAGCGTATAACGGAAAGAAAAGAAAAGAGGCGGGGAGACGTGAGGAAAACGGGAATGAAAAGCAAAAACAGATGAACAGGAAATAAATACAACTTCAGTTTGGAGTGTTTCTGTCACTGATGCAATTCGTCACATGCACTGATTTCCAAATTAATATTCAAATGTAAAGGCTGCCCTTGCAATCCATCAGAATCTTTACTTGATCAGTGCAGTAGCTTGGCAAAAAATGGGGGTGTCAAGAATGACTCTCAAACATGCATCACTAAAAGTCTTCCTTTGAGGGAGCTTTTGGCAGAAAAACTGGGCGGGTGACCAGATTGCACCATATACACAAAATAAACACACATTCACACAACCTGCCTGAAGGACACACACACACCACGGGCACCATATGACTACCTCTAAAGCTCATCCCACCACAGAGAGGCCTACAGTAAGAGGCTGTGCAAGAAACTCTTACCTTAAAGGGATACGCATTAACCTAGCTAATATTGAGGAGGCTTCAGTAATTAGTCATACCTTTAAAAGCCTCATTTCCATTGTCAGGAGATTTACTGGGTCACAGCATTTGGAGAGTCATTTTTAACATGTTTTTTTTTTTACCCTCTCTAATGATGCTTCAGTTTCTTTTAGCTTATTTTTTAATAATCAGTTCCAGAGATTTAAAGTCCTCTTCACTTTTTTTGAGTTTTAGATGTGGTGATACTGTAGCAATGACACAAAAATTGGTCTGTAAAATAATATCTGTGATGTCAGTATGACATTATCAGATTTCTTCTTTTTTCTTCCAATACTATGTCTACCTCCTACATTTTTTTCATCTGCTTGGCTATCTGACTTCTGAGTGGCTCCATACTGACTTGGCCACAGTGAGGTCAGGCTTAACATGAACAAGTTGTTCTGAAGCCACTCAGTGTCATGAAAGAAAGAGTCCAGGCGCCCGCTGCTCCAAGCTCCCTAACAGATGGGATGGGAATACAAAGCATTAGTTTCCCAGTTTGTTGATTTCACTCATTTTAAACAGAATATTGTGCCAAACGAACCAAAGCTCGACAGTGTGTCATGTATCTGCCTTTAACAGGACGAACTAAAGTGGTTTCAAAATCCCATGTCATATCGTTAATGTGTGATTGTAAGGGTAAATGTAAAAGAAGTCACCGTGCAAGAGGAAAATATCAGCAAAGAAAACACACTCACAGCTGTTTAATGCAATCATGCACGCATCAAGCTCTACTCCGCCATGCATAGCAGCCTAATTTGTGTAGGTTGATTGTTTTGAAATTTAAAGATTCTGTGGAAATGTCTCAAATTGTTGCTGGACTCTCCTGTGCGCTCGAGTCTATGCCACAGTGTTTGTGTGTGACCATGAAGGATGCTCGCGTGCTTCTGTTTGTACTTGTGCGTTTATGTGCGTGAGTAGATGTGACTGGAAGGGAGGTGAAGTATGAAATGAAGTCATGGGAGCTAAGTTGAATTTGAACACAGAATAGGGAGGAGAGGCTACTACTAAGTTACCTCGGGGCCACTGCACTGTCTCTCAGACTTCATCTGCAGTGTGTGAGAATTAGCTTCCAATTATACAAATGAAATTAAGCGTTAGTAATCATCTGCCACAATGCAGCATGACAGGACCAGTAGATGCAGGAATAGGAGATAGAAACAGTGACTGTGTGTTGTTGGTGGTGGCGCAGTGGTTAGCACTACAACTTACAGCAAGAAGTTTAACATCCTGCTGGGACTGTTCTATATGAGGTTTGCATGTTATCCTTATGGAGTCTATTGCAGCTGTCTCAGGGCCAAAGGTGGGCTGTAAAGTAGATACAGAACATACATAGAAGGAAGTGTTTCTTCTTCAGTCACCTTTCTCACTCACTATGTGTTGATAGACATCTCTCTTCATTGAATCATGCTTGTTATTAATCTCTGGCTCTCTTCCACAGCATGTCTTTAATCCTGTCGTCCTTCTCTCTCCCCAACTGGTCACGGCAGATGGCCGCCCCTCCCTGAGCCTGGTTCTGCCGGAGGTTTCTTCCTGTTAAAAGAGAGTTTTTCCTTCCCATTGTCGCCAAAGTGCTTGCTCACAGGGGTCATGTGATTGTTGGGTTTTTCTCTGCATGTATTATTGTAGGGTCTACTTTACAATATAAAGCACCTCGAGGCGACTGTTGATGTAATTTGGTGCTATATAAATAAAATTTAACTGAAATTAATTGTATGAATGACTTGAAGGTCTTGAGCCACATCTTATTTCTGTATATGCTAGCAAAAATGGGAAATAGGGGCACTGATTTTTGAAATGTGCAAACATAAATGGAAACACGATTGTCAGCTGACTGTTCATGGATCACATGTAGGGTTTGTCAGCAAACTCTGTTTGATAATCAATAATTAAAACTGGTGCCTGAGTTGATATTTAGGTCTGTATCTTTTGCAGTCCTTGAGAAGTCAAAGACCATTTCTTTCTTTCCAACTCCAACTATCCCCACTCTTCCACTGTGCATCTCAGTTTTTGTCTGTTGCTTACCTTGCAACTTCATAGGCGCTCATTCTTAGGATAATCTTACCACGTGTTAAACAGACATGCTAGCAAAATAGCACATCAACTAAATGTGTCAGTACAAGATGTGCAAGAAAGCACAGACACTAGATTTATCTTCCCTTTTCTTTCCTCGTGCTCACTCACGCTGCAGCCTGAATTTGGAGATCTCAGGAAACATGTCACTCACTGTTTCTACTATACCTACTTCTTTTCTTGCTTTTTATTTGTTTGTTTTTTAGCTTCAAATTGGAATTAGAATACAAAGTCTTAAAAAGAAGGGCTGATTTCTTGTAACACATCCATTTTCGCCCTGCACTAATAACTTCATTATTTATGATTATTTTTGGAAATTCTGGTAACACTTACTCCCCTCAGAGTCGAGTAATGTGGAGAAACAAAAGCGTTTGGTTGTTTGGAACATAGCAGGAAGTTAATTTGATAATTATAAAGTCAGTTACCTTTTTTGACTTCCGTGGGATTTCAAAGGTATTAGGCTGATAGCTCATCGTGTAAAACCATCATCCTACCGGCTCAATATCCTATTAACCATGTTACCTTTAATCCAAATATTGTACTGATACAACCATTTGATTGTTACCTTCTTCCGCAATACCTAATTATTCCCTTATTACAATCAGACAATGATTGTTTCCCTTATGCTGTTAAAAGTTGAACTTTCTTGAGTACTACAGCCTGCAAAATGTTTTCAGTCAATAGCTTTCTAAAGCAAACGACATAAGCTATATTTTATATTTTAACTTTAATATATCAGTGACTATAATCATTATAATCAGTTCATTACTACTATTATTAAAATACTCAGAGTTAAACTGCATCTTTTATTCTGTTTTATAAAACTTACAATAGAATAAAAAATTATTTTACTTACTATTTGGTCAAGTCTAATTTATCATCCCTCATTTCTTTTGAGATAGAAGAAAGCGTTGACTCTTTTTTATTATTAATATTTTCAGCCTCATTGATAAATGATGTGTTTAATTTGTTATGAAGCTGTTTGATGTGTGATTAGTGTTTGAAAGTTGGGGAGGATATCACCAACGTGCTATGCAAGAGGCTTATCTGATTGTTACATGTTTATCACTCTGTCCTGGAAGTCTCTCTTGTTTTTCCAAATACGAGCCTCTCCAGGGATCCTTTCTGCAAATGTTTCCCGCTCTCCAGACGTGTGATGATGAATATCTCAGTTTTTTGTGTGTGTAGACTCTCACTCTCTCCAGTTCTCCAACCTGAATCATTTGAAGGCAGTGCTTTCTGTGGCGATGAAAACTATTTCGCAGCCCAAAGCTATAATTGCACTTCAGTTTGTCCATACTACCATTCAACACGGTCAGAGCTGTTTGAGTTTTAAGTTGTGCTTTTAATGATCAACAATCTGAGAAATGTGGAGGGACTTTAAACACTTTATGGTGCTTGAAATAACTACTCCCCACAGAGGATTCATGTACAGTTCAATAGGTTTATCATCTTCAGAGAGCTGCTCCTACTCAGATGAATATAGGTATTTGATTTTGGTCACACTTTGAGTGTTTATCATTCCATCAACTAAGGGTGTGATGCTAAAATCTCCCTGTCATAATGTTTATAGATCGACTGTAAATGGAATTAGATTGTTGTATAGAAAAAAAATATATATAAAAAATGTGTCTATATAAAGGTCAGGATAGTGAAAGATTTATTCTACACTTTTAATTCTTTCGTCACTTTTTCATTGCTTTAATAGGCTCAGGATAAAAACAAATGCAGTTTGGGGAAATTGACATTTTAAATGTAGAATGAAAATTTACCCCTCAAAAGTCACAAAAGTCTGATGCAGCATTGTCGTAACCCCGCCGGGTGGGGTGAATATGATAACTCCAGAACAAGGTGACGTATGAGTTCAATGCCATTGATGTAGCTACTAAAAATTGTAAATCTCAGTGACCTGAGATTTAGGTCAAATTCAGGTCAAGTTTTAACTTAAAATGCGATAACTCGAAAGTAAGGCAATGTAAGATTTTGAAATTGATAAAATATTTGTGTCTACTAGGAGGCTGAGCTCCACAAAGGCAAGACAGAAGATGATGGTTAAAGCCAGGTAAGGGACAAACAGCCAATCAGAAGAAAGAAGGCTCTAGAAAGGAGGGCCTTGAAGACATAAGATCTAAAACAACTTTTTTCAGACAGACTGAACTGACGTGGCTGAATAACATAAATACAACTTATAAATTAAAAACTATTTTTTTCTTAAAAAAAAGGTTATGTGAGGGCATTTTAACTTTAAAATCCTCCCAAGAATCTGTAACACATAGTTTTGAGACACTGAGTTTATGCTTTTTTTGCTCAATTTAACCAGAAGTGGGAAGTAACAAAATACAAATACTTCATTACTGTGCTTAAGTACAGTGGCTGTGGTGCTCACAGCCAGTTGTAGAAGAGATGAATCTGAAGCTGGCGATGCTTAGATTCATTCACTGAATTCAGCCTTCATACCAGCTCTGTACTGTCTAGTATAAAGACTGAATACTATCAGTGTAGGGGATGGAAATCAGCCAAGGTAGCTTGTGTAACATCTGCTTACATCTTGCTGAATTCTGTTGTGTAATTCCACAAAGAGCATCAGGTCAGCTAATAGCAGCCTGTACACAAAGAAAAAACCTACTGGTGCTGATTGTGAGTTCTGATAGGCCGATTTGAGGGTTCCCTCATCTGCTGAATCGCACTTTAACCCCCGACTGTGCTCATTTTTCTTTTTAGCTGTGGAATCAAAGTCCAAAAGAAATTTGTATCCCCATGTACTCATATTATCTAAGTAGTATCAGTTATCATTGCACAAAAATAGCTGGTAGAAACATCCTTCAAAGACTCATTTTTACTGTCTAACTTTGAGGACATTTCAGGGCCAGAAATGTGCTCAATGTGCTTCTTTACTCACTTTTACTTGAGTAAAAAAGTTGAATCGGTTCTTTAATTTTTAATACATATAAATGTAATTCTAAAAGAATGCCACCACTAGATTTAAGAAATCCAAAACAACATGTTGTTTAGAATTATAGGCAGCTTGAAAGATGCCTTTCTGCATTACGAAACCCAAAAGAGTTGCTTACAAGCTAGTGTCTTAGCAGCAGGTGTGCTTTTATTAAAGGATTATCTACCAGCCAACTGTTGATCTTGACTGGCTGATATTAATGCATCCGACATATGAGTGCAGCTTTTCTTAGTTTCTGCTTTTGTTGGTGTGTGCTGTTTTTGTGTTTTACTCACCCAAAAAATTGGAAAAAAATAATAGATCAAGCTGCTTTGTGAAAATAAGACACACATAGATTCCACACCCATTCTTTACTTCAAAGAAAACACTCTAGGCATGTCTAAAGGTAACAATTTACAGCAAATGAAAAACTGGAGATCATAATCACATTTGTGAATTTTATCTGGTAGACAGCTTTCCCAAAATACATTCAGGAATATTTTAGATAAGACTTTCATGCCACATACATGATGTAGCATATCAATAAACTGATAAGTTGTCGTGTCATTTTTGACATTTTTTTTTTTTGCAGCTGATGCTTTTTAGAGGTTGCCCAAAGAGACAGCACACCAAATAATACACTGGGTTTTTTTCTCAGAAATCTCAGAATGTGAGGCTCTCAGACAAGCAGACAATACAGCTTGGCTGTCATCACCTTCTTTAGGGTGTAACCACATTCATTTCCACATTCTGACTGGTTAATATCTAAAAAAAAGGCCACTGAGAATTCCATATGTGATCATATCACATATAGTTTTGATTATCTTGACAGAATGTACAGTGTGTAAATAATAAGCGATGAATCAGATTACCGACTCATGTCAAAAGGAGATCCTATCCGGAGTCTTATTGGACAGCTGTCGTGTTCTCCAGCCAATGCGGAGCTGGCAGCATCATCTCTGTTGAAGCTCTGGGGCCTCTGTAAATTGATATTCAAGCCTGCATATTCTCTGCTCCCCCGGGGTTCTCATGAGCTCTCACTCTCCCTCCTTTTATCTGCCTGCATCCGTGTAGTGGTGTGACCCTGTCTTATATCTCACGTGTCAACAGACTCCATCAGCTTAGCTTCTTATGTCTTCGCTGACAAGGGGCAGCTTCCCTGGCAAGCTTTTTTTCAGCCACAGGAACAGCAGACAGCGAATCTCTGATGTTAACATGCACAGTCGTACTTTTCTCTCTCTAACTCAATTACTAGTTTCCTTGCAGTGTGGTAAAAGCACTATGTTCAAGCTGAAGGTAACAAGAGGGGGAAGATGGGGGCGAACAAATATTGTGAGGTTGCCATTGTATAAGTAATTTTCAGCTACTGGTATTATGAACTACTTAACACTGCCTACTTTTTAGATTTGCATTCAGACCTGTTGGGTCATCTTTTGCTCAAATTGTTGTTTTTTTATGTAGCTTACTTAGTTCTAAATACAGGCAGTGAACTGTGGCCTGCTGGTGTATATGCTGAGGGAAATGAATGAAGTGGAGGCAGGTGAGTAAGAGGGCAGGGTAGGGTCAAGAAAGTTTACCAAGTGAGAGGGGTTGGAAAGTTATGAGCAGGAAAACGGTAACTGGGATATAAAATTGTGACAGTGTTACATTATTCAGCAGAAATACATGCAAATCATAGACACTGCATTGCAGTAAATGTATAAAATATATAGATAATATAATGGATAATATAATTTCCTTTATAATATCTAAATCTTTCAAAAATATTTAAAACTTGCTTTTTTGAAGAAAGATGCATTGATCTCATGTGCAGTTCTACTTGCTGGACTGATTGATGATTTTAGTTTGAAATGTTTGCTCTGAACATGTTTATATAAGATACAGAAACACAGAATGTTTACCACAAAACCCGAGAACTCAGTCAGAATCAAAAAGATGTATATGAGGCAGTGAATAACCATGCGGTTTTATTTTTTATTATCTTATGATTGCCTGATTTGTTGTTGTACCTACTTCACTGATCTTTGTCAAATTCAGGAAATGTGAGCTGTTGTGATGACCAGCTTGCAAGGTGATTGCACAGGTTGCCCGACTCAGATTGACTGCAATCACTCTCAGACATATTGGCAAAGGTTTGCAAATAGATGCTGTGTAACTTACGAATGCCAACACATTGTAGTCGGTCTGAGTCAGGCTGTGCCAGTGAGTGCATCTCGTCTCAAACGTGTCTTTTTGCAATAATGGACTTGACTCAACTAGTTGTATTCCAGTTATGTCCCTATATAAGAGCAAGGCTGCTGAGTGCCTGTGTTGCTTTGCAGTTAAATTGGTGTCCTGCAACAATTACTCACACCACTATTTGTGGAGGAGTTTCTAAATTTCCCTTTCAAATCTACAAGGTTCTGGCTGGAATCTGAGTGTAAGTGGTTGATATAAATTCAGGTTTAATGTGAGATTCTCTGAATATAGATGGCAACAGATTTGCAATATATTACCAATTTATCACTGTTAACTGTTAGATCTGTATTGTTGATTGTCATTTATGCTTAGAAATATTTACTTCTATATGCTTAGAGTTTTGTAATTAGTTGTAGATTGGTAGAGGTTTTGATCCTTGATAGTCTGCAAACTTTGTGTGTATTAGACAGCACTTTGGGAGCATGAGAGGTCATACCGTGTCTTATTGTTTTATGGTAGGATTAACGTAGTTGCGTCTGTTCTAGTCTAAGTGCTCTTTGTTTAGATGAACTGCAGGACTTCCTCACCGTGTTATCTAGGATGAACCATCTAGGGTGAGGGGGAGGCTACCCCCTTCCTGACCAAGGATGTTTGACCCTTTGATCAGCAGTCCACACACACACACACACACACACACACACACACACACACACACACACACACACACACACACACACACACACACAGGCAAGGTACTCTTTGTGTGTATGTAGACATCATATGTTAATGAACTTATGCATATTCATGTAACCTCAATAAAAGGGCAGTGGTACGGGAGAACGGACGAGAGCAACTGGGGTCAAGCGAAGGAACGGTGCCTGTCCGGTTCTCTCCCGTGCACGAGAAACATGAAGAAGCTTGCCTACTTGTGTCTTGCTTTGCAGTGTAATTATATTGTCTTCAACGTTCCAGCGGATGGGTTCAAGCTACAAACCTATCATTAACCACCTTATTATAACAAACAGAAAGGATGTATGTAATTCACAACCCTATTCAATCACAAACTGGTAGCACCCTCAAATATTAAAAACATGGTTCTGTATAAAACAATGGCTGAAAAACAGTATACATTACAAACAACAGTTGGAATATATTGATGTGCCTACTGCAACAATACAGTGAACACAAAAGTGTTTATTAATACCCATACCATGAAGAAAGTCCCTAATTGGGTATTTATAAATGGTTAGTTGACTCATGTCATTTACTGCTATAATAGCCATGTGGTCTAGCATATGTTAGACAAACGTCTGGGGCATAGAGCCACTGCAGGTGGAGTGGAGGGAAAATTGAGAAAAACCAAGTGGAATAAATGTGATTTTTGGAGGGAAAAGAAGTAAGTGTTTCTTGGTGCTTGGAAGTTCAGCTGACTGAAATTCAAAGTTGTTTGGCTTCTGAAGAGGAGAACAATCGTTTAAAAAGAACAAATATCATGAAGTAAAACTAAAATGGATCTGTCAGCATGCTTTTTGCAAATCTAAAACATGTTGAAGCAAATGTCTGTCTTTTAAAACACATGATGTAAATAAGCCTGTCTCAGAGTGATATAATATATACATTATATACCATAATAACCAACGTAGGAAAAATTACTGACAGAATAGAATTAGTGGAGTCTTAAAAGCAGAATTTAAGCGACTAGACCATATTTCCTTTTTCAGATGTGTATTTCTTCAGAATTTCAGTGCACCATGTAAAAACAAAAAGTTCATTCAATCTCGAGAAGGTTAATTAAATAACAGAGACTGGGAATAAAAGGAGAAAAATGCTGCAAGAATGACATTTTCTTTTGCAGGATGTCAGCGTTGCCCTCGGTTTTTGGTTTTTTGTAATCAATGAGAAAAATAAGCTCAGTGAGAAAAGGAAAGTTTATTACACATTGCACATTTTGTTCAGCAAGAGAATCTTAAAACAGTTCACATAAATGCAGTCACCAGAAGTAAAACACTAACCCTTTATGTGGCATGACACTGACTGTGCCCAGCAATATCAGTAGTCTCATTTAGCCTGCGAAATGCTGGGAAACAGTAAACAATATGAATAACATCTATCTATATATCTATCTATCTACACACACTTTGGCTTTATGTTGGGCAATATTAATTCACAAAAACACTGAGCCACAGTTCTGAGAGAATTTAATGCCTCTAAAGCATTAGGTCCCAGCAGGTATTTAAATTCACAGTGAAACAGAATCAAAGTGATTTTTTTGATCTTCTTTAATGTCACATATTTAGATGTTGGTAGGGTTGTTTTTCAGTTTAAGTAAAAAAAAAAAAAAGAGCTTTATTTTTGGGTAATATGAAAAGTTTGCATAGGTAAAAATGATTATGCAGAGCTTCCAGATCAGGACATATGATTTTTCAGGGAAAAAAAGAGATGGATTTTGGTATAAGTTAATATTTTTAAACATTTTGTCCCCTATATTGAGCTGTAAATCAACACGACTAACATAAATAACATATACTCAGCTTTCAAGAACTTTGAGAAGGTGTTGTTTTTATTTCAGTAAAGTCTATGGTTTACATGTCTGTTCAGTTTAAGAGTGCAGCAGGAAATGTGTGCAGACACATGAAGATAATAGAAATTCTGCAATGCCTGAAGCACTCCGACATTGTTTAATGCTCTGTGTCATAGTCTGGTTACACTTCAGCTATCGCAGGCCCTGTAAACACTTTTCAAACTGAATAAAAAATGTTTCTTCTTCCTTAACGTGTTTTTGTCTTAATCTGTCTCTTCCTTACGCACGTGCATCATTCCCCACGGTTTACACGAGAACGTAAATCAATGTTTGAAAAAAAAAATTAAATTTCAGAATAGGTATATATTAACACTGTATATGTATTTCTTTACAATTTCCAGAGATAGTTTAATTTAACCATTTAATTGTTTAAAACAAAGAACAAACCATAATGTATTTATAGGCTAACTTATAAAACAACTAGAGTACAATTGAATTTCTCCTGTGGGCCTGTATAAATGTGAGTGACGAGATAGTAATTTACAGCAAACAAAAAAAATTTAATGATTTTTTTTAAAAATACGTTGTTCTACATTTGAAAAAGTTAGCTTCACAAAGAAAGCTGTTCCAAAATTGCTGTCTGTTTAGATACTTGCACATTCGTTATGATAGCTGTATCATAATTAGATCAAAGCTGTGTTTAGAGCCATTCCTGTGGTTATGACAGGATAGCAGGTGTTTGGAGAGATGATGAGGCACCAGAAAAGGGCAAACATTGTCCTGACAACGGTGAACAGCTGGTCGGGGCTGTGACACCTGTGTGCCCGCCCAGCGTTATGTTGGCCCTCTCCGGTACAAACTTCAATCAGGCTTTGACAACTGAACCAAAGCCATCAGAGCAAGTGCTAACAGCATCTGTCACAAATCACCAGGCTTACTGAGGAGAGATGATGAAGCAAGGATTTTGGAGGGCAGGAGGACTCTTCTGCAATGTAATGCTTACTCATTGGCATTGTTGTAAACTGGCTAAGGTCAGTGACAACATTTGGAAGAAACATTTATAACAAACTTGCATGACATTTGAAATAAAAGATAACATAAATTATGTCACTTGGGAAGAAAAAGGCTCCTGAACCGGAAACGCAAAACTAACCATACAAGTAGCAGTCACGGAAGAGGAGATGTCACAGCATCAGTCTCGCTTTGCAATTCTTGCACAGTTTACAGACTCGGAGTGATGAAGAGTTGAAGCATCTGGGTCAAACATCGGGTCTTTGCAATATTCAGTAGATAAGATGAAGACAAAGTCAAAATGTCAGGTTGAGAATGACACAGTTTGTACAATGGCAGATGAGGAGTCAGATTCTGGGCTCTACCGTGTCAGATGACGAAACTATCTTTGTATTTGTGGTTTTAAAAATAGGTTATCACAGCATAAATAATCTGGGATCATTCAGTCAGTCATTTCAAATCTTGCATCAACTATAGCTATCGCTCTTTTATTAAACTCAAAAGCCATGCTCATGTCATAGCGTATCAGTTACCGTAGCGTATCAGCCCCCAACAGGATGATGCAACTTTCATCAGAATATTATAAAAAGTGTGCACAGTTCGAAAGTAAAACTTCCTAGCTGTCAGCAAATATGTTGAGGCCCTGGAAAAATTAACAACTGTGGATCATGCTGAGTGGTTGCTAAGTGATTGCGAAGACTGACAGGTAGGTCTGAAAGCTCACAAGTTTCTTAGCAACAGAAGCAAAAGGGAGTGTGTAGTTATTACTGGGCATTTATTACTGGAGCTTTTCAGTTTTGTGAAGAACTATTCGAGAATTTAGTAGTTTTACCTGTGCTGGTGTTGTGCTCTTATATACTTGTACTTTTATTTTGGATTCAGTGTGACTGCATGCAAATAGATTAATGTAAACCAGAAAAACACCTTCAAAAATGTGCAATTATCTGTATTTATGTGTGCTGCATTTTAAAAAATAAAGGGGGGAAATTACAACCCAGCAATTACAGGAACGCTCGAGGCAGACAGCAGGAATCTGGAATAAAATATGAATCATTTTATCCAAATGTTTAAAGAAACAAACTAAATTTCATTTCAGCTTTTTCATTTTTTCCAGCATCACCATCATCTTGTTGACTTCAGCGACTTTACTAGTTATCATGGCAACAGCGAGCACATCCCAGGTGTATTTAGAAGTTTTTAATGCAGTTCATTTCAATATGTAGTTGTTTCCTCACTATGCATGTGTAGGTGTTGTCAAGTTGGTGAAGAGCTTCTCTTGAGCTGTCAGGGCCACAGGAAAATAAACAATCGACAAGCCCTGGAAATGTGTGCAATCAGTGCAGTTGTGTCTGAACGCACTCGACCAGGATGCATGTACATGTGATGTGCATATGTAATAGCAGGCATTAGGCCTGAGAATGAAAAGCTATTAAAGGCAAAAATGCTGTTTGTTTTTACACTCTTAACAAAATATACAGTGTGATCTGTTTGACTCTGTCCCCAAAGAAAAATCTCTAGGGTCTTGTAGATTGGATCTGCTTCCTTCTAGAGAGATTAAAATAAATAAACCCTTTTTATTTTATACTACTATATCAAAAAGCAGTGATTTAAATCAATAATAGAACCATTCCCTGTCTAACAAAGATGAGTACCCAGTCTAGATGATGGCGATTGTTAATCTCTCTTATAGCCTTTATTAACTTATTTAGTCAAGCTACGCAATACCTACTTATGGTTTTTGTTTTTATATATATAAAGTAAGACAAATTAAAAGAAAAGAAAAATTAACCATGGGGCTCTAAACAAATACAGCTCTCCCCTCCATCGACAAGAATTGATTCCCACTAAAATCTAAATAATATCTACAGACAGGCCAGTAGCACAAACTGAAAAATGGATTATGGACATTGCTCATGACTATAACATCAACCAGCAAGCAGCAATAAGTGTACATCCAAATCTAAGTGCATTTATTTAACATTCACTTAAAGACTCACAAATATTGTTGTTCAAATCTCACAGAAAATGCCATTAATGCTTTAATCCCCATGCTCTCGGAATCTTCACACATAAAACATTTTGGTCATAATAGTTTAACTTGGTGAAAAACAAGGCTAAATTGATAAGAAACAAAAATTTTAAACAAACCACTGGCTCAGTCTGCAAACAGTGCATACCCATGTGAACTAACTGCATTAATAAAAGAGAAAAACAAACCAGTTTTGTTTAGTACCTATAGATTTTCTCATCGCCCCTAAAACCACAAATTATGCACACAAATAAAATCATGTAACCATATAAAACTATAAAACCATTCTGGCATCAGTTCAAATATGTACACGTACACCTTTTCTAGTTTGTGTTTAGTGGCAGGATCATATGGACGATATTATATAAAGAATTAATAATTTGAAATAACTCCACACATAACTATTCACAACTCTATCACCCTCTTCATCAACTGCATGTTCTCACCACAGCTCATATCAAACTCCATGCAGCCATTGGTGATGACTGTCTCTCTCTTTTGCCAAGGTACGCAATGTGTACCTCCATCTGCACGTATAACATTTGACAAGTTGCCCAGTGTACTAGATATTTCATATCTTGATTCCTGTGTGAATGTAAAGATATTTATTTTGCATCTCAAGCTCATTTTTAGAAAGTTTTTTTTTTTTGGGGGGGGGGGGGGGGGGGGGGGGGGGGGTTAGGGGTTTTTAAATTTCAGGGCTCGAGGGTTCAGCAATAGCCTTGGTGTGTTTGGGTGATTCAGTCCCAATTGTTTATATGTGTAATCTGGAAAACTCCAGAGGAACATAGGATACTGATTTCAGACATCATATTACACTGACAGGTATTGAGGATAACGTTAATCAGGAGTGACACCAGGGATTTGGAAACAGGTTCCAAATGCCTGGTGCATATATACATATATACAGTGGGGCAAAAAAGTATTTAGTCAGCCACCGATTGTGCAAGTTCCCCCACTTAAAATGATGACAGAGGTCAGTAATTTGCACCAGAGGTACACTTCAACTGTGAGAGACAGAATGTGAAAAAAAAATCCATGAATTCACATGGTAGGATTTGTAAAGAATTTATTCGTAAATCAGGGTGGAAAATAAGTATTTGGTCACTTCAAACAAGGAAAATCTCTGGCTCTCACAGACCTGTAACGTCTTCTGTAAGAAGCTTTTCTGTCCCCCACTCGTTACCTGTATGAATGGCACCTGTTTGAACTCATCATCTGTATAAAAGACACCTGTCCACAGCCTCAAACAGTCAGACTCCAAACGCCGCCATGGCCAAGACCAAAGAGCTTTCGAAGGACACCAGGAAAAGTATTGTAGACCTGCACCAGACTGGGAAGAGTGAATCTACAATAGGCAAGCAGCTTGGTGTGAAAAAATCAACTGTGGGAGCAATCATCAGAAAATGGAAGACATACAAGACCACTGATAATCTCCCTCGATCTGGGGCTCCACGCAAGATCTCATCCCGTGGGGTCAAAATGATCATGAGAACGGTGAGCAAAGATCCCAGAACCACACGGGGGGACCTGGTGAATGACCTGCAGAGAGCTGGGACCAAAGTAACAAAGGTCACCATCAGTAACACACTACAACGGCAGGGAATCAAATCCCGCAGTGCCAGATGTGTTCCGCTGCTGAAGCCAGTGCATGTCCAGGCCCGTCTGAAGTTTGCCAGAGAGCACATGGATGATACAGCAGAGGATTGGGAGAATGTCATGTGGTCAGATGAAACCAAAGTAGAACTTTTTGGTATAAACTCAACTCGTCGTGTTTGGAGGAAGAAGAATACTGAGTTGCATCCCAAGAACACCATACCTACTGTGAAGCATGGGGGTGGAAACATCATGCTATGGGGCTGTTTTTCTGCCAAGGGGACAGGACGACTGATCCGTGTTAAGGACAGAATGAATGGGGCCATGTATCGTGAGATTTTGAGCCAAAACCTCCTTCCATCAGTGAGAACTTTGAAGATGAAACGAGGCTGGGTCTTCCAACATGACAATGATCCAAAACACACCGCCCGGGCAACAAAGGAGTGGCTCCGTAAGAAGCATTTGAAAGTCCTGGAGTGGCCTAGCCAGTCTCCAGACCTCAACCCCATAGAAAATCTGTGGCGGGAGTTGAAAGTCCATGTTGCTCGGCGACATCCCCTAAACATCACTGCTCTCGAGAAGATCTGCATGGAGGAATGGGCCAAAATACCAGCTACTGTGTGTGCAAACCTGGTAAAGACCTATAGTAAACGTTTGACCTCTGTTATTGCCAACAAAGGTTATGTTACAAAGTATTGAGTTGTATTTTTGTTATTGACCAAATACTTATTTTCCACCCTGATTCACGAATAAATTCTTTACAAATCCTACCATGTGGATTCATGGATTTTTTTTTTCACATTCTGTCTCTCACAGTTGAAGTGTACCTCTGGTGCAAATTACTGACCTCTGTCATCATTTTAGGTGGGGGAACTTGCACAATCGGTGGCTGACTAAATACTTTTTTGCCGCACTGTATATATACTAGATAAGTCATCTAGTATATATATGTACAAAGGGTCTGCCTGCACTGAGTAAATTCATTTTCTGTTAGAAATGAAGTAAACTAACTACTACTAGGAACGTCGTTTCATGTGGACTTGGACAAAGGCGGAATTTAATTTCCACCTGTCTCGTTTCTTTTTTGAAACACAGACCTTACTTCATGGACCCATTCTTCTGTCTCTTTCTCCTGCAGAGGTACGACTCTAGTGCTCAGCATCAGCTCGGAGCACCTGGACCAAACCAAATCATAAAATAAAGAGGGGGAGGAGGGGATTTTTTATTTGTTGTTAAAAACAACATAAAACTAATGCTAGGAAACTTTATTAGTACCTTGTGAAGAAAACATTATGTTATGGTGACAGGTTAATAATTTCCACTCAAAAAATTACTAACTGGCAGTTTTTTGGGCACCTGTCAGTCAAGGGCCCTTAGAATCGTCATCACTTTTCTCCCCCTTACAGCACCCCTGACTAAAATATAATTATCAATGAAGTTATTTCCTCTACTACACATTAATGTGAATTCTTGATAATGATGTGGAATACATTATGTGGGAGCCTTAACATATAGAGTTGGCCTACAACTCTACAACAACTATTGTTTTAGCCCACCACTGCTTGTATGAGTATGTGTACATGTGCTTGTGAAATGTACACAAGGTACAAATACTTATATTGACATGTGTATATATGCATGAAAAAACTATCGTTAACTTAACAAAAATGTTAAAAAGGAAGTATTTTGATGAAAATGTGACATTTGTTTTTTATTACACATCCCCAAAAATCTATCATTTTAGTGAAATTTGTGTACAAAGGAGAAAGTCAAAAACTTTCAATATTATTCTCATGTTGCTGTTATTTAGTTTATACATACTGGTGAGATTTCCTGGTGAGTTCAAGGATGTCTTGAACATAAAGCGTAAATGCTATTCATTTTCCAAAGCGTACTTCTGTGGCGGCTGAAACCAGAGGGTGCATAAAAGAGATCTCAAGTAAGGTAATAAAAATAAAAAACACTGAGAAGACAGGACGCATTCTGGATACTAGCAGAGGACCCCCACTTGGTTAGAGTGGTTCTTCAAAGAGATTCCTCAGCAGGCTTTTTCAGTCCTCCCATGAGTCTCTCAAGTCATCACAGCAAACTTCTTCCTTATTTTCCCTCTAAACACTCATTATTCCCCCCCCCCCCCCCCTTCCCCCCCACCCCGGTATATGGTTTGTTTATTCCTGTTGTCAATGTCCTAGAGATATAGCAAAATGCAATGTAAATTGTAAATTACTTATTATTATAGATTGGATATAGTTGGTCTCATTTTCATGATAAGGCAAGGAAGATGCTGAGTTTCTAAAAGTTCATTTTGGTATTTTGCTCTTTCTGCACTCTTTCAGATGATGAAGTGCTGAAAGGGATAATTTATAAATTGGAGGTTTTATAGATCATAACAACTCTTATTGAATAAACCTGTCCCCATGCCAGAGACAGTGTTGACTGAAAATTGATTTGGGGGCATAAATTGCAGACATTTTTGCTTTTCTTCTTCCCAGCTCTCCATATCCTTTTTTCTTTTTTCCTTTTCTTGCTTTTGCGGTGCTGACCAGCTCTCAAAAGCTCTGTTAAATGCTTTGGGATTATCAGTGCCTGTGGTGAATTCCCTCATCTGTGCCATCCTGTCTCCACCTCCTGAGCCACCCAGTGTGTTACAGACAGATACCTCACACTATGAATGGACAAACATCTGTCACTGTACGGTCTCGAGTAAAGCCATATGGCTGAAAGAAAGTGAATTTTTCAGAGACAGGAAGCTTCAGAGAGAAATGGCACAAGACGCTGACAGTAAAAATGCAAGCTGGAGAGTTTGGAAAAATGATAGCATTGGTTTAGTTGTGTATACAGTATGTCAGGAATGTCAAACTCATTTCACATCGAGGGTCACATACAGCCCACTTTGATATTAAATGGGCCAGACCTGTAAAGACCAGCTCAGTTTTTCTACATGATAAATGTTCAATATTACAGAAAATATTCTGGTAGCTCCAGAATCTTTTCTGAATCTACCCAAACTGTGCTGTGTGAATTTTTTGTTCGTTGAAAAAATGTTCTCAGTATATATTCTGGACCCAAAAGCAGACTCAACACAAATTTTGCAGCATGTACAAAGTTTCACTAGGAAACAAGAGTGAACTGAGAGCAACTATGGAGGTGAGTACCGGGAGGAGCAGTGATTGGGACTGTGGGAAAACTGCAAAAGAAGAGGAAACAATTATTTAACTGTGGGGAAGTAGGGGTGTGAGGACAAAACAGGATAAGGCTGCTGCAGGCTTACCTTCAGAGCCAAACCGTGGAGCTCGAAAGGGAAAGACGTCCATGGGAGCGAAATGAAGTATCCAGCGTTATCCTGCGTGCAGGGCAGGCAGGAAGTAATTCTAGCGAACAGGATGGAGACCTGGGCACAAGGGAGCAAAATTAAGCACGAGCCAAAACCAAAACGAGAACAGAGCACAGGCAAGACTTAGTTACCACTAAGAGTGACTGAACGGACTGGTGTGGAGCAGCAGACCATGCTGGCTGAAGTAGTCCTCCTGTGATTGCCTGGGGATGGAATTCAGGTGCAACGCTGGTTGATAGGTTCATAGCTTAAACCTATTCGCTGGAACGTTCAAGATAATTTAATTACACAGCAAAGCCAGACACAAGTAGGCAAAGTTCTTTATGTTTCTCATGCACGGGAGAGAACTGGACAAACGCCGTTTGACCCCAGTTGCTCTCGTCCGCTCCCCCGTAACACTGCTCTTTTATTGAGGTTAGATGAATATACATAGATTCATTAACATATGACGTATACATACACACAAAGAGTACCTTGCCTGTGCGTTGTGTAAGTGTGTGTGTGTGTGTGTGTGTGTGTGTGTGTGTGTGTGTGTGTGTGTGTGTGTGTGTGTGTGTGTGGGGTCAGAGTGTGACCCCATAAACGACTTCCCTAAACCTGCTGGTCTGGAAGTCCAGGAGTACATCTAAACAAAAGGCACTTAGACTTAAACAGATATACAGTGGGGCAAAAAAGTATTTAGTCAGCCACTGATTGTGCAAGTTCCCCCACTTAAAATGATGACAGAGGTCAGTAATTTGCACCAGAGGTACACTTCAACTGTGAGAGACAGAATGTGAAAAAAAAAATCCATGAATTCACATGGTAGGATTTGTAAAGAATTTATTCGTAAATTAGGGTGGAAAATAACTATTTGGTCACCTCAAACAAGGAAAATCTCTGGCTCTCACAGACCTGTAACGTCTTCTGTAAGAAGCTTTTCTGTCCCCCACTCGTTACCTGTATGAATGGCACCTGTTTGAACTCATCATCTGTATAAAAGACACCTGTCCACAGCCTCAAACAGTCAGACTCCAAACTCCGCCATGGCCAAGACCAAAGAGCTTTCGAAGGACACCAGGAAAAGTATTGTAGACCTGCACCAGACTGGGAAGAGTGAATCTACAATAGGCAAGCAGCTTGGTGTGAAAAAATCAACTGTGGGAGCAATCATCAGAAAATGGAAGACATACAAGACCACTGATAATCTCCCTCGATCTGGGGCTCCACGCAAGATCTCATCCCGTGGGGTCAAAATGATCATGAGAACGGTGAGCAAAGATCCCAGAACCACACGGGGGGACCTGGTGAATGACCTGCAGAGAGCTGGGACCAAAGTAACAAAGGTCACCATCAGTAACACACTACAACGGCAGGGAATCAAATCCCGCAGTGCCAGACGTGTTCCGCTGCTGAAGCCAGTGCATGTCCAGGCCCGTCTGAAGTTTGCCAGAGAGCACATGGATGATACAGCAGAGGATTGGGAGAATGTCATGTGGTCAGATGAAACCAAAGTAGAACTTTTTGGTATAAACTCCACTCGTCGTGTTTGGAGGAAGACGAATACTGAGTTGCATCCCAAGAACACCATACCTACTGTGAAGCATGGGGGTGGAAACATCATGCTATGGGGCTGTTTTTCTGCCAAGGGGACAGGACGACTGATCCGTGTTAAGGACAGAATGAATGGGGCCATGTATCGTGAGATTTTGAGCCAAAACCTTCTTCCATCAGTGAGAACTTTGAAGATGAAACGAGGCTGGGTCTTCCAACATGACAATGATCCAAAACACACCGCCCGGGCAACAAAGGAGTGGCTCCGTAAGAAGCATTTGAAAGTCCTGGAGTGGCCTAGCCAGTCTCCAGACCTCAACCTCATAGAAAATCTGTGGCGGGAGTTGAAAGTCCGTGTTGCTCGGCGACAGCCCCAAAACATCACTGCTCTCGAGAAGATCTGCATGGAGGAATGGGCCAAAATACCAGCTACTGTGTGTGCAAACCTGGTAAAGACCTATAGTAAACGTTTGACCTCTGTTATTGCCAACAAAGGTTATGTTACAAAGTATTGAGTTGTATTTTTGTTGTTGACCAAATACTTATTTTCCACCCTGATTTACGAATAAATTCTTTACAAATCCTACCATGTGGATTCATGGATTTTTTTTTCACATTCTGTCTCTCACAGTTGAAGTGTACCTCTGGTGCAAATTACTGACCTCTGTCATCATTTTAAGTGGGGGAACTTGCACAATCGGTGGCTGACTAAATACTTTTTTGCCCCACTGTACGTGTGTTTGCTATACCATATATCAGTAAGAGCAGACATAACCTCTCTCCTGACCAGTGTTGGGTAAGTTACTTTAAATTAGTAACTTAGTTACATTACTAGTTACTTCTATCAAAAGTAACTCAGTTACTTCAAGTTACTCGTTACTTTCAGAGTAACTAGTTACTAGGGAAAGTAACTTTGGTTTTACTCAGAATTCTCTTGTTAATGTGTTGCTTCCGTAACTGGATACCCAGCAAGAGTGCCAGTCTTCTAGCTTGCTTACTTGCCACAAGTGCACTGTGCCACCTACCAATAGAAAGGAAAAGATAATGTGCATATTTCCACGAGAGAAATCCCACGCCTGATTCTATCCTAGCCTGCTTTTTACATCCAACACAAAAACTGCAGTCGTGGTGCTTTCGATTGTACTCAGAACTCGGAAATTCTGCCTTCTGAATAGGAAGATGTAGGTAACACCAGACTGCAGATGAGCTGCATACAGGGCTGGACTGGGACAAAGAAATCGTCCCGGGCATTTTGACTAGAGACCGGCCGCCATTATAGGAAAAATCATAAAGCCTTTGAATGAAAAAAAACACTGTTGTGACAGTGATGTACACTGTTCTGATGGTATATATGCATCAATCTATCAATCGTTTGTTGTAAGACTCAGATAATTATTTTTTTTAAAAGTGAGACATTTTAAATGAGAATAAGAAAGTATTTCTTTGTGCCCCCCTTTCCCTTTTAATGCCCTACATGGACCCCTGGCAACACTTTGCTAGACCCGCCCCTGCACAGTTACCAGCTGTCAACTACTTAGAAAAGGATCCTGGTGTTATTTGTCTCTCAGAAACAGTTCATAACTTCCCTTCAACTCATTCATGTCACCTAAAAGGTAAACCTGTTTCTCCATCACAGCTCTGATGATTCAGTAAGGACATCTCCTGGTTTCATCTTCATGTTTCCCTCTCATCACATATTCAAACCGATATCATGACCAGCAGCTTTACAGCTGTGGCTCCAGCAAACATCAGCTGATACTAGAAATTAATATTAAATAAATTCTAACAACAGCTGATCAAGCTTAAACGTGCTGCTGTTGTTTACCGCGACATCCGCTGGTTTCCTCTTTCTGGCGCAGAGAGAAAAGCCGATCAGCTGATCATTGATCAGTTTCATGATTGAAGTAGAAACAGGAGAGGGAGGTTGAGAGGATGAGAGAAGAAGAGGCAGCTGTGCAGCAAAGACACAGAATAACTTTGTGTCTTTTTCATTGTAGCTGAAGTCCGGGACAAACTGTTCCTTTTCACCTCAATACGAAATGCGTAATAATTTCTCTGAATATGAGACGATTCGTTTTTTACGGGACGGTTGGCAACTCTAATAATTAACCTTATGAACAAAATAAAGTTCAACATCAGTAACATAGCACCCACCCAGCTGTATAGAAACTCTGTCATGCTAGCTAGCACGAAGTACGAAAAAGTCAGCATAACGAAAATAAACTCCACCTACACTTGGTTCATATCTGACCCAGATGGACTGCAGGTTATAACTTCTTACCTGAAGTTCAGTTCACCTGACACTCTCAGACCAGCGGCTGCTTCGGGTCTTTCCTCTTGCCTCCCCTTCCCTCATCCACCTGCTGGCCTCCACCACTTGCTAATGTTACTGAATCTGTGGAAGCTCCGCGATAGCCACCACACGAAGTAACGAATAACGAGCCTATCTAAATCCCAGTAACGAGTAATGCGTTCCCGGTTTTGGCATAATAACTAGTTACCGTGCTCGTTACCACAATAATAACGTAGTTACTGTAACGCATTACTTAATAACGCGTTAGTCCCAACACTGCTCCTGACCTTAAGTTGTGTGTGCATGCCAGAGTGCTCTGGGAGGCACACAGAGTCTCTACACACTACTAAGGATCAAACCTCTACCAACATGACATTGATTATAAAACTCTAAGCATATATGAGTAGATATTTCTAAGCATAAATGACAATCAACAATACAAATCTAATACTGGTGGCCCCGCCAGAGGGTGTAGCCGGAGAGCCATCTGGAAGCACTCCCGACACGATTGCTCCCACGGACCATGACATTATGTATTGCATAACTACTTTACTGTAGTATGAATGGCTGTGGGGAGGTCAATAAAAAATCCAATAATGTATGACTGTATTTTCCAAAGCTGTCCAGTGGCCAGATTGGAGTCTTTGCCAGACCAATTCTGGTCCCTAGGCCTTATGTTGGACACCCCTGCACTATATGGATGGAATTATTGGGCTATACCTCCTAATCATTGAATTCAGTTCATTCAGTCAGTCCCATGTGTATAAAATCAAGCACCTAGGCATGCAGACAGCTTCTACAAACATTTGTGAACAAATGTTTTGTTCTATTCTAAAGAGTTCACTTAGTTTGAGTGTGGTACTGTAACAGGATGCAAAAAGCTAGTTTGCTTTCTTTTCCCCTAAATATTCAACTGTAGGTGGTATTACTGAAAGAAAGTCAACCACAGACTACATAAAGTTACAGAGCGCTGAGGTGCAAAGTGCATCAAGGTCTCGAAAGCTCTGCTGACTCAGTGATTGCAGAGTTCAAAACCTCCTCTCAAACAATGTGGATGAACTAGAATGGACATTATGAGCCAAGCTCTCCCATGTAACAACAGCGCCTGACCTCATGAATACCGTTTTGAAAGAGTGGGCTAAAATTCCCTCAGACACACTCCAAAATCTTGTAGAAAACTTTCCCCAAAGAGCAGAAACTGTTATAGCTCCAAAAGGGGGACGAGCTCTATATTAATACCCATGGATTTATGTATTTACTGGATTTCACTGACATAAAAGCTGCTGAAGGTGTAATGTGTAGGTGGGCCATTACTTTTGTCCACATAGTGTAGTTTGACACCGCTACTGGGCTTCATGTTGTGCAAGTCCAAATAATTTGTCTAATGTGTGGAACTATAAAGTAAAGATTAGCTAGTCAACAATTTTAAGGGAGTGCTTGTTTTCTCAGGAGGGACATGTTTAAAGAGGATCAACGAACATCAGTTATTTGGCAGCGTTCTCAGCCCTGTCTTTGGCTGCTAGATCATGCATTGTTTAGTCATGGATTTATTGTTTTGTAGGATTCTATCCAGAAACGGTTGAGTTGACAAGCTCGGGTTGTTTTATTTTTGTTGGACAGTGACTGCGTGTTAAATGTGCTCCTTTCAACATCTGCTACCGAGTTTGAATTTATGTGAGGCAGAGTTGTCTAACCAGCTGTGCTGAAGGGAAGATCTGTCACTTTTTAAGCACATTCGTTCAACTCTGCAGATTTTACATTGGTGCTAGTTCAGAGGGTGAGGGGAGGCCTAACACACCGAGCTGACATTTGTCTGGTGAGCCATTAATAGTTGGCCGATGTTTCTATTTAGAATGAATACAACATAGTACTTGTTCCTTCCAATGCAGGAAAAGCTCTGCTCAGTGATGAGCATGTCTTTTGCAGCACTTTCATTTTCCTTTAAGAGAAGAAAATGAGAGAAAATGAGAGTCAGTGCATTAGTTGGACATTGCCTGGCCCAGCTCTTTGTAGCTGGCTTTGTATGTCAAGATCTTTAATCTTGTGGTCTGGGAATTGTAGGACTCAAACAATTTCACACCACCTGCAGGAAGAAACCTATTGGTGTAATCCGGATTAGGGTTTTCATTGCTACTAGCTGTCATTTCTTATTTGAGTTCACTGCATTGCATGACTTAGCACACATAACAATGTGGTGAAAAAGCCCATCAAACATCCATATTAAGTCATTGCATTCTTCAAAATCTTACAAAACACCAAGAAGCTTTGTTCTAGTTAACGTTCACATGTTTGGTGGTTTGTAAGGAAATCTTTTCTAAAGAGAGGCTAAGACATTTCTCAACATTTGCGGATTTTCAAAGTCTGTATATACCTCGCACCAACTGTGGAATCATTCATAAAAGCTGCTCAGTTACTGCATTTAACTGTACAAAATGTCTTCTTAGGATATGTAAGTACTGTAAAAAGTCATGAGCCACCATTAATTTCTTTATATTTTTCTTCCAAGGAGCCAAAAGTTCTTGTATAAGGTGGTCTTGCACAAAGGTTCTCTTGCCTTTCTGAAGGTCTTTCAAAGTTTTTCTTTGGACATTGGCTAATTCTTCACTCATTTTTAATCCAATCCTTGACCATTTTCAGGTTTGTTTCTTTAATTTGTTTGTTTCTTAAGCCACTTAACTCTGACCTATGAATCATTTAGGTGCATAAACATGCACCTTCCTCGCAACTTGCAGCACATCAGACAACTTAGCAAAGTCACACATTTAAGCAGACTTTTCAGGCACTTTGTTATAAGCTGCCTGTTGCAAAAACATTTGTTGTTATTTCTTTAGTTGAATCAGTTTCACAGAGGTAGTAAATAGTATTATTGCACCAATAAGGTGATCCCCAAAGAGCTATTAACCAAAAATCTTGGCATATCTCAGCACGGTGGGCAGTGTGTTCTTAAAACATTTAAGGAAACTAAACAAGTAGAAGAGAAAAGAAGAAGTGGTAGGTGCAAAAAAAATCTACAGCAGACATAAAATATCTGATAATCCATCTACTGTTGAAGAATAAAGGCGACCATACTGATGATGTTGACTTTCAAGCTTGTATGAAAGAGGATTAGGGCCACTGACTAAAAAGACATCCCCACTTTTTTCTTTTTCCAGTGTCCCTAATCCTTTTCTAGAGGACTGGGGGGGCAAAAGTTTGTTTGCCCATTTTTTCTGGCAACAAATAAAGATATTAAGAGCAACTCAAGACTTTTGCACAATATTGTAGCTGATTGAGGATACAAATTGCTGTGTCTTTTGTTAAACCTGCTTATACGTTTTGGGAATGCCACTGAGTTTAATGAATGTTACAATTTGGAACTGTTAATATTCCTGTTTTCCTGTTATGGATTATTCTTTTTAAAAAAGTATATCATATTTCCTGTTCTGTTTATAGTTGCTTTTCCTTTAGCTGCTGTTTCCATTCCCTTGGTTGATATTGGAAGGGTCAAGGGTTAGCAGTGATGGGTTAGGATATGGCCACTGTATTTATGGGCTCTCGATGGTCCATGCTTTAATATGTCAACATAAACGAGGCAAGATGGAGTGTCTGACGACAAAGGGCACTTTTTCACTGCTCTCTTTACGCACTCCTTCTCTGCCCCACTGTTCAAGGTCCAGGCACTTTTTTTGTGGCCTGTGAAGAAATTTTGTCAAGGACACACAGGTGCTTCTAAGCAAGGGACATTTTAAAGGGCAAACCAAGTAAAAATGCTGGATAACATGCTTGACAAAGTAAGAGATGATCAATCTTTTATTAGCTATGAGACTGACTTTTCATTAATTTTAGTCCTGTGGAGTTTCAGCTCCTAATTACTAGACTACGAGTCCCACTGGAATATTAATTATACAAACCCAGAATAAGCTGCTGATCCGCTTCTTAACATGCACAAGATACTGATGTAACAAATTAGAGGAAAAAGCTTAAATCTCAACCCCTGTTTTTAAGTTTTCCATGGAATTCTGCCGGAATGCTTTAGGTCCACTTGTTACCTTAGACCTTTCCCAAGGGACCACATAAAAAAAATGGGACTGTTGAAGCTAGACTTAATTCTGCCCAATATACATTTTTATCTCCTTAGAAACATATTGATGTGGGCCTCCACAATAGCCCCAGTTTTTCGTGTGGCCCCCTGAGAGAATGAATTGACCAAACCTTCCTTAGAATGAAGGACTGCTACAAAGATATACCGAGTTTCTTTTGTCATGTCTTTCTCCCATCATAGCTGCTGAGCCTGGTTCTTGTTCTACCCAAGGTTTCTTCCTGTTAAAAGAGAGCTTTTCGTTCCTGCTGTCACCAAGTGTTTGCTCATAGGGGTTTGTTTGATTGTTGGGTTTTTCTCTGCATTGTTGTAGGGTCTTTACCTACAATACAAAGCTGGTGAAGTGACTGATTTTGTGATTTGAAGCTATATAAATACAAATTTACATAGCTGATGATTGAGTAATCATCGTATAGTGACAAAATATTTCTATCCTGATGCGAGTGGTATCATTTTACAGTTTACTTTGATTGTTTAGAAACACATTTTGATAGTTTTTCCTTTTATTTATAAGATGTAAAGATAATATAAAGTGCGACTGCTTTGAAATGAAAATGAAAAACATCCTACAAAAGGCAATAAAGCACGAATAACTACATCTGTTCAGTCTTCGCTGTGTCCTCATGAACAGCACTAGTACTTGAGTGCATTTAAAGTCCTTTGCAGTTGTTTCAAGGGTTTTGGATAACAATCTAAGCATCCCAAGTGCCTAAGATTTTAAAATTTCAGCGCCATATGGTGCTGAGGCTGATTTGCTTTTGTCACTGTGTGTGTGTGTCTATGTGTGTGGTCTTTCTTAAGACTTTGTAATCCTTTTCTTTATCTGTCTTCTTTATCAGCACTGAAGATATTTTTCAACCCCCCTTGAAGGACCAATTCAGATCAATTTAAACTGTGTGTGACGTATTTGATAAATCTGAATTAATCTCTTCTTTACTCTCAGTAATTAAATTCTAATCGCTATGTTGCAAAGATGCAGGGTGATATCTGTTCATTGTTTAGTCAACAATATTTTGCCCCTGGCTGTTGTTTGATGGCTATTTGCTACATGGGGATAAATGTATTCTGCCAGCCGAGGGTTCCTCATCTCCATTACATCTCGCTATAAGGTAATAATTACCAATCCCAGATGCCATGTGCTTACATGTGCTTACATGTACTGTCTGTATGTTGGTTGAAGAAATGTGCACCATCACGGGCCAGCTGTTAGAACAACACAGAGTGGGGAGGAGTGGCTGCAGGCAAACATTTCTCCACAACTTCATCATGGTTTGCAAAACGCTCCATGTGTGGATTCCCTTTCAGAAACCCAATCCCAGAATGAGTGGATCCAATCAATCTCAAAATTATAGCCTGCCGGCACAATCCATTTGCTTTTGAAACCTATCACATTAAACATAGTGCAGTTTTGCTTTTTTGAAAATAAGTTTGGAATATCCAGCTGATATTTTTCGGAAGTGATTTCAGAGTCCCTAAAGACTCGGCTAAGCTCACTGCATTTCATCTGCTGCTCTGTGGATTATGTTCAGGTTCATGGGTTTGTGGTGTGTTGTTCAGACTTTTGATGTTGTTGTTTTTTTTAACCTAAAACTTTACAGTTGTGGTTCACTGTCACCACTTTAATCACTGCCCATTCTAAGTGCAGGTAGCTTTTTAAGTAATCTGGTTACAAAGCACTTGCGTATCAGAATGCACAATGCACAATCACACAGCCGCGTACATTTATAGCCATTTTGTAATATATTGGAAATGAACCTATGTGTGACACAGGATCAGAGTTAAGGAATCGCTATGCAGTCTGAAGACTTATGGCTTGTGGGGCTGGAGCTTAAGCTCCACGAGGGGGGAGGTCATTGATCTGTGGTGGCAGAGCCTTTTTCCCTCCATGAGAGTGCACAGAGACAAACAGGTTATCACTTCCCCACCCACCCTTCGTCTATGCGTTTTCTGATTATGACGGTAAAAATTGACTTTCTGTCCGCTCACAGAATGATCCGTGCACATTCAGTGCATTAGGTTTTACATCACTGTGATGTTCGGTAGATTTAGCATTTTAAACTTCTCTCTTGGCCTCTGTGAGTGATGATTGCCGCTCTTGTAAACAATAGTGGGAATGGAGACCACTGAACAATATACACACAGGCCCGATGGTTGAAACAACTGCCTCACCCTTACACACTGACTAAAAATGTATATTGTGTATTAGCAGGAATGGGAATTGATAAGAATTTAGTGATTGATACCAGTTATTGATTCAATTTCTTATGGAATCTCTTGTCAGTTCTCAGTAGGTTCTCGTTGGCTCTGCTTTGAGAGTCACGACCATCTCTAAGCAGCGTTTCATATGATCTTTTTCTTAGTATTTAGGTATGAACACAAAGCTGACAGCACAAAGCAAAGATGAAACCCAGCTCAAAGAGACTTCAAAACGATCGCCACAGTGATCCTACTTTGGAAACATGAAAAGGTGGAAACTGTTTGCAGTCGTGGAAAGCTGCAGCCTGACTGCTGATCACTTCTTTTGTTACCTGTTAAAGTTCAGGGTCTCACCGTTGGAATGGGGTCGGCATTCACTCAGCTTTATAATTACGCTGGTTTCTTAGCTAGCTTAGCGTTAGCGCTGTAAAAATAAAAGTAAAATGTCCAAGTAGACTACGTCACTATTTCCTCCTCCAGCACACAAACTGAAATCAGCTGATTGTAGTACAAATGAAACTGGTGAGCAGGATCGATGGGCAGGCAGATTATTACTTGGATAAGCTGGCAGACAGAAACGAACACCAAGTATTGTTTATCATCTGATTTTTGTGTTCAGTTTTATACATGACGATAAACCCTGATGTAAGTCCAATTCCACTATTTTTTAAGTAATATCTAACACTTGTGTTAAAGTGTTATCGTACATGGGTAACAACCTTAAATTTCAGTCTTACAGTAGCAGTCTTCCTACACACAAAATGCACAGGGTGAAAGAAGTTGTAATTTGCTGGCGTCAAACAGGTACGGATGAGTGAATAAAATAATAATCATTAGGGTTACTGGATACTGCAATGTGCCAGCAACACATAGACGAACACTGTCCCGCCGAGGTGATGTGTCTCAGAAGCATCAGAGGTAAACAAGCCATTAAAGTGCTGCTTAGATTTACACAGCAGTTAAAGCCCAAATGCAGGTCAAAGCTGAGTGTACTAGCACAGAGATACACAGCAGCATACCTGTTTCAACATCCCTGCTTTACACAGACATGGACATGTTTTACAGGCAAGAAAAAGGTCAGCCTCAAACTGCGAAGGCACAATATAGATTGTTGATGGTGGAGAGCGAGGAGTAGACAGCAGGTTACCTCTTCATCTCCCTAGTCCTCACCCTGTCGTGTATTACCACGTGTACGCTGGTAAAAGAGACCGGGATGCTGATTCACGCTGGCAGAAATGGACCAAGCTGAAGAGAGAGAGAGACAGAGAGAGAAGAGACCCTAAAATGGCTCTGAATGTGTGAAAAAGTACTCTGCCAATACCGGCCATAAAACTTAAGCGACAGCAGGCACAAACCCATGAATCAGAGTGTGACATGATTGTACAGTTCAGCATGGCAGGGACAGGTTCCAATCAAACCAATCGCTAACTGTCAGTGTGGCTGGTGGCTGGGTAGCATGATGTATGTCGGAGGCAACGCTTTGAGGGAATTAATGACTGTTTGCTGATACAGTAGTTTTATCTTTTTCTTAAACCTGCTGCAGCGCTATTCTGAATCTAGAGTTGGATTAGGAAAACACTGACTCAGATGGATTTTGTCAAAAAGTGCTATCCTTGGAGTATAAAGTACAGATGGCTTTGTCTTACCAGTTGGCTGTCAAAGCCCACAAATAAATGTCTACAGCGAGGGATAACAGTCATCTTGCTTTATTCTTATTTTGTGGAGCCAAGGAAAGAAGCAGAAGCAGAAGCTACTCTGTTGCAGACTGTTCACAGGCTTGAGGCACTTGCGCATGAGATCTAAGAGCTATCGATTTCAGATCACAGTATCACAGCATTTTCATTCTTTCCGTGTCACATTGTCGAGCATATCTCCTATTAAAAGCATCACCTCAGGTAGTGTGACGATATAGTGAATATAGATTAATGTTGCTGGTGATGGGGCACCCAGTGGGAGTGCGATTGTGAGGTGTTTTCAACAGCTTGCCTTCTCATCTAAATCTTCTGAAACCTCCTACAACCCCATAGGGAGAGAGGAATATACAGCTTGCCAGAAGAAGACAATGGAGAATGGCCAGAGGACTATCATCTCATCAATCTTTGGCTCACTTTACAGTTTCTAATTGAAGCAGAAACATATTCTTTTCAGTCTCTAAATCACAAAGTTATCTCCACTGGCTTTTTATTAGGTTTGATTTTCAAGGAGCTGGAAGTTTTATTCACAACACACACACACATATTTTTTCTTCCTTCACTCTAAATATAAACCAAGGTATCAACAAAGATTGTAGCCCAGTAATAGAGGTATTAACTTTTGTGGTTTTTGTGGTATTATTATACCCCTAATATTCAGTGTTCAAGCCATTCAAGTATATTGTAAGTGCTAAACCAATATGTCAATGTTTTACAAATTAATACCGCCACAAATTAATGTCTGCTTAAAAAAGGCAAAGAGGAAAATAAAAGCAATCAAGTGCAGCAAAAAAAAATCCTATGCATATCCACTCGAGTTTTACCGACAATCAGTGTGGCATAGGCACTGCTCAGACAAGTGCATAGTGCACGTACATACACTCACAGAGACACACATGCATCATGCTGTTATCTCTGGGGTAAGCTCCAGGGAAAATTAGTCTCCTAGCTGCATCTCAAAAATCCCTGTTATGCAGCTGTGGAAAAACTTATTAGGGCAACAACAGGATGAGGTTTGTTGGACTGACAAGCTTTGGTTTGTTGCCAATGGCAAATCTTTAATTCTGAGACAGACACATTTGAAAAGCTTTACTGAGACGAACAGTTGCTAGTTGTCAAATGGTAATGGTAGCAGTAAATGGTTCAGTGATACCCCTGATTCACCCGTGTCTTTACCTGGAAAACACTAGAGAACGCATAATAGGCCTAAAGTTACAAAATTACAGGTAAAAGAAGTTAAACAGCTAGTATAACAACGTGCAGTTTCATGACCCAAACACAGTGGAAAGAAGAGCTGATAGTGATAGACAAATGATGCTGCTGCAGCTATATACCTTTTTTTTTTTTTTTATAAAGAATTGCTAATGTTACACTTTCCTTTGAAATAAAAACATCATCAAAATGTAGGTTACTTTTATTCAGACTGGCAGCTGTATTGCTGTGTGAAATATCTTAAGAAGTATTGGATGGTTTTCTAATAAAGACATTCACGCTTCCCCGCAGACAAATCCTAATACTTTGGTAACCGCCCGAATTTATTCAACTATGAGGCTCACATTTGTAGTTTTGGATTGGTGTAATGTTAGAAATTCTAAAGTCAAGCGCAAGCACTGTAAGCTTAACAATAGCTGCTCGTATTTGCATTATTATTATAGGAGCCCTTGCTGCATTTAATCACAGAGCCAATTTACTTTTTTCTACATATAATGGGATGTCAGGATCACTTGAAAAGATTTACCAGTTTACGGTCGTTCATCATTGTGTCACTCATTCCTTTCTCTCCCTTCTTTCCTTTTTCTCCTTTCTCTGCCTCGTGTCTCACTCTTTTTTTATTTCTTGGTGGTTCGTTGAGAGATAATTGCCAAGTCTAGACATTTTTGATCACTGTGTGACGTGTAGACAAACCCCCTGCTGCTTATGTGTCAGCATATACAGTGTGGCCTTAATGTCAAGGCTACTCAATCTTCTGCTTTCACAAAAATGAATCGCCTCCTGCATGGCCTCTTGTTCTTGCTGTGGCTTGCTGAGCATAGCGCTGATGCAGTTAATGAGAAAATGCACAGCAGGAGTAAGACAGCGAGAATTACAACTTGTTGGCCTAGACTAGAAATCTATAAACAATTCCTCAAGAAGCAGCGAGACTTCCTGTTTCCCTGACACCAAAGCCAGCTTTACCCTTGAAAAGTGAACAGAGAGGAGCAGCGGAGCAGTTTATTCACAAAGTTGTTCTTTGTTTTCCCCTCTCTCCTTCCTTACCCTGGCTCTGTTGACTTAGACATTACCTTGAATTGTAAACATTGTGTGTTAATATACCGTATAATTTGACACTAAATATGCAGATCTGTACAGCACAACACCTGATTTCACATCTGAGTGTCAAAGTGCCATCTGTGGGGTCACCTGGTGGCCCTGGTCTGGTGTCATGGCGAGTGCCGGAAAGAAACACGCAAAAGGAGGGAGAGGGAACAAGAACGAAAGAAACTATAAAAGAGAAAGAAGTGGCAGGGAGGTCAAAACACTCAGCATGTTTGGGTACAAAGAAGAGACTGAACTTCTCACAATGTTTTTTATAAAAGATGAGCAGAGGGTGCATATGCAAGAGAGGCTCATGGAAGAGATGGAAAAAGGAGCATCGGCATAGATTGAAGTTGCCTGCTTATATGTGTTCTGAACTGCTTAAGGTGGAGAGCATTGGGGCAAGAAGAAGTGCTCACTATAGTCGCAGAGACCACAGCTTAATGAATTATTAATATTACTTACAGGTTTCTTGTTCAGCTGCTGGTTAATGCAAATATCTATTAGCCAATAATATGGCAAAAACACAAACTGCATTTAGGAATCCAGACATGGTCATGATGACCTGCTGAACTTCAAGCCGAGCATCAGAATAAGGAAGAAAAGTGATTTGTATGAATGTTGCATTGTTGTTGGTGCCAGACAGGCTGGTCTGAGTGTTTCAGAAACTGCTGATCTACTGAGATCTTCCCATACAGCCATCGCAAGGGTTTACAGAGAAGGGTCAGAAAAAGAGAAAACGTTCAGGGAGTTGCATTTATCTGGACAAAAATGCACTTTTTCCTTTCTATTTAACGTTCACACACTCATACTCCAATGGCCGCATTGGAGAGCAACTTAACGTTCAGTAACTAACCCAAGGATCGAGCCACCAATCTTCAATTAGTAGATGAACTGCTCTATCTCTGACCTGCTCACTCCAACAGTGAATCAAATCACACTAAATCTTGAAGCAGATGGACTACAGCAGCAGAAGAGCACACCGGCTGTTACTTCTGTCTGCTAAGAGCAGGAAACTGATGCTACAGTTTCAAAAGGCTCGCCAAAATGTGCTTTCAATTTCTTCTGCAATATTTAAATGGTCAGGTCAGACTGTCATATGGAACTGGAAATTCCAATTGTGGATGTGCAGCTAACAAATCAACTGAAACACATTGCTAGCAGTGAGTGTATATATCTACAATATGTTACTCTACAACTATTCACTTAGTGAGTATTTCTGAACACCAGTTATGTTTATAGGTTGTTAGGCTTTGTGATAGGGCTCATAATAGTCAACACTTCTTTTTAAAACTTTTTAAAATGTATTAAAGCTTCTACTACTGTGTTTCCTTTATGTTTCACTGCACTACTGTCTATAATTATGTCAGAAATCAAGACAGAGTGATAGAACAGAATGGGAAGACTGAGAGGAAGAGAGCATCTGAGCAAATGTTTATGAGAGGGCACATCTGTGTGTGTCTAATGTGTGTGTGTGTGTGTGTGCCTTGTATTTGTTTGCGTGTGGGAAATTGGATGACAGCACGTTTGTCACTGCAGTCGCACTCCACCGCTTTGGAGTGGCACTGCAGATGGATGTCTCTCAAATGCTTCAGTGAGCATGCCAATTCAACAGCTCAAACAGATGCTAAATGCAGATATAAGCTGTAACTGCTATTTGCCTAACTTTGATGATCGTGCATTCTCACAGGAAACTCTCATAAGCAAAATACAGTCTGTTCGCCTTTAACGCCATGTTACTGAGAATCATCGGATGTCAGGTTTGGGTTGTCAGTCTTGCACTGGACCAGCTACCATAATAATCTGATGGCCTTTACATTTTGTACTTGTATTCATATTTAAAAGAAGATAAATGTGCCTCTATAATGTCTACCTCTGTAATCCACGAAATAACTAATTTCCCACTTCTGATTAGCTCCGTTTGAGATGAAAGCTTACCCAGTGTTAGATGCACCACAAGTAATGAGCTAAAAAAAAACATGTAATAATGTTTAGGTACTAAACATGTTAAAATGACAGATAATTGAGATCATGATCTCAAATTCACCATGGTTGAATACCTAGATATGACACTCTCTATGTATTCAGCCCCACTGAATTTAAATGAATGCACAATTTTCAGTTCAATTTTAAGCTAACTATGCTTGTTTCCAGTGATGTGCAGCAGAATCGAATGAAATGACGAAAAGCAGAGCTTAGCTCAGCAGACCGAGGAGTCTTAAAACAGGCAAATGACAGAAAATAAAATTAATTGAAATTGATATTAATGTTACATAATAACAGTTTCCTTTCCGTAGTTCATCCATTTAGCATTTTTTCATAATCATTTCTATAAAAATGGACATTCCAGCCTCACAGCCTCACTAGAGGCCTTTGTGCCAATTCAGTTCATAAGACAATATGCATGAAAATGTTTTTATTCTCAGCTGAGGTGACAAAGCATCCTATTATCTACTTTCTTTCTTTCTTTCTTTCTTTCTTTCTTTCTTTCTTTCTTTCTTTCTTTCTTTCTTTCTTTCTATGTATGTTGAAAAAATTGGTAGCATCAGAGGTAGCATTAGATCCCCTTTAATTTTTTGTGATTTGCCAGGGACTTTTTGATCTGGAGGCACCAACACTAACACCTGAAAAAAGGCCCTTCAGTCCTTCCAAATGTATTCACTGTCAAATGTCTTCTCATGACCAGCTGTTCTACATTTGCATGCTCCAAGCAGGCACGGCTCCCTTGCTAGCTGTGGCCGCCACACTGGAACAGATGTCACACCTGGTTTGTGTGATCTCTGTTGTGCGGATGACCTCTTGGTCTCTAAGCAACACACGTGTCCCAGCACTGATGGCCCCTGCAGATGCAAAAGCGTGTGTGTGTGTGTGTGTGTGTGTGTGTGTGTGTGTGTGTGCGTGTGTGCGTGTGTGTGTGTGTGCGTGTGTGTGTGTGTGTGTGTGTGTGTGCGTGTGTGTGTGTGTGCATAAAGGCTTCACTTCCCTGTGGATTTAATTGAGATTTTCAAACCTGTATGCCTGGGAGTTTCTTTTGTTCTCACACAGCATTTGATTTGCACAATTGGGTAGAAGCAGAACTAGGCTCATGGTAACAGAAAATGATGATATACTATATATGGGTAATATCACATGGTATGACAGAGTTGATATATAACGGGTGTGACACTATGGATATAAATAAAGTATCGCCCCCATCCCCCTCCAACCCTTTGGACAATAATGGTATTCCTGCTTGTCGTCTTACTGTTACCAAGAAAGCCTCGGAAATCCTTTCTCCCAGCCATCCACCCCAAAGGCACACTCATACACACACTGATACAACACTAATCTTCATCTCACAGTCTCTAATGCAAAGGATTCCGCTGAGTAGTTGGGGGGGTGGGGGTTAGAATGCAAAGTGAGGTAGATCTGAGGGGAGCAGTAGACATTCAGTGACACACAAAGGAAATAACAGAAAAGCACATTTGTATGTCAATAATCACATACTGTCACATACTGTAGGCATGAGAGAGAAAATCCAAGGTAAGAGGGAGGGGAGAACATGGAAATCAAAAGGACACACACAAAGCGCGCCACCAGAAAGGGCTTAGCACTCTCATTTCATTCGACAGTTGGAGCTGAAGAGGAAAAAAAGAGCACTTTTCAAACGTAACTGCACCTACACAATCAGGGATTACTCTGCTATCCACACACAGTGTCAGTCCATGACAAGGTTTGCCAGGCTGACCCTAAAGTGATAACATACCTGTACAGCACAGAACATATCTGGTTGGACGTAGACATTCACCCTTTTCAAGTAATGCAGATGCTCTGGCTCATGCCATAAAACAAGACACTAGGCAAATGTATAGGAAAAGCATATGTTCACAATTTACGCTTTCCTGCGTGCAACAGTGTGTGCTGAAGTCTGTGCGCACATCTGAGTGAGACTTCAGCAACGCCCCTTCAATGCGTGGACAGCACTCTGGATTTAGGAATGCGTGGGTTTGCAGGGAGCAAGGAAGGTCACTGGGAAAATGTAAATGAGTTGCATGATTCAGCCAATCCAAATGTAGGCTGAGCATTGCGTTATATAAAGGCCATGCACCAACAAAAGATGATACACCGTGCTGTGGCTCGCTCTGCTTTACAGGTGACTGAGGGGGCTTGTTTTATTGTCCCAGAGACTAACAAAATGAACAGTAATGATCCTTAAATGGGAGACACCGCAGTGGAAAATGTGGTTCTTTCAGGGACTGAACAATTTGATATATTGAGGTATTTTGGTTTCAGAGCATCTTTTTTTCAGACTAATGGGGGAAAAAAAAAGAGTCCATAAAAAGCCCAAAAATACACACAGGGTGTTTCGAGCTAATTAATACATATTAATGAGATAACAACGTATTTGCTTGTTTAAATTAGAAATTTCAGAGAATCTGAATTACAAAATAGAATTTTATTCATTTAAATTGTTACATTTTTAAAGTGATTTTTTTTCTTATATATACTGTAAGTATTCAATTTCAATATAAAAACATTTTAAAATAGCTTTAAAGGCTGTGAACATGACTGTTTTTTGTTTCATACTCTGAGCCAGAAACTTCCAGGTCAGTAGCGTTTTACTTTACAGTAGTGCCATTTGTACCTTTAAGCACAAAGACAAAAATGCCTTGTTCTTCTTATATTTAGTTGCAAATGCTTAATATGCAGATAATATTGAATGCTGTTAAAAAGCCATGAACAATAACAATGTTACCATTATATTTTCAACAGTAACTCTCTATTGAAATGTTCTGTCTGCTTCAGTTTATGCAGCAATAATAATGAGTTAGCTGTAAATAGATTTGAAAAAATACACTGCACAGTTTATTTTCATATTTTCTTTATTACTTTTTGTTACTTTGTTACTTGATTTCTTTTATTATTACTCTTCAGAAATGTATTTAAAAATCAAATACTTTGAATCTATGTACAGACCTCCCCTCTCACTGTCATATCTCATGCATTGTTTTATATACCTCACATTTGTGACCAATTTTGAATTTTTATCTCTGTGGCAATATTTTCAAAGCTGTGTTTACTATACATCAGCTGACACTGGTACTCCAGCGACATGTTTATTAGGTTAACTGGTGACTCCAAAATTAGCCATTGTCCTTTTAGTTTATTAATCACATTTGCTTTCAAAACCAAAAGTATAAATAAAGTGTTTTTAATCTATTTAAAGACATTTAAAATTACATACTCTGCAATTCTCTGGTTTTCTTTTTGTCTGCCCATGCAACTGCACTGTGTGTCTACCTACAGGTACAATATGTACACTTTTACTGCATGGTTCTACTTTGGTGTTTACGAGTGGGGGAGCACGTTAATGAGATCTTGCCCGAGGATTTGTCTTAATGTGTGCCTATACACCCATTTATTGTAATATAAGGCATATTGAGTAGCATGAGGACAGTGTAATGAACACAGGTTAATCACATGCCCCTGATAATCACTCGGGGTAAACAAAGTTTTTTATGAACACAGATGGAATTACTGTGTGTATGTGTGTGTATCTGTGTACCTTAGAGCATGTTTCTGTAACCGGTGCCTCATTATCTCTCTGTCAAACGCAGTCTGAGGAGGCTCGCCTCTCCACAGAATCATAGAATGACAGGAAGAGATGAAAATAATATGAGGTGATTTGAAATGAATACAGACCCAAGTCTGCATTACTGTGTGTATACCTGAACATTATTGCTTTTTTACTCCTTTTATATTGAGTTATCTTTGCATCAGTATAATTAGGATACAAGGGTTTCTGCTGCAAATAAAATAGGTGGAAAGATATATATGTTATATTATGTTATATTATGTATGTTATATATTTATTATATATAATAAATATATGAGTCATGTATGAAGAGTCAGACCGAGACAGAGGGCAAATCATTCATGTATTTTTCATTCGAAAATAAACACAAGTCACATAAATTCATCATTGATTAATACTTCAAAAATATATCAAATGACAATGACCTTAAAGACTGTGACATTTATGAACCAAAAAGAAATTTAGTGATATCAAACAATCTATACATGGATAATTTAGCAGCTGATCTGATTAATGGTACATAACAAATGGATCATGTTACTCAGTTTGACAGGAAAAGCTTAGGAGAGATATAAATAGCTGAATTAAGATGTTGTTTTATATTAAATACAAGTTTCAAAATGGATTACAATGAAATGGGGAGCTTTGTGAGTTTTTATTTTATTAGTGTGCGCTCAGGTTAGTGTGTTTACAGCACTGCAAATACAAAAGGAAAGGGTGAAGTTGAATGCAGATTAATAACTGCGATTAATATATATATTCGGGTGCAAACAGGTCATCATTGTCATGGAAGCTGAGCCGATCACACTTCAATAGGTTAAAAATAAAGGATAAGCTTTTTCAGCATTTCCTGTTTTCATGGTCTGGGTTTTTTTTGTTGTGTCGTTTTGTGTGTTTTTGAGCTTTGAAGACTATATTTGTTATACTTTTACCTATTCTATTTTCTGATTTAATGTCCTTATTGTGTATATTGCTTAGGGACAGATTTCCTTTTATTTACTATTCTGCATGGTTTTTGGTTCCAGGTATTTTAATGTTTAAGTATTTTCTTGTCCTCAAAGGTATTCTATGTTTCCAGGTCCTATTACGTTTAAGTGTGGCTACTGAGTTTCTGTTATGATGGCCATCAGACCCTTCTATTCCACACTTGTGAGTCAATTTCCCTTTATTTACCATCTGATTTAATTATTTCCTGACCCGTTTTGTTGTGCTTTGTCTCTTGTGTCATGTCTTTAGTTTCACCTTCTGTCATTTTCCTTGATTATGTTCAGCTGTGTCTTGTTACCCTCCTGTGTCCCATTCACATGATTAGCCCTCAGTATCTGTGTGTGAGTATTAACTTTGTTAACTGTCAGATTGTCTGTTTGTCATCTTTGTGCGCTCCCAGCCTGTTAAGATTCTGTTTGTCTATCTCTTTGTTTATTATAGTTACCTTATGGATTTTGTGTGTTGGACCTTTCCCTGCCTAAAGCAAAGTATCGTGACACCTGTTGCTATCTAGATGGTGCAGAGTGTGAACAAATCAGAAGGTAAACAGTAACAAAAAAACCAAAACCAAAACAACAAAAGAAGACAAAAACAACTACCTGATTTGATTAAACCTCCTACATGTTTGGTCCCACCTCATTTTTCACAGTGCACACTTTATTGGTTTCCAGTTTGCTTTTACGTTTACCAACTTTGGTTTTCCATTTTACCCAGCACTCCTTCCCAATGTAACAATCACTCTTAATGACTAGAAAGCTGCACTAATCAGCTGCTTCTGTTCACTTTCACTCTATATGAACACTCTATACGCTGCTGATTTCATTTTAAACATATACATTGTTTTTGTCCATTAAGCTACAATCAATAACCCTTGATGAATATGTGAAAACCAATATTTTACTCTCTAACGTACAAAAATATTAAATCCAATTGATAGAGAAATCAATCGATCTATCTATCATGTTAAAAAATACAAAAAGTAGTGAACTTTAATGTATTTTATATTCATTGCATGTTAGGTGAAATATTTTGTATATATTTTGTAAATTTGGATAATTATGGCTTATGTTCAAGCTTTGAAAAGTTTACCATGAATGACTGGATCAGTGTGGTGTTTTATGGAGGTGATCACCTTGTGGCATTACTAAGGTGTTATTGAAGTCCAGGCTGTAAACCATTTGGTAGTAGTCTTGGAACACTGGGATGATGCAGTCCAGCTCTTTTTCTCCTTATCACAGGTAAGATAATTCTGATATTGTCTCTGAGTCTCTGACTCAATGTTAGGAATGTAATTGTTGTAGCTGCTTTCCTGAAGATGAATGTGGTGGCTCTTGATGCTCTGACACCAGCCTCAGCCCACTCCTTGTGAAGCTTTCTTCACACACCTTTCCCTTATATTCAACTTTCCATTAGTTTGCTTCGATGGAGTACTCTGTAAACAGTCAGCCTTTCCAGCAATGACTTTCTGAGGCTTGCCCTCCTTGTTGAGGGTGCTGATGATTGTCATCGGAATAACTGTCAAGTCTGTAGTCCTCTCCTTGGCTGTGCTAGTGCGTACAGAATAAAACAAAGACGTGAAGAGTATTTGTACTGTTGAATTATTATTTTTAAAAGTGCTTAAGTTCACGAAGCATTCCTGTGTTGGGCTCCTTTGGTATCAAGACAGGCCCCTCCAGGTTAATAAAGGGAATTCTTTAGCACCTGGCTGATGTAATCGCTGCTTGTCAGTGTCAGAAAGATGAATAAAGCTAAATAAAAAACATAATGGAGGTCTTTGAGGAAAAAAAAACTGTTTCAGGACGTAAGACTTGGACAACGGTTGATCTTTCAGCACACAAGGAAATAAATGCTTCAGGACCAGTCTCCGGCTGTCCTTGCATTACCCACCCAAAGGGCAGAATTGAACTCCATAGAACATCTGTTAGACCTGAACTTGTCAGTCAAGTTTGCTGCAAAGCCTGTAGAAATTAGAGAAAACTTAAACATATAATTGCTGCCAATAGGTCTTCTTCATACTATTTCATGAAAGATCTGAAAACTTAATGACTAATTTTTAACTTCATTTTTAATAAAATTACAAAAACTATTTCAGCTGTTTCACTTCACTTGATTTAATCTCAAATTTCTTTCGAAGTGAAAGCATCCAAATTCCCTCCGAAATAGCTGTAAATATGCTTGAATAAGTTTTAAAAGCTGCAATATGCCTCGTAAACCTTTGAGATCTGTCTTTCTTGCTTCTCTGCTAGAATAGTAGTGCTGTGCGATACTCAAACTTTGGTATTAATTTCATACCAAGTAAATACAAGGCCAGTATTGCAGATATTGATACTTTAAACATATAATTGCAGCTTATGTAGGGAAGATACTGACTGCAGGTTTCCCCAATTCCCCCAGCTGAGACTGAAGAAGTCACTTGGATGAGTGACGAAACGTTTCTGCCACTGAAAACGCTACATCCACGTGAACAGAATCAACTTTTGGGGATTTACTTGCCTGGATGACTGAGCATGCATCAAGTTGAAGATAGAAAGAAAACATGTTTATATTGAAACAGAAAGCATTTAAGCTCCAACATTCAGTCAATCAGAGCATCATTTATTGACCCAACTGTTGTGGACACACGTAATATACACAAAATCACATATTTAAGTACACGCTCTCATGACTTGCCAGTGGTTTCTTAGGAAGCAGGTCTGTAGAGTTTTCCATAAGGATGCAGTATTCCTGTGAAATACCCTATGCAGATAGTGTGTGAATAGCATTACCAGTAAACAACACATAGTCTTACAAGTTATTACATCAGCTGCTCTCACACACATTCACTTCAGCTCAAGTTATGCGATAACAAGTCAGCTGTTTCACTGAACATTCAGAACATATCTCTAAGATCTTAAAAGCATTACTACACATGCATATACACGAACAACCACAGAGTATTATGGTAGTTTTTAACCTTTAACAGAGTCTTCACATAAGAGCTTGAGTTGTCATCAATGTATATATGTCACCTTTTTTCCTATCCTTTTGATCTTTACACCTTTTCAGCATCATGAGTTTATTTTGTCCCTTGATATTCTTGCATTTTTCACATTTCTGGCAGTCTTCCTTTCCTTTTTCGTTCTTCAAAGACTTGCTACTCTTGCATCTTACTCCATTCACCTTCTTGCACACATACACATGCAGGCACGCTACAATAGGGTAACCCCGGGGGGTCAGAACAAAGCGTGCACTGTTAATCGAACCTGTGGCGAGAAGAGAAGGAGAGACATATGGGGAGGGGCCTGATGGAGGTTCAACAAGATTTCTGTTTATCTAACAGAAATGATTTTTTACACTTACATTTTTATCAGCCTTTGCAGAGTGGGCATTTTTTATTTATTTTGAATGTGCTCAACTCAACTGAGTACATTTCTGGGATTGTGTGGATTTAAAGTATTACGGCATTTAAAGTGGGATTAAATAAAGATGTGTTTAATTTAATATTGAAGATGAACACTCCAGCTTTTTCCTATAGTCCAAGAACAAAATTGAAATTTGAAATTGAACGTAGGTATGAATATGCCCCTACAACAGACTGGGACTAGTGTCCTGCCCAGGGTGTACAATGCATTTCTGGACAGCTGGGATAGGCACAAATGGAGTAAGTAGAAGAAGACTGATGGATGGATGAATGGCTTAAGGATGAACTTCAAATTGTGATCTACAGTTTACGGTGAGATATTTTCAGTGTATTTGTGTCAAAATAAAACAGAGCTCGTGCGAAGGTTTGTTAGGCTTAAAAATTCGAGATACATGCTTGAACCTGTACAACTAATATTTTAATGGATGCAAACATTCAGTCAGGCATTTCTGCATGTCTTATTCTGGACCACAGAAAACATTAAATCCTTTAAGTGCAACTTTGTAAATCTCATGGTTCAGAATAAATATGATCACAAATAGCACAAGCTATAGTTCAGGCTTACTCTTAGCATGGCCTTAGCTGGATATGAACTTTAACAATTGTTTTGTGTCCAGTAAACACAAACAAGAACTGAGTAACTGGCCCCATTATGTGACTATAGTGGCGAGTCTTTAAATCCTGTCTTTGGAACACCTCCCTCTATGCATTCCCAAAATGATCTGTATAGTTCAGTCAGAGCACTACTATAAAGGCATCCACTTTTAGAGAATAACCTTAGAGAAGTGATTATGATTGTAGACGGTTTGCAAGGGAAAATTTGGAGTGTTGCATGGCCCAGTGAATCATACCCAGCAGAAAAGTGACTAGACAGCTGACACTGACAACACACATTACCGGCTACGTGTTGTCATTTTTCAAATATGCCTCATTTAGCTTTCAAAACACATTAATCAATAAATTACAGCTTTTAAATCTGTGTAGTGAGTGAGCATAATTTTTGGGTCGCCAAATTGGCATCTCATTCCAGGTGCTGCAAGTGTAGTTTGTTAGCTGTTATGTTTGCTATTTCCACGGACTTCACAGGGAATAGAATAAGTAGCACAGTCACACATCCTGACTGGAAGTTGAGTTTAGGTTATTAAACAGCTTTTCAGTTCATTTTCTTGTAAAGCTGGACTTGACTTCCCTTTTCTTGACTCCTGTCATGTTAATTTGATGTTCATCCATCCATCCATTCGCTTCCGCTTATCCTTTTCAGGGTCGCGGGGGGCGCTGGAGCCTATCCCAGCTGTCATAGGGCGAAAGGCGGAGTACACCCTGGACAGTTCGCCAGTCAGTCGCAGGGCTAACACATATAGACAGACAACCATTCGCACTCACATTCACTCGGACATTCACACCTAGTGGCAATTTGGATTATCCAATTAACCTATCCCCACAAGCTGCATGTCTTTGGACGGTGGGAGGAAGCCGGAGTACCCGGAGAGAACCCACGCAAACACGGGGAGAACATGCAAACTCCACACAGAAAGACCCCGGCCTGATGGTGGAATTGAACTCAGGACCTTCTTGCTGTGCGGCAACAGTGCTAACCACCGTGCCACTGTGCTGCCCTAATTTGATGTTAAAAATGCTTAATTAACCTCCTAAGACCTGAACTCCTCCACTTCATGCATTTTTAATTTCTCTTTGATATTTGGGCATATTGGGGCCAGATGAATGTAAAAACAAAGAATTACCAGATTTTTTTAACCTTATTTTTGTTTTGAAGAAAAATAAAAGCTACATATTAGGATATTTGTTTAAGATTTCGATGGAACAGTAGCAGTATAATGTCCTCGTAAGTGGAAATCAGGCCCATGTAGAGCAAAATTGAGTATTTTGGTCTAAATAACCCAAAATGGGATGTCCACATATGTGGACGCCAGGTCCTAGGAGGTTAAATTTAACTCATTACAATATAACTTGGATCTACATTGTAATGTTTAAGTTATATTTATTTAATTTATAAAATCTTTAAAAAAAAAAAGATAACAATGTTAGCCTTTTCTGCAGCTATAGGGGATTTATGGTATCACTCTTGGCTGGAAGCAGTGCTTAATCAATGGAAAAAAAACCCCAACTTTGTCCAAAAACCTTTTTCTTTGGTCATTTTAGCCTTTTTTGGCCAGGGTGAAGAGAGTATCTGTCATCAAACGAGGAGACAGCCGCATGTGACTACGACGGTGTTTGCTAGTTCACCTTACATGCATTCATTTAATAACGTGGTTAGCCTACTCAATGTAAATTACACACGAACAACATTAAGCTACTCACGCAGAGAAGAACAGCTGCTGCTGCCATCATCATCCATCATCATTTCTGCTACACTGGCAGGGCTAGGGGCCAGGACTCTCCTCTTCGGGTTTTTGGGGGATGTTGCTGACTCCAGGTCCGATAACAGGCACCAGACCCGCAGTTGATGTGCTCGGTGTGAGGTCTCGCAGCAAACTATCAAATATGGTGCATTTCTCATTTCTGTGTCGCCAGGTGTTTCATCAGATTCGAGGTGTTGCCTCCTTTGCACAGTATCACCTTAAAGTACTTGTTGCAGGCTGCTGAGTTTGCATCTTTTGCTGTGAAGTACAGCCAGACTTTTGACCGCTTCGCCTTGGGCATTTTTAATCTGTAGCGCTGCTCTAAAAGAACGTACGTACCTGGGCCCACCTACTACACTTGCAAAGGTAAAATAATTGGCTGGAATCCAAAGTGTGTGACATCTCAGGAAAAAAAAGCACCGAAATGTGCTCTGCTTTTCGGTCTGGTTACTACCGTTTATGTCAGAACCGGTGCCATCATGGCACCGGATACCGGTACCCATCCCTAGTTCTATATAAGAAAACTAATTCCTCTGTATTTTAGCTTCTTGGCATCAAGCTGTGTTTGTTTATCAGGGAGTTGACAGTCAATGGCATCATGTTGCTCGGCAATCAATAGGAAAGGTTGAAAGGTTCAGATGATCTTTTCTCAGTGGCATTAAGCCGACCTCTCATCTCAGCTGCTTTCATCTGAAAACAAACAATGGCATTATCACCAATTAGAGCTTTAATTAGTATACAGACCTTATTTGTGCAAGACAAACACAAGCAAAAGAAAGGATCACATTTATAAATTACGACAAAGAGATAATTATTCTTTAAAAAGTTCATAAGAATCCTTCACATCACGGTCATGGCAGCTATCATTGCTGCCATGCAACACAATCCCAACGAAAAAGGGATTATCGTACAATGTTGCATATCTGAAGGTAAATTCAGCAACCTCCCGTACCATGGGTGAGGCATATGTGCAATGTATATCGGTCATTTCCCTATTTAAAATCTTAACATGTAATTATGTCTATAGAAACACTTTCAGTGTATGCATTTGTTTGTGTACTGCATGTCTGTAAAAGTGAGGTTAAGAAATGGAGATTTAATACAAAACAGTGTATTTTATGTAACAGTGCAAAGTAGATCAGAGAGCAGAGCATGACCTATTTTTAGGCCTCCACTGAGACAATGTTTCTGTTCCATACGCTAGAAACCCGACACATTCTCACTCAGCTCAATGCATACTGATCTCGGGTGTCACATTTTACTGCACTGTATACCTCAATGTGTTATTTTTTGGATATGCATGGTAGTGCTGTGTGATCTATAAAGCCTCTTGATAGATTATGATATATGAAAACAAACTAAAGCACACAGGAGTACTGGGATTTTTCTTCTTTTGTTTTTTCAGTTTTTATGTTAAGTGTAAACATCTTGGTCATGTTTCGGAAAAATAAAAATCATGGTTTGGGTTAAAATATTTCAAGATATTAACTGTCATTAGCTGTATATTTGTTAACTATTATAGTTAACTGTATTTTAACTGTCAAATGTCAGGACAGAGGATCGAGTTCCAGGACAAAAGGCAGACAAAGTGAACAAAATGCTGATGCAAAAGTAAAGAAATTGAGAGAGCGTAAAAGAAAACAAAAACTGAAACCCAAAATAATGAGTAGCAGAACATTGGAGGACATTATATGCATAGCTGAGTGACTGCTCACTGAGACAGGTGAGAACAGGTGAAAACAATGTGGGAAAATTTGAAAAAGACACATTAGAAAACCAAACAGGAAATAAACAAAATATAAAGAACATGGAGAGACTAACACTAAACAAGATGACAGAGACAGGGCAACACAAGAAGACAGCAGTATCCGGGAGACAAGACAGGTATACATCAAGGACACTATAAACTCAAGAAGAAAAAAATAAAAGCAAACTAAAACTCAATATCACAAAAGTGACTGGATAAACTAACATAATGAAAAATATAAGGACTGTTTTTAATACTTAATACATATCGGCTTCTCTTCATTGGCTCACTGTTAAATCCAGAACTGAACTTAAAATCTTTCTCCTCGCATACAAGGTCTTGAATAATCGAGACCTTTCCATCTTTCTGGCGCAAGTTAATCTTGGTTTTCTCTGCCCAAAGATTTTTTTTCCTGAACTGTGAAGGATCTTTCTGGCAAAGTTTAATCTGGCCTTGCTTAAGCGTAACCAGCGGTTTGTGCCACTGGAATCCTTCACTTGTATCAGCGTCTCTTTAGGCACCGTGTTAAGCAGTTCCATTAAAACAAAAGCTAGCAGCTAATAGCAGTTTAATGCTTAGAACTTAAAATCTTTAAAAGTGCTGCACTTAAACAAAGCCACATCCAGCACAGAAAAATACTTTTGCTTTATAATACAGGCTTGCTTTAGGGCCTCATATACAGCTTTATAATCTATAATTAAAACTCAAAGACGAATATTAGTTACAGCATCACCTGCATGCCTGGGAATACTGAAACAGAAGTCCTGAAGGGTAAGGGTAATGGAGACAAAACTAGAGCATCCTCGGAAAAACCAACCATATTCTAAAAAAATGTTAGAGCATTCCTTTTGACTTCCTGCACAGGCTTCAGCCTGGAAGAAGCTAGACACATACACCACCGGTACTCTGAGCAAAACCCAAATTATTCCCCTAACTACCATCTGTCCCACGCATACGCGCATGCATGCAAACACACACACACTCATAATCTCACTTCACCTGCAGCGGGATCATTAGGACTATTTGATGAGTAAGTGGAGAGACCATGAGCAGAAAATTTTATCTCCTCAGGCAGAGAACTGCCTGGCATTTAGTCCAGTCCCAGCACTCCTATCACCACTTAGGCAGTGCGAGTGTGAGTTGGCATGAGTGTGTATAACTTTGTGTGAGAGAGCTTTCCAAACACTGTGCTCTTACTCTGGAAATGACCACACACGCGACATTATTAATCTTTGGTTGATATCTTCAGGACATGTGTTTATGCTTTTATTATATTTAATATTATATAACATTTAACTCTAGAAATCTTTTCAGAAACAGATGAGACTGATCCCTTAGAAAAAAAAAGATGTAACTTATTTCTTATGGCCAACAAACACTTTGAAAAAAGAGTAACTTAGAAATACCACTAACGAGTATTACACGTGTAGCCAAAGCCTGATTTCTCTTTGTGCCATAGCCCATACAACATTAATGAGACATTACATTGCTTTTGTTTCATTACAATGACACTGTAGATATTTTTTTAATCAACCCATGCACACTGTCATTTTTATAGACACTGTAGTGCACCAAATATGGATTAATCCATTGCTGAAAGTAGTGCTCAACAAATGTGCTTTTTACTCCTTATTGAGTAATGTTTGCTAAACAGTGCACAGCTGTTGGAGGAAATTACTCACAAAGGAAGCAATGCATTTATGAGGCATTTAAGATTTGCAGCTTTGTTAGGAGTAATGAACAGAAAAAGATCAGGAAAGAGAGCCAGGCTAATGCATTACTGGTTTTGGTCTTATTGTGGGATTCAAAATATGTGTGTATACATATTTAGCCACATCCATTTTATGAACCAGTAATGTTATAATGCTATTTAGGTTTAAGGTTCATCTTATTCATTATTTTCTATATATACTTTTTTTCACTTGCCTCTGTGACTCCATCTTTTTTTTCTCTCTTCCTGCCTCTTTCTTTTGCCGCCTCTCTACATCTCTGCCTCTCTTGTTTTCTCTCTTCTTCTCCTTGCACGGTTACATAAAATGATGCGAAGGCCCGGCAGTGTGGGCTGCCGAGTGGAGGTGGGCCTCACCACTTTGTGAACTTTCATTCACCAAGGAGCTTCTAAGTTCAGCAGCCTGACGAACCTCCTCAGCGAGTCCACCGTGTCGGTGCTCAAGACTATTTATGAACCCACTTCCATTGCAAGTCACATTAATGTCCCAGCACACTCTGTTGTTTAAATATTATGGTCCCTCTGGAACATTTCGGGGTAATGGATGCCCTGCTGTTTTGTCTTCTGCCAGCATTGCTTAGTTTCTGCTTGTCTGTGTTTGTCATTGTCTGACTTTGGTTTAACCTCTTTTTTTTTTTTTAAATCATCACTTATTCAAATGATAATTTCCCAGGGTGAACTGAGCCCAAACCGACATTTTCAAAATTATAGCAGTTTTTTGGAACAGCTAAAATGCCAAATGTATTTAACTTTAACTTGCCATGAGCCAGAACTCATGCACAAAAAGGCACAAAAAGGCAAATACTACAGACTTAATCTTCACCCACAGTTTATACTGACACTCATGTTTGTTGACATTAATGGCTTTGTACAAACAAATGGTTAATCAGAGTTCATCAGAAAACGATATATCAGTATAGCTGCTTACTGTGTTCATGTTCATGCTTGAGTCTGTGATCTAGGATTAGGTAATCTAAGGCAAAGATTGTCTTTTGCTTTAGAGAAAAAAAAAGAGCCATTGAAAATGTCACAGTGAGCTGAACGTGTGAAAACCTGAACTGAGAAAACCAAATTTCCTGGTGCATTATGACATCTATAAAGAGAGATCTGACATTGTTGCAAAAACATTAAAAATGCACCAACCTAATTTGCCACTGGTGACAGACAGATAACCCCTCCTGCGTCAGTGGCCTGTAATTTTATCAACTAATTCAATGAAAACCTGAGCAGCTCATAAGAGGTGTCAAAAGGTTTGCACACGGGATAGGTAATAGGCTTTAAATGACATCCCGATACTTAAAAAACTGCAATAATAGTTCTGATGATGCTTGTAGTTTGCAGGCAGCAGCATTTAAAAAGTGTCAGTAAATGAAGAGCATTTTCCATCCCTCTTTCCTAATGAGCTACTGTCCTTGATGACAGGCTACCTCATTTAAAGTGTTTGAAACAAATTACCAGCAGCTGAGCATTATAGTGCTATAGTAGAGACACAGTATTTTTTTTTCCAGTGATACAGTGTAAGTCAGATGTAAGCACAGACGTAGCCTAGGTACTGCTTTACCTGGAAATTTTACGTAAAACTATAAAATGCTTAACATGTTAGTTTCATAATAACAAACGCTGCACAATGCTGCCGCATAACAAAACTGAAAAATATTTTCGAACAGGGATTTTGTGCTTTAGATCGCACTTTTAAAACAACTGCTCAAATGAATCCGATAGTGTATTTTTTAATCAATAAAACTGTTTTTTTTTTTTATATCTTGCTGTTTTTGTATAAGTTCATACTCAAGTTAAAAAACAAACACTAAAGCTATTCTGTTATACCTGTATGCAAAAAATACACAGCACCCAAATATTTCATAGTTCAGTAATACTGATCAATCTAATACACTTAAACCTACTCTATCCTCCCTATTCTGGTATTTTAAAGAGTAAGCAACCTAATTAATAGGGTTCTAAAACTCCCAGCAAAAAAAAAAAAATAGATAGGGAACCACCCACCCTCCACCTCATGATACTTAATCAACATAAGTGTGAAAAAAAATGCACAGAAATCAATTATTTTTTCAAGAATAATTAAATAGATCCAACATCTTTCTTCAACAGAAGTGCAGACTGCACAGATGGTATCTTCCCAAACGAAAAAGTACTATAGCTTACTAGGGTATATTAGACTTAATAGTTACTATATACAGTAATGGACTTCTATACATTTTACATCTGATTAAAACTTTGGGTGAAAGATTCAGATAATTATTTATTAAAAGCTAGACATTTTAAATGAGAATAAGAAAGAAAAGTGTGTCTTTGTGCCACCCTTTTCCCCGTTCATGCCCTATCGGCCCCCCTGGCTAAACTTTGCTAGATCCGCCCCTGCAGTTGCCAGCCGTCAGCTGCATAGAAAAGGATCCTGGTGTACAAAGTTATATTAAATAAATTCTAACAACAGCATATCAAGCTGTAATAAACAAACAAGAGAGACGTCGTGACAGAAAAGCCGATCAGCTGATCATTGATTAGTTTCATGATTGAAATAGCAGCAGGAGAGGGAGGGGGAGAGAGAGGCAGTCACTCCATATATCGGTTGTTAAACTTAACGCAGGAATTCTTTACAAACATTCAGAGATGAACTTACACATTTGCTTTTTGGTAGCGAGGCTACAAATACACACAGCCGCATCACGTGAGGCATACTGCTGCTACGTGCTACGGTTATGAGCCGAGTTATGCCATGTCGCAAGTTTTGTGAGGTGCTGGATCAGATTACAATTTTTATTTCTTACCGATATCCGATCCAGTAATTTACATCAGTATCGGACTGATACCTACACATTGTTACGATTCGGTGTTGTCAGTGTTTTGTTTTAGGCGTGACTGTTATGTGTTTCCTGCTTTACTTTGAAAGTCTGTCTTATCTCAGTGTGTTCAGTTTACGCTTCCTTGTCTCGTCAGTTCTGATTTGCCCCAGCTGTGTTTCCCTCCTGTGGTCCATTCCCTGATTGCTCCCTCTATGTATTTAAGCCCTGTGTTTCAGTTTGTCATGGTCGCGATCTTCCCCCCTGGTTGTAAATAGTTTGGTGTTTTGATGTAAATAAATGTCTTATTTTGCTTTGATGTAAATAGTTGTCGATACTTTCGTTTTGGGGTTTTTTTGTGGAGACCCGTAGTAGTTTTTTTTTTTTTTTTTTTTTTTTTTTCTCCCTTATTTTTATTTTTCCTGTGGTGCACGCCGGTTGCCTAGGCCGGGGTGTAACATAATGGGGGCTCGTCCGGGATCTTCGTCTACCTTCGCTGGAGGGTCCGAGGGACCGCTCCAGCCTTCGTCTGCCGTCGCTGGAGAGTCCAAGGGACCGCTCCAGCCTTCGTTTGTCTTCGCTGGAGGGTCCGAGGGACCGCTCCAGCCTTCGTCTGCCTTCGCTGGAGGGTCCGAGGGACCGCTCCAGCCTTCCGTTTCCGCTGGAGGATCCAAGGGGCCCGTCCAGCCATCAGCGTCGCCGCAGAACAGCAGCCGGTGCCGTATGCGCTGGTCATGAATCAAACATTTTCTTTGGGGTTACATGTTTTAAATGTTTGATTTTTGGGTGGGGGGAACTGTTATGATTCGGTGTTGTCAGTGTTTTGTTGTAGGCGTGACTGTTATGTGTTTCCTGCTTTACTTTGAAAGTCTGTCTTATCTCAGTGTGTTCAGTTTACGCTTCCTTGTCTCGTCAGTTCTGATTTGCCCCAGCTGTGTTTCCCTCCTGTGGTCCATTCCCTGATTGCTCCCTCTATGTATTTAAGCCCTGTGTTTCAGTTTGTCATGGTCGCGATTCCCCCCCCCCCCCCCCCCCCCCCCCCCCGGTTGTAAATAGTTTGGTGTTTTGATGTAAATAAATGTCTTATTTTGCTTTGATGTAAATAGTTGTCGATACATTCGTTTTGGGATTTTTTTGTGGAGACCCGTAGTAGTTTTTTTGTTTTGTTTTGGGGTTTTTTTTCCCTTATTTTTATTTTCCTGTGGTGCACGCCGGTTGCCTAGGCCGGGGTGTAACATAAGCTCGTCCGTAATATCAGATCGGTCCATCTCTAATATGAAGTGCAGCTAGCAAGTGAAACTAGTGAGTGCTCCATCAATGCTCAGAAAAATTATATGGTTTATATGCTATTATCTCATCTTTCATATACTGGTTGTATTCAAAAGCATGTTTTTTTTTTTGTTTGTTTTTTTGACTCAAGTGGCTTCCACCTTTTGCAGGAAAGGACTTCTTGCATATTTTGCAAAGTACTTATTCGAAGGCTGACAAGGCCCTTGTGGTTCTCTCAGGCATGTCTTAGCTTGTCTCGCTGCGGGATGTAAGTGCATGATATTGAAATAGCAATAATCGGGATATTCTTTTTTTTTTTTTTTTACCCACAAAGAATATACCGGTATTATATGGCACAGCCATAATTTGTACAATATTTAGATGCCCATTGAATGTTTAAGGAACAAAGCAAGGCAATAAATGCAACTAAACACAAACACTTTTTGTGAATCTTGTTGAGAACTTATATGTTACCATAAAATGGTTAAAAAAATTCATTTTGATTAATAGTGCAGAATAGAATACATGATTTAACTGTGTACTTCAGATGTTAATGGTCTTTATATGTCAGTGTGACACAAAAATGTTGAAACACTTCAGTCTTTTGAATGTGTTTGATAAAATCCCTGATGGATCTATCATCTGTTTTGCACAGGAGTTGCTGTTATTGTGTTGGCCTTAATGCTTTAGTCCAGGTTAAGAGTTTAGATTAAAAACAGACTCTCCCCAGTGCACAGTTAACGTCGGAAGCTGCCTTTTTAAAAAAGAAAAAACCACATCCTAACATGTTTACATCAAGATAGATGGCATGCACAGTGCAGTCATAAAGTAATCAGGAAAGTCATTTACATTGTTCACTTTATATATGGTTGATGAAGACGTTTTAAAACATCCCTCTGAAACCAATCAATTCTGGCCTGACTGAGTTGTTTATATGGAACATTTCTATTTTGTGTGGGCTTTTAAACTAATTATACTCAGAACATTAGGCTTCATGTAAGCAGAGCCATGAAAAAAACCCCAAAATGTTCAGCAATCATTTTAAAAAGACAATTACATTTATCTAAAAGCTGCTAAAATTAGCAATCATAAGCTGCTATGCATTAGTTATAGCTGAAGTAAAGCTGTACATAAAAATGGCTGAACTTATTGCAATAAGAGCTTTGTATTTACATTTAAAAAGTTGTATTGTCTCCCTTTGAAGCCTTGTGTGATGTGAATGTATCCATGTGCTTTGAAAAACACATCACTTCAGCTGTAGCAGAGTTCAAGCAGACATGAATAACTGTTGGCTGAATAAGGGAGGCAGGTTCTGGTTTTAATTTCCGCCAGTGTTGATCTTAGAGATGCTGTCCATGCTGCATAAAGACTGAGTGTCACTTCATAACCTGGACAGACAGGATTAGTATCAGCACTTAACAAATGAAGAACATCCTTCATACTAATCTTCCAGCTGTCAGACATGAGCGAGCCAGGGGATACTCCTGCTCCCTCACTCCAGATCAGCTTACTACTAATGACACACCCACTCCTGCTTTCTAACCCACCATACAAACACAGCAAACGCAGCACGACTGACCAGATGTGAGGCGGTTATGGCCGAATTGTTGTATGGTGACCGATGAATGGCATGTGTGTCATTGCCATAAATGCAGCCATGCTGATAATGTAGGATAATCCAAAATAACTTGAAAAGGAAGAGTGAAGCAAGCTTGAACTTTAAAAGAAAGTCATTCACATGGCTGCTTTTTATAGATATTTTTCCCACAAGATTTTTGTGGGTTGTTTTTTTTTCACTTTTAATACTAATTACAAACATTTTGCTGCAGAGCAAATCAATCACGGCATATCATGAATCATCACATAAATTCATGCAAAATCATTCAGAGCAGAATGATGAAGTGGCAAACATTTAACACTCCTCTTTTTGTCACTCCAGGCTAACAGTGCTCTTCTTCCGTCCTTTTCTCACTCAGTCTTTTTTGTGACCTTCAGTAACTTGCTGTTTTGTTTGCAATTGTCCTCTGTGTGTGTTTTTTATGGTTGGCTGATGGTTTTCTTTTCGCCATGCCACAATGCAGATGCTCTCATTTCCCTTCAGTGACACAGCCTCAGTGCCCTTCAATGTTTTTGCCTGTTTATATTAAAGAGAGATGAAAGATAAGCCTATTTCCACACTAATTAGACACAGGGCTGCCTTTTATTGATGGCAGGGAAAGGGCTATTTTAGATAAATTCCATGATTTGATGTTCTTAAAAAACAATAATGTTGAAATCTAATAATGGTGTGATGAAGAAATTTCTCACGATAAGAGTTGGAGCCTGATTGCCGTTTGTCTGGTTCAAATCTTGATTGGAGTGGTCATATACACGCTGAATAACCAAATATGGCTGTTTGGATGTCTCAGCCACATTCGTAACTTTTTTAATTTCAGTGAAACGAGGCAAGAACAACTCATGAAAAGAGATTACAAAGTTGCAGAGCAGTGACAAAAAGAGATTTCAGCAATCCCGTTCTGTTCTGTTATAGAAATTGTAGAAATCACATGTTTTCAGTGCATGGATAATGCAGTTTGGTTTATCTTTTTGACCCATGAACCCAAGATAAACTAAAGCTCTACATGTATGAATAAATTGCTTGTAAATGTTTTCCACATGATCATTTGTTTCACATGAATGAACACAGTCAAGATTCTGATTTTTTTTTTCCCAGTATTGGGGTTTAAGAGTGAGAAATAAAGATTTTAATGAGTATGGCTAAACGTCTCAGTGTAACCACCGCATTCGTTGCTTTATGCACCGCCAGTAATGTCATCACACAGCCACTTCTATTTATGCTGCCCGGCCCGGGAGCCGTCGCCAGTCCCCTTCGAGGCCTTCCCCAAACTGCAGCGCCAGTTCACACTTCCTCATCCCTCATCGCCCATCGTTACCGAGAATGTGGTCCCAGCTAGTGAAACTGTAAAAAAAAAAAAGCTGACACACGTTCAACACGACATCCAGCTGATTTTAACAGATGTGAGCAGAGTGTACTGTAAATGAGTAATCTATAACTTGCTATGACAATAAGACAAGATTATCTCTAAACTGCATTCTTGCATTATCTTAGGAAGGCTCTAAATAAGTATCAGTATTGGTGTTGATATTATTGGTTGAGTGCTACTTCCTAGATACTATGTAACACCAACTGCCTAACTCAAAGTATACCATAGAAGTTGCACCAAGTAGGACCCAGAAAGTATGACAATAGAAATGTAGTAGCCAGTATCAATACCAGTAGAAATGCATGATTTTCAATAGTCAATTTAATACAAATAATATTCATAATCCCATATTCTTAAACATACTCCTTGATTAAAAAGTCATTTGAACTCAGTGACCTGTGGTGGCAGAGTGGTGGTAGTGAAGCCTAGTAACATTACAACAAAGTATAATGTTAGTTACATTACATCAGTATAAAACATGGTTGCTCTTACAATGCGAATACCAGCTCTTAAAAAAAACCCTGTAATGTGTATTTCACAATAAAAATGCCTGACTATTCCTTATTGTGTGAGTTGTGAGTTGCGCTGCAGCTTTGCTTGTCATCATCTTCAGTGTGTTGTTTTTGCTGTGCCATGTGTAGTTTTGTGCCTGTGGGTGTCCGTCTTCTTGTTCAGCATGTAAGGATAGACTGCCTCAGTCATCCAATAGAAGCCTTGGTACCAAGGGTTAAAAGGATTTTAATAAAAAGAAAAAAATCTGTCATGTTTTCTGAATTTTGGCATTGAAAGATATCTTAAGAATTGGTTCTGGTAACATTAACATCTGGGAAATTTTTTTTTTAAATGAAAATAAAATAAAAATAAATGATTTTATTAGAATAAGAAGAACATCATTGTGAAGCCTGAGAGTCAAAGATGGATTTTAATTTAGGATTACTGGGATAAAATACCTAAAATTAAATCCCAAATTCAAAAAAAATAAGTGGTAAAGGTTTAAACTTCCCCTCTTAAGAATGTGTGTAATTATAAACTGGTGTCATACACACAACTTGGTAACCTATTGGAGTAGGTGGATTTAGTACTCATGAACTGCTTCACTTGCCTTTTTTGTTTTGTTTGTAGAAGTACAACATAAATAGAAATGATACAAGTCTAAAATTATCAGGGAGGAAAAATGTGTTTGCTCTCTGCACGATTACCTTATTACAGCTAAATAATTCACTGTCTTCATGTTCCTTCTTTCTGTGCGCAGGGGTCAGAGTGGATTAAACTGGTAATAATAGCAGTCTTATTTCAACAGGAGAGCAAGCCAAGTTAGAGCCCCTGGCCCTGAAATCTAAATTAAGAAGAAGTATGGTAGGAAATTCTACGGCTGCGTGCTTAAGTACGGAAAGATACACAGAAAGACAAGAAGTGACTCTAGTTCTCCTGCCTACATCTCTGCCAGACAAATCAAGTGTGGCTCTAGTCAGCCTCTATCTAATGCAGTAGGGCTTCTGATATGATGGAACTAAAAACAATGAATAAATCATCTCTACTGCACTTAATAGCACCCCTTTTATCTTTCAGACCATTCCAACACTTGCTTTTATTGCTGTTTAATGTGAGAAAGCAGTAGGAAGTGAGACCTAGCAGATCCAAAGTTACCAGAAGAATGTATCTTTTGTCTCTCTTTATCTTATTTGGCCTAAATTGGGCTTGAAATGATAGGTAATTGAGCAAATGTGGAGTGAGACTTTGTTCTGACTGGGTCTCAGGGTTGTAGATTTCCTCGAGGAAATTTCAGCACCATTTACCAGACCCTTACTCTTATGATTGCTTTCTCTGGATGAAAACTTTTGAAAGACAGATTTAGACATTATATAATTTATAAAAGCACGCTTGGAGAAGTTGTGTCTCTCAAAAGACAGGTAAAAGGCAGTTAGAGGCAAGGAGACCATGTTCAACCCAGTATGCCCTACGTAATAGTCTGTAATTGTTTTGCATGCTGAGTGCTGACGTCCTGCGGGCGTCTCTTGGAATGAGATGGGTTATATTTCCATTTTCAGTTCTATATGGATGAGTCCAGGCCTGCACTACTAATAAGCAGATCCACCACACTTTAAGAACTTGCTTAATTACTGATTCTTGGCTGACCTTGCTGTCTGCACTTCACTTTAGAGCCTCAATTGTGGCTTGTCAATTTCTATGTTAATGAATACTAGAGGCGCAGGGAGGGACAGGGAGAGGACAATTGTTTTCAGAAAAACTTGATGTTCAGCAGAGGAGTTATGTGATTAAAATATTGTTAAGTAACCTTGTATTAAGAGAGTGAAAAATAAAAGACATTAGATTACAAATGCACTTAGCTGCTGTACTTAGTGTCACATAAGAAGTGCTACTTGTCAAACACCAGCTTTGAGAACATCACAAGTAAGTGGGGGCTTAAATCTTACATCTAAATAAGTCCTAAGATTTGGTTCTCATTTATATGTGGTGGCATCCTGTCACTACCCTCTTCAAAACCCCATTTGTAGAAGGAAGTGGTGCTTGTGTACCTTTGAGTTGACTTTTTCTAGTTTTGTGATATCAGTCCACCAACCAGCTGGCAAAAAATAACTTAGGCAGTCATTTAAACTTTGACCCACAGATGAGTTCATGTGACAGAAATAGTTATTGCCCCCCCTGAGTTTGAATTCTGTAGATCACATATAAGGGTAGCATTGTGTTTGTAGTCCACCATGTGAGCTTCATAACTGAGCTAGCTTGTGTCTTATGTTTGGAAATTCTCACCACCAGGTTCCTTGACAAAGTTCTGTTCAGGCCATGTGAGAATAAAGCAGGTAATTGTGCTGTGAATTCAAGTGGGCGAGTGGGTGTCATGTGCTATGCCTCCTGCTCTGTGGTAAAAGTGAGGAGAACGACTTTGCCCAGACTTGATTTTTCTAACACTGGAGTTCAGGAAAACTGCTAATGCAAACTGTCGACTGCAGTGACAGCTACACAGAGGCGTAACAGCAGAGGTGTAAGTGAAGCAGATGCTGATGCTGTATAAAATTACATGTCAAAAATGACAAAAATTACTAATAGCTGGATAAGATGAAACAAGGACAAAACACCGCTGTGCTCCAAATCACCGATGGGTGTGGGCAGGAGTGTTGCTTCATACCTGGTACAGCGTCACGGTATAATGGCAGTGAAACATAGCACTGAAATTGTTTAGGCTTTTAGGTTTTGAAAGTATGATATGAATTCATCTACATTTTTGTGAAAAAAAGGCATACTTACATATATTTATACACAGTGTAAGCATGTTTTTTTCCCTTTGGAAGCATCTTTGCACAAATTCACAGCGCGTGGTTATTAAATGTAAATCTCTCCACTCCTGCACATCTGAGACTTCCCACTCTCCCGCCCTCTATTCTTTTCTTTCCATCTCTTACTATCTTTCTATTTTGCTGAACCTTACCATGTATTCCTTTTTAGATGGAAAACAGTGATCCTGCTCCAGTCTTCTGATTAAAAGGAAAAACCTCGACTGGGAATCATCAGGAACGCTCCCATGACGGCTCCAGATGCAAGCTCTTGATTGGCTGCTTGATGTATAATTCAGATTAGATGGGAGATCTTAATGAGACTGACTAATGATGTTGACACATGTCTCAGCGTGGAAGAGGGGAAAAAGTAATGCCTGCACACTCACAAATTTATTTAAACAGATAACATCAAATGTTCGTCAAAGTCAGAGTATAACGTCGCGTTTATGACATTCATGTACTGTCAAATTCTTCATGCTCTAGATACAAACGGGTCTGCACCAAGTCTGCAAAACATCTTGTATTTTAAGCTTCTTAGATATTAACTTCTAATAATTATGGACTTGTGTGTTTTTTTTTTTCAAGTTTTCCCATCACACATGTTTTGATGTTTGTCTACACTGCAGCTGTTTTTCTATTGCTATGATTTTTTCCTTTTTTGTTTTGCTTTTTTAATTTCATACTTTATTTGTAGTATTTGCTTTCAGATGCTTATCATCTTAGGCATGGTCAATGGTTTACTCACACCTGTTACCGCACAGACTGCTTTTTGCGTCTGGGTTTAGATTATTTTCTTTTGACAACTGCAGCCTTATTTCTCTAAATGAATTTGTGGATGTACAGCCATTTTCAAATAGCTATACACCCACGGTACCAGTGACATACATAGGACCACCCCAAACATTCCCAAATGCATATTACTAGTAGAAGTTCAGAGTACCACTCACTAAGTTCTCCTTCTCCTCCTTTTCTCAGTGTTTTCAAGGGATTCAGCTTTAAACTTTTTTAAGTTTTTGTGATAATTTAGTCAATGGTTTGTTGGCAAGTTCCAAAAGGAGAAAATGTAGTTCCAAGTTGAAATATTCAGCACTACTCAAAAGGCAAAAAAACCCCAAAACAACCTAAACTATGAATAATAAACTAGCCTTTTGCAAAAAGTTATTTAACACAGCAGTGGAAAAAACTCAGAGTGATGCAATGACAAGGTCATGTCACAAAACAAGGAGTTTTCTCTGTTTTAGAGGAGAAATTGTCAGTGTGTGACTGACGTCAAAAGGAATGGCTTGAATTTTGGATCAGAAGGTGAAATGTCCTTCTTTTTTTGTATATATATTTTAAAAAACAAATGAAAGCATCAAATATGTAGGTTGATGTCCAAGACTTTCTGTGACTGAAATAAAACTCTCCACAATGCAACAATAGCTGTTAGATGATGAGTGGTTTTAGATCATGATGATCCAGCAGTGGGTGGTACATTCTTATAAAAGCCCAGACAGAGAAGTTATTCTGAATCCACCACTTGTACTCTTCAACTTTGTTTTAACCCCCTCCTCTCCTGCTCTGCATTTTAAAATGAAACCCAGAATTTTACTTCTCTGGAAGTGCATCACTTGGTGAGGTTAATTAGATGTTGATGCCTTTTCACACGCTATGATCAAACACGTATGCCGGACCATCAAATTCAAAGGCAATGGCACTGTGATTCGGAAAGATGCCACTTTAATCAAAAAGGCTGTTCACAGCATTCAGCACATGAACTGGCCAAAACGATGACATAATCAAGGACAAGAAAAGGTGTCCAAAAGTTTTAGAACTATTAGATTTCTTGTACGTGTGAGCAATTGCTTTTCCCAAGGTTGCACATGAATCTGCTGGCAGCGTCAGTATCAGTTATAAAGAGGTTAAATCACTTCTAACTGAAGGATTTGAAAAAGGAAATGGCATTTTGAAAAGTAAACCTCTGAAGGACTGGTAACAATAAACCAACTCTCATTCTGATGTGTTGGTTTTAATTCAGTTGTGTGCTCTGGCTGTCAGTGGTTTTGTGCTGGCACAGATGTGCATACCAGATGAGCAGGGGAAATGGCATCATCTCTACAATTACAGGAAGGTCACGACCTGCTGTCACAGCAACCGTTTGGCATCCGTTTAGAAACTGCTTGGCACCCGCAACCTGCAGATTTCATAAACCTGCAATTAGGCAATGGGCATGTATCAGTCAGCACACTCTGTGAAACATCTGCTTGTCTGTGGGTGTGTGTTATTGCGTTTGTCAGAGTATGTGTGTTCGTCTGTCCATTTTCAGCATGTGTGCATATCACAGAAAGAATTAGAAATGATGGACGATGGACACAAGCTAACTAGCAAATTGTAAAAATCTCTCATTGAAGCCTTAGAAGTGGAAGGTGAAGGGACATCCAGTATAGTCTCTTGGAGATAAAGAAGCGTTATTTGTCTTTTATGACAGCAAATTCCCAAACAGTTGGAAAAAGAAATGGCTTCTTCCTGATGTCTTAGTCTTTTTGCATATTTGTCACACTGACATTTCAAATCATCCAGCAGACTGTAATATTAGATAAAGATAGTATGCATAAATACAAAATGCAGTTTTTAAATGAGTGATTGCATTTATTAAAGGAAAAAGTTATGTAAAGCTACTTGGCTGTGTGTGGGAAAGCAATTGCTCCCTAGACCTAATAACTGGTTGTGCCACCTTTGGCAGCAAGAACTGCAATCAAGTGCTTTTCACATCACTGTTGAGGAATTTTGGCCCGCTGTTCTTTAAAGAATTGTTTTAATTCAGACACACTGGAGTATGTTCAAGCATGAACAGCCTGTTTGAGTTCATGCCAAAGCACCTAGATCTGATTTAAGTCCAGATTTTGACTAGTCCACTAGTTTATTTTCTTTCTGGAGTCATGCAGAGGCAGATTTTCTGGTATGTTTTTTGACATAACATAAGTGTGGTTGAGCTTCAGAATTCACGATTTTATCAATAATGACAAGTCTTCCTGAAGTATCAAAGCAGCTCCAAACCATCATTCTACCTCCACCATGTTTGGCTGTTGGTATACCCTTTTTATGAAATGCTGTGTTTGTGTGACCTTAAATGATGCATGTGAGGCCTGCAGTTCTTTAGATGTTCTGGGTTCTTTTGGGAATAACCTGGATGAAACATCAAGATGGAATAATTTTGTAGGCTGGCCCCTCCTGGGAAGGTTCACCACTGTTTCAGGTTTTGTGGATTATGGCTCTCACTGTAGTTCACGTGCCTCAGTTAAGGTCAGCGTTCATGATCCAATAAACCCTTGAAAATTGCTTTTCAGACTGATAGATGTCAATGACTTTGTTTCTCAGCTGTTCTTGAGTTTCTTTAGATCGAAGCATGATCTGCTGCTTTCTTAATAAAAAAAAATATGTTAAAATTGTTTCATGATCTAAAACATGTAAGTGACAAATATGCAAAAAAGCTCAAAATCAGGAAGGAAGCAAATACTGTTCCACAGCACTGTAGGTGGTGAAATTAAAGTATCTTTACTCTAAACCTATGCTTTACACAAAATCCTTCAAAGAGTTGGCAGAAAATATCCAACAGCAACAAGAGAAAGCCTAACTCAGAGAGGGAAACAAGAAATGGCGGAAGGCACAGAAACAGGAGGGAGATGAGATGACGACAACTGATGGACAACACACAGACCAGACAGTGACAGATATATAAACTAATGAGACAAATATTGCTCCCAGGAGATGATGAAAAGCAAAACGGAGCTAAAGGAAGTGTGAATATTAGACTGATACTGTGACATCACTCATTTGTTGGAGGCCAAGGTTACACCATGTTTGTGTGCTATCAAATCTATGACAGCGCTATGTGTAAGTGGACAGAAAAGAATTCAATATGGGGTTCATACACGCACTGCTACAAGCAAGATTCACTGGTGGATTTAAGCACTTTGAATCAAACCCACAGCAGGGGGGAAAAGGCTTCATCTTATTACGTTAAAACTTTGAGAAATGTTCAAGTAGAAACCAATGGAGAGAAGACAATTTGTCTGTGTGTGAACTCACATTGCAGGAGTACTGCTGTGTTTTAAAAGTCCACGGCTACATCTGTTCTTGTGTTTCCTGTGGCCCACTAGGACACACATTATTTTCTTCTTATTTTCAATTTGAACCAAAGAATTAATTGTTTCTTTATCTGGCTGCATTCATATGCATCGTCTATTTCTGTCCGCTCAGGAAAGTGGGACACGATGTTAATTCAAAATATCGCCTATTTAAAAGCAAAGTTGGTGATTATTTATTTTTTTTAAATTAGTGAAAGAGTCCATATGGAGCCGTTCCCATCCAGTCAAAGTAGCCTCCGTGCAGTGCCACTGAGCAGAGGGAGACTGGACAATGCAGCAGCAAGAAAAAAAAAAGAAGTGTGGGAGTAAGCTGTGATGGAGTCCTGTGATCTCTAAGCAGTTTCTATGGCATCACTTATGCACCGTTTATCTACCGAATATGGAGGAACTAGCCATGAGTGAGTGAGTGCGTGAGTGAGTGAGTGAGTGAGCATATATATATTTTTTTTTATGGAGAATGAAGAGGAGGGTTTATGTCATATCAGTCAGCCTCTATATTTTCTGCAGGCGGAATAATGGTCAGGTACCTACTCATACTCTGAAAGGAAAACTGCGGAGGCAGATACGTCTGTGACGAGTTTCCTGAGCCCTGGGCCAGTGCAGTTATACAAGACAGCCCTCTTCCTTCCCCTCGTTTACGGACACCACAGTTCCTTTTGGGATTTCACAATGAAAGGTGGACAAGACACAAACACATGCAGTGTAATTGTTGTGTGCATAAAAATGCCCACGTGCTGCTTTAGCATTCCTTTTATTCTGTAACCTCAGCTTCAGTGTTGCTCCTGTTTTCTTGAGGGCAGTATACTATGAAGATTGCTGTGTAGTCCCTACAACTGAGATGACCACTTTTTAAACAGGGTTGCTATGTTAAGTGGTTGAGAAATATAAAAGACACACAAATGAAACACAAGTTTTTGTTTAGCAAACTGGACAGTATATCTTAGCTGGCATTTTAAATCTACAGAGCACTTGTACTCTTATAAGCTGCAATCGTGGATTACATCATATGATGCAACCATAATCAATACAGCAGTGAAAAAATGCTAAATGAAATGCATAACCAAATTTCACCAAAGAGTTAAGAGAATCCTTACAGGTGGGTGGATGGAGATGCAGTTTTATGACTTCCAACAGCTGTTACGGATCTGCACAAATGAATGTTTAAAGTGAGAAACTATGGTGATGGGTCTGACATGATGGATGATCGTGCTTTTTCTAAAACGATTACATCTGCCCATAGTAGATCCCATATCCCTGCTTCCCTAGCTGACACAAGTTGGTGAATGGTATATGGGATTTTGTTTGTGGGGCTTACAGAACTGTCGAAACTTGACCAAGAAGAGATGCTGTAGAGAGTTTTTCAAGAAAAGGAGTTTTTTTTGTGAGCTGCTTAGAGGTTTATTTATTTCACATTTTCCTGTGATGGATAAATTATTAAGTTGTAGTAAGGCATGCACTGGAGCTCCACCATACACCATATATAAGACAGCTGTTTGGGCAATGTTATTACATTTAAATGTTGAATCTCTTATTAAGAAAAACAATTTAAGGTTTCAAATGTTTCAATAAAAATCAGTAAATATGCCTCCAGTAACACGGCCTTTGAGTCAGATGCCTAATATTGATATTGAAGTGGTGCATTTAAGGCACTGATTTAAAAATACAGGTCTGAATTTAGCTTATTACTCCGCCCCTTCCTTACTCCCCATGCTGCTGCAATCCTTCTCCATAGTTGTATTACTTCCCGCATTGATTACTGCAATTCCCTCTTATTTGGGCTCCCTAAAAGGTCCCTTCATGAACTCCAACTTCTTCAAAATTCCACAGCTCGGGTCATAACTCGTACTCCGTCAAGAGCTCATATTACGCCAATTCTTCAGCAGCTTCACTGGTTGACCATAGAAGTCAGGATAAACTTTAAAATCTTACTTCTTACGTACAAGTGTATGCATAAATCTGCTCCTTCCTATTTGTGTGACCTGCTCGATATCACCACAGTTTCCCGCCCTCGCCGATCCTCATCTGCTATTCATCTTACTGTTCCGTTCGCACGTCTTACCACTATGGGGAACAGAGCCTTCAGTCACTCTGCTCCTCGGCTCTGGAGCTCTCTTCCTCCAGCCATAAGAAATATAGACTCTCTTCCCACATTTAAGTCACAGCTCAAAACACATCTGTTCAAACTGGCTTATTTGCTTTAGTGCTGATTTTACCTGTTGTCAAGTTCTGCTTTGCAATTTTAACTTATTTTATGTATTTTATGACTATTGCTTTGTTTATTAATGTTGTCCTTTTGTAAGCTGACCTTGGGTTTTTGAAAGGCGCCCTCAAATAAAATGTATTATTATTACTATTACTCATGGTGATAATTGGGCTACTCAATTTAGTATGTGTTGGTTTCATCCTGGCTTTGATCTGATCTGAACTCTCTGATTAATCATTTACCATAAAAACAAATACATAGAAAAAATATACCACGAGCATTTTTATCCAGCAAAAATGTCAAACCAGCTTAAAATAGAAGGCATTCGCACAGAATGGTGCGAGGGAGACAGCGGGTAAAGTGTTAAATATTGCACACAGAGCAAACAATTCAACAACAATTCACCACTGAGTGTGCATTTGGCTGTGAGATTTCAGCTGAGCTGAGACTTTTTTTTCTTTTTCAGACCGCTATTACATGAATTAGTAGGATGTGTCTCATCACCACTGATGGCTCATGCTAACCCAAAATTGGAGATGAGTACAAGAACTGAATCATTCTCTATTGGATTTGTACACCCACACAGGTGTTTTCATGTATTCTGCTGGATTACATGCTGGTGTTAAATGTGGGCAGACGTAGTGTGTGGCATAACTACAGTCCAGGTACCGATAAGATGCTGAAAAGGTGTAATTTGTCCTGACAAAATGGATGTAACAAACTAACAGATGAGTCAGAGAGTTGCCAATCAAGCAAAGTCTATATATCCAGACCTGAGAACAAGTTTAGTCCAACAAACTTAGAGAAATCTTGTTATTTGCTGGCAGTTTCTTGGTAGCATGGTTGCCAAAGAATGAACTAACTTCTAAGTGACTTTCACAGTGAAGCTTACACGATTCTGATTAATGTGTGGTGTTTGCTTAGTGGACTAATCTTCAAGCTAAAGTTCATTACTCAATTAGAAACATTCCCTCTGTTGTTGTGTATATTGTTGTCTAGCTGTTCACCAGTGTGTCTTTGCTTAGAACTGCATGACGCAATGACAACATTATTGCCTCATGTAGATTTCACAGGTTTCTGAAAACAAGTCCATCAGAAAAAACATGAATGTAAAAGCTGAAGATGGTACTTTACTGCAAAACCAACAAACTGTATTTCTTCAGCCTCCACCTACCTTTTGGTTTTTAACAGAAACCGGGGAGATAATAAAGATATAGAAAATAGAGCTGCTCACTAACATAAAGAGGTCAATATTTTCTAATTTCAGTCAGACTTCAAACTGTTGTAAATAAGGATGTTATAAAAGAAGGCAGCGTGTAGCCTAGAAGCTCCCTGATGTCTCTGAGATTGTGATGTCGGTGTTTCAAATTCGACAGGTGTCCGGATAACTCCTTTTAATCGCAGCCGCAAAACAAAGTAATAACAAGATTAAACAGTAGGCTGTTTATAATTCATATTTCCATTTGAACGGACAACATAATACTTTGAACTCGCACTTTATTTCAAGCTCCTCTCCAGCGTGAGGCTGAAGCATGCAGTTTTAAGTCCCTTCTCTCTTCCCTGTTGATCTCTCCTTTTCCGCACCTCCCACCCCCGTATTTCCCTTTCTTAACCCTGTCCACCTTTTCCTCTCTTCCAACAAGTGAAGAGCGGATTTTTTTGCACTTCTTTGGCGCTTTGAATTGAGTTATCGATGTCTGCTGGAATTTCTCTCCCGCGCCATCCCCTCGTCTATTTTGCCGTTCAGTTGCGATGATGGTGCCAGAGTGCAGGTGCAGCATGTGTTGGAGACAGCAGGGACGGTGTGTGGTGCACTAGGACCAGGGAGCGATTCCTCTCGTCGTGTGCATTGCAACTACAGAGGAGCTGTGGAGGAAACCCCCCCATCGGATCTGGCCATTATATCCATACATTTCTTTTCCACATCTCCACCGCGCCGCGGCTGAGTGGGGATCGCACCAATCAGCGAGCCTAGGATGGTCAAGCACCCAGGAGAGGATTAGCAGGCTAACCGAACACTATTTGCGTAAAAGTCAGCTGTCAGATATTTTTTTCGGAGGGGTTAGTCGTTTGACAGCTTAGCCCCAACTCGTTTTGATGTTATGTTTTATTTGCTGTAGTAAAATCGTATTTTTTTCTTCTTCTTCTACCCATCATCCGTTTTATTTCAAGCGCGCAAAGTCACATCTGCGTAGGAGAGCACTTGGCGCACTTCTCCCCCAAAGGACAGAGACAAAAATCTCCATTCTTCTGTTTGGATTTAAACCGGACGATCGGCTGAATGGGTGACCTCGCCGAAACACAGACTATCACGAGCTTGCACACACTATATGGAAACCTGTTTTCTCCATTGACCTGGAGTTGTGATGTCCAAAGCCTTCCTCACTGACTGACAAACGGCATCGTACCATTTTTGGAATCGAGTTGAAGGTAGGCCAATTTTCTTTTTTCTTTTTTTTGGCTTTTCGACATAACACGGTTTTTCTGACCATCTGATAAAGTTCGCAGACCTCATTTTAACCGACTCTTCTAATATTACAACCACAGATTGATCGCCCCTGGTCTGTGGTTCTGTCGGACAGTTGCAGTAGTTAATCTAGAAAAAATACCCGGTGGAGAAAGGCTAATATAAATCAGTTTTATAAAGCTCTGAGTCAGTCAAAAGCTTTTAAGGGGAGAAGTTCAACACATGCTGTGGAAACGATGTAATTGACTTCGAATATAGATTACAAAGGGCTTCAAACATTCAGGAAGCCAAAAGATAATTAATTAAACTAAAGATATGCGTCGCAATGTGAGAGGCAACCTCAGTGCCTGCCTTTTTTGTTTAGTTTTTTCTTTTTTTGGGAATGAGTGTTCCTGTTTTGTGTATTTGGCTCACGATATGTTTGCTCATGAGCTCAATCATGGAGATTCCGGAGAAACCCTCTGCAGTGCAGTCTCATACATCGGGCCGCCGGGCTCACTGGAGCTCACAAAGGAGAGGATTTAGATAAAGGTGTAAACGAAGCAGCAGCTTTTCCTGAAGGCAGTCTACCAGTAAGCCTTATTATATACACAATCCTGTCTTTATATGGAGGGATATGGGCTGCTGGTTGTACCGAGGCAATGATTTAGCCACAAAAGAGAGCCTCAAAAAAACACAAAACTTATTATGCTCTCTCTCTCTCTCTCTCTCTCTCTCTCTCTCTCTCTCTCTCTCTCTCTCTCTCTCTCGTGTGTGTCACGTGCACACCCACACACTCTCAGTGATAGTTTGAAATGACTGTGTATGTGTGAGAGAGAGTGCGTCACTGTACTTAGGCTGTAAAGCTTAAATTGGAGACATATTTGAATGCCAAAGCTCGCGCACATGCTGTCATTATTTTACTGCCCGAGCAAAGCTTATCCGCGTCATTACGCAAATGTAACCGTATTGAAATGACAGCTTAATCGGATTGGGTTCCTTGCCATTTTGACCTACTGTACGAGTTACCCATGAGGGACGAACAGCGCGGCCCATTGGGTGGAAACGTACAAATACCGACGCATGACGCAGGGACATGAGTGATAGATGATGATCCTATTTCTGGAAGTGCGCCTGGATTATAAATGTCTGAACAATTTAAGCGCTAGTGGAAACATCAAGAATCGCCAGTCTTATTTATTGTTTGCCATGCTCTTTGCGTATGTGTGTGTGTTTTAAACCTCACTACAGGCAGATATGAGGAGAGACTGTGGGTGGTCAGTGGCTCTTGGACTCATTGCAACCGTGTTCTTCAATTGAATACGCACACGCTGGTATTAAGCCCCAAAGTCTTTGTCTAGCTGTCAAACAACCAGTGCTGCCTGGTTCGTCGCCAGGCTGCAGTTTGAGGTGACACCAAGCCGGAGTCATATATCGTTAATCAGAGCATAATTTTTTGACTTTTGAAGTTTTTCAGATAACCTTTATCTATTGATGTTGGCCGGGACGATATCATCCGTGGGACTGAGGTGAGCCTCATCTCCAATTCACGCTGTTAACGAAAAAAGTCGTGAAACTGAACCGTCTCCGCGTCACGCTGAATTTTCAGTGTAGTTTGTGTGAGCACGGGGCCTTGCTAATAAATTCGTAAAGTCACTTCTGTCTGATGTTTCACGGTGCAGCAGATAAAAATGGCAGGCCGTCGCGCTTGCCAGCAGCACCTCGTCATAGGAGAGATGACAGGAACTGTCCGTGGTGCTGAAACAGACAGCTCCTTTGTTCAACTCTGGGCAGAAATGTTCGGTTGCTGCTGTAGGCTAACTCTCCTCGGCTTGTGTCACATTTTGTGTGCTAAATACTTGGACAGCTAGTGAGTCACACACACACATGTTGCATCTATCTATCTATCTATCTATCTATCTATCTATCTATCTATCTATCTATCTATCTATCTATCTATCTATCTATCTATCTATCTATCTATCTATCTATCTATCTATCTATCTATCTATCTATCTATCATAGATTGGGACAGGATCACAGCCTTTGCTTTAAATGGCATCATCGTGTCTGTTGAGTGGTGTTAAAATCCATTAGCTGATCACCATAAAGTGGGGCTTCTCTTGGCCATGTGAACAATTGTTTTTCTTTCTTTTTTTTAAATGAAAATAACAGCTATTGACACCAGAAATAAGCCCAACACTAAAAGCAGGCACAAAGAGCAATTATGCCTCACTATGGTGCTGTAACTGTAAAATGTCAGTTTCAAAGAAATAATCTCTTCTCAGTCTTTTCATGTTTGCAACACATACACACACAAAATATGCTTTCAAATAAAACTTTTATTTTTAAGCCAGTTTTATCAGTTTTTCCAAAAATGAAGTACTTTCTTTATAAGACAGATGATTGTGTTCTTGGGGAAAAAACAATTTTCCTGCTTTATTTTCTTTTTGGATTCCACAGAGCTAAGCACACAAAGTCTCTTACGACACCTTTGGTGCTAAAATGTGTTATAAACACAGTTGTGGCGCTGATATACAGCCCAAGTGGAAATCCGATTATCTCTGGTGGGGATGGGGGTGTTGTGACATCTAGTGTGCACTGAATGATTGACTGTACTGTTTATCTGTGATTACTAATAATATTCACATCAGTGTATCAAAATGTCATTATGTGATAACAATCTTGATAACCCCTACCAAGTTCAAGAAAGACATGCTGATCAGTGCCCAGTGGGACCACAGCAAGCTAATTTGTTTGCGTGTTAATGGTCATCTGGTATGGAGGGAATCGCTAGTACAGACTTCCTGAAGTGGTCTTTCGTTGGTGATGAATGGCGTGTGTGCTTTCCCCTAACGCTGATTGAATTAGGCCACCCTGCAGTTCCATTGCTTTCCCTAGGAGCAAAGGCGATCCTGCAGTGAAGTTTATCAATAAGCGGGTGGATGGAGTGTAAGTGGTAGTGTTGCCGGGGGCAGACAGCCGGTCATGAGGAGGGGGAACACGCTTAGGGAGAGTCCCACTGATCACACGGCAGATTGGGAGCCCTTGGTGCTAGCGTCTGTCGGTCCCTGCCGTAGGGGAAGAATGAGCAGTGGAGCCACACAGAGCTGACCTAGAACCACACACTGGGCCAACTTCAGGTCAGCATCCTGGGTGAAGGCAGCTCAGTTTAGCTCTTTTTCTTTTTGGTTTTCTTTTTTTGGAAGGTTTCTTTATCACAAAATATTCGGTCAATTTACCACAGTTGTGATCAGGTGATGAACATGGTTGATTCAGAACAAAGCGTCTAGCGAGCGCAGCATTTTGATGGCTTTGTTTTGAAGGCTGGTTGCTTTGATGTGGACCCCCATGAGGCCACTGGCAGCTGAGCTCCCACTGTGGCAGATTGATATTTGTAATTTAAGGGAAGCTGTCACACAGCATCCTCCAGATGGAGAGAGCCGCAGAGGCACGCAGTCGATTAAACACGGTTTGTTTAGGAATAATCATTTTGTTGTGGGAGCTGAGGATTCATTTGAGGCATATTGGCTCTAAGGTTCAAAATGCTCAATTATATCCTTACACACACAAAATCACAGCATAATAACACATAGATGTAGCGTACAGAGTGGTGTCAGGGAAGCTTTTAGCTTTTAGCCTGTCTGTTATCTGATGAAATCGTTCAGATCGCCACATCACAGCAGAAAGGACAGGTCAGTGATTTGTGTCCCTGCTGCAGAAAAGGTTGAGTAAAGGTTGCGAGCCAATTCATTAATTCACTCACTGGAGTGTGCGCACATGCACATGCACGCATGTACTTGCATGCTGTTTTAGTCCCTGGACTATTGGAATTGATATCTGGGGGAAGGGTCATGTTTTAAAGAGCCATCTTCTTCCTGTCACATTGATTGACAATAAAGGAACAATAAACATCTCAGAGAGAATACTGCTTGATTAACTAGCCTTCAAAGGAACCATACATGGACAATAAATCACGTTTTCATCTCACAAATTAGGACAATGGCATTTAGATGCCGGTTTGAAGACCTTCCAGCTTGAACTCATGACATTCCTGCTCATAGGTCTAACTGGTAATGTCAAATCCCATGAGGAGTTTAAGAGCAGTAATTTATATATTTATGTGATATTATTATAAATGATCCACTGTTATTGTGTATGAAGTGTTTGAAAAAGGAGGGAGAAAATGAGGCTGGGGTTTGAAAATGCTATAAAACATAATGTGATACAATATCACAGATATTGACAGTATTTATGACACATTAGAATATACATTTTTGCCTCTGATATATTTTCATTGTAAAATGCACTCCCAGATCAAATATCAGTAAGATGACAATAGTCAAGATGGCATTAATTCATTTATCATTCATATCGACTTGGGCGTGGTGAAGGATGACGAGGCCAAACTGATGCATCTAGACAATACAGCATGGTATTCAAGTATCTTTAGTTCTATGGCCGAACTGGGCAACTGCAGTGTTGTACTCAGTTTTTAAGAATGCCAAATGTTTTTCTATCAGTCAGTCATTTACGCCCTTTCTTGTAATTATACCATTTTTTTCCAGTTGCTTCAGTTTCTCCCACCATAACAAATGCTGAGCTGGTGCTGCCTCTTTACCCAGGACAATCTTATAAAAGCAAAAAAGGGTAAAGGTTATTTAAAAATGAATAGATTTGATCCATGTTGCATTTTCATTGCCAGTTCATGAAGATTTTCAGTAGGCATGTATCAAATTTGAGGTTAAAATTGTTAAAATGCTTTTTATTTACTCCATTTACTTGTTTTGTTTAAGAGGACCATAGCACATTTACCCTTCCTTATTATCATTGCAGTTTAAATATATGTGGTGCTTTTAGTTGGTACTAATCTTTAATGGTAGATAAACAAGAATGACGGTGCAGCAATTGAGGTATTTTACGAGAACAAAAGAAAAAAATAATAATTTTGTTGATTTTGTTTTTTATAAATAGGAAATGAAGAAAAGTCCTTATCACATTTTTATACAGGTGAATAGTAAAAGTCCTTAGTCGACAGCAAAACAATGATTATACAATCAGATTAGGAAGTTTAGCCACTCCAGCAGTCCTGAAAGTACGGTTGTGTAGGCTGGGAAATATTGTTTGCTTTTATGCAAAAACTCATTTGAACTGTTACCTCCTAATTCTACTACCAGTATGTATTTGCAAGTGAAGATAATCAAATAAAAAACTGAAATTTCATTTAATTGTAGGGGAATTACACCCTTAATCATGGACCTCATTATAAAGTTATTGTGTGTTTTTGAAATTAGTATTCTTTTTTCTTTACTTTCTCTGAAAAAGCAAAATTTAACATTCACATCAGAGAACAGAAAGACAGTAATACAGCTCACTGCAGGATCTTTGACAGTGGATGCTTAAACATCTGTACTGATACCACCTCTCTGATAACCTCTAACATTATCGCTCTCACAGCACTTGGCACAGATCCCACTTCACTGATTCCCTCATCTTTCCTTCATACTGTAACTTTGGTCTGTCTGCCTCAAGTTTCTTTCAGGAACACATTTTTAGAAAACTTAACTTCTTACTTTCACTGTACTTTGAAAGCTGTCAATGTAAACAAAGTTAGGCCTGTCAAGGTTGCTTTCAAGAGCTTGGCTCTTAAATTCAGTCACTTGGAAGCATAAGCTGCCAGCTCTTACAGTATTTAGATTAAAGTGGTGTCGATTTTGTACCTTCAAGTCACTTTGCTCACCAGATAAAAATGCCTTTATGTTTAGACATTTATTGAGAAGACTAATGGAAAATGGCCTGTACTTCTAAATCGACCAGAGAAGGAGATGAACACGGGGTAGAAAAAATGAGGAAGGCAGGTAGTTATTTAAGGAAACGGGGAAAAAATCTGCATTATCTGGAGGCTTGATGTGCAGAGAGCAGTCACTGAGGGGTGGCGATGTGGGGGTTTGGATATATAAAAGTTAAAGAGAGGTACACAGACTTGCTTTCAATTGCTAAAGAACCATACTCTTTAAGCTCGAAGGCTGGAATGCAAGTTTGAAAGCCGATTAAATATCTACATAAATCAGCCACAAAATTAAAACCACTGGCAGGTGAAGTGATCAGTGATCGTCTCATTACAATGTAGTGCTCTGGTGTTGCCCTTAGCACATGAGTAACACAAAAAAAGAGACCAAGTAGTTCATTTAGCTTACAAACTAAAATCCCGTAGAGCACCTACAAGATACACCTGAAAAAGCCTGATCCATGCAGGCCGCTCCCCGTAATCCACAGGGTCCAAAGGGTTGATCCAGTCCTGCCAATGTTCCAGTGCCAGACCCTACAGGACACCCAGAAAGGTCCAGTCTTCATGCCCTGATGGGTCAGCTGCGTTTTTGTGGCTTGAGACAGCCCTAACTTAGCACAGGTAGATGGTTTTAATTGTGCCTGAAGGTTGGATCTTTCAGGAGGGTTTAACACCAAAAATGAATTATTTAAGACTATTTTCATAAGAAGATTTACAGGGGAGTTTATTTTAGCTCTTAACCCCCAAACATATTATGACTACATCAGTGCACATTTGTTGCCAGATAGAAGTTTAAAGAGTTTTATTATTTCATTTAAAAAGTCTTTATTGTGTTTTGGATTAGGCTTTTTTCTCTCTTTTGATGGGAGCTGGACCATAATGGAGCCAATCAGGATTTCTAACATTTTAATTAAAATGCAATAATTGGAGTGAGATTGTGTTCCAGGACGCTGTCAATCAAATCTGATCAGCTGAATGAAGGCAGATTATCAGAATGTTTAAACTATTATTTAAATGTTAGCTTTAGCTTCAGTTTTTACTTTTATAATCATATATTTGATGGAAATGTTAGGATTTAAGGAAGAAGTCTAAGGGATTTAAGAAAACTGTAAAACTAGTTGTTTCTGTAAAAAGAAGAGGAAGAATTGGGGCTATGCAAATGTTTGAAGGATTTAGACTTTGTTATAGTGGTGCAAAACCTTTTAGGGAAGATGTTATATTGCAATCATTCACCCTTTATTTTTTCTTAACACTCTCTTTGAGCAAAACCAAGGTTTGATTTTAAACCATGAGCACAATCTGGTTTCAGACTTAACCAGCTGTTTGAGTTTCCCTAAACCTAAAAACACTTCATCTCAGAAGCCAAAATAAGACTCGATAGAAGAGATTAGACAACATTCATATGGCTCATTTTGCAAAACGACAAATGATCTTTTTCATCATATGATCTAAAAGGACGTGTTGCCCTCTCAGTCTCCATCAATAAAAAAAGAAACTCGGTCTGGACATTGTTAATTATTTCCCTTATGATTATGTCTGTCACGAGAACATGCTTGAATAAATCCTATTCCTGACTTTAAACGTATTAGGTTTCTCTTTTACTGTTTGCACGCTGCCTTTGGCCCTGCCATAAAATACAGAGGGTTGACCACACCGCCTGTAATGGAATCAATCTCTCAGCTGTCACTTTGCATTGGTCCTGGGCAAATCTCACCAGTGTCCCATGGGTGAACATGTAAGATATGCAATGTGAACGCTTCCAACACGTGTGCTCATACAGGGCACATAAATGAAAGGAGTGCAGGGATGTAAAACAGAGAAATGCTCACACAGAGTGGCGCGCACAAGATTAAGCCTGGCAAATTGACTTGTCTTGATGTCTGATGAAATTGTATTTAAAGGTGTAATTTAATCATTTTGCTTTTGTAGAATTTGTGTGGAAAGTGAATCACAGTTGTAGCGCTCCTTAGAGACACGGATGTTGGAAGTCTCAGAGCTGGCAGGTACTTGTAAGAAAGTGGTTCGAATGTTCAAGATCAGATTTGCTCACAACAGTATAATTGTAAGCTGCGATCTCTCGGTGGACTGGCCCACAAAAAATAGACAGTGGGGGGGGGAGAGAAGGAGTGACTTTATGTCAATTTTCTGCTGCTTGGCTTGTCATCTTGCCTCTCAAATCCACTCTGATGGCCCTAGCTCTGAGCTATAAAGATGGGAAGACAAAAACAGACAAGGTCATGCAAGAATTGGCATGGGGGAGACAGAGAAAGACGCCGAGACAGGAAAAGAGAACTCGAGGTGTTTCTACTGTTTCCTAAAGCTGAAACGCTCTGCCCCGTTGTTTTGTCAGCTGCAATGGTCTGTTATGGTGCAATGAGACCCCAGGGAGTGGGGACTGCCATAAATATTGCACTGTTCTGAGCAGCCGTCTCTGATGTGGGCTCACATTGTGCACCGGATGCTGGCCATTAGTGCTGTTGGTCAGTAATGAGTGGGCACCAGGGTCTTTAAAACAGTCTTCCAGTTGAGTTTACACAGACGCACACACGGGGCAGCAACTTAGCGCAACAAACAGCTTCCTTGTCAGATGATGAGCAAAGATTTAAACTTTGGGATGTAGAGAACTCATAATAAACAAACACAAACAAAGGAAGCTGGGTTGTTTTAGTGAAGAGCCACTAGTGTTTGTTGGAGCTGACATTGCAGTGTGTTTTGTCGAAGGTCAATGACATCTATGTGTCTGTTCATCCTGGATATGCTTGTGTGTGTGTGTCTGCACACACATAGAGACACACACACACACAGGCCGAGTCAGTCCTGTTCTTGGCTCCAGCAGTGATCTGGCACTTCTCCTAGTTCTGCAGCCCCTGCCATGCATCCCTCTCTCCCTCCCTTTCTCCTGCTGCCTCTCCTCCTCCCATCCCTCTTTTCTCCCTCCATCCACACACCAGTGCAGATCAGCCTGCCCGGGCCTTGCAGGGTGTCAAAAAAAAAAAGGAAATAAAAGAAAGAGAGCTGACTGGACTTTCACCCCAGCTCCCCCGGTATGCTTTCTCATTTCTGGCTCAGTTTTTAATGCTTTGCTATCATGTGATGGTAATATGACAGCATTATGTACCCAAAATACAATATGCCACTCAAAAGATGTTGAACACATGGACTGTGAAGAGCTGTGACTAGTTACAGGCTGGAGCTGCAATCAACAAAGTCCATTCATTATTCCTTGGACAAAACCTAGATAACCCCACAGCAGGGATAGACACATGTACCAACACACATATAAGAATACCCTGTCTTAAATTTCTGTTTCAGTTCACATAAATCATGTAATAAGATTCCATCTGAGATAAGCGGAGTGCTCCCCACAGGGCCCTTTCCCCTCTTGGAGAGAGGCACAGCACTATAGAATGGATACAGCTGTGGTCAGAGAACAATCAATGCTACTAACTCTGTGTGTGTGTGTGTGTGTGTGTGTGTGTGTGTGTGTGTGTGTGTGTGTGTGTGTGTGTGTGTGTGTGTGTGTGTGTGTGTGTGTGCGTGTGTGTGTGGTTGTAACATGGATTTTAAATACTCTTCAGGAATCACTAGAGAGAGCACATACTAGATATTAAATTTTAACGGCAACCTTGAATTTCCAGTAGCCTGAACAGATTTTTTTTTTTAAAAGCCAGATCTAAACATTTCCATGCTTTATTAGATATGTGGATCACTATATCTGAAAACACTGCACCATTTGCATAAAATAATGGTAATTAATCTCTTATTTTCTTGAAAAAAGAAAAGGATGCCGGATGTGTGCATTCAGACAAAGAACAAAAAGTATACAGGAGTGCAATGTCCACTTTGGTTTAGCTGAATATTGTCTAGCATCCAAAACATTGATTTTAGAGTCCCATTGCATCATATAGTGCACTGTGGCCAGGTGGAGACAGTCAGGTGAGTATGTTGGGATTCTATAGACGAGAGAGTGAAGGTCACTGAGATGTGCTTATGGGGCATTGCTCACATAAAACAGCTGGGGTAATACAAGGTAGAGTGATGGTGTGTACAGCAAGAGATAACAATGGGAGCGCATGTTCAATTAAACATATACCATCCATTGATCCATCCCTAGTCAGTGTGATACCTCCTTTGTGTGTGTATTTAGGTCTGGTTGGCTGCAGGTATTTTACTGCAACACCCAGACGGCTGTCATTGGTTCACTTAATGCTGCTGCACATATATCTTTCTCTGTCAAAACTGACAGTACCTCAGGCTCTTTGTAGGCTGTAAAGTCAAGGAAACAAGACAAGTTCAACTGTGACATACTGCCAGTAGTTTTGGTAACTCACACCTTGGTAAGTTCCTTTTTTTGTTTTTGTGGTGTGCAATCTGGTTCCATTTAGACTGAGGAAAGTCAGTTATTTTCATTTTGATAGCTGATATTGTAATAATTGAAAGCGTGAATTCATTCACATCAGTGGAAACATTTCTTTAAAGGTTGTGTTGAGATGAGGAAGCAGCTTATCACTTGAAACCTTCTGAATGGGTGTTCTCCAGTAGACTTTCTTTATGTACAGGCAAGGATGAGCTGACCTGCTGCTCTTTGTGGATTTACACAATACAGATAGACAGTACATTGTTTATGCTGTCTTTATATTAGGCACTATAAAGTTAGTATGAAGGTGGAATTCAGTGAATGAAGCTAAGCAACATCAGCTTAACTTCAAATTCATCCCTGCTATACTTGATGTAATCTAACTCTGACCATGAAACCACAGCCACTGTCCACCGGTCACACACAGTCCTTTACTGTGAATAACCACAGTACTGCAAACTACCCTGTTTATCCTGCACTAACCTGCAGACTTTTTCATGCAATCTTTAAATAGCACAGTTAGTCTACAACAGGTTGTTTTGCAGCAAGTTTCACAACATGAAAAAAATGTCACATGTACAGACCCAATATCTGATTTTAAAGCAAGAGGAATTACATGTAAGCTTTTCCAGTTTATCAAATACCACTGAGCAGTCCTCACCTTTAAATATGACCTCCCTTCTTGGTCTTTGTTTCTCCATTGCGGAGTGAAGTTAAGTCTCGTTTTTTTCTCGTCCTGTGAAATATAGCAGCTGGACCTTTAAGCTAGCAACACACTGCCGTCTGATGTTTTTTGAGCTGATAGAAATGTTGCAAATGACTTACTTAAAAAATGTTACTCACTTTATGTTTGCTCCTCTTCAGTAGGGCTAGCTAAATGCTGAAGTACCGTAACCGTAACTTATGGACAGCTGCAGTCGGTCCGATGTTGTGAATAAAAATAATAATAAATAAGTTGAAACATCGGCCCACTTTAAACCCTGACTTTTAGACAGAGTTTTGTCTCTTTCATCTGTTGTTATGTGTCATCCCCTGGTGATTAATACATGAACAGGACTGCCTTTCAGATGTTACTGTTTAGGCTCAAATTGGTTTGACGTTTGAAGGCTCGCAGTGAAGTGAAATAATAACCCTTCAAATGCCCTAAACCAAAAGTAATGAGCCTGTTTTGAAAATATAAGGAATAGAAAGTACAGATATTTTTTTAAAGTGCAGTAAAAGCAAGTAAAAGTTGTCAGAAAAAAATACTCAAGTAAAGTACAGATATCAGTAATGAAGCATCTGTACTTTGTTACTTCCCACGTCAATAAATTGCTGGAACCATTCCTCTGAGATTTTGTGTGGAAAAAACCTCAGTTGATCAACAGTTTCTATTATAATTTTGCTTTGAGTTCCTGCAATGTGACTGATTTTGCATTAATGAGCAGTGTATCTAAAAAAGTGGCCAGTAAGCATATAAATCAAGGCAAGATGCCATTCAGAGAACTATGGAAGCCACAAAAAAAAGGATCGTAACTCGAAATTTTGAGTTATTTTCTCGAAATTTAAACTTTTTTTCTCAAAATTTCGACTTATTAACTCCAAATTTCGACTTATTAACTCCAAATTTTGAGAAAAGTAACTCGAAATTTTGAGTTAGCGCTGCCATTTCAGTAATCTACGTGAATGACGTCATTTCCTTGTTACCTGGAAGCTGAAGCCCTCAGGTACAAATGCTACAGCCAAGCTACCGGTATTACATCCAGTCATGAATGCACAGATTGCTGAGTATTTTCAAAAATGATGAAATCTATGTGTTATTAGCTGAATCACATGGCGTTACTATCAGCAAACGTACTCGCGAAAGTGCCAATTTGTTGCGATCAGGTTTTGACTGCGCGTTACTCTGCGCCATATGCTTCCGGGTAACAAGAAAGTGACCTAATTCAGGTAGATTACTGATTGGCAGAGCTAACTCAAAATTTTGAGTTATTAACTTGAAATTTTGAGAAAAGTAACTCGAAATTTCAGGTTTTGTTTCTCGAAATTTCAAGAAAATAACTCAAAATTTTGAGTTATGGATATTTGTTTTCGATACTTTTTTGTGGCGGAAAAGGGCTTCCATAGAGAACGAACTGGAAACGTTTCAAAATACTTTGACAGATTTAAAACAAAATAAGGTTTCTAGACTAGATATGCACATTTTACTTCAGTTATACTTCAGTTAAAATACTGAACCGTGCACTGGACTATACGGAGATGATGAGATGAAGTGTATGTTTATGCAGCTGTGAAGACCTTGCATACGTACACATAAAAGATGTTCTTCTAATAAAAAGTGTTTGATATTACTTTTAAATAGCAGGATAAACACACGAGCATGCTGGAAAACAACCACGGCTAGATGTTTCTTGAAATGTTTTTCGCAACAGCATGCTTGTTATAATTTATGATGCTCTGATCCAAATACAATTGATTATGCAACTTACAGTTGGATTTTTCATTGGAGGTATCTTTCTTGTCTGTTGTAATTCTTCTCAACCCCCGCTTCCTTATTTCTTCCACTTTCCTCTCCATTTCTTTTAGTTCTCTCTATTCCCAGCCTGTCCTTAGTCAAGCAGAGAATCGATTTTTAAACAGGCAGGACTCTGGGGACCGAGCAGAGAACCATTATTGGCCTCGTTTAGGCTCCATTGCTACTACGATGGCTTCTCCAGACAATAGGACAGACTGTCATGGATACCAAATCGTAAATGCACATTCCAGGTGAAAACCGCTCAGGCCAGCATTTCCTTTCCTCAAGGAGCTTTGTTTTAAAGGGAAAAAAATAGACATATACAGTCTTTTTAAACGACTGCAATGCCTCTCTACACCCCATGTCACAATCAAAAGCAAGATAGGATGGGAATATAGCAAATGTATAGTCTTTTTTCCCACGCTGCAAGCTACCTTTTTACCTTTCCAGCGCTGCCTTAGTTTTTGTGGAATTGCAACATATGGTGATGTGTTTCTACTGCAGTGGCTGCTGATTCCTCATCGGGCACGCTGCGCTCCTGTACAGCAGCTGCATGTCTGTCAGGCAGCTGAAGCGTGCAGATCCAATCAAAGTCCTCATTTTCTATCTCGGTTTGAAAGTTTCCCTGAAAGCTTCTGTGGCAAACCTTTTTCATGACAGACGTTTTATCTTGTCACAGTCAAGAGAGCACAGGTGGAATTAACAATCCCTCACTTCCATTAATTGTCCCCATAGTTCATGACAGTGAACCAGCATGCACAAAAGCAGCACCTCGCTTATTTGGAACTGAACCATCATTACTATACATGCCTGGATTGTGTAATAGAGTCCCAACTTGCATGTTTTCCTTCACACTTTTGTTTTTCACACTGAGAAACAGAGAAAAAAACCTGAATTTGAGAAAATTTTCTATGACTGTCTCTCTCTCATAATTCTCAAAGTCTTTTACCTAGAGGAGAAAGTGTTTTGTTTGAGTTGTCGCACTTTTAGGCAAGTGTGTTGACACTTTAAGATATACTTGGATGTCCTCTAACTTCAGATGTCAATATCAGACTGCAGTTTGGCAGATGAAGGATATTATGCTCCATGCCTAAAAAAATCAGAATCAATTTAAGCAAATCAATAACCATTTGGGGATATTTTTATTCACTTAAGTTGATGAGAGGATACAATTTAGCAGGTACTTGACTAGAATCTATTGCTGTTGCCTGGCTACATGACTCAGGTATCATGAGAAATTGATGTGTAAATTAAAATGTGTATATAATAACTGTATATTTTTGTGTTGATTATACAATAATAATAATAATAATAATAATATGAAGAACTTTATTAATTCCTTACATGCGGACTAGAGGGATCTTATTCCAGTTAAAAGTCCCTTTTAAGCCGGCCAGTTACCAGGTTAGTGTCCTATTGTGTTTTAGATCTTTTGCAACCTGGGAACATATCAGCTAATCTGCTGACTATGCCTCTGGGGTAGCCGGGCCAAGACCTTCTCCTCTGTGCCCCAGTCACTTTTTTTTTTATCAACGGAAAAAAATTCTTAAAAGCTAATTAAAATGAAAAAAAAGAAGAAAGAAAAACCTTAATTCTTTTTTGAGTACAGTTAATAGTTGCACTTTGGCAAATTCATTCTGCCCTTGGCTCTTCGCTAACCACATGCAGCTAACCATGCAGCAACTGGTTTGTAAAACTTGGACTATAAGAAGACTGTAAATAGAAACCAAACATGATATATCAAATATCTTGTCCCCTGGCTACAAATTCTCCATTGTTGTATACAGATATGCATTTATATAGATTAAACATGACATGCCTCATTGGCATTAAGTCACCATTTGTTGCTTTTTTTTAATTTGTAAAATAGATTTAACAGTGTACTGTTTTGAAAGAGTTACTGATAATTGCTTTACATTTCAGCATGCATATTTACTATTATAAACTAAAAAAAACCCATGTTTGCAATGAGGAAAGAATATGTTAAATATAACATAACGCCTACAGAGTTCACTGAACTGCGCTGAATCTTCACTGATGCCAGAACAAACTGTGCACATTTGAGCTTGTTCTTGCAATGTAGCAATTAGAGCAATAGCAAATCAGAATAATATAATAGCCACCCATCCATCCACAACCTGGACAGATTGCCAGTCTATGGTGCAGAGTAAAAAGTGCTTTAGATGAAACTTGTCAAATATCACATCAAAATATAAGGCACAACATTCATCCATATTTAAAATGTTCTATGTTTGTGTGCACACCCCAGTTTGTTTACCATTCTGTGGAAGTGGTGTGCTTGCATTTGCCAGTGTTTTTAGTCTACCTGCGTGTCAGTTGTGGTCCAGCAGCCCCAGTGGGGTGTGTACACTAAATGGGTGAGGAGAGCGTTGGCCCCTGCTCTCCATCAAAGGCAGCATTGACTAGAAGCATAAGGGCGTCTCTGTGGCCAGTCATCCTTGGACAGCTGACAATGGCCTGGGCATGGGAGACCTGGCTGAAAGCAATCAACAACTGCAGGAAAATGCTTCTCTGCTGGTGGAATGTGTGTGAAGTCAGACCTCAACAACCCACGGCCTTTACTCTTGACCGATCATGAGCAAACGGCTTTAGTTTGCCTTGAAGCTCTTCTAATTAATTATATACACAGCACTGCATTTTATGTGCTTGAATGTGCTTTTTACGTGCATGTGCAGTCTCCGTGTGTTTATGTTCGAAGTTCAGAGAACAGCAGGGGTGTGGATTGGCTCAGGATCGTGTGGTAATTAATCTCACTCAGTGAAGAGGTGCGTGTTGGGACTGAGGCAGGGCATAGCTCACAGCACCTTGCTCGTTAGCTCTAACCACCTATGGCCAGCCTCTGGAGATTAACGAGGGCTGGTCATGGTCAAAAGCGGTCAAATGTGTTTCAACGAAAGCTCACCCAGTGTACCACCGAGCTTATTTTTTATTCCGTGGCAGTGATTCACATTACAACTGCACAATGCCGCTCATGGGGCCTGACTCACACTGTGACACATCTGGCAAACAGCAGAGCAAACACACATGTGCGCGCAGATGCCACATTGAGCAACATGAGGAACAGGTAAACATACAGTAAGCATAGTTACAGTATGCTGTGCCATTTACTATCTATCCCAGCATGAATCTCTTTGACACAGTGACACATAGAAACACCTATGACTCATTCAGTTGTGCTTGTCTTGTTCATCTTCATCTGGCTGCTCTGCTTGCTGGTGTCGCATTTGATGTTAGCGTAGCTAAATCTACAGATGAAGAGAAATAACGATGAAAGTTAGAGAGCTGCATTTGCACACAAATTCACGTTCATTTTTTAAATAATTTAGACTTTCTCTTTAATTTAATTGAATTCAGTGTTGAACCTGCTTCCTGTTATCAGTAATGTCAGTCAGTTTATTTATCTCTAAGAGGGTAGCTTCAAAGGTAATTTTACAGTCACTGGCTGCTAATGCTCATAAATAATGCAGTTTTATAGAATAGATGGTGGTATACAAATACCACATATATATATATATGTATGCACACATTTCCATACACAACATCAGGGTTATGATCTGTATACAGATAAGAAATCTCATTTAATATTACGCAGTTATTACTCATGTAATATTGATCAAAAAGCACTTGGCCTGTTGTGTGTGTGTGTGTGTGTGTGTGTGTGTGTGTGTGTGTGTGTGTGTGTGTGTGTGTGTGTGTGTGTGTGTGTGAAGGATTAAACCCTTGTATTTGCAGCAGTGGGATACACTCATCATCTATTCCTGAGAATAAATTGTCCTACCTGCACTTAGCAGAGACCGCTAATGAGAGACCCCTGTGCTCTTTCTTGAAGAACTCGTCGTAATCAACGTCATACCTTGTTGGATAAATAGTCTAGGTTAAATTTGCCTCTTTAAATGTTCACTTTTACATATGTTATCTGTTTCACATTTTCACTTGGACCGTCTATTTTGTTATATTAGAAACAGTAGACGACATAATGTAGAAGTTAGAGCTAAAGGGAAGCAGCGGGGATAACTCCATAACTCCACGGACGCAACAAGATTTGGTCAGAGTCACGTCTTATGATGTACTTTACCTAAGACCACAGCGTGCTCTGCCTTCAAATTAGATTAAATCTCTAAATCACATGATCAATCACCCATGGCTTTCTATGCCAAGATGGCGGCGTTTTCCTTCTCTCTCTTAAGATGGCATAACTTCATCCTATATCAGCAAGGTGTTTTTGGCCTGTAATTACGTGAATTTGTGTGCACTGCCTTGAGAGATAAGAAAAAATTGGAAATGAGAATAACATACTCAGGTCTGATGGAAGCACACACGCACACACACATAGACAACATGAACAGAACAATGGGGGTGTGTTAGCAACCAATAGCCTGAGGTGATAATTGAATTTGGGAGGAGATATTGCTATCCCGTAAGATACAGTCCCGTAACAATGGCAACAGACACTAAATTCCTCTGCTACTTTGTCAGGGGTGAGTCAGAAGGTGGTGGGCCATGCACCTCATTTTCTGGTAAAAAACAGCAGGCAAACGGCATGTGTGCTACTGTGGGTGATGATGTGTGCATGCTTCATGCATCGCTGAAGCGTGGATCTCACGCCATGCCTCTGTGTGTGCCTCCTCAAACACACCTGCTCCTGACGCCTCAGAGAAAAAGCTTGGCTCTTAACTATACAAGCAACAGAGCAGTGTCATATTAGAATAAACGGATAGTACATATTGTGATTCACTTACATGCTGTACTTTTATATATTTTTAATTTTTAAAACCATGAAACGTTTTTTATTGGGCACTTTGAAATTACCTTTCGAGCTTTTTTCTTGTCCTGGATGTTATATAGCTTAATACATTCAGAAGAAGTCGGTCAGGCTAAGAAATGTTTACATTGTATGTTTAAGTCAAACTCAAACTTTCTTTGTTTTGGGACACTAACCATAAAAGTGTTATGGTGTACGTTTCCACTGAGCATCATAAAATGATGAATGAAGCGTCGAGGATTGCAAAAACATTTAATAGAGTCTACACTAAGGTAGTCAAAGAGCTGCTTTACTGAGTTTACATGCGGATGTCTAATGTGTGTAGTTTCACTCAGTCCTCAGTCTGTCCTAAAAAGCACGCTGAGAATCTGTCCTGTGGACCGTTCTTGTTTTTAAGTTCCTTTTTTAGCTCTTTTGTGTTGGGTTAAACAGAGGTGACAGGAAATGAGGTGGGTTTTGGGTGTTTGTATGGTTTGTTAGGGGCTGCATGTGAAATGCACAATCCTTCTCTGTGTGTGAGGATAGCAGGCTGGTGATGTCATGGCTGGCAAGGCCCAAACTGAGATTGTGAAGGCGTAACGCGACCGGGATTCAGAGCAGGGTCACTAACATTGTTCTGTTGAATTAGGCTGTAACGGAGGGGCACCTCCCCATACTGCACAAACCCGCCTGCCAATCGTTTTGTTTAGTGAATCAACTTTTTACAACTAATTACGGTTTTGTTTTCTTTTTTGTGCCCGATGCCAACGATTGAGAGCTTAAAGCAAAAATATTAACAGGAATTATGGGTGGTTCTTTGTGTCTGGGGGTGGGCGTCCGGGTACACACCGGCTCACTCCTTGGCGGCTGCTTATCAGGGCCTGGAGCCTGGGGCTCACTCGGGCCACTTCGGAGGTGGGGTGCCCCCGGCCTCTCAGCCTGGGGCTCGGTCACTCAGGCACAGCTGGCTGCCGGCGGAGCTCACGGGCGCGTCACTGCAACTCCCCCTGGCTTCTGCTCCGCGGCTGCTGAGTGAGCCCTCATCTGGGACTCTCCTCAGCTCTTACTGGAACAGTGGCGCGGCTGCCCCTCTGTTGGTCTTCCTTGGTCTCTTGTGTTCTGGGGGCCTCTGGATGTCTGGAGTTTTGATCTCCTCCATACCTGCTTCATACCCTGGGGGACGGGGCTGTGGCTCCCCACACTCCCTAGCAGATCGTTACATGGAGAAACCTTTGGAATGCAAGCATGCTGATCCACGCAGGTATACACACACGGGTATTCACAGACGCGGACTACAGCTTTCTTGGCTGCTGCCTCAAAGCACATTGTGCACTGTCTATCTTGCGTGCTGCACAATATCGTTTATTACTTAGTATCTACTGATATTTACTGCTAGCTAGTTTATTGTGATGGTGCCGTTTTTTTTATTATGTTGCTCTTTGTTGTTTGCTTTCTCTTCTGTTTTTTTTCTCCATACAGGTGACCCAGGTGTTTTTTTTTTTTGTTGTTTTTTTTTTTTCTTTCTTCCCCCCTTCTCACCGTCTCTTCTCCCCTTTGGTTTTCTTTCTCTCCCTCTCTTTCTTTCATTCTTTCTCCCTGTCCTATCCCCCAGTCATGTCTGTCCCGTTTGTAGGAACTGAAAATAAAATAAATTCATAATTATAATAAAGGTCAATCAAATGGACCAATATGGCAAGGCCATGATGATCCACTTGGTAAAATAAATCCGCTTGGCATCTTTCTTGGCCTTAAGACAACAATTCTGATGGCTAAAGATCCAAACGGGACACAAAAAAAAAGAAAAAAAAAAGGAATTATGGGACGATAGAGACCAGAGTTAAACTGATCATTTTATGGTTACATGGTGCTCATTTTAGCCTCCATGACAGTTGATATAGCAGAATGCTTTAACACTGAATACCAAGCTGATCACATGACTGCAGACCGCAGAAATACAGTGAGGACACAAAACGAAAGAGAGACAGCAAGCTAACTATAGAGTAGAAAAAAGAAAGGTACAGTATGTAAATAAACTACCACGCCGTGACAGTATTGAAATCTTTCTCTGTGCATGTGGTCCCCTGACTTTTCAGTTTTTTACCTTTTTTGTTTATTTTTTAGCTTCGTCTCCCTTGCTGTTTTAAACTTAAACAGTACCGCTGCATTAGTTGTGGAATAAGTTTATCTTTAAAGAGGTATAAAGTCATTAAGACTACTATAGTCTGGGGATATATTTCGGATAGGTGATTACATAACCATAAACCATCATGGAGTTAGAGCTGAGGCTAAAAACACACATTCACAACTCTCCAGCTTATTGCTATTAAAGAAACAAAAAAAAGGAGGAGCAAATCAGCTGTGGTGTTTCACAGGAATTTTATTGGCATAATGGTGTTTATTGACTGAGAGTTGTTTTCTAGCAGAATGTGATTGAGGAGCAGAGAAAGAGCTCTTTTTTAAAGTAGGAGCTGTGAGTGTCGTGTAAACACACGCTGAGAGAGGCCCCTTTCATTAGCTATGCTAATCTGCAGGGCACGTGACTAGCTGTGGATTCCAAGGTCCCTCCTGGCTCTGTCTCTCTTATTTTTTGTCTTCAAAGAGCCTATCTTTTCATTTCAGGTTCATTGGGTCAGTTCTGTGTGTGTTGTTTTCTTCATTTCTATGCAGTTTGATTGAAAGAAACATTATCGAGCTATTGCTCAATCTTCCCATCCTGTCCTAAAGAATTTTGGTTATCTGGTACTAAAGACATACTCCTACACAAGTAGATATAAGAGTTTCTTTGCACCACGGAGTTAACTCTCGCCCCTCCTTTGTTATCCGTGCTTCAAAAGAAACAACACGAGGGATTTCTGTCTACCTTTGGATAAAACATAGGAAAAAGGAACTAGCAAGGAATAAAAAAAATAAAAAATCTTAGACGTGAAAGAAATTGAGCATTATGGGAATTAGATTTCACATTCTTGCCATGAGTCAGACATAGTAATAGGGAAGCAGAAGCCAGCAGCTGGCTAACTTAGCACTAGACTTAAAATAAGGCATAAGCTCCTTTATATTTCAGTAACATTTCATTAACGGTTCATTAATATGTTTTATCTTATGTCATGCCATTAAAAAGCCTAAAACGAATGGAAATAGGAGACACTTTAGAAGCTTTTGTTTCTGGTCTAAAACAATGTTGATCTTAAGGAAATTATAATTTCATTATAATTTAAACAAGGCTTTCTTGTCCAAAATGTCATCCTCCTAACAGCTATCAGGTCAGCAGCAGCTTGCTGGGGGTTTGAGTCAAATTATGTTTTAGCCAGAAGCTAAACAAACACATTTCGAGACCATGCAAATGCACTCTATTTTGCACCTTGCATGTTTACCACAGTTCTGTAAGCATTCATATTTAGGCATGCAAAAAGGGGGTCTTAAGATTATCCTAATCCTAAACATGTCAGTGGCAAATTGGGTGATGCTAACAGGTCAAATGGTAACTAATTTACTTCCCAATTGTGATTCTTGTTTGATGTCTCGAAAAATTTATTACATAGATGAATATTGGCATGAGTATAACCTTTAAGCTAATAAACAGTTTCTTTTTAAATTTATACAACAGCTGTAGCACTATTTCAGGACCTGGCTATTAAGGGGTAATTACTACATGTTAGATTATGTCATTTACTCAGAGAAGATGAGAGGTAGAGAGCGAGTCACCTCCATTAATTAATATAATAAGCGTCGATATAAGGGGTATAGGTGGGATATTTCCTACATCACTTTGAGTCAGAAGGTAATCATTTTAAATTGCCTTAAGCTCCCACCTCCTCCCAACCCTCTCGGTTTTTAATGAAAATGGCGATTAAACTGGTCGTTCTTACATATGTAATTATTTCTTTATTGATTTGTCAGCATCTTATGGAATGGTGTTTCATAAAATATATCCCTTTAATGATAACTCGTCTGAATTTCAACCACGAAAGAAAATCAAGAATGACCCCCCCCCCCCCCCCCCCCCCCCCAGGGGAATGTGGAAATTGGTACGTTGATTTAAGTGTGTGAGTATGTTTAAGTTGGTGTGCAAATATTTGCACAAAAGTGTGTGTGTGTGCACGCTCTCTTTAGTTTTTGCAGAACATCCCTCTGCACTGACACTTACTCTTGTCTAGTAGTACAAAGAGGTACTTGATCTCATGTAATGGCAGTGACTGATGGCTCTTTCTCTCTCTCCTGCCATCCCTATTCTCCCTCCTTCGCTCTTTTTAGGCTGTGAGGACGGGGGGAAGATGAGACCTCCCAGCCCTCTGATGATCCTGCTGTACATCACCCTGTCCAAGAGTGTAAAGGTGGTCTCTAAGAGAGGCTCAGGTATTTTACTCCTATTTCTTATGTGCATGCACAGCCTCTGTGTCGCTGTTTTCATGCATGTGTGTGAGTAGACTCCAATGTTTACAACTGCTAATATTAATGGTTGGCGCCACTGGCTGATTTAATTTGAAGACTTATAGTCAATTTTTATGATTAAATTGTTTTGTGTAGTTGTTTGTTAAGTTCTGTCGGTGCTAAATATCAATATTCGAGAATTTATGTTGCAGTTATTATGACTATTAGACTGTGTTCAGCCTGTGAAAATGTATTGTTTCTTGATAATAATTGAAAATAATCCACCACTTAATTCTGCAGTTGTCAAAAACTGGTGATAGATAGGTAATTGCTAAGAATCTAACAATGGAAAGCAGTTCCTGCTTTTATTTTTTTGTATTTGTCTCTAAGGTGAGGAGTAGGGCTGCCACAAACGATTATTTTGATAGTCGACTAGTCACCGATTATTTTTGCGATTAGTCGACTAATCAGATCATGCATCCATTGGACGTAAAACTACAGCTTATTGCACCAGCAGCATCTGCTCTTATATAACTATCATTAGCTTACAGCTTTAAGTGTTTAAGGTATGTGCTAACTAAAAATAAAGACAAGATGATAGTTTATTACATTTTAATGAAATTTGCAGTTTGTGTTGGTGAAGTTTAATAAACTCCTTGCTACACCGGAGTATATTCTCAAACATCTCACACTTCTGATAATCAGCTGTCTGCTTGATGTTTATTCAGCTGTGTAAAAACTATAACTTTAATCTCAGCCAAACCGATTTACTCAGGAACAAATAAAATACTAAAAAAGGCCAAACAATAACATTTTTAAGTTATCTAAGTGACTTATATATGTTTAACCTGAGTAGCGAAAGACGGCAGTGGGTTTGAAAACGATTTGCTGGGAGTCCGGTGTTCTCACCGGGTCTAGTAAGCCTTGCCCCCGGCTCGCTATCGAGCTAGTGGGTAACAGACGTCTCCGAAAACGTCGGAGCGCTTTTGAAAATATGTGGTGTCTTGATAAACTGAGCAGATATTTGAGGTTTCCACAGCTACATTCTCGCCTGAAAATATGTTAAACGTTTATTTTGTGACCCAGAAAGAATAATAAGAGCAATATTAAAACTAAGTAGCTGCCGCCATTGTTGGAAACTGAGCTGGGCTGCGCTATGGATTCTGGGCAGTGTTGCCAACTCCTCAGTAAGGAAAATCGCTATTGGTTGTCCTAAAAGTTGCTAGAAGTCGCTAAATGACGTCATCGCCTAATTTGCATAATTGGTCATGCTAATCTAATTGTAACCTATGTTGTTGGAGAGAGAAATAACATCGTGGAAGAGACATAAAGTGAGTAAAAAACATCCTAAATGCATTTAGAGTTTATTTAGAACTACAAATTAAATTTCTTTTAGCAATTATTGTTTTTTTTTAATGTCACAATTCCAACCCTGCTCCTTTATCCGGGCTTGGACCGGCAAAAGTGACCCGAAATAGGCACTCTGGTGGAGTTACTTTGTGTGTGTGTTTATAAGTAGTTTTAAACCTTGTGATCCACAAAACAACATAAGAGTAAAAGAGTAAAAGAAGAACTGACTGCGTTACAGCACCCGCTGCTTGTTAAGAGTAAAAGTGACACGCGCTTTCACGTCTTTTTTGAAAACTCGCTAAATATAGCGACAAAGTCGCTAAGTTGGCAACACTGATTCTGGGACAGAGCTACTTCTTCTTCGTGGTTTAACGGCAGCTGGCATCCTTGTACATGCAGTGCTGCCATCTTCTGTTTCAGTCCGTTATTACACTCTTAAATCCTACTACTTATCCCTGCGTCTTTTGTGATCTTACAAAGCTTCAAACGATTTTGATAGGAGTATGTGACTTGACGGGGCAGCATGGGCTACAGTAACAATCTAATAACTTGCATATATTTTATGCATAATTAGGCCGTTCTCAGAATTGAATCATTTCACTCAATAAAAATGTGTTAATTGAAAAACCACTCCACATAAGTACACTTGTTATAGTGTCAGCACAGGTATGCACAGTCTATTCAAAATAATGATTTTACCATTTTGATAGTGAGAATATTTTAACTTGACTGCTGTTGTGTCCTGGTGGATTGTTCACATTTTTTAAATTCTACAAGAAAAGTTAATCAAAATACATTTATGAAGGTCATGTAAGAAAATTGTGTCTGCTCGTTGGTTAAACGTGCCATTGTGTTAACTTGTATGAATTATGCATCTCATTGATTAATTGTCTATGGATCTCTGTTCCTTCAGACTGAGCATCTGGGTTCTCCCAAACTGGATTTGAATGTCATCAACCCTTTAAATGGCTCAATACCACATTAATATGGATAGCATAGGTGCTGTCCTTTACCTGCTCATTGACCAGAAGCTCTGTATTACACATTGTGATAATTTAGGTGTAAAACTGGTGTCGTAAAGCCAGTGTATCAACTATACCTACTTAACTAATCAACTATAGGGCACTGTGTCTCGTATATCATCTCATTTATGTGCTGCCACCATCAACATTATACAAGATTTCCACTATTAAATACCCCTGTCGCAACCTACCAGTAGAAAAGTACCTATTAGCAATATCTATGGGAGTGATAACAACTGATCATGACCGTTTAAATAGATGACACTAAACTACTACACTCCCACAATTAACAGGAGAGCATTACTTCAATGCAGACCCACACAATGGCTGTTGAACATCTCTGATGGAAATAGGCAGGGAAAATAAGATCAGCTTTCTAAACACCCCTTGAAAATATACGATGCATATTTTATGAGTATGCAGAATAAAAATGATAAAAATGGTACATTCTTTTACGGCAGTGTTGCATTAAAGGCATTGGTAAATGCGGCCATTAAACTACACTAAACTTTAGATCAATAACATGTAAAAGTGGTGCTTGGCCTCGTACAAGTGGTGACCTTCCTTACATGCAAATGAGTATGAAAATGATAATAAAATAGTCTATTCAAAATACAGCCAGTGTCTCAGACATTCAAAGTATACCTTGTAGGTCAAGGTGAGAGCACTTATGCATTGCTAGTGATATGTTCCACCGTTCATCTTTGACTGGATAAACCACGCCCACAAAGCCATTGTTTAAATGTTGTTTAAAAAATGAATGTTAGACAGTAGGGTAAATGAATTTCAGTCGTTAATTTGATCCTTAAATCAGTTTTGTAAGTGCACAACAAATATTTTTTCTGTGTTATTATTATCAATCATTTTTCTGTCTTGTACATAATTACAAATAAGATTTGTAATTATGTTCTCTGTTCTGCTTAGAGTACAGTCAGTCAGTGAGTGACTAAGTTGAAATTGGTTGACTCCATGTTTTTGCTTGTGTGTCCGTTTTGTATGACCCTATCCACATACACTAGTACCTGTGTGTTTGTATGATTTGGTCTGTGGAGGATTTTGGCATAGATCAGAGTCAGGATAACACATCCGGTCAATCACGTATTCCTCTGGGTCCTTCGGTCAATTATTGATGGCGGTAAACTCAATATTACCTCTCAAGTGTGGGCTCAAAGACATCTGACTGACACAATGAAGGTAAGCTAGCCTTTTTGAAAGACTGCGCTCGCCTCTCTGCCAGCAGCTCAAAGGGAAGCCTGAAAGATTATAAAAAGATTATCAATTAGGTCATGAGGAAAATCAAGCTCACAAAACAGACACTGTCATTTTAGCTCCATTTTTTCTCTGTCTCACACAAACTAATGGAACATCCAGCAGTACTGAATTTGGACGGTAAATCCATCAATAAATAATGCCTTCTTTATTTGTGTTCAAAAAGAATAATGAAAAAGAGTAAATAACTCATTGCTGCAAGTTTGTAAGGATAATATTAGTGTAGTTGCTTGCATGAAATTAACATTCCATTCATTATTTACCCTGAGCAAAATTTTCTTGTTTATGCATCTGTTTCTCTAAATGGAAAATGGTGCTGAAAAATTAATCTTTTTACTTACCTATTTATTTATTGTTTTATTTTGAATAATTGATTTTGCCCGAAGACAATTAACTCAAAAATGGTTTAATTGAAAAATATATTTTCCTGCACCTTCAGCTTTGATCACTGGCTGCTGACAAGCTGAAGGGAATTGAGGTTAAAGATGAAATGTAGCGGTACAGAAGATTAATTTGCAGATAAAGCCACACGATAGGTGATTGTTTTCTGACTCAGAGGTTTGGGATATTTATCTTCTTGGCTGGAGATGAAGAGATTGAGCACACACTTCCATGGCTGCTCTCAAATTAACAAATCACCATCCCTGAACTGGGTTTTCCAAACCAGTCCAAAACAGAAATTTTGGAAGATAAAGTTTGAGACAAAGAAAGAAAAGCTTGGGCTACTCTGCTAATGAATTGTTTGTGGGGCATTCTCTTTCCGATGGGAAAACTCTATTGTTTTCATTGGGTTACAGAAAGAAGAATTTGACTCCACAACCTTGAATAGTTTCGGGTAAGAATCAGTTCTGAGGGCTTGATTAGCCCTCAAGAGATACTGTATGAAGCAACAATACAATTGATTTTTCCCCCCCAATGTCTGGGTGTCATTCCCAGCGTTCCCCAAAATCCTATAATTATTCAATGTGAAGCCTGCATTTCCCAGAATAATGAGTTTCCCAAAGGTCTGAAAGCTGTATTTGTCTCTTTTTCCCTCGCTCTTTATGGCACACTTGGTACTACTCATGCTTTTAATGACCCTTCAAGCTCAGAAGAATTATATATCAATTGGGGTAGACTATTGTTTTTGGTTTGTGTGGTGTGCACACCACACAAACCAAACTCCCCAACCAAAAACAATAGTCTACCCCAAAACAATAGTTAACATGTGGAAGCAAGTATGAGCTGTTTATACATAGATCTTATTTTTTTTTGACCCACACATGCTGTGCTCCTGCAAATGAGGGTTTGTTACTCCAGGCATTGTGCTCACCTAGGTGTTATTTTGCACTGGAATGACCAAAGTAATGCTGACTCTGCCTGAGAGTCAATACTGGTGACAGAAACAAGCTGTCCATCAAGCTCCAGTTGTCTCTGTCTTGGTCTGACCTAAACAGGCCCGCCTCAGTTTCCTGGCCACAGATCGGCCCATAAAGATCCAGACTTTAATCAGAGAAGACAGGGACTGTTTAACTGGGGTCTTAGTCTTCTTACAAACCCAATTATCAGTTTGCAGCTCGGTGAAAAAGACAATGAACGCTGCAGAATATGGATAACAAATTTATAGACAAAACAACAAACCTCTTAGTCTGCACACTGCAACACAATACATTGTTAAACTGTGTAAAAGTAAAGTAAGAGAATGGGGATAGTCAACATTACCCATGGTCTCTGAGTATTGCTGAAAGGATAGACGGATTAAGTCATTGGAAAAATAGAATTGTTACCTTGGTGATCAGTTTTCTATTAAAGCTGTCAACTGTATTCAACTATATATTTTTCCTTTAATCAGACTTCTCAAGCATGTAAAGTGGCTCTTTTTTAAAAGTTGTTGTCATGCAAAATAGTTCTTAATTTAACATTTTGGACCATGGAAGCGTCCCATAGGAATATGTAATTTATTCCTTGATTTATTACAAACACTGTACAGGCAAAATGGATCCAAAAATGTATCCATACGGTTGACATCAAGTAGACATCTTATATACATCTATTTTATAGGAAAATACCAAGTTACTGGTTTATTGGCCATATTGTAGGTATTTTTAGAGAAAGAAGATACTCTCTGTATTTGGTGAAAATGATCTAACCCACTGTTTTCTACTAGGAAACAATAAAGTGGGATGTTTAATTCCTTTTGATCTACAGTGTCACTTCAGATATTTCTAGTGGACTTCATGTTGTTATGTTGTTGGGCGGTTTTTACCATTTACACATCCTCGCTGGTGAAACAATATACTTTGTGTAGTGAGATGATCACTATCTAGCATTATCTATCCAGGGAGCATCCAAAGTAGTGTGCACTGTGTGAATTTTGGGCACGTCTGGACTGAAAACAAAATGCTAATTTAGACATTTCTCTGTTGATTCTCTCAAAGACCTTGTGGCACTGCACTGTCCACTGGACTGAATCAGAGTTGCAGCAGCGAAAAGTCAAGAAAATGACAACTGAGGAAACTGAGAGGCTGAGGATGAATGGGCAGCAGTTGAAGTTGGCCAAATAAACCAAATGAACCTCTTCAGCTTTGGGCCCTGGACACATAATGTTTCCTAAGTGTTTTCAAACATGCTTGCTCTCTTCCAAAGTAATATCCTTCCAAATATTCACTTTTCAGGATGACAATATAGTTATGAGGTATAGGTATGACATTATCAAGGATGACGTGACATTTCAAACAATGGGGACTCAGGAATTGGTTCAGTTGGTTCTGAAGAGTGGCTGCCTGAAAGTGTACATGCGCTTTGTGGGATAAAGAAGGACAGACAGGTCTTCCTGATTTGCAAATTATGTATATTAGCAATGCTAAATGCAAGAAAGGTTGCGCTTTGAATACGACCAACATCCAGTTCAAAATTAATGTTGAATTCATAATATTTTCACAAGCATTGCAGTCCATGTGGCTTTTCAGTGACTTTGTCCAATAATTTTAATACTACACATGAAAGCCAACATTCGAGGTCTTTGGTTATTGTCTATCAATATTTCTTAGTCAAAAACAGGCTGCTGTTGCTTTTTGGGATGGTTATATAAAATAACTTTGCAGTCATGACATATAGTTTAATACGCTTTGGTATGTTTGCTCTGGGTTGATTCAAAACAGGTAAATGAGAGGAAATTAATTGAGTCATAATTATAATTTTGACTTTAATCATAGATTTACTAAGAGAACTAGATGCCTTGTTAGATGTGAAATTCCAATTAACATGGTCTTCATTCCTGTATTTAATGCTAATTTTGCATTGGTCTGTATTGGCTCCAGGTCAGCATGGCCATCTACTTCACTGTGCCCAGTTTTACAAAATTATAACACAAAAGAAATTAATATTTTCTGACTCGATATGTCTGACAAGATTAGAAAATGTCAGAGTAAGATGCCTGAGCATATCGACATTTTTGGGATTTTGCCCTCCTGTGAACAGTCAATCTAATCAGCAATAACATAGCAAGCAGGAATGAGCCAGCAGACGTCTCAGAATCCACTCAACTCACTCTGGGTGCACTGTCCCGTGTTATTCTCTTCTTATTGTGGGCTAATTGTTTTTTGTGGCTTGCTTTGCATATTGCTCATTGATGTGACTGATCTACAGTGGAGGAAATAATTATTTGATCCTCTGCTGAATTTGAAGGTTTGTTCACTTATAAAGAAATGAACAGTCTGTAATTTTCATGGTAGTTTCATTGTTAATGCAGAGACATTACAGAAACATTATATAAATTGATTTGCATGTTATTGGATGAAATAGTAGTAATAATCATAATAAAGTGTGAATAAATATTTGATCGCCTTCAACCAAGCCACAGACTGGCTGTGTGCCACAATGATCATGAGAAAAGTGGTCGGTCAGCCCAAAACTACATGGAAGAAGCTTAGAAGGCAGTCGGGACCACAGTCCATAAGGGACCATAAGGACACCATTCCAAATATTCACTTTTCAAGGTGACAATATGTATGGCATTATCAAGGATGATGTGATATTTCAAACAATTAGGACTCAGGAATTGGTTCAGTTGGTTCTGAAGAGTGGTTCATGCATTTATTGCTTCTAGGCCTGACTATTGTGATTTGTTATTACCAGGATGTCCTAAAAACTCCCTGAAAACTCTTCAGTTGATCCAAAATGCTGCAACAAGAGTACTGACAGGGACTAGAAAAATGAGAGGATTTTTCCCCCATATTGGCTTCTCTTTATTGGCTCCCTGATAAATCTAGAATCAAATTTAGAACCCTTCACCTCACATACTAGCTCTTTAATAATCTTCTCTTAAAGACCTCATAGTACTGTATCATCCCAATACAGCACTTTGGTCTCAGATTGCTGGTTTACTTTAAAATATTCTAGGAACCAAAAGTAGAATGGGAGGCAGAGCCTTCAGCTTTCAGGCCCTTCTTATGTGGAACCAGCTTCCAGTTTGGATTTGGGAAACAGACACCCTCTCTACTTTTAAGATTAAGCTTAAAACTTTCCCTTTTGCTAAAAAATACTGTATTGGATCAGGTGACTCTGAATCCTCCCTTAGTTGTCCTGCAATATGTGTAGGCTGATGGGGGCTTTGCATGATGAGTGTTTCTTCTTCACAAACCTTTTTTCATTCACTATGTGTTTTACACATGTGAGGTTTCTTCCTATTAAAAGGGAGTTTTTCCTTCCCACTGTCGCCAAACTGCTTGCTCATAGGGGGTCATATGATTGTTGGGGTATTCTCTGTTTTCTTGTAGGTCTTTACCTTACAATATAAAACACCTTAGGGCAACTGTTGTTGTGATTTGGTGCTATGTGAATAAAATTCAATTAAATAAAATTGATTTATTCCCCACTGTGTTGCTAGTCGGTTTTTGATGAGACAACCAAAGTACCTTTAAAACTCAACAATTGAGATAGTTTCGATTTTGTAATCTGTAAATCTTTTCTTCCCAATGAGGCTAAAAAGGAAAATAATCCTGGCCTAAATAATTATTTCAGTCTGTCCCTGTTACTCACCCATATAAGAACACAAGGTAGTTGATTAGCTAAATTTCACCATATTCTTTTCATCACATTTTAAAACTTAAAACTGCCCAAATTGCTAAAGAAACACAAAAAAATATTGTGCTGAGAACTGTGCACTACATATGCATCAATCAGTGTCACCCAATCAAAGGAGGAACGTAATGTATCATCCTACAGGGCACAGTTTGTGTTATCTTATCTTTTGCCCCTGAGTCAGCCATAAACAGACAAAAGCTCTAATTAGGAATTGCTCACAGCTGCATCTCTGCATCATCACACCCTATGCTGCCTCTGCTGTCCCATACAGAGACACAAAATAATATGCTGTTTGAACACACTGTCCATTTATACACTCCAAATGTCATGAGAGAGACAGACAATACACATCTCTAAACACATCCAAGGCCTGCTGACCGGTCTGTTAGCCGGAATAATGGCTTTTAAATACAGCGGGCAGGGATGAATGAACATGCTGCAGTGAAAAACAACACTCTGCACTCGACTAAATACAGGAATGGTATCATCTCAGTTTCTTCCACTTAACTCGGCAAAAGCACCATCTTCCATTATATATGTGTGTGTGTGTTAGTGTGACTTAGTGCAGTATGTTAATGGGTACTTACTTCAAAGTATGCATGTGAATGGAAAGTCCTTTAATCAAAGTGTATGACTTGACATGTCCAAATCATGCATGATAGAGGTCACAATCACACAGATAGCATGCAAATTGTCTAAATATTATAAGATGCATATACACAAGTATGTAAATAGAAAGAGTTCTTTCAATATTTCCTTTCGATTTAAATACATTGATTACAGTGTGTTCACATTAAAAGCTGTTCAAACGCATTCAAAACGTTTTGCTATCAAACATTGGAAATATTGTTTGCTATCAGCACATTAAGAAAAGCTCTTATCATCCTGATTGTGTAGTATTGGTACTTTTTGTTTCAATCATGAAAGCATGTAATCCAAGTAAACAAAATACTTTTCAGTTTTAAGCGAGACAGAGAGGAGCTGCGAATGAAGCAAAACAAAGCCAAAAATAGATACTAAAAGACAGTATGAGCTTTTTAAAGGTTGATTATAGAGTGAAAATGGTATTTAATCTCTCTTGCTTGCTCTCTTGCTATTGAAAAGCACATAATGATGATTGTTTTTATCATTAAATCAAACACTAAAGAAATGTAAAGAAATCTAAAATTGCTCTAAACAGTAAGGGAGAAAATGGTGGATTGTGACTTCACAGAATGAACATTATTGCATACCTGATGTCTTTGTCAGTACAAATAAGACTTTCATGGACCAGCCGAGAGTGCTGCGACTTGTGACTACAGCAGAAACCACTGCAATCGGCTCGCTGTCAACATACTCTGATATGTCGGGGTATTGCTATGGAGCAATCCCAGCAGGAGACATCAGGGATGTGCGTATGTGCATGTAGCACTGTGTGACTCTATCCACGTGACTTGTGATATCCCAACCTTGGCTTCTCGCTGTGTCTCGAAGCAGGGATGAGAAAAAAAAAAAAACAACAACACAAAAATGATACAGCCAATATTCTAGATGAGTCTGTAAAGTCCTGCTCCAAATCCCTGATAAGAGAACGTCATGGATAACTGTAAATCTGACATGGCCCCAAGGCAGTGTGAGGGATGAAGTCCGTGGAGTTGATGCCTGAATAAACCACTCGATAAGTGTGAGGGCAGGAATACACAATCCAGCCAGTCTGTCAGTCAGTTAATTTATTTGTCAAGGTGCTCTCCTTTCATTTCACAAATCATACTGCCGCAATTTCTCTGACACTTGAAAACTGAAATGTGCCTGTCTATACATTTCCTCTGTCAAGAAGATGAGCTAAATGACGTACACAAATAAGATGTAGTGAAACCTTGTCTCTACTTGTCATGCCTGTCTCATACCCCAGAGGCTTCCTGGATGCTTGTATTGAACATTCATTCCTCTCATTTCTAGGGCTGGAAGATCAGCTGTCCACTTTGACATCTGTACACAGTAATATATGTCTGCAGCCGAGTTTAGCAACTGAGCAGTCTAAACCTTTAATTTAAAGTGATGTTACCAACTCAAAACTAGTTTCAGGCTCCCTTTCTTTGCATCAGCGTGCTCAGCCAGTTGCACTTGATGCTCATTAACAATGCTGTGCTCGTTCTCGGTGCATTTCCCTGGTGTGAGCCACTAAGCAGGAATGTCGAACTAAGGATGTATTGATGATAAACAGAAAATACAGCCGACTGCATTAACCCACAAGACATTAATATAAAAGCAAGCCGACAAACTGGAAGATGTGTGAGCATTTGTAAATATATGGTTTTGTTAACCAGCTGTTTTTGCTTCTTTGTCATACTCAAACATTCTCATTTCGTGAATATACATAATGCACATAATGTAGAAGAGAAAAACACATAATGTATACCGTGGAAATTTTTTTTTATTGTTTCCTGTTGGCTCACAACATGCAGATGCACTACGGAGGCTGTCTTGGCCTGGTCAATACCTCTCTAAATGATGAGGAATGGCCTGCGCTGCAGTAACACTGTGCTAGGAGATTGATCACATGCAGACTACTGAAGATTAAATGGCTTTCTTGTGGAAAGCCAGACTGCCCCTGGATGGTGCATTGTGCAGATAGGAAGCCTGTTTTCTTTGCTTAGTTTAGAAAAGCTGCATAGCCTTAGGATAGGACAACATGCTGGCACCCGAGCCATAATGCCATATTTTTATGGGGAGGAAAAAGATTGAATTTGACTACACAATTATTTTTACTTACTACACTAAAACAGAAAGAGCGGTTGATTGTATCATCAGTGAAATTGGAAATGCGTTTTAGGTTTTGCCTTTGATGTAAGCCATCAGTGCTCGGCTGTGTGGAGACAAGAGGCTTTCAGAAAACTAAGGACGACTTCTGAATGATTTTAGTCACACACAGTCGTGCACGGAAAAAGTGATTTCCTTGTCACCCATCACTTTCCGGTCTGACATTTGGTCGCAAGTGGACATCCATAGACAGCTGACTTGTTTATTTCCCATTGGTTCACATGTCAGTCAGTAGTATTCTTTGCTCCTGTTAGTGTGTGTCATGTGGCCCGTCGTAACCACAAGTTGACAAATTTCATTGTCACTCCATGAATTTTGGTTGCCCTTTTCTCTTCTTGTGTCTAAGTGTTTTGTCAAGAGCTAGGTATTTGGTTTCACTTCACTTAAGTACCTTTCATTCAGTAGGTCTTCAACCTGTAAGTAAGAAGAAAGTAGATTTATTTAGAAAGAGTGTTTCAAGATTCAAATCACAAGTCGCTTCACATCAGATAATACCAGCACAAAATAAACTTTAAAAAGTAACACTGAAGTTAAAAAAGGATTAAAGCCTGATTATGATGATGTAATTGTAAAAAGTACAATGGTGTCACCAGTTAATTCACTCAAACCTCACTATGTATTATCGTAGTTCTTTTTTTCTTGTATAATTGAAACAAATAAAGTTTGTTTTTGTAGGAAGTAGGAACAGAAACAGATTTTCTAAATAAATGTCATTTTTTTAGTATGATTTTTGTTTTATCTCCTTTTGTGTAAAAATCTTTTAAAAAACACAATTACTACATGAGAATATGTGTCAGAAATCTCTTGTAGAAAAGGGAAAACATATATGCTAAACACAAATGGTGCCAATAAATAAGAATGGCTGTATTAAACATAATGGGGTCATAAATAACTCCACTCAGTCGTTTTATTTGCTAAAACAGCTTTTGCTTTAGGGGTAAATTTCCTCTATATTCTATTCATTAAAAATGGGAAATTATTCCCTTTATTTGATGTCTGCTCAAGCACATTTCATGTATGTGTATGTGGGCGTGTTTGTGTGATGCCACATGTGATTTGTGTGTCTATTTTGGTGGCACTGCAATGCGTTTTGAAGGCAGTTTACTCCAATGTGAACACGTGATTAGAGATGCACAGAGTAATACGTGCACGCTGGCCTCCACTGACACTGAAGCAATTATGCTGGAGACTTTTTCATGTTAGTGACACAAGTAAATAATATAATATTCAACATATGCAGTGCTGTTACTGTGTGCGTATGTGTAAATGAGTGTGTTTAGATCTACTACAGTAATAATCTGCCAGGTAATCAAGGGTTGGCAAAGGATAAGTACCACTACACACTTTGATTGGCATCAGAGCAGTTAAGTTCGAATTAGATAGCTGTGATATAGCAGCACTTTGCTCTCTTTAAGTTGTGATATGTAATTTCTCAGTACCTTGAGTGGCTGTTGTACATGAGCAAATTAAAGGTTTTCATGGTGGGTTTGAAATTCCCTAAATTAGTTATGAGTGTATTAGTGCTTCTACAACATTGGACACAGCTATTAAGTTAGTAATTCACATTGTTTATTGAAGTACAAATGCCACAATTTAGAAAATCACAAATGTATATTTGCAAAAATTTGCCTAGTGAAGCATAATCTGTAGCAATTTATCCTATTGAAACTTCTCATTGCACAAATTACTAAGATAAAAACAGGGAATTGTGTTTTTAAACACCATATACTGTTGTATACCTGGTAGTTGCAAATTAATTCAAGAAAAAGCGCGCACCCCTATTTGCTACAGCTAACATTTTCGGTAACTGTCGCTCATTCATTAATATCGCCTGGGGTCATTCATCTGTTCAGGACAGCTTCAATTCTCGTGTCCTTCCAAAACATTTTTAATGAAGCTGAGGATGTTCACTGGGCCATTCCACAGCATTAGCTTTATTTTCTGTCTAATCACTTATGTGTTGGTTCTTGTCTTGCTGCATGACCCACTTTTTTCTTTAGATTTAGTTCTCAAACAAATACCCCAACGTTTTGATTTATAAATCCCTGGTATAATGCAAAATTCATTACTCCATCAATAATGACAAACCACCCTGGCCCAGATGGAGCAAAACAGGGCCAAACTGTAACACTTCCACCATCGTGTTTCACAACTGGGATACGTTTATTCTGGTGGATTGCAATATTTTACTTCCTCCAAATGTAATGCTTCTACTTTAACTAAAAAAAAGAAAAAGATTTTGGTCTCTGCCCACAAAACATCTTTTCAACAGCCTGCTGATTTGTACATATAACCTCAGTAAACTGCAGAAAGGCAGCTACGTTCTTTTTGGATAGCAACCTGCCATGTCCAAAATTGCAGTTGACCTAATAGTCAAATTATGAGCATTAACATTAGCCAGTGTGAGGGAGACCCTGTTATTATCCACTTTCCTGTTGGAGTGAGCTTTGCTGGTTGTGCACTCAAGGTGGATAAAAAGGGCAACTGAGTTTCCTCCATTTGTTCACAATTTTTTTGCTTGCACAAAAACTTTATTTTTTTCAGAAGATCCTCATAATAGCACGGTTCACAATTGTGAAAATCACACTTTTTCTTGCAGCTGTTTCATTAAACTCTTGTTGTTACTGTCAGCAGGCGAGGATATAAGCTTTCTTAAGGTGCTTTGTGCTATACTGCTTTCACCTGCTCACTTATTTCCCAAGTGGTCACCACAGCGGATGGATCTGCATGTCTGATGCCCCTCCTGATGCAACCCTCCCATTTATCCAGGCTTGGGATCAACACTAGCAGTGCACTGGCTTGTGACTCCCTGCGGCTGGGTTTGTGTCTCTCCCATGTTAAAAACGATTACATTTCTTTCAAAATATGAAGTACCAACTACTAAATGCAGTTAACTGCGTTCACCAGTGGGCAAAACAGTTGTTGACATAATTGAAAATATTATTTGGCACATGCCACTGAGGTGTGTTTGATTATTATTTGACAGTGATTACATCAGATGCTTTGGAAAGCCCAGAGCTTACATTGCAGGCGGTAAAAGCTACAAAGACCACCGTTCTAGAAAACCCTTGAGGCCATTTAAATTACAATTACCCGCACTTCTATGTCCTTCCGCAAAGAAATTATACACACTCAGACTCTGTTATTAGACCTTTAGAAGAACAGAACTACAGCTGTCACACATAGAACTAAACATTTACATTCCCAGTGTTGGTATGCATCTTTCTACCATCCCTCATTAAGCAAAAACCTACAAAAAATTGATCTCCATGCTGGGAATGTGGGGGAGGAATCTGAGTATGTCTCCATATGCTAATGAAAGGAGCCTGCTTCAACAAACTGCTTTGTGCATATTCATCTGAGAATCTGAGAGTTTGTGTGTGCAAGTATGTTTTTTTTTTTCAAAAGTAGGGTGATTTCTAAGCACAGTTATTTTTACATATCATTAGTAGCCCAGTGCAGCCCCATCACCCTGACAACTACATCCCTTCCTTTCCCTATCACCATAACAACTAATCTACCGTAAATAGTGCTGTCTCAATGTCGGCCTGTCTCTTTCTTTCTCTTTTTCTTTCCATCATTCTTTATTTCTTTCAGTGTTTTCCGCATTTCTCTCTTTTACTCAACTCCTCTTGTTGCCACGTCACCTCCCTCGATCTTTGCCGCTTTTTTTTTCTTCTCTTACTGTCTAGTTGTTGTGTTGGGAGTTCATTTTTCTGTGCCACTGCAGATGTGGGTGGTTCTGGTGACTGCACAATAACCTTTCTACTGCTTCACATTGTCAAGTGCCTGAGTTCACTTGGCGATCAATAAAAAAAGGCAGGCAGAACAAGTTATCCAACAAAACCCCCAATCCTTTATTGATTTTATACTTTTAACAGCATCCTTTTTTTGCACATATGTATACATATAAGCTATACTTGGACTGTTTGACATTTAACTGATTTGATGGAGGTATGTCTTTAGAAGCTCAGGCCTGCTCCACACCTTTTTTGTTTGACCTAAATGTGTTATTGACGGTGAGCCTGGCCTGACAACTTGATTGGCCTTCTACACTCCGGGATTAACTTGCCAGCCTGGCAGGCTTTTACAATCAAAGATCAAGCCAATGGTCTGTTTGGCTGAGTAGCTCTGGGATTGACTTAACAGCCTGATGTGCTAATGCAGAGTTATCCCAAGGTTGAGCGGGATAGCAAGGACGCACATGCTGTTTTGTGGTCTAAGTAGATCTACAATCTATAAAGAGGTGCAGGACATTTAGAAAGGTGACAGCCAAAAGGTACTTATGAAACAAAAGCAAAAGCCCTCTTTCAGTTGAGTCATCTCATATTTTGCATTCTTTTCTATGCCTCTATTGTTAAAAATGTTCCTCACTCTCTCATGTAATCACTCTTTGAAATAGCTAATTATTCTGGTTTATTCAGTCCCTCCTCTTTGTTTCCCTAACTTAATCTTTTCATCAGCAGCACGTGAGGTCAACTTTGTGCACCTCTGCCCAGCTTCTGGTGTTTTTCCTCTGTTCACATACAGCGCTCCTCTGCTTTGCTCTTTCTTTTCTCTCAATATATCTAAAGCTCAAGGGAAGCCCTCTTGTGTCCCTTCTTACATAACTGCCTCCCCCTCACTTGCGCATGTGTAAAAAGCAATGTGAGCGCTAAGGCAGAGGGAATATTGATATCATCAATTCTCACAAACTATTAGGTTTATCCCTCTTATAGATAGCTGTATCAGAGGGAGACAACACGAAAGCTTGATTAACGTCTCCTCAGATTACAGGCTGGGATTTTTCTCTAGAGGTCGACGGGCAACCGAAGGGAAAGCCTAAAGAAGCAGACATGAGAAAAAGGTTGAATGGTGTGTGGCGTATACCAGTAGAAAGGTTGAAAGGATACACTTTGAAAGGCTTTATGTGGTGGCAACTCTTACCACGTATCTTGAATTCCTATAGTGTCCCTTTTCTAGCTGGTTCCCATACACACGCCTCAGTGATTTGCTGCATGTGATGTTGTAGCCAGTGACGACAGGACTCTTTTGAAGCTAAAACTGTCTGCACTTTCTCTCTCAACGTCTCTTTCTTTTCTTCCTTCTTACTCTTGTGCTTTCTCTCTCTCTCTCTGCCTTCATTAAGAGGTTGTCTTAAGCTACCCAGCTTAACGCTATTTACATTTTCATTATTCTACCGTTACCAGGAAGAAATGGCATGAAATCCAGCAGTGTTCAGGACATTAGACAAGCTTCATTCTCACAGCAAATGGATTTACATGAATAAGGAGGCTGATACATGGAGGCAGAGAGTAAGATGAGACAACAGTAGATGAGGAAAAAAAGTGCAAAAGGAAGGAGGACCTCTAAAATGTATCGAGAGGACAAGATGGATGCAGAGGCAGGGAGGGGTGGGAAAGACAGATGTACATTGTAAATGAGATGAGATTGTGGTGGTTTGTCGGCTGCATAAAGTGGGCTCTGAGGGACTGGCAGAGGTCCTCTGATCCACTGCATGTGATCAATACACCTCTGGCTTACCTCATTACTGCAACAGATCTCATTGTATTTACCATACAATGGACTGGTGGCATAAAATTCAAACGTTAAAATGTGTTTCTTCATTTTTCTTCCCATTTTTTCCTTTCTCCTACAGCACTTTCTTTTCCCGTTTAAATCTCCGGTGATGCTCGTTTATAGCTTGGTGTTGTGTGGGTGAGCAGTTTTTTCAACTTCTGCACCCTTTGAACACATTTGTCTAGGTTTAGTGTATAAATGATCAACAAATTGTTTCAAATGACAAAGCTCAAGATGGCATCTTGAAGCAGTTACCATAAAAATTTTACCACATTTGAAAAGGTTAAAACACAGTTGAAATAATGTGATTTTAATAAGGAAAATTAGCAAGGCTTTTCCAGTCTTCATTTTAATAAATTGGCTAATGATAGATTTGAAAACTGTGGGGCATGAAATTTATTCTGCTTCTGAGGAGGGCCACAAAAAGTTTAAGAGCCCCGAGTTAGATAATGATGAAGGATTATGTGTGTTCACTTTCAAGTGCATTGTTTTGTTTTTCTTTTTTCTAAATATATACTTGTGTCAGTCAAGCAAATGTTGTTGTGTTTTGTGCGTTTGTCTCCAAGCCCCAGTAGTTCCTTTAGAATGCTAATGATAGATTAGCCTCGGGGGCTTCCTCAATCCTCATCTATTATCCTTTGCCAATCTCAGCCAATCACCCTTTTCTCTCTTTTAAACCACTGAGCGCACATTTTCAACCACTGCGACCTTGAGACCCTCTCTTCAAGCTAGAAATAAAGACTCAACAATAACAGGAAAGAACTCTATTTCCCCCCTTTTCTTCCTCAGTTCCTTTTTATTGAAATTTTCTCAGGAATAAATTTTCTATTTAAAATCTTTCGTTCTCACTTGTTAATGTTGTGTGTTGGGTGATCTGATCACCGGTGTGCTTAGGGCCCTCTCAGTGGTTCAGAGTGATCCTTGGATGAAAATGTTAACAAGGAAGAAAGTCTCAGTAAACACAACAGAAATAGCTTATTTCCTTAAAGGTACAATCACATTTTTTTTTATTTAATAGAAAAAAAGCATGTTGTACTCATAAATATACATTTATTACTGTGTTAGTACATCTTTCAACAAACTGATGTATTCTCATAAACTTAAACTTGAAAAATATATAGGAACAGGTGCCAGTTTATGGAATCCACCATGTTGCCCTGCCATCTTAAATACAGTGGCCAAGATGTACATCTCTATTGAACCTAGTTTAGTTTTGTATATGTGATTAGAAACCAGCCACATATGTAGTACACCAGAAATGAAGGAGAAGTTTTAATTTGTATCTTCACCTTTAGGCTCAAGATATAAAGCATCATACCAATGTTTCATCATCTGTTTTATCATCTCATCCTTATCACCAAAGAAGCAAAATTGGAAAAGACAACGTGTCCGTCATCCACTTCTCTCTCACCTCAAGCCTCATCTCCTAAGCTGAAGCCAGGGCTCTAACACACATAAGCATAACTACCTGTTATGCTTATGTGCGTTATGTAACAACAACCTGTTGTCAGCAGATTAGTCATGGGACTCCAAAAAGCACACAACAAGTTGGCTAAACAGCAATACCAGCTGGTTATAAGCTAACATTATACCAGCTAATCTTAGGCTTCAGTATCATGAAAATCACACTTTTCCTCTGATAAACAGTGGGATTACATTCTCGTATCATATTGGTGTCAAGCAATGTCTGATTCTCTTCAAAGAAAGTTTCACTAACGTCAGCTAACAGCCGCTAACATTAGCAAGAACAGCAGCTCTTATAGATCAAATCAAATCAAATCAAATCACTTTTTATTGTCACATCACATGTGCAGGCACACTGGCACAGCACATGCGAGTGAAATTCTTGTGTGCGAGCCCCACAAGCAACAGAGATGTGCAAACACAACAACACAAACGAGCAAAATACAAGAATGGCCAACCTGAAACTAATAAATATATGTACAATATATAATAGTGTATGCATTTCTGGATGTGTATACTAAATATTTTCCTACGTGTGTGTGTGTGTGTGTGTGTGTGTGTGTGTGTGTACACATTGTTACAAATTAGATAGTAAAAAAAAAAAATAATAATAATAATAATAATAATAATAAAATATATAAAATATACAGAGTTGAATATGTGCAAAACAAGTGGCATTTATATACAGTGTGGAGTGCATAATGTTAAAGTTCCAGTAGTGAAGCTGAGGTGTCTATGACGTGTTCAGCAGTCTGATGGCCTGATGGAAGAAGCTGTCTCTCAGTCTGCTGGTACGGGACCGGATGCTGCAGAACCTCCTTCCTGATGGAAGCAGTCTGAACAGTTTATGGCTGGGGTGACTGGAGTCCTTGATGATCCTCCCCGCTTTCCTCAGGCAGCGCTTCCTGTAGATGTCTTGGAGGGAGGGAAGCTCACCTCCAATTATCCGTTCAGAGCACCGCACTACTCGCTGGAGAGCTTTGCAGTTGTAGGCGGTGCTGTTGCCATACCAGGTGGTGATGCATCCAGTGAGGATGCTCTCAATGGCACAGTGATAGAAGGTCCTGAGGATGCGGGGGCTCATGCCGAATCTTTTCAGTCTCCTGAGAAAGAAGAGGCGCTGCTGCGCCTTCTTCACTGTTTTGTTTGTGTGTACTGACCACGTAAGATCCTCAGCCAGATGTACACCAAGGAACCGGAAGCTGCTCACTCTCTCCACAGCAGCGCCGCTGATGGTGATGGGGGTGTGTACTTCTCTGCACCTCCGGAAGTCCACTATCAACTCCTTTGTCTTTGCGACGTTGAGGGTGAGATGGTTGTCTTGACACCAGTGGGTCAGGGCGCTGACCTCCTCCCTGTAAGCCGTCTCATCACCGTTGGTGATAAGACCCACCACTGTAGTGTCGTCCGCAAACTTCACAATGATGTTGGAGCTGTTAGTGGCTGTGCAGTCGTAGGTGTAGAGTGAGTACAGGAGAGGGCTCAGTACACACCCCTGTGGAGCACCAGTGTTCAGTGTGATGGGGGATGAGGTGATGCTGCCCAGTCTGACCACCTGGCGTCTGTCAGACAGGAAGCTAAGGATCCAGCTGCAGAGGGAGCTGCTCAGTCCTAGATCCTGCAGTTTCCTGTCCAGCTTCGAGGGAACGATGGTATTGAATGCTGAGCTGTAATCTACAAACAGCATCCTCACATACGTGTCTCTCTTCTCCAGGTGTGACAGGGCAGTGTGTAGTGTCAGGGCTATGGCATCATCAGTGGACCTGTTGTGGCGGTATGCAAACTGTAGAGGGTCCAGTGAGTCGGGTAGTGCAGAGCAGATGAAGTCCCTGACCAGCTTCTCGAAGCATTTGCTTACGATGGGGGTCAGGGCTACAGGTCGCCAGTCGTTCAATGAGGAGATGGTGGAGGATTTGGGTACAGATACTGCGGCAGTATCGCTGTCATTGGACAGAGCTGAGCTTCACTGAGTTGTTAATTCGTATCGGACTCCTTTCACAAAATTTTACAGCCTCCTCCAGAATAAACAGTTGTGGACATATGACATTTGGGATAAACAGTAGACTGATAGCCTACACCAGGGGTGGGGGAACTCCAGGCTTTGAGGGCCTGCAGGTTTTAGATATAAACCTGGGTCAATACACCTGAATCAAATGATTAGTTCATTACCAGGCCTCTGGAGAACTTTAAGACATGCTGAGGAGGTTAATTTAGCCATTTAAATCAGCTGTGTTGGATCGAGGATACATCTAAAACCTGCAGTTCCCCACCCCTGGCCTACACTAACAACAGATGAATGGTGGCCAGAGTTGTTTGTCCTACAGCAGCCTCTATAGCTAGTGGTATGCACTTGAATTTGCTGGGGGTAAGAAAACTTATTCAATTTACTGCAGTCTGCAAACATCTGACATCTAGCTGTGATATTTCGCACACTCTAACTTTACAGAATGTTCATCTTTGTGCTACATACTGCTGTCTCCTTGTAATAAGATAAGATAACCTTTATTAGTCCCACACTTGGGAAATTTGTTTTTGTCACAGCAGGAAGTGGACAGTGCAAAAGTTATGAGGCAAAAATTAGAATACAATAAGAATAAATACAGTACACAACTGTACAGAATAGAATAAAATAAAATAAAATAAAATACTATATACAGTAGAATAAAATAAAATAAATATACAATAAGATAAAAATAGAATACAAATACAAATACTATATACAACTGAGTAAAAATACAACGATGACAATGTACACATATATACTGCTGTATAGTGTTGTAAATAAGAACTGTTATATTATGATGATAAATGTAAATGATTCAGTTGCTGCTTTTCTGTTCCTCTTTTAAAATGGGGACATTGTAGAGTCATATGGAAGCTTCACAGCACATATAGACTGTAGCCCTGAACTCTGGGCTACAGTCAAGTGAAGGGATGTGGTGGGTTTTCGCTAGAAAAAAGTGTTACTGCAAATCCATACAAAGTTGTTCTGAGTGGTAACCTTTATCGTATGAAAAAATATTTCTATGCCGACTGGAGAGGTCTCCCTCCAGGATGACAGTGCCCCAATCTAAAGGGCACGATGGGTCATTGAACGGCTTGATGAGTATGAAAAGAATTTGATGACATGCTATGGCCTTTGCTGTCACCACATCTCAAGCCATTTGAACACCTATGGGTGACTTTGGATCAGCATGTTGGGCTCATCTCTCCAACATCATCATCAAAGTCAAATGAGGGAGTAACTTTTGGTAGAATTACTTTTAACTCCTCTGATTGATTTCTAGGAATTTGTAGAATCAAAGCCAAAGCGCACCGAAGACGTGATGGCCCACTGCTTTACTGTTTCTTCAGCTGTATATTTTTCATTAATGTAAAAATAAATAAATAAATAAATAAACAAGAAACTATTATTCATTAGTTTGTGTAAGTTGGGACAACTGGTACCAGATATATGTCCGCCATAACTCAAAGGCATTCACTATAATACACACATATCCTAATCAAATTAAATGTAAACAGCATGAACACACAGAAAGCAGGGGATCATTGTATACAGAAGAGCTTAGTACACATGTTCTGAATCCTCTCTCCACTCTTTGCAGTGTTTGAGGGTCAAAGGTCTCCCTCTTTAAACACTGGAAGAGATGAGATGAAGCTGAGAAGAGCTGCTATCCATTCTCGCAGGCCCATCTTGAAATTAGAGATTGCAAGGCCCTGTATCCTGTTTTATTGCTAATCATTTCTAACAATTCTGTTTCAGTTTTACAATTTAATTTGTCCGTCCCTGTTTTAGATTTGCCTTTGCCCAAAAACACACCAATCAAATTAACAGAGCAGTTCAGCCTATATTGTAGCTCAATGTGATTCAGAGTTGATTTTGATGCAATATACTCATCTATTAACAGGACATTTGCCCTGAGGGAATAGGTGGGAAAGTGATTTGTGAAAATATTGGAAACGAGAGGGTGAAGGACAATACCTCTGCACAGGTACACGTCACCCTTTTCAAAAGAGCTCTCATGTCCCCGATCATTCCACTTGGTGTCCCACTCCAACCCCTGCTCCTGTGGGCTTCATTCACCAATAATTGAACCCAGAGGTTTCAGCCAAATTAGCAGAATTATTTTGAAGTAGCTGCATGCCTGCTTTTGACTAATGGGATGGTGCTTTTGGGCAGATGTTTTATTGAAAAGGAGGAGGTTTTAATTCACTTTAAATTTTTAAAGTAGTGTTATACTTAGATTATAGGCAAACCGATTTCCCCCCTCTAATGGATGGGAGAGCTGTTGGAACAACTTCACAACAAACAGCAAACGCTCTGGAGCTTAAGTACATTCCCTACTTCCCATAGAATGGCAAATTTCTTTTTTCTGAAAGACTGTAAGCGACAGTAATGACCATAATTGCCTGCCAAGGCTTATTCACATCCACAGCTCAATACATTTGTTGTATCAGCATCTCACTGGTGAATCCCGACTTTCAGTCACATTCACACTCTTCTTTGTTAAAATAACCGAATGTTGGTAGAGGGCATGACCACAGTTTTTCCAATATTGTATCCTAAGAGGACTTTCCAAAAGGCAGTGCTGTTTGTAGCCTGGGAGCTTGGACTCTGTTACTACTGGAAAGATACACATCCGCCTCTTGTCCAGCACACATCTTTGATTGTAGTCTCGAGGTCTCCTTTCCTTTCTTTTGAGGGTCATTTTAACATGCAGTCACCGCACTACCAGCCGGACCGCTGTGTCTGAGATCCCCAGCATATCACTGGCATGACTGAGCAAGGCACAGCTGTTGCAGAGCAGGGCAGAGCACAGTCGGGCACCGGTCCAGACTCGCCAGCAGCTGGATTAGCAGTGCAGCTATTAGCATCTGAACTCCTGTAATGTGACAATATGACATGGATTATTCCATCTGAGGGCGAGTGGCAGGAGCGGACAGCAAGAGAGGAGAAAGCTGTGAGGTGGGGTAAAATGCAAAACTAGGAGTCAGGAAGGTGGGGAGGTGTGAGTAAAGGATTATTGGATGCTGAATAGAGAGAAAAAGAGCTAAAAGAGTGAACAGCCTGAAGGTGCAGAATGGACAGAAAATGGGAGATTGGGTAGGAGACGAAACATGATTATGCAAAGAGCAGAATCCTGAATTAATGAAAGTAAACAATTGCATTTGTGCAGACGTAAGAAGAAAAGGTATTGTTGGGTTATAAACTTGTGCAGATTTTAATTTTAAATTCCTCCTAGACCATTGATCTATTGTGTACATTTTTCTTTCAAAGGCAAACACAAGAACGAAGGGGACTGACTATATTTTTTATTGGTCCCATCATCAATTCTAAGGACGTACAGTATAAATATTAATAAATGTGCACCGGTGGACACATTGATTCATCTGCTAAATCTTTTGTTAACTGTTTGATGAATAAAACATTCAATCACTGAAAATACCAGTTATAAAATGGTTTGTTGAGAATATATAGCCAAACACAATTAGTTTAGTATAAGAGAAGTGGAACATCTTTATTGAAGTTACTCGTTTTAATATGAGTACATTTCTTTCAACCAACCAACAATCAATCACCTTCATGCTCATTTAGTAAAATTGTGATACAGAAATCATCATTTTATTTCATTCATGTGATCCTCTGCCTTATGTTTACACATTTCTGCAAATGTTTGGTTGCACATTTCTGTGAAGCCTGTAGTGTATTTGAAATATCCTTTATTAATGAACAGGCCTAAAAGGTATCTGTTTGTGTATGTCTTCAGTCATTTACCACAGGAGGTGGCTAAAAGTGTCTGTTTCTCTGTAATGAAGGTCTTTTTCCTCTCTGAAGAATTCTTCTGCTGGTATTTTCATTTACAGCTACACCGAGGCTCAACTCATCTCAGTGACCGCAACATATCAAAAGGATGCCACACTCAAGACGTTTATTTAAACAGAAAATATGAAAAAACAAAGAAACCCATAGAAAGTATAAATCATGGATGTTGCTTCAAGGTCAGGAACATAAAGCTAATACTCAATTGCCACCAGGAGACAGCAGCTGTGGTTGCAAAAGGGCTTCTGATCCGAGTCTGTGAAAAAGCAACTCTCTGACTTGACCTCTGTAAAAACTTTCCTGCTGAGTTCATGGTCTTAGTCAGTCCTTTTGGGTCATACTGAATAAAAAAAAAAGTCTATTTACCAAATCTTGGTCATACTATGTTGCAAACTGAAAGATTGAAAGTGAAACCACTTGTTTCGAAGCTTTAGCCCAGGACTACATCCATCTTTTATATTGTTTTTTTTTTTTTAAAAAGACACAGGACTACTTGGAGGTCAGTCCTAAAAGGAAAGGAGATAAATCCCTACAAAGAATCAGGGACCTTAGAACCTTATGCTGGAGAGCTGGGTAGTCTGGGAGAGAAAGAGAAACTCTTTTCCCAGCCTCCTTTAAATCAGGGCAGGGCAGGGCGATCATCAGTTACTCCACCTGGTGCACCTGAGAGAGAGAGAGAGGGTGAGGAGATGAGTGAGGGAGGGAAAAAAGAAGCAAACACAAGGGGAGGGAGCAGAACACTAACTCCCTATAGTCTGAATAAAGAACACCTGCTAAGTATTTAGGCCTTGACATCTTTCCAAGTGAATATTGTGTGCTGCGGTGGTTTATGATCCTATTACGTATGCGACTGTTGCAGTGTAAGGAGAATCATTGGGTTGCTAGGCAATAAGCACAACCTCTGTTTTTTTTTCCACCATAAGTTGATAAAAGTATTTGCCTTTCACATTAGGATTTCTGTTTGTTTTTTGTATTGTGGTGCAGTCAGTTTTTATTCTTTTGGTCTTTGATCTTCCCTTGCTTTTCTTTTTTTTTAATGATTTTATTTTTCATGCACATGCATCAAGTTCACCAAGCAATGCCATACCTGCCATAACTCGGTGGCTATATGTGATCCTGGGAACAAGAATAGTTCAGCTGTTGGTTGGTTGTTTCGTGAGTTGGTTTGTAGTTAAAGTTCAAGAATCTTGCAAAACTGTCAAAAGAAAATCTATAGTGTAATTCATACTGCAACTTGTGATCTCTGAGACAGCTATATTGTATACTATATACTGTGTGTTTTTCATTTGAAGAAGTTTCTTAAGTTAGTGAGCGTCTAAAGAAGGGATTTTACTGTAGTAGACATTACTAAGCTCAACACTTCTTTTACTGCTGTCGAGCTGTTGAAGGTTTTTAACGATCCAACAAGTGATCATTAGAATACTAACTGCTTCTTCACATTTCATTTGTCTGTTTTTTAGTATATATAATGTTGCTACAGTGTTATTTTGATTTAGGTATGTGCCACTGTATATAATTTTAATATCTTATATCTTTTTAGTACTATTTTTGGTCACTGTTTTAAAAACTGAACAGAAGCAGCAGATGAAAATGAGCATATCTTACTAATTCATGTATGATTAAATAAAATCTACTAGTTTGTATCATGCAATGTCATAGAAAACGAAATACAAGTTTTAAGTTTCAGTATGATGTTTAAAAGAAATTATTTAATCTGCTGCTAATCATCAGCTAAATGCTGAAAAGCAAAACATCACCATGTCAGCTATTTGAGATTCGGAACAAAACAGTGTGCTGTCTGTTAAATTTAAACTGTTGCCACTTAATTTTATGAGTCATGTAATTATACATATTCTAAGCTTATAAAGGCTGACTGTTTCCTGTGACAGGCATAGATATATAAAGCAGATTGTATCATTGTATAAGAAACAAGTCGCGTTCAACAGAGGGAGAAACTGGTTAAGAGAGGCAGCTATGCTGTGGTTCATCCTGAGCCTCTGCTGCTTCTTCAACATTATCATTCTTAAAGGGAACTGATCACCACTGACCCCTCCACGAGAACCCAATTGTAGTTGCTGTGGTAACGAAATCTAATGCTGGTCTCTTTGTTTTTAGTTAAGTGGTTCATATGGACACTGGACTTCAAGTGGGCCACAAAGAGGATGTACTTTAACTAGTGTGCATCCAAAAACAGGGACAGGATTCAAGTCTGAGTTTCTAATAAATCTGAATTAGAGACAAAAGACAATTCTAGAGTGATACTGTTAATGTGGTGTCTGTTGGATGATAAAAGAAGCACATAAATTGCCATTGAGATGGAACATAGAGTTTTCATGCTCATATTTTCAGCTTTCAATTATGTCAACTGCATGGCTGCAACTACAATTCTTGGCATATTTCGCAAAGAGGACTGTTATCACTTCATGCTTGATCACTGTCTGGTGCAGCTAGTGGCATTATCCATGGACTGCCACAGATATCTATGTCAGTCCAAGTCCAAGGCCAAGATAACTACCTGCCCAATCATTCATCTGTCTTCTCTCTGACTTGCCCCTAAAGCAAACCCAGTAGGAGCACACCGCCTGCTTCCCTGATTCCCTCCAGGCTGAAGAGCTTGTCACAAGCAGGGCTGCATTTAGATACAATGCTCCATTACATCAATAATAGATAGGAGGATGAAGGAGGCAAGCCAAATAGGATGGGACAGCTCACTCAACAGGAGATGACGAGTTGCAATGATGGGGAAAAAGTGTATGTTTGCATTTGCACATGTACAGTATGTTGGTGTGTGCATAGGACTGGACATGCTACACGAACAAGAGGTGCATGTGAGAGATGAGATGACAAGAGAGAGAGAAGGTCTGTGGGATACTGGGCGGTATCGACTTAGTGGATTTCTGCAACGATGGCACCATTTAGGATCAGACTGACCCAGTTTCCACAGAGCCCATACATTTTAGATAATCCCTAAGGAAACTGGGTTTGCACAGTCTGCCTCCCCTGCATGATTTCACATTGTAGCATACAGCAGGTAGAGTCAGGGACACAAAATGAAGCACTTAAACGTACATGCTGAATCATGCACGGTTGTGTTAAAGAGAGGATATTCATTTCCCTACCTCAGTTAAACCACCTTCCTTTGCTCAGTCCTCCTCCTCCATGTGCTCTTCCCCCTCTCCCTCCTTTTCCCCTTCTGCACCAGTTGAAGTGGTTATGTGGCTTTATGCGGCAGCCATTTAAATCATTACCTTCCCCACATTGATCCAGCCAGAAGGTAATTGGCTCAATCAAGAGAATTAAAAGCCCGGGTAAGATTGAATAATTCAGCACACAGATCAAAAGAGGAGGGGAAGAAGAGAAAAAAGAGGATGGGGGGAGGGAAATAAGAAGAATGCCGATATTAACGCAGTGAATGAGAAAGTGAGCACTGCAAGTAAAGGGGAGGGCAAAAAGAATTAAAATAAGAATATTAGCATGTGAATGAGGTAGAAGTATATGCAGAGTGAAAGACAAAATAGTGCAGCATTATGATGCAGAAACTGACAGACAGAGAGCACTACGACTGCACGATGAGAAAAAACAAATAAGGTAAATACTTAAGTGAAGCTGAACAGGAAGACCGGGTTCCCACAGATAACGCTCATAAAAAAAAACATCCAGTGTTTAAAACTATCCGTCCCTGTGTGTGGTGCTAATGCCATTTTTAGTCTTCCTCTCAGCATCCTTACAACCCATTGTTAGTAATGATTAATCCATTATTAGAGAATCAACAATAGTGATAGGAGTATAACAGTTATATACAGGAATTGGATATTTAAAAAAACATTACATTTTATTATGTATAGTTACGGAAATTCCCTATGAATTAGTTCCATTATTTGTGCTTCTTTAAAAAACATACTGTTAAGTAACCAGAGTAATCAGTGATGTCAATGTTACGGATGTGGTTTGTCGATGCATTTTGGAGGCAAGGTATTAGGTTAGGAGAAATTTATGAGACAAAGGTTCACGTGTATTAGTGTTTGTAAGTGTAGTGGGGTGCTGATGTTGGAAAATCAAGTGATGCTGAAAACAATCCTTCCCTCAAAGCTGAAATATTCGCTGTTTGTCATTTTTAATAACGTGGGCAGTAAGGAAGGTCAAAACCAGCTGTTCAAATGCTCATGAATGTCAGAGCTGTTTTTTTAAAATTAGAGATAGAAGGTTAGGAGGACAATTACAGCCATCTCCTGCCTTGAAGCATTAACCGTCCCGTAGCTTTTTTAGGTCAGTATCTTATCTATCTAAGCTTAGCTGAGCTGTTCAATAACTCTTTGTCTTTGATTTCAGGTCATTTCAGTCCACCCAGTACAGGACTGTTTTTGCTGTGATCCGAGAAACAGATGCAGAAATTGGAATCAATTTTAACTGGGCAGATGCTCTCATTTAATGCAGTTCCTCCAACCATATCTGCAATGGCCTCGCAGGAGTCTTCCAGTCGACTTAACTGCAGTCCCAGTCGTGTATGCCAGCCTGTTAGTTTTCAGCCTCCTTCTCACCAGTAGTAGAGTCACATGAGCCCTGTTCCCCCCTGCTGCGTTCCCCTGGCTGCTGTGCACAGTGCTACAGAAAAACTAGAGGAAATGTCTGCGCTTTAAAAAAGCAACATCCAGCCGGGCTGAGAGAAGGAACACAACAGATAGATGAATATATGCCACACATAAACAGCAGCTAATCCACACATGGCTGTGCGAGTCTTGACGAGTGCCTAAGTGTGTGGGTATAAGCAGCTGATTTTAGTGTTAAATGTGGCATACAGAGGCCCTTTTTTCTTTATAGATGGGTTTTGGTGCTTGTAACCTCGTGAGCTAATGCATCATCTTAATCAGAATGCTTTTAATCGAATGTGTTTGTCTAGTGTTTAGAGATGAGAGCGCTCCCTGTGCTGGTAAGCAAACGCACAAACACACACGTACCGCAGTCTTGCGTCATTTCTATATAAAAAAAAAAACATTGTAATATCAAGGGACTATAAAAGGGGAAAGGTTTGGATATTTAAGAAGACAACCAACCAAGTTCAGAGAATTTTATCGCTACTTGTGCTAAATATTTCACACAGCATTCAGCATGCTCCTGCTCTTCTGTTTCTGAATGCACCAGGGGAATGTAGGAATAAGAAATATACGCACAGACTGACACAGATGCTCTGTATTCAAATGACAGCTTATTTTTAAAACCGTTTTTATTCTTCAACCCAGCGCTAACCTAATATCGGTATGAAGTTGTGTGCGGACGTAAGCGTGACTTGTCGCCGGTAATGAACCATGAATTATAGACATGGTTCATATATCACCCTCGCGTTCACACTGTAACATGCACAAATTTGCATGTGAGATTAGTGAAAGCTGCTTGACCTCTAACCAAGGGCGTGATGGGTGGTAGACGGATATGATATGGGAGATGTAGCTCTAAAATACGAGTCAGTTTCCTGCGGGGCTTATCAGAGCTGCTTGACTGGCGTGTGAGCAGCGAGTGGCCGTCAGTTGTCAGGATTTAAACTTGGGGAGGAAATGAGATGCTGGGGTGTACTTTGAATATCCTTTAATGGTAGAAAAGAAATGAGAGAGAGAAGGGAAAGAAAACCCACACACTAAACACTTTATATCACTATGGAAAGGAATGCATGCTTCAGCGGTACGGTTAGTATTCACAAATTATCTAAATAGAAGCGGCATGCTAATCTGTCGTTCTTCTCAGCTGGAGCAGTATTAGAGCTATGTCTAGTGTGTTTTGAATAGATCCAGTACTTTACTTGCTGTGGTGGCTGCATCAGACTGTCTGGATGACAGACACATCTTCCTCCCTTCATTAATCTCCATTTAGTTCTGCACTGGAGGGAGTGAGGGAAGGAGCGGGGGGGGAGAGGAAGAGGGAGGGAGCGAAGCCAGCAAGGGAGCATCGGACAAGGGGGAAAGAGGAGCAAGATTAAAGATATGACCGGCCATGAAATCGAAAAGGAGATGGCGGATGGGGGAGATGGAGAAAAGATGAAGAAAAAGAAGATGACGGGAATCTGAAATTTATATAGCGAGTTAAGGTGTAGTTGCTGAGAAGACGGGTGAGAAAAGTGAGCAAAGTGAGAGGGCACGGTGGAAGCATAGATGACCCGAGGAATATAGGTATAAATTGGAGAAAAATCAAGGCAAGAGAGAATGGCAGGAGGAGGGGAAAGGGAGCCTGCTGTTTGATCTTTAACAGGATTATTTTTTTCCCTGCTGTCCTTTTATTTATTTGATTTTCCCTCATATTTATTCATAAGTAAATTCTGGCTGTGTGCCAGCAGAAAACCACATCAGGCTTTCTGAGCTTCACCCTGTGAATGTGCATCACCAATACACACAGCCGCACTGGTTAATCCTAAAGAGATTCCTGTGAACCTCTGCAGCCCTGCAGTAGGCAGGGATGCAGGAGACTGCATTTTTTAAGTATTTTGAGTTCTTTTGTTTTAACAGCCAAGTTTTAGAACTACATGACCATCTGCTTGTTTGCTCTCTCTGTATAGAGAGGGATGCTGGTCCCGCATCCTCGTTGTATACTATCCATCAGCACAGACTAAAAGGATAGGAAACAAAGCAAAGGCTGGCCTGGACCCTCATGATTATGTTGATTCCCTTATTGGGATTTGTCTGGTAGTTGACCTAGTGGGCTTCTGTTTGAGTGCTAAACCCTCATCTGAGTGGTAGGTGCTGGATCCTGCACTGATATTGATTTGGTCTTCCTGTCAGATTATCGATGCTGATCTTCAATAAAGCCATCATTTGAGTACAACACTTAACTCTGTGGCCTGTAGCCCAATCGGTATTTAGATATATCTATATTTTTTTTTTAATATTTTTGTGGCTTCTCAAGCTAAATGGTAGAGATTTCTGGGCTATAGAGATCTCTTACTAATGCACAAATACTGTAACCTCATTTTGTATGATGTTCAGAGCATATTGACGTTCATTATTGAATTTTTGTGCATGTTTGTGTGTTTTTATGTTCATACGCCTTACTCTTAAAAGCCCTTCATGTGGGATTTATTGGTCAATGGGCAGAAACAGAAAGGGTACACACAGTCCTCCGTGACATGACGGCATGCATCACAGATTTTGCCATAGATTTATGATATTCCCTCATCCTTTAATATTTTATAGAGTCCCACGTAGTTAGAATACATATTGTATCTTCTGTAGTTTCTAGTGTACATACGTTAAACACAGATGTGTGAGAGCTTCACAAAGTCCATAAACTAGATCATAAAAAGTGTGCATGTGTGTCAGTGGTCCCCCAGCAGACAGTACGGAAGATAGCCATTAGACCAGCGCTGCAGATTGTCTTGTAGGGTGCTCAAGGCCACAAAATGCAATTAGATTCCAGTGTAAAATATTTATTTCCACAACACCTACTGTGCACTAGAGGAGCCTTTACTCACAGCATGCTTAAATATGAAAATAGTCTATAAAGTACATGCCTGAGAGAACAGCAGATACTATTTCTCAGTGTGGGCTCCTGTGCTGTGGGCACAGATGAGTGCATGCAAATAATACTGAGGGCAGGGCAACATATGACTGCTTGGTTTGTTACTTTCTTATATACTTGAAGTTAACACAGTATAATACGTTAATCCAGCTGTGGCGGAATGACACAGGTCTACATATTGCTGTATGCATTTCTTTATTATGCAGTTGATTTCACTTTAGTGAAAGCAATGTTTGAGGTATTGTCTAACAGACTGACAGGTATAATGTGAGGTTAGGAAACTATGTGTTTACCTGTCTAACAGACCTCACGCAGTTGTTGTGTTTACTGCATTATATCAATGACTGAACTTTAACAGATTTTAAATGCACTTCTGAGAAAGTTCCATATGTGATAGCATTTTCATATTTACTGTAGCATAACAAACTTTAATAGTATAAGAACGGCTGCACAATTATATCCGCAATGCTAACATGCTATTTTGTTCAATAGTGAGATTGAGATTATTTGTAACATTATTCACTGATTTTACTAAAACATTTTTTATTGCATTGTTTAAATAAGAGTGAAATATTTGCTGCTTTCAATTTGTCACATCTGTGCAAATCTTTGCATTGAAAAATTATTCACTTAAAGCACATCTCTTAATGACAGTCCTGTTGACTTAATAAAATGAAGTCAAAGGGAAACTGCTCCCGCATTTCATTATTTTTGTAGGCCTTCATGCTTTAATTGCACTGCAGTTTATGGTGTGTTTTCATGTGGTTTAATGAGTTGTGTTGCTTTGCAGTTCAGAGGCACAGCACTTTTTACATATGAGTTGTCCTTGGCTAACATAACATGCGCTAAATCCAAAGTATTTCCAAGCAACTACCTGCTTTTAAGGACATTTTCTTTGCTTTTTGCTGTTCCAGACATTTGGATGTTATTGTAATTGTATCTTTTAACATAGTGTTACCCAATAAACCCTTCAAACTTCAAGCTACATGATGCAGGGAACAGCTGTGATTGGCACATGCAGGCACATGTTTAAATATCAATTTAACCTCCTAGGACCTGGCGTCCACATATGTGGACATCACATTTTGGGTTATTTAGACCAAAATACAAAATTTTGCTCCACAAGGGCCTGATATCCACTTACGAGGACATTAAACTGCTGCTGTATATCCTCATATGTGGATCTCATTTTTCTTAGAAACAAAAATCAGGTAAAAAAAAAATCTGGTAATTCTTTGTCTTTACATTCATCATGTCCCAATCAGCCCAAATAGCGAAGAGAAATTAAAATTGCATGCCATGACAGATTTCGGGTCTTGGGAGGTTAAGGGAGTGCCTGATTTGCTTTTAATTTGTGTTCCAATTGGTGGAGCTTGCATTTTAAACATTTCACGATCATGCTCCTTTAATTGTGGGAAGCCAGAATCATGATTGAGATTAAAACTCTAATAATCCTACAGCCCTAAGTGCAATCGGAAATGTCTGGAAACATCATGAAATGTGTAAGACCAAGACCAGAAGTCTCTGCAGCGAGTGATTGAAACTGACAGAACATATTCAGTGAGGTGTCTGATCAAAGCCCAAAGGATACCAAAAGTCAACCCTACTCATAGCCTGTTCACCCCGCTGCCATTTGGCAAGTGGTACTGGAATCCCCACTGCTTTACCACAATCTGAAAGAGTTCTTTCAATTTATCATAGATACACATTGTTGCACAATAACTGTTTGCCTCTACCTGCTGCAACATCAAAATTGTAGTAATAACAATTTATTACTATATCAATATAATAGTTATAGTTATTTATAGCTGAGCATATATAAATGGTTTTATTAATGCTTCTTCCACTACTGATTGCATTATTTTTTATCTTATGGTGTCTATGTACATTCCTGTTTTCTATTTTGTAGAGCAATGGATTTCCTGTTAGAGTTGGCAACCCAAACCCGAATTTAAAATGACAAAATTCACTAGTGTCACGAGTCACTTCAGCATCACAAGGTTCCAACGTGATTTAAGGTGGTATACCTGAGGAATTTAGTAGTTAAACTTGGAATAATCATTGCATGTCCAAACCTCTAAGAATTAATTAAAAGGGTTTTTGTACCTCTTAAAGCGACATCTTCTTTGAACAAGGACCACACTCAGCTGCCTCTTCTAGCCTCTCCAGCTTAGTCTGAAATGCTTAATAGTCTTGACTAGGGTTATTTTGTGCGCGACCAAGTGAAGTTTGCAAAATGGTGCAAGATTTGAAAATATGTAAAGTGCAAGGACAGGTGAACCCTGACTGTGGGTAGGTTTCAAGAGCAAGAGTCAGCAAGCTGTGAGCTAGTTTTTGCACTCTCGCTGTGTCTTCCCAACCATGTGTCCGTGGGTCTGTGTGGGTGATTGAGTGGGCGGAGGACAAATGTTAGAGGAGTAAGCAGCTTGGGCAGTAGTTCGTATAAGGAACCAGTGTCTCGGCAACAAAGTTTTTTAAATCGTTCTCGGAAAATCTTGAGGGGGGATATGATTGTTTTCATTGACATTCCATCCTTAAAAGTACTGGGTTTGAGTGCCAGCAGATACTTTTTATGCATATATTGTTCTGCCAGTGAAAAATAAGCATGCATGTGCACACACGTTTATATGCATGTGTATATGTATAATATTTGTGTGTGTGTTTGTTTTTCTCCTCCACTAAGAGGATTACTGTAGATTTACAAGGGCTGGTAACAATGAGTAGACCCACCCCAGGGACCCATACTCAATCACTATCACAATGAAATGCTGCTAATTCCTATTTAAAGCTTGCGCAGAGCCACTGCCCTCCCTACTCTCCAGGCCGAGGGAGAGCAGGCAGCTCAGAGACAGAGCGAGGACGAATCCACGTTTTGTTAGTCAGTATCATTTCTGTTAATTTGTGTCAGTGATTTCATCTGTGAAGTCCTCATAAATCACTCTACAATTTTTTCTGGATATTAAGTTCATGAGACTAATATGTGAGTGTCACTAGGGAGCGATGCATGTTAGCATCTATGTCATTTGTCGTGGAAGTGAACACCCAAAAGCCCAATCCTCACAAGCACCACTCCTTATTGGCAAGCCACTGAATAATTCAGAAGTTTGAAACGTGAATGGGATTGCTTTCACTTCTGGCTAGCAGGTTAATGTTGGGAGTCTGCTGTTGCATTAAATGGATGCAGTAATTCGTAATGCCAGGGCAGTCAAGGCAAGAAGCAAAGAAAGGGGCATGATTTTGTTGTATTGGATTGCATTCCATTCATGAGCATTTATTCTTATTGTATATGCATTTACCGCATGGTGTTTCTCATAGACTTTCCTATCTAATTCCCATCCATTTGGAGGAAAAAACCCACTTAATTGGACACAGAATCAGGGACACAAATCTCCAGCTGCATAAATATTTTAGAGGAACGCATCAAGCAGTCGCTCCTATCTCTGTCGCTAGTCTCTGTCTTTGTCATTCCCTTTGTGCTGTGCATGCATACAGGTGCACCTGAAAGCACTCTCTGGATGTATATGCTTGCACGGGTTTTGTAAAAGTTATAGTTCTTTTCTTTTTTTCTTGTGGTCATTAAAAGGAACACATCTTTGGCTTTAGCTCACTTAAGAAATCCATTTTACTTACACACTAGACAAACTCTTGCGTGCAAAAAAAACGGGCAAGCAAACACACACGCACGTATACGGTGTCTTTAAACTGGGACGCTAAGATAATTGGGGTAATGATTTTTGCATTATTAATGAACCAAGCTTCATACTCATCTTAATTGAAAATGTTCTTTTATCTTCAGCACATGATGACTTTTTGCTGGCTTTGTATTGTGACTTGGAATTTTTGTTGTGTGCTCTTTTCAGCAAACATATTAATTGAAATGACTAACTACAACTCAGGAAAGGACAGGCTGCAGTGAGGCATCATATCTTAGCATGAGGAGTAGATCGAAAGTTGGGGGCAGAGAGGACAGAAGATTAAACAGGGGTAAATATTTAAGGGCATGTGCAGACAGAGCGCTGATCACACTTCAGCAGGAGTGATGATATCAATAACAGGTTTCTATTGACTTGTTCTACTTTGTGCCATCAGTCAACAACCAGCATCAGATGCTATTGGCTGATGGTGTATAGACCTTGCTCTTGTAGCATAACAGCACTAAATGGCAAGCTTCTTTCTTTTGGTGGTGAAATACACACGTTTACGTTAAAATAATTTCAGCTCTTGTGTTTGTATAAGTTTGTCAGAGGAACAGTGCCTGGATCTAGGCTTAAGGCAGTGTGTCATTAACTCCCGTGGCCCCGAGTGCCAGCTCTCACTGGAGATGTCTCTTTACGACTGGACAGACTTACAGATGGATGGATGGATGGATCATTGCTTCCTTTCCTCTCCCACCTGCTCTGTCATTGTCAGTTCTTCTGCTGTCACCTTGATTTAACATCACATTTATTACTCCTCCATAATTATCATACTATTTAATGTTTTGATTTGTTATTTATGCCATGTTGTAGCCACAAGTGGCCCAAAATTTAATAAGCACACCTGAGTAATGCAACTTGACAACCGAGTAAGACTGGTACAGTGGCCACGAAGGCTGTACTCTGTGATCTGCTTTAGATTACCTCGTGCACATGACTGGAGTACAAATCTACACTGAAGAGCTTATCTTCAAGTATAGGCACAGTTAACATCTCTCAGTTAGTAGTGGGGATGTCTGTGGATTTTGTTGGCCTCCACCCCAGCTCCCTCCTTCCGGTAATAGAGGTCTCAGAAAATGCTGCTTCACAAAGCCTGAGGATACAAAGTCCAATGGTCCACAAAATGTCTAGAGACATGTCTAACCCAGATTCACAAAGTTTTTGGAAAGGGGAGGAAGGGGCTCTACAGTTCTGTTTGCAGATTTATTATCTAACCTAGACATCACTATACAATTGATGGGAGTTTAAGATCTAGAGCTGCAGTATATGTGCAGTCATTTCCCTAAAGGTAGCAGTAAGCTCAGAACATTTGTATCTTTGAAAGCCTGTCCTGTTGATAGAGACGTCAGATGATGCATTGCTCATATGGGGTGTTGGAATAACAACGTATTTTCTTGTTTTATTTCTAGGACTTGCTGTATGAGGCTTTTCACCTTGTTTTCTTTAATACTGAATTCCCATTGTGCAGCCCTTGTCAAAGCTAGCTTTGCTGTGGGCCTGAGGGTGTGGAAAGCCATGTGCTTTTCCCAGCGCACATATCCACCAGCTGCTTCTTTTTTACGAGACAGCCAAGAAACTTCTCCGTCAGGGCTTTCTGTCTAGTTTTTGCATTGTATAAATATAAACAGGCCTTAGGGAATGATGTGAAGTTTACACAGATCTGAAGCCGAGTAGCTGATGTAAATGACTGAAAATAACAATAATGCTCACCATTTTAGCTAAGGTTTTTGTATTAACTGATTACCAAGAGCACAGTTGTTTGTCTGTGAGTGGAATTTATTGCCTTGTTTTTCCTCCCTCCGTTCTTCCACCTCCTCTTTATTTTTGTGTCTCGGGCCGCAAGAGGGAAGAGGGAGAGGAGCATGGGTGATAATGACTTGTCAAATTAGAAGTGATGGAACCTGCAGCGAGTGTAAACACAATTCGGAATGTTCAGATGACATTTTCCAAGCTGTATTTCTACTGGGGAAGATTAGCAGAGTGACAGCTCAGCCTGAATCACATGGATCACAGCTGCACAATGGAGAGCGCCGGCACACACATACACACACACAGAGACAGAGAGCGAAGAAATAACTGGCATTTTAATACAACACTGCAGACTGACACCTGCATAGACAAACACAAAGACTGCCCCACAGAAGGAAAAAAGGCAAGTCTGCACACAAGCTTTGCATTTGAGGATTGTGTTATTTGAAGTGCTTTTCTTCCTTGGCCTTTTTTCCTAGTTATGGTCCAAGGGACCTGGCTCAGTCAGTCAGGCTGTGTATGGATTCATGTCCATGTGGGCTGCCCACACCCTGTCAGCATGATGGATGGTGTTCACACACAGCCTTGACTTTATATCTTATAGGGACTTTATTTGCATGTGCTCTCATTGCCAGTAAAACTGCACATGATGTAGGAGAGCCACTGACTTTTTAGTTGTTAAGATATTAGGGCCTCCTGTTTCTTAGTGTTCTATTTTACGCATGGCCGTCCTCCCCCAGCAGAAACCGTGAACGGTGCTGCTCATTTCCCAAGTTCGCCTATGAAATAAAGAGCCATTTACGAGGAACAATGTCCCGGCCACCACATCTCCCTCTATCCTGCCCCCACTATTGGAGAGATACTATTGAGAGTCCCGGCCACATCAATTTGGGCCTCAAATGACTTTCTCCAGCTGGCCAAATCCTGACAAGCTTTCTGTTCTCCTTAAAAAGAGCCCCTTTATCATCAAGAGAAAGGAAGAAAGGATGAGAGAGGAAAGGCGAGAGCGGGAGAGAGCGAGAGAGAGAGAGGGAAGTCAAAAAGCTAATGTCTCAGTGACACCCTTTTGCACACAACAGGGGAAATTTCTGTTCTATAAAGGGTTCTGGTTAATTTGAAGTCAATTGGAGAGTTATTAAAAGGATCTGAGTGAGCTGTGCTGAACTTGGTCAAGGGCAACAAACCCACCCTGGTTTCTGTATGAACAATAGAAACAGGACTCACCTTCAGGCAAACTTGAAAGTTTCTGTGATTCACCCATAAAACACTTTTGATACATTAATGAATACTGTGGGTCTGTTTACTTTCAGATTCTAGCCTACTGTCATTATTTAATCAACAGATGTATTTGCGTGCCGTTTCTTTCGGAGCAGATCCTGTGGGGTAAATCTCATTTTTGAGGATCTTATTTTTTGTTTATCTCTCAAAAATCCATCTTGCCTTTGAAACATCTCTGGCAATATAAATGCAAATGCAAACATCTACTGTTATAAATTAGATTTACTTAATTTCACTATCTTCCCTGTATTCTTCCTGTGGTCCTCAGGTGAAGCTTCAGTAGTTTAATGCTGCACTGCTGTGTATTACATCATATTTTACAGAGCAAGCACTGCAAATATTATCACATGGAGAAAAAAACTACTGAAATAAGCTGCAGAAAAATGGTACAGCCAGTGTATTTCACATACAGTATTATATTTTGCTTAGGCTTATGTGAAGACACATGTGAAGTATAGGTGTGGTCACTTTTTAGCAGTCCATTAATGTGTGTAATTGTCTCAGTTTACTGGGGATGATCTGTTATGCTTGTGATAACGTGAATTCAATTTTCCACAGAACAGTAACCGTATAAAATAACACAGAAAAAATGTAATTCAATAACAAATAATGGATAATAGCTTTCAGATATTACAGCAGAGATTAAGGAAGGTCATTATCTCAGAGTCACATATAAGGTTACATAAGGTTGGTTTGCAATAATGGTGGCCATTTACAGTCTGAAGGTGGTTTTGAAAAGAGACTCCAATGTTCAGACTCCAATGTTTGTTAGAATAAAAGGCCCATTTTCTAAATCTAATGAGCTAAATAAGTTATAACATATAAATTTAAACTTTAAACACTGAAAACCATGAAATAAGAAAAAAATGTAAATGTGAACCATCCAAGGCAGTATTTGTAACATAATCAGGAATTGTAGTGAAATTTATTTGAAGAAACTGGACAGTTGTGATAGTGGTGATCGTTTTTTGTTTTTTTTTCTTAACTTTTTCAGTATCATTATCAGTTAAGTGCTGCACAGTTCAGTGGCCGCAAACATGTGAATCATGCAGTTCTCTTTGCGATTGGTTACAGAGTCGTCCACGAAAAGTGGAACCTAACGGTGCAGCCAGTTAGGAAGATGATAGCACGTTTTCTCTGGTACCCAGTAGCAACTTTATACAAGTTAAATGATGGAGTGTGGAAAAATCATAGAGTTGATGAAACATAAAGGAGATTAATGATAGAAGAAAACCTGGATGTGACATACGCTGAGAGTGATTAAAGGGGTTTAAAAACAACAACCAGTTGGTATAGATTGACTAACAGTGAAAACATTTTCTTCATCGTTTTATGGAATTTTAGTTCTAATTATTTATGGTCTATAATTCTGTGAAAAGCAAACAAGGTAAATTGTGTCTGAAACGGAATAGCTTACTTCCTGTTGTTTCTAGAAAACTGGCATGCATCTGTCGCTTTTACCCAACTCAGAGTATTTTCTGATGTCCTCCTCCTACCAGCTTCAGCAAAAACATTGAGACTTTAAAAGATCCTAATCTGAAGTAAATTACTTATTTAATACTTCATTCTAACTTTCTGCTCAAACATACAAATTTGGGCTAATATAACAGAGGCAATGGGGACCGTGAGTTTGGATCAGCTGGAAGTTTTGTGCAAACACAACCCATCACTTGTTGTTTATCCCTCTTCTTGTATCTTCTTCTACATAATCAGTCTTTCGATATAATAATATACTGCATATGTGCACAGTTTCACACAGTTATAAGAATCTAAACAAAAGGAGGCATGAAAGCAATCAATGTTGCATATTTCTACAGCAGGTCAGCAGTTTGGGTATTCCTTTCCTTCGTGTGTAGTCGCATGATGATTTTCTTCACTCCCAATAGTTAAATGTAGTGATGTATTTATTTTGACATACAACTAGTGTATGTGTACATTACCCATAAAACTCCTGCTAATGATTAGCTACAGTCAGGGAGTAGATTACTCACATTTTGAAAGACTTTTGGAAGTCTGTAAATGAGTGTATAACAGGTTGACAATGCCTTATATGCAATTTAGAAGATTATTTATTTAAAATTAAATCTTTGTTGTTGCAACTGTTTTTGTTTTTTTGTTTTTTTGTTTTTTATTCAGTTGCGACAGAAAGAGCACAGAGGCAGATTTATTCAAAGAAGAGTGATGTTCATCTAACTTTTTTCAGAGCAAATGCAGTTCGCCATCTTAGGAGAGAAATTATCAGTATTTCTTCACATTTGCATATAAATGAACAATGGTAAACTGTTAGTGAAAGAGAACGATTTAGAGACAGAGAAGTACAGAGTGGCACAGCACAAGGGGGAGAGATAAGCAAAAAAAAAAAAAAGCAGACATCACGTTATTTGTCCATGCTGGAGGTTTTTCTGGAGTTCTAGCAGGAGAGGGATAAGGAATTGGATGGATTTTCCTACAAATAATAGGAACCGTGTGTGTTTAGTGGTTGCACAACTGGATGTTTAAAAATGTTGACACTGGGGGTCTATAGGTACTGGCCTCAATTGCATAATTGCAAAGGTTTCAGTATAAATTATCTTTTTGTAATTGCAGGTTGCAAAATTAGCTCACGTTGGAATAGTTTCCGACAGACAAATTTATAAAACTTAGAATTTTGTATTATTCACAGAAATAGGAGAGGTGTGCACTGCAATATGTACTGCAAATGCCAACTGAGGCTGTGTGAGGTGCTGTTAGAAAGTAGCTTGTTTCACTGCAACAGTGAAGGATCAAAACAAAACCAAGCTGCATTATTTTCAGATGTTCTTGTTCTGTAAATACCAAATAATTAAGACAGATGGCAGAAGCTAATTTTGCTCATTGCTGAGTTTCTGAGTTGAATCAGCTGGCAGTTAACATATGCAGACCTGATTGATGTGGGTCCCCTACCTATAAGAGTTCTTAGAGTACATTTTTATTTCAAAGAATCAGAGCAAACATCACACATAACAACATTAAAAAAGACTGTGTTATTTTAAGCAGAGCACTGACTGCATTAGTGTACTGGCACCAGCTCCTGCATTCATACTTTACAAACACACTTACTCACAGCTCTCAGCTATTATCTGACTTATTACTTCCAATCATATTCATGCAGGTGTACATGAGGACATTAATAACTGCAAATATCTTGCTATTACTTGCTATTACTTAGGTTATACATTTATGTCACAGTATGTCCCTCATTATGGGCTTTTTATTTATGTGGAGATCCAATGTTAACCTACCTCTGATTCAAGGCTGGCAAGCCTGGAAGAAGCATTCAGATTCAGGGCACATTCAGGGACACGCAGAGGAACAGTTGGCTAAAAAGACAAAGTCAGTGATTTACAGAGACAGCTGGGATTCTATCACTACAGGTTAAGACTCGGGTAGTGGTTGACTATATTGTTCCTTGATTAAATAATCTGGAGCCTAGATGGGGAGATAGAGAATTAAGGCCCAGTAATGAGCCTAAAGGACACATTGTGATTGGTACCTAAGCCCATTTTAAAGACTAATGTGTGAATGGTTTCTCTATATTTACTGCTCTGTATATTTATTCATTCCATTAGCTGAATATAAAGGACTTATAGTACTAATGTGTGCAACACAGTAGATTTAAGTCATTTGAAGAAAGCTTATGGATGGTTTATAGAATAGTGGATGTTTTATTATAGATTATGCACCATTACACCCCCCACCCCCCTCCACACACACAAACAGACACACACACAAACTTTTGTAGGGCCTGAAAGCCATCGAGAGATACTGTAGTTCATAATTATCCTTAGATATAGGCGAATTTAGGAGACTTTGTTGGTCATCTGTTTCCCTTTTCAGTCACCGGTTAAACAACAAAGCAATTATTTATTGTTATAAAGAAAAAAAAGTCCAAAATCACCAGTGGAGGAGGAAACACGAGCGGGCCAAGCTACAAGTCATAGGGGCATAGGGAGATAGGAAATAGAGTCATCCATGTGGCGTGGGTGTAAACTGAGAAAATGAGAAAGAGAAGAAAGAGACAGAAAGTTATTAAGTATCCTTATCCACATATGATCACTGAATGTCTTCCTGGCCTGCAAGAACCCTGCCGCCCACCTAACGTTTGATAATTACACTTCATTAAGAGAGCAGGTAGTGATGAGAGAAGCGAGTCTGATAACTGAGAGCAATGTGAGAGCGAGTGAGAGACATGGAAGCCCACTGGAGGCATATGATGTTGTGAAAGGATCACAGGAATTTGATTATGGGAGAAACAAAGCAGGAGTTGACTCGGGTTGGACGTAGCTCAATCTGTGATTTTATGTTAGGAGGTTGGGTTTGGTTTCCAAGTGTGCGTTTGCTTGTTTGTGTGGCTCCACGAGTGTGTATGCATGAGTGCCAGTAAATTTATTCTAGCTCAGGGGTCTGTATTTATTGCCTTGCTTTAGTGTCACATGAAGACGGACAGGTCTGGACCTCAACACAGAATGTAATAAGGTTTCTTTGAAACGCGCACACATACACGACACACATCCCACAGCTTGACATCCCTCCCCCTTGCTATTTTCTTGCACCAGCCATACCTATACCCTCTATATCATGTGCTGTAGTAGTGCTAGGGCAACAGCAGCACACTAGCACTAGCCAGTAAGGGAGTACTGCAGCTCATGGTACTGCAGTAAAGGAGGTGCAGAAGCCACCTTTCTTCAGACTGACAGTCATGTGGGAATGTGTCCATATGGAAAGACCCTTTACAGTATGGGCTTGTTTAAGAGTGGCCGAACAGAATCAGTACAAATGCGCGACGTCCCAGAGGAGCAGTGAAGAAAAGAGAGAGCTTCTGTATGTGCGTGTAGATATGTGTAGTGCTGTCAGTGTGAGAGAGTGAGAGGTGGGGACTGCAGTATTCCTCCAGCGGGAAGCATTGATTTTCCGGCCCAGCGTGGGGATGTGGGAAATGTCAGCCTCTAATTGAGTTGATAAAACCATTTTGAGTCTCAGACGTAAATATGGTTTCCCCCACAAAAGGCCACCGCATTAGACAACTCCCATTGGGATGTCTGTAAGGAATGAAAGGTCTCCTTGTGTGTGTGTGTGTGTGTGTGTGTGTGTGTGTGTGTGTGTGCGTGCGTGCGTGCGTGCGTGCGTGTGTTTACATATACATACTTTTATGCATGTGGAGTTTGTTTCTCAGACAGCTCAGGTCTGCACGGTGAAAGTAAAAGACAGGCATGGAGCTTCTGAAAAAAGTGTTTTCTTTCATTGCTTCATTCAGGCAAGCTTGTTAGAGTAAACAGTTTTTGTTGTGGCACAGGGGGCAGAAATGGATATTGTGAGCACAATGAAGAGGTCATATCCATTAGAGGTGTAGAAGGTGCATAAAAAAAGGATAAATGAAGCCTCTGTTGTCCCTGTTGATTAGTAGATTGATATTCAGAGAAGGGAGAAGATTTACTTTCTACTTCTGTGGAATGATATTTATGTCATAACAAATGTAGAGGAAATTCACCCTATTGTTTAGTTTTTCTCTGAGGTTTGTATTGCTTTTTTTTATTTTTTATTATAATGTCTTGTGGCTTTTTAGAATGATTAAAGTATCTAATAGTGTATCGAAATCTTCAACAAAAACATTTTGTGTAACCTTAACTGTGCTCATCATTAAGATGTTTGACAGTTAAAGTAATCAAGTCTGAAGTTCTGAGGTGTGTAGGTAAACACATGTGAAAGTACAGTTATGCCTGTTTGCATGCATTAGGGCATGTGGGCAGAGTGATAATTAGACAGGGCTTCACATTTTATTCCATGCACACACCTTCTAATTCTCTCACATTCAAATGTACGTAAGTGCACACACATTTGTAGCTAAGCACGCTGCTAATTACTGACATAATTAGGCAGACAACCATTCGTATAGGGAATGCACACTCATAAAAACACACACACACCTACACACACACACGAGCGCGCCCACAGAAAGACACACATTACTTCCCTGGTAATTAAGAGTATTAATTACAAGCATAGCTGTCCCTGTGAGGCTCCGTATCACTCACAGACTGGCACGCAGCAGGGTTCTTATTACTTTATCTCACCACACCATCACTACTTCTCTCTGTCTCTTTCTCTCAGTCTCTGGTTACACATGCACACACATGCTTTCAAATATACACCTGCTGGATAAACAAATGTTACCTAATTAGTCAGAGACAGATAGCTGGCCATAGGTTAAAATCCAGTAGCTTGGGAACTAGGAGAGATGTGCTTGCCAGAAGTAGAACAGACCAGCGTGCCTGGTAGGCCCTGCCAGTTTCTTTGATTTTGTTGTGAGTTGAGTTGCCCTATATGTTTCATAGATAAGGCTTTAAGGTCCAGTTCTCATCTGTGCTGCACATGTTAGGTTTAATTTTAAAACTGTTTTCTTCTGAACTGCACTATATACAAAACCTTAGTCAGATAGCAGAGCTGTAGAACTGTAGGACAAGGCACAAAACCTGTTGAAGGGCTTATTCCCAACAACAAGCTAGCCTTGCACTGTGTTGCACTGGGGCTGTGGTGCACCCACAGCACTTGAAGGTGCATGACATCATTTATGAAGATATTTTATGGTTAATTCCAAATGTCACAGTGGTTATATAAGACAGTCAAAGCTTCCTTTGCAGAGGGCATCGTAGCACATATGCCCTGGATGAGAAATGTCAACATATCAGGTAAGGAGGGAAGAGTTGTCTAGCACTGACGTAAGCACTGACGTAACAAATTTAATTGCAATCTTCAAAAAATGCACACACTATGGAGCTAAAAGTCCTCTGCTATATGACTATCTATTCAGCATACACAATGAAATAACGGTATACTTGCATACTGTATACATAGCTTATTGTCTTATTACTAATAGAGCTATTTGAGGGAGTGTTTCAAAATACACACAGGACATTGTTGTTTATGACCCAGCAATCTTCCCTCCTGTCCTAAAGCAATGTGAGAATGCAAAATACCGATGTGTTGCTTTGTTGTTACATAATATATCTTTGAATATACTGCATACTGGAATTGCAGTACTAATGCTTATGCATGATTTATGATTTTATGACTCATTTTATAAATTCACTTTGGTAACGATGCATGTCTTGTTCCTTCTCTTTCTGCTTCTTTGTAGTGGATGGCTGTACAGACTGGTCAGTGGACTATCTGAAGTACCGGGTCCTTCAGGGTGAGCCGGTACGGATAAAATGTGCACTGTTCTATGGTTACATCCGAGCCAACTACAGCCAGGCACAGAGTGTGGGCCTTAGCCTCATGTGGTACCGCAGCTCTGGCCTTGGCCACAGTGACTTTGAGGAGCCCATCTCTTTTGATGGCGTGCGCATGAGCAAGGAGGAGGACGCAATTTGGTTCAGACCTGCTGACCTTCAAGATGTGGGCCTTTACTCTTGTGTCTTACGGTAAGTTTGAGTGATGTCTGTTCATATGGAACATGGAAATATGGAAGAACCTGTTCCTACAGTAAGGCAGATGAACTAAGCCTCTTACTTATAGCGAACTACCTTTGAAAGACATTATCTAGAAGCTACCAAGGTCACATACAGTAAGAGTGAGAAGCTGACAAGCTTCCTTTAATTATGTTTTTAAAAGTAGGGTAGGTCATTCTGTCAGTTAAAACTACAACTTCTAAATGTGATTAAGAAAAAGAAATGGGGTTCTTATTCTTTTTAGCAGGAAGTATCTACCAGAATGGACTTCTATCTCTATGACAGTGTCAAACAGGAAACATCTATCAAAATGAACTACTGTCTCTTTAAACGGGTTAAAAGTGCAGATTATCATTCATGTGGTTAGATTAATTGGCAACTTAACATTTCCATGAATCTCTACCATGGAGGTGAGATTGCATTATGCTTAGAATCATACGAACTATACTGATAGAAGTTGTTGTACTGTGATACCTATATGTGTTGTCAAGCGAAATAATAAGCATGTTATAGCCATTTCACGTCCCAGACATACTGTGTATGATGGTGCTCCTGGAGAGCGCACAGGACAAGCAGCACCGGGAAAATGCAGTGCTCTATAAATCTTAGTATCCAACAATAATAATATTATACTTAATAATCTAAATACAATATAGCTACTGCAGAAGAGGAGAGGACTTCAAGGGTTACATACCTAGATGCAAATCTGATATGCACATGCAGTGATAAAAGTAGTCAAAGCTAGAGAGTCTGTTTCTGTACTGTACCTGCCACGACCGTATGACTCGACAAGTCAGAAATGATGTACAGTACTGTGCAAAATTTAGCAACTCCTCGTTTTTTTAAAAAATATTTTGTTTCCGAAGAGCCAGACTTGTTTATTTTTCAAGCGGTTTTGAGCAGGCCTTTTGAAAGTCTTTAAAAGTTTTTCTTTGGACATTTGCTGGAGTTTGACCCATTTTCAGTCCTTGTACCTCACCAATTTCAGAAGAATTTTTGTTTGTCTGTTTGCTTGGTGAATTGCTCAACAAGGAGTGTGTCAACCTCTAAATCACTGGAGCATAAAAAAGCACCTACAAAACATATTTCTAGAGACATACTTAGAAGTTGATTATTACTGACAGGGTTTATTTAGAATTTAAAAAACTCAAAACTCTGTGACTGCTAAATTCAAATGTACCTGAAATGATTTAGTTTATATACTAAGCTACGGTAATATTATCCAAATAGAACAGAAACGGTTTGTTCAGAAATATTAATATTTCAAATTAAATCAGCACATATTCAATTTCCCACTTGAGAATAAGTGGCAGGGCATATACTCAAAGGCGACATAATCTCACATTTTTCATATAAAGTGAAATTAAACTCTCTTTTCATGAGCAAATGTGTCTTAAATCCTAAAACATCTCAAAGATTACATGACATGACTCTTATAGAGCTGTCTTTGTATGAGTGTTGAGAGACAAGAAGTGCAGTGAACTATAAATCAGTGTGAAAACGCTCATCTTGAAAGTTTACATTTAGATAAGGTAGAGTGAATCTCTTTTAAAATCAAGTTCTGTAACCGTTAAATGTAAGTAAAAGTAAGTTTGTCATTGACCACATTATCAACTTTATCAACTTGAGACAGAAGCACAATGGAGTTGCATTTGTGTGTTTAGTAGAGGAGTTATACATACTTTGTTTTCAGTTAAGATTAAAATACCAAATTCTCCATTTGGTTTTGCATAGAAACATTTACAGACACAGAGATGCAGCCAAATATAGGCAAAAAATAAATTATTAAATAAATCCCACAGTCAGACTTCAGTGGGTTGTTACATAGAGACTTTTCATAATACAAGATGCATAATCATGTGGCAGTAACTTATTAACCTTTACAGTAGAGAACATCCCTCAATAAACGCCTCATTGCAGTTCTTCATTTCAGAGAGATTTTAATAAACCCCGTTAAAGGCCTCATAAAGACCCAAAGAGGCAGGATACATGGAGTGTGACCAGGGGGAGTGTTTTTGTGTGCAATGATACCCTGAGCTATACCTGCATTTCATTATTGCATGCTGTAGTTACAGTTTTGCACAGACACTTTCAAGTGCTGTTTTACTCTTAGTTAATATCGTCTTTTATTATTAACAATTTAGTACATGCTCTTGTTTATAGTTGCAATCAGAACTTTACATCTTATATATCTTTAATTATTTTAAAAAACAAGAATTTGATGCACAAGTTTGAATTTATTTTGTGTTTTCTCCAATCTACACGGGTTCAAAAGCATATATACAAGCTTAAGTAAATTTTTACAACCCCACTAATATTTGGTTACATGTACCTTAGAAAGTTGCACCTCAACTAGATGCTTGGTAGCCATTAACAAAATTCTAGCATGACTCCTGCTGGATATTTCCCCACTCTTCTTGGCCAACGTGATTTAAATTTGTTGGTTTCCTGGCTTTGACCCAGCATAGACCATGTTTTCAATATGGTTGAGTGGTTTGGGGAGACCATTCCTAAAGTTTAATGTTTGTCTGCTTTGACCAAAACCAATGTGTGTTTGAGCTGTTGAAGCATTGAGTTGTGCTGAAAGCCTGATTGTTTAGCTCTTGATGTGAGATGAAGTTGAAGAATTTGGAGGTAGTCCTCCTTCTTAATTATTCTGCTTTGTGCAATATTCCAGCACCACTGACAACGAAATAGCCCCAGGGTACGATGCTACCACCGCCATGCTAAACAGCTGGCAAAGTGTTATTATGTTTGAAAGCTCCATCTTTACTCCTCCAAATATACGTCTTGTTATTGTGGTCAAATAGCTCAGTCTTTATCTTGTCTAACCAAGAAACTTTTCCCCAGAATGTAATTTTTTGTCCATGTAGGTAACTGCAAATTTCAATTAAGTTTGAAGGTGTTGATTTTGGCAGCAAAGGCTACTTTCTTGCTTGGAACCTTCTTAGTTAACGGCGATTTAAAACTCACTTCACTGTGGACAGTCACGCTGGTGTTCCACTGGTTACCAGTTCCTGGCAAACTTGAGCACAGATGCTTACTGAGCATTCAAAATTATTTTCTTTGCCAATTTTTCCAGACTTTGTCAAAGTGGTGATTTATCTTGTAGAACTCGTACTTATGTACAGTTGTTTGAACTGATCATTTTGGAATCGTTAGTCATTCAGAAATGCCTCCAAGAGACTTTCCCAACTTGTGCTAATCTACATTTCTCTTTCTTAGATCTTCACTGATTCTTTCCCAACTTTCCCATTGTTCGGAGTATTATTCAATTCAGTGAGTGCTGTCAAACAACAAAGAGAAACTACCAGTTGTAGTCAATCGAGCTCACTAATGAGAAGTTAATGGGCCTTGGCCATGTGAAAACATTGTAAAACCTTCAGCACCACTTATTAAAAGATTAAAGTGAGTGTATCTATACATCTGAGCCGTGCTTTTTAAAGTGATTTAAGATTGATGCTGTATAATCATTGCACCTTCGATAAAGAACAGGTCAGAACAATCATATCCATGATGACTGTTGATAAACTTCTGGCCACAACTGTATACACTGTGTTGGAAATTCTGTGAATGCTATAATTCTGCAGAATAGTGCAATCGTAACAAAGTGCCCCCAGCTGTGTTTTCCTCTCTGCTTGTGTTGAGCTGACAGGATTTCGAACTTCTCAGATATCCTAATCAGAACACTGCAAGAGATTTGCCTCAGAGCTGAAATCAATTGTCTTTTTGTTAGAGTGTAAGCTTTTGAGTCACACACTGTAGCACATATGACCCAAACATTCTCCCCTAAAACTCCCTGCAGGCAAAGAGGAGTCTTTTCTTCACCCCCTTTAGATTACAAATAGGAGTTTCAGTATACCTTAATTTACCTGGAGACATCTCAAACAACCCTATAATAATAATAATAATAATAATAATAATAATAATAATAATAATAATAATAATAATAATAATAATTGGGATGAATAAAAAAATGACATAACCATGCTACTATATATTAAAAACAACATCTCTAACATTTTCAAAAATTGAATATATAAGGTTAGATTTATAGTTTGGCTTTCTATATATAATATGTAAAGTTAATAATCTGGCTAATAAACCATAATGATTTACTTGGTTTGTTGACTCTTATAATTAATGTATTCAATTAAAATCACAATATGTGCCACTGGTACAGTATTGTAGACAGAGCTTCACTTCTGTGTGTTTTATTTTCTCTTAGATTATTTGCTTTTCTCAAAATCTGTATTTAGCTATTAATTAATAGCAAATAATTAATTTTTAGTGTTTGCACAAAGTGCTTGCTCAAAGAGAATTTTTATTTTTTTCTACAACATGGAAAGTTTTCAACTTACACTGTGTCAGTGCTATATCAGTAACGTCCTTGATAGAAAATAGTTGTTAATGGAGACGTTAGTATCTACTGAACAGTTTGCACTTGTTATGTTATACAGGTACTTATATTCATGTACACTTGGGTTAACTATGATTTTTTTTTTTAAATGTTATCAAAAATAGACAATTAGAGGGTGTTAAGGTGCCTGGGTCGTCGACCCAGTGTTTTGTGTTTTTTGGTTCCTTGATTCTGTTTATTTCATTATATTCTAGCTTTGCCTTATGGGTTATAGGATTATTCTTAGTTTAGGTTCTCTGTGTGGGTTTTGTTAGTTTTAGTGTTCTGGTTTTCTGTCTGTGATCCATAGTTGCTGTCTCCCCTGTCTGCTGTATCCCCGTGTCAAGTATGCGTCTCTGTGTAATGTTTCCTGTTTTACTTTGAAGGTCCACGTCTTATGTTAATGTATCTGGTTTTGCTTCCCCTGTCTCGTTAGGCCTGATTTGCCCCAGCTGTGTTTCCCTCCTGTTTCCCATTCCCTGATTGCTCCCTCTGTGTATTTAAGCTCTGTGTTTCTCTGTGTGTCATGATCTACCAGAGGTGGGACCAAGTCATTGTTTTGCAAGTCTCAAGTAAGTCTTTATCCTCAAGTCTTTATCCTCAAGTCTTTATCCTCAAGTCTTTATCCTCAAGTCTTTATCCTCAAGTCTTTATCCTCAAGTCTTTATCCTCAAGTCTTTATCCTCAAGTCTTTATCCTCAAGTCTTTATCCTCAAGTCTTTATCCTCAAGTCTTTATCCTCAAGTCTTTATCCTCAAGTCTTTATCCTCAAGTCTTTATCCTCAAGTCTTTATCCTCAAGTCTTTATCCTCAAGTCTTTATCCTCAAGTCTTTATCCTCAAGTCTTTATCCTCAAGTCTTTATCCTCAAGTCTTTATCCTCAAGTCTTTATCCTCAAGTCTTTATCCTCAAGTCTCAAGTCAAGTCTCAAGTAATGTCAGGCAAGTCAGAGTCGAGTCTCAAGTCACTGGTGTAAAAGTCCGAGTCAAGTCACAAGTCTGAAACTTTGAATTTCAAGTCCTTTCGAGTCTTTAAAAAAAAAACGAAAAAATAATGTTGCAGTTATGCTAAATGTAAATATTAGACCATGTAATTTTAAAATCTGTTTTTCTCAACACATGACAAAATAGTGAACTTAGAAAATATACACAAATTGTGAAATTGCACCTCTTTAAAATGCAGCTCAATTAAACCTAGCTCCAAGAATAATTTTCACCGACAGTTCTGTGATAAGCTGCATGTTATTCTTGGATGCGGTTGTAGGACCGGCTTTAAAATCGCATGACAAAAATATCATACACATTAAAAAGAACTGCATCACCAACGTAGCCTGGACAACATTTGCTAGTTAGATGAAGTCAGCTATCTCATTGTAGCATATTTATATGCATATTTATAATCATACGGTTCTTGGAGTGAGTGCATACACTCGTGAAGTTTAGTAACTTCAGGTCACTGCAACAAGTCCAGGTACAGTTTACCGACGGATGGGTGCAGGACCTTGAAATGCACCGTGTAGAACGAAAGACCATCGTACGTATCATAAGTTTACCAGTCTCACAAATCGTCTTCATAAATACACATTCGTTAACCGTTTATTAATAGGACCTTTGAGCTCAAGGGTAATTAATTAGTAGTGGAAATCATTTCTGGTAGCATCACAGAAATGTAGCAGTGACAACAATATTGTATGCTGTAATCGTACTGGGCAATTAGTGATACAAAAAACCTGTTTTATCCTGTGAATAAAAGTATATGTTTTTGTTAATGTACCATAATAACAGAAGCGAAACACAATATTGTGTCAGGACAATTCACTATTTATGCACAATAAACACAGGAGCATAGCGCGACAATTTCTGTTCAGCGCCAGACTTGCTTGTAACCTATATCACTAATTATGTTATGAAAATGACATATTAACTACTAAAAAATACTGACCTTCGTGTAAATGCTTGGAGCAGACTAACCTGTGAGCTGGAGTGTTCTGGGACGTTATATTTGATCTTTGAATGGCTGCAATCCAGGCCATCCGTCGCGTCTTTGTTACTTCGGAAACATGGCTTGAACAATTTCTCTTCAACGACGTAATCCGATAACAACCGATCTCTTTACCCGTCGGCTTCCCGTGGCTGTCATGCGACCGGCTATTGCAGTTAATAATACAACAGCTTCTTGACATTTTTGTGTTTCTTTTTATCGCTGTGTGACTGATTTCAATTGAAAGCCTGCGTGCGCTAGTACCGCTTGCCACGAGTTCCCAGAATCCTTTGCGGTTCTACCCGTGAATGACGTTACATTTTCAATCTCTATATAATATGCGTGTTAAATTTTATATTTGGGGTAAAATATCAAGTCTTTTCAAGTAAACCGGTTCAAGTCCAATTCAAGTCCCAAGTCATTGGTGTAAAAGTCCAAGTCAAGTCACAAGTCTTAGAACATTTTTTCAAGTCAAGTCTAAAGTCATAAAATTAATGACTCGAGTCTGACTCGAGTCCAAGTCATGTGACTCGAGTCCACACCTCTGTGATCTACTATCATATATGCTGTGTGTTCTGTCTGCCTGTGTGTTCTGTCTGCCTGTGTGTTCTGTCTGCCTGTGTAAGTTATTTGGAGTCTTAGTTTTGTTCTGTTTGAGTTCACGTTTGTCTCCGGAGTTTGCACTTTGGGTCCTCCATTTTACCACTCCTGCCTGCACTCAGCCTACAAATGACAGAGCGTATATATTGTAATATACATATTTTGATCCATCATCCACTACTAACTGGAAAACTTCTGACTGAAAACTTCAATCACCGGCTTCATTTTTCAGCATGACAGTGTTCCCATCCTGTACACTGCCACACAATGACAAAGACATATCTTAACATAGCATCATGTTAAAAGAGAATGGAGCAAAGGCAACCAACATCCCAAGAACAGTTTTAAACGTCCTTCAAGAATCCTGGAAAACTATCCTGAAGAGTACTTAAAGAAATGTACAGAAAATCATAAGAATTTACAAAAAGTCATCCCTAAGAGAGTTCAGGCCGTGTTGAAGTATAAGATGGCCATATCAAATACTGACTTTGTAGTTTTGTAGTAGTTTACTTTAAGAAGTTTGTAGTGCAGTAAAAACATTTGCAAAGTAGAGACAAGTGTAATATGAGTTTAATTATTTTTAAGAACTTTTTATTTATGTGGTTTTAGTAGATGTGTAGAATTACACATCTGCTATAGAACTAAATATTTAGTAATACACATTTAGTATATGTTGCTTTCCAAAAAACCCCCCCACATGTATACAAATTGTAACGTGTTTAACCAGTTATAACCTTTTACTGTAATGTAGATAATAAAATAAATTACAGTAGAATCTCCATCTGTATATCATTCCCTTTATGTTAAGGGTTTTGTCATTTTTCAACCAATAAATCATTACACGGGCCTTGAACTTGTTGGATATAAGCCAACACAATTCCTACACAATTTTATTAGAATTCATTCAAATCTTTTCGAGCTATTGTGTTTGCAGACAGAATGATGACATGCATGCGAATGCTACCAAAAACATAACCTCCTTGGCAGACGTAATGAGGGGTCTCTTAAGACTATTTGCATGGTATAACACATGCCCATGCTACAGGATTGATTAGTCTGAGAGTTAGTCCATTGTTAGGTATTTGCAGCATTTATACAAATTTATGTTATTTAGTATTAATTAATATGATACATGCTTTTATAAGGTGCATAAACGGTATAACTGGGTCATTTTAACCCATTTTGTTAGGTGGTTGCCAGGCAACATAATGACACTATACCTCCTGTTGTGAGATATAGATGAGAACCTTTAGGGACCTTAGCTGTACCTGTATGCCAAATTTAAATATTAAGGATACATATATACCTATTTATACCAAAATGACTGTGGTCAGATTGGGTTGTTATAAGCAGTGGGGACAAGTTTTATAACATGAAAGAGTTAACTGGAATCAGCAATTTAGAAGCACCGATGATTATATATCCTATAATGACCACTCTCTTGTCAAAGCTGTTAGTCAGTACTTTTAAGTCCTTGTCATTGTAAAGTTCAAAGTCAGTGTAATTTAACGGGCTAAAGCTGACACAACAAAAATGTGTCACTGTCCTAACATCCCCTGCCTGTACAGTATACATAATACATTATCCTATAGCTATGTGTATGTTGTGTAATGTCTATAATTGAAGGTAAATCGGTTCTAAGTCCAGCTTTTCGCTAAAGCCCTCCAGGTGTTTTTCTCAGAAAGAGATACTGAGGCACACCACACTATTTCTCTGTGGATAGATTGTGCGTACATTTATTGTGTGTGTGTGTGTGTGTGTCTGCGTGTGTGAATGATTATTTGTCCTTCTCTGTCTGCAAATTTAAGTCCAATTGCCAGTTTTCATGTCAAGGTGACTTAATTTACATACCAATCTCCATGCTCTCCCTTTGACTCTCTCTCTTTTATTCCTTTGCTCTTTCCCCGCCTCTCTTTCCTCTGCATATCATCTCTCAGGTCTGTAACACTGAGTCAGAGTCACTGAGCCAACAGACTTTTTTTTCCACTCTTTCACTGCCACAGTCTATACTTTTGGTGGATAAATTATTTTATAATACTTCCAGTAATAATACCTGTATTCTAGAGTATGCGAAAAATGGTGCATTTACTTCCCATGATTACGCTGTCCAACATGTTAGATAATAATATGTGGAGAATTACAGCTACCACGAGCTGCAGACAAATATCTAAAGCTGCTATACTTAGAATGTGACAGACGTGAACGACACCATAGGAGTGTGCATCGACCTCCGGCTGTCCATCAATCAAGCGTAAGCACCAACACCTTCCCACAATGCCACGGGGTGCCTGCTGTGAATATTTAACATGCAGAGTTGTCTTCTGCAGACTTCTTGGGCACTTCAGTGGTTGATACAGGTTCTGGCTTGACTTTATATATGTATAAATTTCCTTACATGCAAATGTGATGTACATGCCCGTGTTTGTGCCATTGAGTGTATGTTTGCATAGTTGTATTTGTACAGTAGACAAATACAGCGTATTGTTCACGTGTACTCTGTAAGCCTCGAGCAACACATCTTCCCACTCTGTTCCCTCCAGATAGGAGGTATTGAGTCAATAATGTTAGTTTTCTGCACCAAGAGGGCATAGCTCTGTGGGGCTATCTTGCTTTAGCTTCCTACAGCGTCTTCTAGATGCCCTTTTGGTCATTTTTATGTAGGAGAAATATTCTTTTTTTTTTTCTCTGATTCCAAGTAGCTACAGTGTATTCTCATTTTGTCCCTCTTAGTACTATCTGTTGCTAGCCTTCCATAGTAGCACATAGCCACACGTCTTTTAAGCATACATAGATGCGTGGGTGCACACGTGCATGTCTGTGTCTGTGTTTTATGGCCCCAGGAGGTCAGAGGTGTTTATATGAGAGAGGGGACTCCCTTATTGCTTCCATAACCTGAATAGATCATATGAAACTCCGTCATTTACAGTGAATGGGAGCATCTGGCCAGCCATAAATGTAATGTAATGAAATGAAAGCCCATATGGCCTGTACAACCAGCCTTCCAACAAGGTGACTGACCAAGTGAGAGCTATCCCAGACAGACACACATTAAAAAGAATGTGGTCTTTTGGGGTGAGGCCATTTGTAATGGTTTGGATCAGGCTAGTCTCACAGACACGTGGATCCATGCCTTCGTTACCCCTAGACTCAATTACCGCAATGGTTCCTAACAAACTCTGGATGTGTTTACCGGTTTACTCACTCACTCGAACACTTTTTCTTGACCACAAGCACCTCTCCTGGCTTGCTGTTCCACATTAACTGAAGCTGCAGCCCTTTTGGTACATGCACGTAGCCTTTAACTTTCCATTAGCTAGAGAACCTAAATGTCTAAATCAGTCGGATTGGACATTTAGGAGTCTTTTACCAGCTTCCTAGTACAAAGTACTTGCGCCCTTATGAGAGTAGCTCAGGTAATTGTGTGGTGAATTCACACAGAGCAAGTGGACATCATGTGCCTCCTTCACACTCTGTCCAGATAAGAAGGTCACCTAAATCAAGTGGAGTAATGATAGTTTGTCTGACCCAGGCTACTTCCTGTTGTGTTCTACAGGTGAGAAAAGCACCTGCAGAAATATCCCAGTTTGATTTTCCCAACATTGTTTGCAACTTATGTGGAAAAGTGTCTTTCATTTTTTCAGGCACAGACCCATCCACAGCCGTCACCATACTCCCTCCTCCTTCCCCAGATACATTGAGGAGTGCATCACTGTCTTAAACTGTATTTAATTGATAGACAGTGTTTTGGAAATTGCATTTTATCAAATGATTTCCCCCCTTTTCTCTTTCTCTTTATTCCTCTGTTTATAAAGTACTCACAATGTAGTACTCAGACTACAAGCAAACTGCACCAAGCTACAAAGCTTCAGGGACAGGATTAAGGGATACGATTATCAGTCTTATCCCTTTCAAAGACTCTGCATATTCACAAACATATCTTTTTAGAGATGATTTCATGTAAGTATCTCTACAAAGTGCTTTCAAACTAGAAACATATTTTTTTTTACAACTTTTTACAACCTCACAGCCCTGCTAAAGTCTGAAAGAAACTGGAGCACTGAAGCTAAATGCCAGAAAATTCCTGCGATTGAGGTCCAAAATCTTGTGGAGAGACCTCCAAAAATAGTAGAAACTATTACAGCAGCAAGGGTGTCCACAGATTTTCGGCCATGTATCATAGGCTTACCAGGGAACACTTTGTTACAGTCAGTTCTTAGCTATGTGTCAGTGGTGATAGGGACTGTAATGAATGTGGCTTTGATGATCGTTTTTATAACATTAATTTAAAGACAGAGTCATCTTTCTTTCTCGAATATCAAAGCTCGGGTCGTAGCTCAGGTGGTTGCTGAGAAAAAGGGGGAGGGTTGAGTCCTCGAGAGGCCATGAATCTTTCACTGTCCTGTTGTGAGACCATTTTTGCATTTCTCGTTTTTTCAGATTAACAATTTCAGCTTCCCCCCCCCCCCCCCAATCCATCCATCCATTTTCATCCGCTTTGTCTGGGGCCGGGTCGCGGGGGCAGCAGCCTCCCCCCCCCCCCCCCCCAAAAAAAAATTTCAGAATGTAGTCATGAATGTTTTCCACTGATTTTCCATTATTGCTAGCACTACAAACACAAAAAGAGGGCGAGCGAGGCAGAGGGGGGTAAAAAGGAAAAGAATAATAACTGAAAAGCTATCAAAGGAAAAAAAAACATGGTTCGTTTTTGGTTTGTGAAAAAGAAAAATCATATAAAAAGTTTCCTTTTTCTTTCTTATTCTTTGCAGATGTTTTTATTGAGCTGACAATAAAAGAAGACTAAATAAGAGCGTTATTCTAATCAAACTCATTCGTTAACTCCTTGCACTGTTCTTCTGTGCCGACAGGAACTCTACATACTGCATGAAGGTTTCCATGTCTCTGACTGTGGCGGAAAATGACACAAACCTGTGCTACAACTCTAAAATGAGACGAATGGAGAAGGCTGAGCTCAGCAAGAGTAAAGACATCCTCTGTCCTGACATAGATGACTATGTTGAACCTGGCAAAGAACCAGACATCACCTGGTCCAAGGTGAGCTTGCTGTTCGACTGAGCGTGCTCGTTAATATGTGATTATGTTTCTTCTGCCATATGATCTTTGCATCATTATTTTATCCTTGCCTGGAGGCTCAGTGATATTTTTGTTTCCTGAATCCTCTTATTTGTCAGAAAGAAGGGGGCGTCTGTCTTTCTGATTATACAACCGAGAAATATTCTTCAGTGCTTCATTGGTTTGTTTTCATCTAATTTCTTGCCTGTTTGTGTTTAAAGCCTTATTGGAATTGTGTTTCCAGATTACTTAGGCAGATTATATATAAAGGCAATGATGACAATGAAATCCTTAAGCCACATTCGCAGTGTGCCACACCATTTTGAGAGTCATCGAAAGAGAGTGAGGAGGGAGCAGAGGGCAGCCACAGAGATGGCTTTTATAATGAACACAAAACCTCTATGAGAAGAAAATTGTGCAATGTCATTCTGTGCCCTGTGGAAAGAGTGGATACCCTCCAAATGCTCCTGGTCCCTGATCTTTATTCAGCATGCACCTCCGCCCCCATCACCTGGGTTCTTGCCTTTCCTAGGTCAGGCATGGCCTGCGGACAACAGAGTGCATCCCGGAGAAAGGCTCATGCCAGACTAATCACAGGCAGATCAGCGGTAGATTAGCTGGCCGGGCTTGACCTCTAGGTTTTTCCAGAATTCAATTACGATCTTGGTAATGACTGGGAGTGCTGGAACCCGGAGTTATTTGGACCACTGCGGAGCCTCCGTGATTGAATTCGAAGGTTGCCGAGAGCAATGGTAGAATAGAATCCACCGAGCCACCGCTGTCCCTGGCTGAGCACCAAGGAGCTGAAGAAAGTATCATGTCACGAAGTCACTCACTTTGCCTGCTCACGTATACTCGCATTGATTGATTGATTGATTGGTAATTTATTTCAACATGTGAACAATATACAAGTACATTTAGAAAAGAAATGAGAGAAAAACAAATATACTATACAAATTACATACAAAAAAAATTCTGATTAATTTACATGTTGAAAGGGAGTGGGAAGAAGTATACACTTATTTAATCCCACCCCTGTCCCATAAATTATCAGTGAATATTTAGTCAGCTTCCTTACTGATATAATTTGTAATAAAAATAGTGAACAGATTTCTGATATACTATATACTATAATATCACATCATGAATTTTTTGTTTGTTTGTTTTTAAATAGAGACATTCACTTAATTTAAATATTTTCCTTTTCTTTATAGATCGAGAAGATCATATTTTTATAACTCTTTTTGAACAGTTTTATGTTTGGACATTGCTTTAATTCCATATTCAGTTTGTTCCATAGTTTCACTCCTTGAACAGAAACACAAAAGCCTTTTCTTGTAGTACGTACCTTCATTGTTTTGAAGTTACAAAAACCCCTTAAATTATAACTTCTTTCAAAAAAAACATACTCTGAATATTACCTGGCAGTTCTTTATTTTTTGCTTTGAATAGAATTTGTGCTGTTTGGAATTTCACTATATCGTCAATTTTCAATATTTCAGACTGCAAAAATAGTGAGTTTGTATGTTCCCTATAACCTGCATTGTGGATGATTCGAATTGCTTTCTTTTGAAGAGTAAAAAGTGAATGTAATGTGGTTTTATAGTTATTGCCCCAGACCTCTGCACAATAGCTTAAGTATGGTGAAACCAGTGAACAGTAGAGAATATGAAGTGATGTTCTGTCGAATATCTGTTTTGCCTTGTTTAGTACTGCAATGCTTCGTGATACTTTGGAATGAATATATCTTACGTGAGCTCTCCAGTTAAGTTTTTCATCTATTATTACCCCCAGAAATTTATTTTCACTGACTCTTTCAATATCAACACCATTTATTTGAATCTTTGCATTTGTATTTAAACTACTATTTCCAAATAACATAAGTTTAGATTTATTCAAATTTAATGATAATTTGTTTTTATCAAGCCAGAACTTCACTTTACTTATTTCATTAGTCATATCCTCCAATAAATTCTGCAGATCATCACCAGAGCAAAAAATGTTTGTATCGTCAGCAAAGAGAACCATTTTTAATACTTTGGACACTTTACAGATGTCGTTAATGTACAAGTTGAAGAATTTTGGACCCAAAACTGACCCTTGGGGTACACCACAAGCAATGTCCATACATAAGGAGCAACCACCATTTATTTTCACAAACTGCTTTCTGTCACTTAAATAACTCCGGACCCAATCTAAAACTACCCCTCTGACACCATAACGTTCCAGTTTTCTTATTAATATATCATGATCTATAGTGTCAAATGCCTTTGTCAAGTCTATGAATAACCCAGCCACATATTGCTTTTTGTCTATGGAATTTGTGATGTATTCTATTGAATCTAATAGTGCCGATGATGTTGATCTGCTTGATCTGAATCCGTACTGACTCTCAGTGAGTAGTTTATGTTTATCTACGGATGTAGCACAAACACACTTATTTTGTCTGCAGAGAGTAGTGTAAATAAAATTCTCTGTCTCTCTGTGGCCTTTGTAGAATATTGAATGGAGAATATTCCGTTCAGTGCAATAAATCTTGATCAGATAAGTAGGACAATAGCTTAGTTTTATCATTTTAGCTTATAAAATTATTATATCAGAGTGACGAGCTATGTGTTTTTACCACTTTATTCACTTTTTTTTTACACTCAGCATTGTTAAAATGTTTGAAATCTCATGGATGTATATTTGTAAAAAAGATTCTGCAGGTCTTAAATTTCTCAAGGCCTTGCTTTCCCAGAATATTCCATCTCTGGCCGCACAAAGTCCACAGCGTCTTTACACTTGTCACTTATATGACATCTGACACCTCCCGTGATATATCAGTAAATAGATATTTACAGTTCTGATCTGACTGTTCTTTGGTACACAGGAGTGCCGTCCAAAGCAGTGGCGTGCAAGCATCATCCAGAAGAGAGACATTCTGTCTATCCAAGAGGTAACAGAAGATGACATTGGGAATTACACCTGCGAAGTCCAGTTTGGTGGTTTTGTGGTCAGAAGGACGACTGAACTCACAGTAACTGGTAAGTTCTCAGGAAAACTGAAGATGTGTTTTCTGCGTGTAGAGGCGCCATTTATACAAATTCTCCACATAGTAGCACATGTTTTAAGAATGAGCAGAGTAGTAATTATAGTAGACAGTTGAATAAAAGGAGAGGATTGTAACAAAGATACACACGTAGCCACGCACACACACTCATACAAACACAGACACAAATACCACAGGGTATGGCAATGATGTCCTGCTGTTGTGTTAATTGTTGGAGGGAGGTGAATGCTGTGGCCTGGCATCTATCCCTCCTTCTAACTCAGCACTTTCCAGTCAGCTAAGCAGTGTTGAAATATTTAAGGCTATAGGCTAAACTCGTTCACACAGAGAGCTAAAGAGCCAGGACCAAGGTCAGTAGATTTACAGTGCACTTACTCTTTGTTTCTATACATCTCTCACTCCTTTTTTTTTTTCTCTTTACCTTGCACAGCTGCAAGGTGAGCATGTGACAAATAAACGCATTCATCTGTTGAAACCTGGGAATTGGATGCTCTGGCTTGTGTGTTCTGCCAGGTTAACTGCTCTGATGAGGATTGAGGGTGAATCTAGTTTTTCCTTTGCCCTTTTATACTCAATGTTGCCGCCTAAAGAATACTGATCTGTCTGATACTGACTGCTACAGTATATTGTATACTAACACTGCTATATTGAGTGGATTCTTTGTTTTCAGTTGTGATGTAGCAATTACAAGAAATTATTCAGCGCATCTTTTTGATGATGTTTAGGATAGTGGTATGATAAATGCAAATATTTAATATGATTTCATTATTAAATGTGTCCGCATAGATTGTTCATGGGCATGTTTGGTGTTTTCCCCACACTGAATATTTGTGAACACTTGATTGATATCCTTAGTGGCACTTTTTTGAGTAATTGGCCATTGTTGTTATGTAATATGAAGGCGTTTATGCATTTGAAGTGCACAGACTGCTGTCTGGCAGAGAGAGAGAAAGCTACATGTCTTAACCTGAGCAGAGTGTGCTGTTGGATAAGATTAAAAGTGATCCTGGAGGTGTGGTTTTGAGATCGGCTGTGGTTGTGACTGATGGGCTATCAGTTTATCCACGGCAGGGTTCAACAGGCAGACACATTAGAATTTGACATTATTGCCATTACTATCGCTGGGAGAGCCTTCCCAGCTTGGTTGACTCATTACTCTAGTACGTGAGTACCCCTCAGTTGTGGGTCATGCAGTTTGTTAACCAGTTTGGGTTTTTGTTCCATAGCTCCAAAGTCACATCACCAGTGTTGAAAGTAACCTTTTTCCCTCCCTAGATATTGTGGTATCTACAGTTGATATGAGCAAAATTTGCAGGTTTGCTAAGCATTTAGATAATAAATTGAATACATTTAAATAATTTTGGAGCAATCCAAAAGAAAGTTCAAGGTATTCTGGCATGCTGAGAACTATTTATTTATTTAATCAACTTTTTGGAGAAAATGTAATAGCAAACTCTGAGGACTTTACCTTGCCAGTGTGCCCTAAAAGAAACTTTGTTGTTTCTGCATTTTTTAGTGAAAGGTGAATTAAATCCCTTCATCTTTTGGTACCACAACAATTCACCTTGGCTAAATTTACTTTTTAAATTGTTTTTGATAGATTTTGTTTTAAGTTGTTTTGAATTCATAGTGCACACCATAGCATACCTGTTCAACTGCTCGTTTAAAAGAAATCTCTAATTATCCAATCACATGGCAGCAACTCAGTGCACTAAAAATGACTGGACACCACAACCTACTTGAGTGTTGTTGCTGATCACATCCATCCCTTTATAACCACAGCCACCCATCATCTGAAAGGTGCTTCTAGTCGGGTACTGCACCATGTCCAAGAGTTCAGATTCACGCCACAGATGTGGTCAAATCTGCAGCAACTGTTTGAAGCTGCTATGTTAATATGGACCTAAATATCTGAGAAAAGTTTCCAACACCTTGTTTAGTCTATGCCACAAAGGACTAATGCATTTCCAAATACAAAAGGGGGTCAACACCAGTACTAGAAAGGTGTACCTAATAAACTGTCCTGTGAGTATATGGTCTAATAATACTGTTGGTGTGTTTAATTGAATGCTATAAAATGTGTAGGCTTCATGAGTGAATCCCATGCTGGCTGCAGAACATAAAGTGCCATCATTTGTCATGAAAACAGAGTTAGAAAGTTTACACTTGGGACACGATGCTTTTCAGCATTAATGCAGCAGAAAACTATCAACCATGACAACAGTTTAGCGAGATTCTTTTGACAGGGAAATGCAGTAATGTAAATGCCTGCGTTCTCTTCTGTATTTTCTACTCTGCTTTTTCTGTTGTAAAAGAAAAAAATATGGGGATCAGTGTTGGTCAAGTTACTTGAAAAAAGTAATCAGTAACTAATTACTGATTACTCCCCCCAAAAAGTAATCCCGTTACTTTACTGATTACTTATTTTCAAAAGTAATTAATTACTTAGTTACTTAGTTACTTTTTAAAAACACGATTTACAACCTGAAGAGGTGATAAAGTGATAGATCTTTCAGCCCAATTCTACTTTTTCTACATAATCCATCATACAAAATGTAATCAAATGGAAAAGTCTCTTTTTTTTAACTTGTTTTATCAGTTTTAATCTTTTAACTTTATGCATCAAGCAAAACATTTAATTATATGCAACATTCTCTGACTTGAATAAATTAGTTTAACATTTAAACCTATTTTCTACACATTCCAGCACATAAAATAAAATATTTTTTGTGTTTTCACTCACTCTTTCAAACAGATGCAAGTAAAACACAGCAGAAAATAAATAAAGTCAAAGACTCAGCGGTCCTTTTGCTCTATTTTCACCTGTAAAGCAGGAGCAGGGTAGGCGGAGGGTTACCCTGGTGTAGGTGTGCTGCGGTCAGTTGAAGAATCCGCGCGAGTGTCTCTGTGAGTTTCCCATCACGTCGTAGCTACTCGGTGTTTGCTCGGAAGTTTAGGGGTTTTTTTCGCTGTAAAAAGAAGTTTTCTTCCCACGCACGATGGACGCTAATGTTTTTGTCACTTTTTATGGAATCAAACTCAAAGTAAGGTCAGTACTTCCACACTTTAAACGCTGCACGCTCATACTCTCTCCCGCACTCGATATATTATCCATTGTTGATCTGCACACAGCTGCTGTCACCAACGTCGCACTTGCTTACGTCACTGTCATGAGACATTCTCGCAAAAAAAATCACGGTTTTAGTAACGCAGTAACGCAGCGTTCCTACGGGAAAGTAACGGTAATCTAATTACCGATTTTGCAATAGTAATCCCTTACTTTACTCGTTACTTGAAAAAAGTAATCAGATTACAGTAACGCGTTACAAGTAACGCGTTACTGCCATCTCTGATGAGGATACTCTAAATACTATAGTACCACTTGATTTAGCCTTAGTGGGATACCTCCTCTTTTAAAGCTGTAGTCTCCTGTTAGAATCAGATTAGCTCCCTCTCACCATGGGCTCATTTCCTATAATAAACCTACACCATCATCCCCTCAAGTGGGTGTGCGATTATCCACATTTTATCACATCCTGTTAAAACCGACATTGCCTGGACAGCAAACATAAAAGGCCAAACTACATCCAAGGGCTAATGTTGTAGTTTATTTGATAGGCCAAGAGGACGAAGGAGGTCATTAAGTTTAACTGATCTTAAATATAGCGCAATAGATACTGGCCTTTGCTGAGACCCTGCCTAACTGCAGAGTGTGTGTGTGTGTGTGTGTGTTCTGACCCTACTCCACTATGTAATGACTTCCATTAGAAGCAGTAGAGGAGCTGCTATGTGGAATAAAGTAAGTCTTGTAATAGAGGTTAACTATGAGCATAAACACAGGCCCTCACAGATCAGGCTGATCCAGGAGCCCCTTAATCAAGCTCTGATGCTCTTCGGGTTAATCGGAATGTAAAACAAACAACAGCCCCTCGCCTCATTTTATGTTTATGTCACGGTGCATTGAAATTTTCTTATCTGATTCTGAGCGTGCAGACGCAGGGAGGTACAGCCCGTGCAGCAACCGAGTGCACTGAGAACAAATGCACCATTATCAACAGATGGAAAGATTTTCCTTTTCCCCGCCCCCCATGGGCCTTCACCTCCACCTCCCATCTTTAAAAGAGAGTGCCTTTTTGTGTACTGTTATAATTGATTCATAGCAGCAGCAGGTTGGCCATTCCGCGGTTCCTCTGGGGAATGCTGAGTGTGGTCAGATTTGTCTACAACTGTGTTTACCCCTTCCCACTTTCACAGACACACGGAGCAGTCTTCGAGCCGAAACTGCAACCCACCTATGATATGAACCGATACGAGCGCGGGCCGCTTTATCTGTGCGTGCCTGCGAGTTTGTCTTTTTAACGTTAAACATACATACTTGTGGGAATTTTGTGTGATGTTTCATTCTACGTCTGAATCGTTTCTGTTAAATTTTTATGGCTCTCTTAGGCCTCATTCCAGTACTGTGATGGTAATGCTACAACAGTAAAACACCAGATAAAGCTCGGTTCAGCTGATGTATGCAGCCTGCTCTGTGTTCTGCAGGAAGGAAAATATTATACAGGGAGAGCGGAAAAGGATAAAGAGAACAAGGGAGCGAAAGTGACTGATAACAGCAAAAAGAGGGAGAGGGAGAAGCGATAGAACAGAGTGAAAAAGATAGAGGTTGGTGCTCGTGTATCTTATCTGTATTCCTAGCCAGTGTTTCCCAGCAGAAACAGTGTGTCCAGGACTATAAACAGACTATTATCCTAGTGTTTATCACAGTGCACATTACCGTTTGCCTCTGTCGGACTTACTGTAATGGAGTCGTTTGGCTTGATGGATGCCTCGGGCGTGGGTTTCTATCTATTGCTCCCATTATACCACTGTCTGCATCCCTTCACTGTAGAAATGTGTGCCTGCACATTCAGCATAGCCTGCAAGCATGGTGACTGAGGTTATGGCCAATGTAAATGTACCATTTGGCACAGTGAATTGGAGGTGCACAGGGCAAGAGGAAATCGAGGGGAGGAGAGGAATCGTCTACCTTACATTACCGCTTGTAGAATGTCCACAGCGCAAAAGGGGCGATGCTTGGAAAACTCAATTTATGTACAGTGAATGAATATGTTTATTTGTGAGGATAAAATATGTGACTGTTTGTGTCCTCGCTGTATAGGCATGCATTGTCTGATTTTTATACACTCAGCAGGCAGTGTTACACCTAAGATTCCTCCATCAGAGTTTACAGAAACCGAGTGTATTTGTGTGTGTAATGAGGAGCTGATGTGGGGAGAGGTGAGCTGGGACATTGTCTCATTGCAGTAAAAGGTTTCTTACCGTTCTTCCTCCACAGGGTCACCTTCAGAAGTGCGTGCACTTCACAACCTTATAAAATGTAACCGGCGACATGCACATGTGTGAGCATGACTGTGTGATGTAGTTATATATTTATTTATCAAGGCGATGACTTGACTTTTACTTTGTCGGCTGGATGTAGCCTCCGTGGATGCAGCAAGGGGAAAAAAAGCAGAGGCAGAAGCAGTCAGCAGAGACGTGAAAGAGGAGTGTGGTATCCACACCCCCTCCGTCTGTTTTCTGTCCTCATCTATCAGGCCGAAGGAGGATAGATGGATGGAGAGGCAGCGATTAGCTATGATATTATCCCATAGAGTGGGAATATGAGGAATGAGAGGTGAGAGATAAGAAGTGTGGGGTGAGAAAAAGAGATGGGTTTAGCCTCAGCTGAAACCTTCTCCATCTCCGAGACTATGTGCTTGCGTGAATACGTTGTAACTCGGATGCCTGTCGTGTGCTGGCCTGCCATGATCGACTCTCAGCCTCGGTTACTGTACATGTCCTTGGAGACGAGATGATAAAATCACACCTGAGATAAGTGTTACGCCAGCAGTTGACTTTTCCCAACTTCACTTACACACCAGTGCACTTGTGTACACACACACTTACATCAATCACACCCATGAGAGGATGGCACACCCAATATAAAATTGCTTTATATTATCTGTCACAACCTGCTGATACTGATAAATCCGCATGCTTTTCAGAGCCTATAAATTTACAAAGCAGCTCAGTTACTGGTGAAACAATAGCACTGTATAGGATGGAAGAAAATGGCTCATTAGTTTAGGGTCAACTATCACTCTCATCATTAACTAATCTGTGCCCCTTGCCATATCTACCTCACCCCTCACCTCCCCGCCCTCTCCTGCTCCTGTCTCTCCAACTCACTTCATCACTATTCACCAGCTGTCCTCTTAGAGTCTGAGCAGGCCAGAGTTCACATTGTTTTAATTCAATTAAAATCGACATCAGTCTGCATGTGACGAATGAAATTTACATACTACACAATTAATCTTGCCTGACCTACCACACACTACCCACATACACACCCTCTGTCTGTGGTTATTATCATTATCTAGGCCTATAGCGTAAGTACAAGAGCATGAGTGAAATTAAAATTATTATTCTGTCTTTTGAAGCCTTTTGAAGTCTGGGTCAATAATTAAACAGTGTTATGTAGTGGCTGACGAAGTACGTCTAAAAAGACCTGTTACTGTTATATTTTTGAGTCCAGTGAAATGGTCTCCTTTCACTGAACGTGTCCTCTATGATAGGGATAAGTCATAACGTTCATAACACTGATATCACTTATCATAGCAATATGAATGACACTGAACTTATATAGCGTGGCCTTCCAATAACATGAGTACTTCAGACTATGATAGATAGATAGATAGATAGTAGGGGTGCAACGATACACAAAATTCACGGTTCGGTTCGATATTTTGGTGTCAGGTTCAAAAAACTGTTCATGCCTTTTTAATTTGTCATTTATTAAAATTATAAATATATATTTTAACTCAAAAGTACAGTTTTTAAATTTAATGTTGCTGAAACAACAAAGTAATGAAAAAAATAAATATATCTGATCGAGAAATCACTCATCTTTGGAAAAGAGAGTTTATTACAGAGAAATGTCTCTTTCCAAACTAAAAGCTATACTATACGCTTCTTCTGGGCTATATTCTCAGCAGCATATTAAACATATCAGGTCCCCATAAGGAGAATCATGTGCTAACAGCTGTCTAAATGACTCGGGTAAAGGTTGTAGCATGCGTGCTTGTTGTTTTTGTCTGCTTCCACTTGTCTTTGCACTAGGATGATGTCGGAGTAAATATGCAGGCATATTCATTTTGTTCCCACTAGTGCTGTCAGCGGTAATCTCGTTGAAATGACGTTAAAGCCACAACACGGCAAATCTCCGTTAACGAGCTACCGCAGATCGCCCCGTGCGTGGGGCTGGACGGCCAACACGTTAACGATCTAACTGTGCTAACACACTAGTTCCCACCAATGTAATTGAGCATTGTGTGGCACATCCAACATACTGTTTTACTTTTGTCCATGACGCGCTTACCTTCAGGGTCATACGTCACATGAAAACCAAAATACTTCCAAACGCCAGATCTGAATGAGGGTGGGGGAGGTTTAATTTGCCATGTTGCAAGGAGAACTTAACTTCTGTCTCGCTAGCTTGCCCTGCGCTCAGTGAATCTGCGTTCGACTACTCCGCCTAGGCTGCACTGTCGAGCGCAGATCGACTGAGCGCTCAACACAGACAGCATCGTCAGAAGGAAAGTTGATAAAATAAATTAAACATTTTGTATTGTTCGATACATATGCGTACCGAACCGAAAGCACTGTATCGAACGGTTCAATATCGATACGAGTATTGTTGCACCCCTAATAGATAGATAGATAGATAGATAGATAGATAGATAGATCAAATACAACCCCAACTAGAGCAAATTCCCATCATATCAGATAAAGTCCAAACTATGATCATTTCTATCTGAGTTGTTGACTACAACAACAAAATTCTTCAATGGTCAGCTGACTTTGAGGTTGAGCTTCTTGTCTATAAGGCTTGAACTGATCACAAACTATGTGTTTGTACAACTTGTCTGCAGTTTATCAATTTGTCAGATGTCTGAGGTGAAGGACTTGCTGTCACCTTTAAGAAGTCATCAAACAACACAGAACATTAAATGTCTTTTGTGTAGCAGTTTGCCCTACAAATTAATGACAAGTCTAATGATAATGATCATCATTATTGAGTATAATGGCTTCTACTCTTACAGGGTCAAGCGATGGCCTGGCTATCCCACAGATAGTTACAGGTAGTCACATATATAAGTGGCAACAATCTTGTCATCAAACTCTTGTTAGGAGTTGGATGAGAAGTACTTATAAAGTGTATTTGGCCTTTTTGTGCTTTTTATCAGAACATTTCACGATTTATTTTTGCAATTTGTACACTTGGGTTTTAAGGGGTATTTATTATTTTCTTCTTTTTTTTGGGTTGTATGGAAGCCCCAAACGCAATTTCATTGTTCTTGACAATGACAATAAATAAATAAATACTAATACTAAAATACTAAATTTGGGTAGCCTGTTGGGTAGTTCACTTAACCCCTGGAGGGTCTTAGAAAAATGCATACACTATCGGTCTTAGAGCCACAAATCGAACCAAGACTCTCCAGGGGTTAAACCACAAAATCTTTTTGGTGAAAGGCAGAGCGCAAACATTTCAATCTCATCCAGAACCACCTATTGTTCATCAAGGATGAGAAAGAAGGACTTTTGGTTCTTAAAATGCATGAAACTCTTCAGGAATCTCCAGAAATGTTACCGCAGCTGGCTCTATTTTGAAGTTTACTTCTCAAGAATGAAATTGCCGTCCTTACAAGGCTGCTGCTAAGCCCGGCATTGTACGTGAACTGCTGGGGAATAGAAAAACATAGCTCTGCTGTCACGTACTCTCCTCCGGATGCAAATCACATGTTTGTTTGTTTAATCCTCGCTTTCTCGAGAAGACAGATCTAGGCTTTCTCTCGCTCTCTGACACTTTCTCTCTCTCTTTTTGTACCTTACAATGTGCATGTTCGTGCAGTCACTCCAAAGCTATGATTTTTCTTCCATTTGTGTCCTACCCTGCTATGAAAGACAATGTCCTTTTGAACTGAACACTGAGATAGCGTGCTCCTTTCTCAATTTTGAAGTCTACATGTGAGTTATTGTACAATTTCATACCTTGCAGCAAGGTTGGAGCTCCTGTAGTTTCATTTTTAAACCCAGCAGTAGCTGTAGCAGTGCAAATGGCCTCAGTGTGAGGTTTAATTTGAACAACTAGCAGGGAAGTTTTGTCAGTTAGCATCTTGCTTATAGTATAATGTTGTACTTAGATTAGTATCGTTTTTTGTTTTTTGGTTGTTTTTTTTTTTTAATTCTAATGACATTTCATTGCTATGTAGGCTACAGTATTTTGATTTGATGATGTTGTGACTTTTGACGTTGCAAACCTTTTAGTTTGCAGACATGTTCCTTTCCTTTCCTTTCCTTGTGAGAAAAAAGGAAAGTGCTCACAGTTCTTTTATATTCAAGAAGAGCCGCAGCACAGTTTTTATGACAGAGTATGTAATGGCTGAAGGTCAGAGGACTCTGAATAACCCTCTCATTATACGCTGTCCTCAAGAAAAGAAACTCAAGAAAGGCTTTGGTCCAATTAAATGATAGGGAGTATGACCATTAACAACCACAGGGAACGTTGACAATACAAAACAGAGAAATCACCAGACACTTGATCTAAACTTTGCAGTGACTGTGGACACCTTCGTGGAGACGCCCTGATGTGAGTAATAAAGGTGTTTTTGAGCATCTGTTGGCATATTTTAAAACACTTAATGTGATTAATATGCACATCTACTCAACTGCATTCAGATGCAGGACAAAGAGCAGTTAAAAAGTGAATGGAGAGACTGTCTGTGATTTTACAAGCCTGCAGGTAAATCTAATAATGCAACATTTCAGGGTGCCAAAAGACCTTGTAGGTTGCTCCAAGAAAAATCTGGAAGGTTAAAATTTTCTGTTATTCAGAGAGTTTGGCAGTATAACAATGTCATTTTGAGTGAAATGATAGAAACTGTTTTTCTTGTCAATACGGTACAAACCAAACTAAAAAATAGCAACAATACAAGGGTAAATAATAGCTTTTGTAACTACCATCACATTTTTCCCCCTCCCTGGAGTTAATGATCTTCATAAGATTTTTGTCACCCTTGACCTATACACCTTTGACACATACATAGTGCCCAATCAAAGCATCTCTGTCTCCATAGACACACACACAAAGAGCTATGTATCAGATGTGGAATTGCTAATCATTGTGTCTCTGCGGGTGTCTTGGGGTGTCTGGCGCTGGGATGTTGGCATCGAGTCCTTTGGGCCTCTGTGTATCAGGCTCGTTCCAGAGCATCTTTCAGATGATCGATCAGATTGGGATCAGTGGGGTTTGGACTCCACATCAAAGCCTTGCAAGGGTGGTAGGATGCATTTTCCCACTTGGCGTGAGCACTGCTGTTAAAGATTGTCTTTCCCATCGAGGGTGTTTGGTCTACACTAATGTTTAGGTGGGCAGTAGCTGTCAAAGTACCATCCATATGAATGCCATGACCCAAGGTTTCCCAGCTGAACATTGCATTGTAATGAAGAGATCAATTTTATTCACTCCATCTTGACAGGTGAAGGTATACGGATGCCCACTAATGAGGTCATAAGATTTTTAAGGATTGACGCTTCAAAGAATGTTATGTATGTCAAAATATGGGTGTGTGGGTTTTTCAGCACCTTCCAGTAAGTCCGTGACTAAACGCCTTAACTGTCATTACCGTTTTATGGTGCCACCACTTTCCCTGATACACAATGAAAATAATGTCTTTACAGCAGCATTGATGTTTTTCCTGCTCTCTCGCTCTCTCTCTCTCTCCTCCTCTTCTGGCATCGCTACACAGTTTGAGAGGCTGTCCAAGATGCCAGTGTCAGCATCTACAGTGTGTGTATGTGTGCATACTTTGCACACCAGTACAGCGTGTTTGTGCACATCACTGCATCCATGTAACTGCTGCACATCCCTATGTGTGAACTGCATATTCCCACTCATGAATACATGCCCGGCTGCAGTAACTGCAAATGAATGCGTTTCTGTTCCACCTGTTCCTTGCATAAACCAATTGCCACTTGGACACACAGTCCAAATCTCCTTGCTTGTATCAGCTAAAGAAGAGCTGATTTCTCTGAATCAGGTACCAATGAGACTGATTAGATGATGGTAGCGGGTGCCAGCAGCACCCAAATGGCAGTTTTCTTTGAAGGATGTTGCCAGGCTCCAGGTAGCCAGCAGATATGTGGGCTGTAGGTGCAGGTGAGATTATGCTGATTAACGCTTTTGATTGACCTTAGTGAGATTATAATCTGGCACTTCTGTCTAGCTCGTCAGATGCTCAACATCAATAGGAAGTGCCCTCCCTGACTCATCTGTTGTCTTTATGACCATCTCTGTTCCCCACTGTGTCAGGAACAGATATTTTTTTTGTACTTTAATCAAATGCGTGGAACAATGAAGTAAAATGTGCACTGCAGAAGGAGACTGAGTCAGCTTTTATTACTGACTTGCCAGTTTGCTGCAGAATGATGTGGGTGTGAGGAGTATCATAGCATTTTTTTCTTGTCCTGTATATGGTCCTGCTCTCTGGTCTCCTTTATTCCTCTCTCCCTGAGTTGTGCATTTTCTCTCTCCTGCCGTTGTTGTTGCTCAGAAAGGTAGGATGCGAGTAGTTTTGTGGGCTTTTCCCCCACATTCTAAATTTTTTTATATTCTCTCCCACAAATCCTTTAGCGTTCTCTCCCTCAGCTAGTAATTTTAAATTCTGACTAGAAAAACTGCTTAACAGATAATAAAGAAAGTAAGTAAGTGCAGTTTCTCTAAAAACTCGACAGTGCACAATACTGTTTATGAATTATCTCTATACTTCCCTGTCCCGGTGTGGTGCATTATGAAGGCTGGGTCCATTCCTACAGTCGTTGTTTAGCAGTGCATTGAAGCAGGCTTTATGCTGATTAACTGCATCACATCTGATGGATTCCAAGCGACCTCTCCACCCCTCAATATAGCTCTGGGAGCCTTTCAGGGGGAAAAGGCTTCCCTTATTAATTAGACAAGAATAGGAAATCTATTAGTGAATGCAGACAAGGCTGAGTGCTGAATGAGGGGCTGCTGAGTTCTGTTAGTGCTAAACTAACTACAGTCATCTCCCCTGCCATTATTGCATTGAAAAGGAAATGGGTGATGTGCTCTTTTTCTTTCTCAAAGATATCTGTTCCATATTTGGTGAAAATAAATCCACATTATCAGTTGGTTGTATTGTTGCAGATAAATAACTCGCAGCAAATTAACTAAGCTAATTGCAGCCATACCTTTTTTGGCAAGTTACCTTTTCTGACTTGTCATTTTAAAAGACTTGCACTTACTGGCCACTTCATTAGGTCCTCCCATTTAACTAGTGGTTTATGCAAACATCAGCCAGTCACATTGCTGCATCAAAATGCATTTAGATATGCAGACATCATCAAGGTAACCTGTTGAAGTGATTGTTGGAGCCAGATGGGCTTGTTTGAGCATTCCAGAAACTGCTTGTGCACTGGGATATCCCTATATGCCATGTCAAGGGTTTAAGAGGAATGCTTCAGAAGACCACATCGGGTGTCACTCCTGTCAGCTAAAAACAGGGAACTGAGGCTAAAATTCACACTGGCTCACCAAAATTGGACAATAGAAGATTGGCAAAAATGTTGCCTGGTTTGAGCCATGATTTTTGCTGCAACATTTAGATGTTAGGATCAGGATGTGGTGTAAACGGCACAAACACATGGATCCATCCTGCCTTGCATTAATACTTTAGGCTGGTTGTGGTGGTGTTATTCTCTTTGGGTCCTCTAGTACCAACTGAGGATCACTAAAACATGAAGAGCCAATATTGTTGCTAATCTTGTCCATCTCTTTATGACCTTAGCCATCAGGAGATGGGTACACTGCCTCCAGCAGGATAATGTGTCACAGAGCTCAAAGCATCTTAAGTTGGTTTCTTGAACATAATAATGAATTCACTGTACCCAAATGGCCACAAAAGCCTGCAGATCAGTATAGCCAACAAATCTGCAAAAACTGCTTGATGCTATGATGTCAGTATGTCCCAAAATCTCTGAGCAATATTTCCAGCACTGTCATGTAGACCCAAGCCATTTCTGGGGGCAACAGTGATCCACCCCAGTACTATTAAGGTGTAACTTGTCAAGGTGTAACTAAACTAATGGAAAACCCTGAAAACCATGGTGAAACGTGCAGAGTCGAACCAAGTATGTACTTATGGAAAAGGGGCTTTATGGGCAGTGAGTATACTCATGTTACTAATAGCAAAGTTGCGGTAAGCCATAACACTGAGTTAAGATGCATAGCATCATTAGTGGAGTTTAGTAATAGTGTATCTGGGCGAGTTCCATATGTGACTGCATCAATAGACTGTACAAAAAAACCGAAAAAGCCCACTAGAGGATAAATCCTTGTTCTTACTGCAAGAAAATCATTAATAAGAAACTGGGAATAGTTATAAAAAGTACAGTACATCTCTAGTTGACCTCAATTGATTTACCACAACATAGCTTAGTTTGAGTCAATTACACTAACAGTCCTCAAAATAGATTAAAAATTCAATACCATATTAAACATGTATTTTTCTTTTCCTAAATTAGTTTCCTGTAAATATAACAGTTAATGTTGTTCAAAGAATGTTTACAATAAACTAAATTGACTAGATCTAAAATTACCTCTCTTTAAGATTTAGTTCTGTAGAGATTTAGACAGTAGAGTGTAAGGCAGACTATTTTATAAGCACTGAGAAATGTATAGATGTTTTTGGTCTTTCCCCAGAGCTGGTTAAAATATGAGAGCATTATCCTTTGATCAAAGCAGCAGGCTCACAGTCAAGTGCATACCTTCACATTCTCATGTAATAAGCAAGCACTACACACATATTCCTAAATCATAACAGCCTCCATCGGCGCCCCTGCAGAATATTCAGTGGTATATGTTGCATGAAGCTCTCCAACTTTGATGAATAAAAGACCAGAGAGATCTTCTTCCTAATCATGTTATATTTACTGTATGCTGAAGAGCAAACAGAACAGAGGGAGAAAAGCGCAACCCCGGGCCCGACCACTCAAAAAAATAGCCCAGAATCAGTGTTTATTACTTTCATAGTGAAAGAAAAGAAAAAGTGTTTAAAGGTCCACATTTTCACAGGGAAATGTTTGTTGAATGATTTATTCAAACACTCGCTTGTAGAGAGAAGAATATTTGTTTAACAAGCAGCTGCAGTTCGTGTGAGGATGGCCTTTTTGAAGAGCACACTTTTCACTACTGGATTGATTGAATGCTTCCTTATGTGGGATGTATGAGTGCGTGTATTTGTTTTCTTTTTTCCAGCATTGTGATTTACTGAGTTCACGAAGCAGATGCAGAACCGGCATCATATCGCGTCTCCCTAAATGCTTTGCTTTGCAGTTCTACACACTCTTCCACACGCCTTCGTCTCGTGGCATCTGGGGCGTCTCACTGGGATAACATGTTACATAATTAGCACCAAATTAACACTCAATTAGAGAACCCATGTTGAGAGGGTGGGGACAGACTATCTTCAGAGAGTTTCAAAATCACATCAGAGCCACCACCACCTGGCCTACTGAGAACGCACTATATGCCACATGAATATAAAACTACAATATCCTAAATATATCTTAACTATTTAAACAGCTATGCTGCAATATTCAGCGACATCAGGTGGTTAGAACGGCGGGGGTGGTGTAGTTTGCACACTTGAGCAAGTCTCTAGCTTGGGGACACTGGGATTAATATTCTGTTGTTGAATCTTTGTGTTTTACTTTGTTTTCACTCATTAATTTCTTGTGTGCACTAACTTTTTACTGCATAAAGAGAAGAAGATCATGGTTTGGGTTAGAATACATGAACCCTGCATGCTGAAATATATAATGCTTATCTCGTGCATTTAAGTGTGGCGCAAAGTGGTCCTTTACAAGCTGTGTGTGACAAAATGAGAATGACAGACCCGCTCTCAGTACTACTAAGCAAACCCTGTGCATATCAGAGTGGCTAACAGCTTTGACAAAACCGTAGTGTTTGATGGCCTGGAATGAAAATGGGCCGGTTTGAATAGGATATATTTTATGCTGTTTCAGCAAAAATCTTTGATTCATAAACTGAGCCACTTCAAACCAGGTACGTTATGATACTTTTGCTCCCCGGTGACAATCCTCCCACTGTCTGGAAGGCCATTCTAGCATATATTGTAGGGAAATTCACTGACATGTTAGCGCCCTAAGCTAAAGCAGCTCACCTCTGGCTCTTCCAGGCTATAAAAACTGCCATATGTGATCAGCCAGTGTCTTCCTTTCATCCACCTGTCATCACTTGTTTGTGTTTGCAACTTCAGCGCCTTCACTTTGTTGCACACATCCACATTCAGTGCTTGCATCATGATATTGCTTCAGCACTATATTGTTTTATAATAGGTAGCCTCAAGAACATTCACAAACTTCACAAAGAGGGCCTGCCTGGGTTTTGAACCCAGGACCAGCTTGTTGTGAGGCAACACACCGCAGGCCCTGAGCCACAGTACTTGTACGTGAATGTTGATGCAGATTTTTTTCTTTACACAGCCCACACGAGTCCAACAACCTGCCCCTCTATGTTCTGTATAGTAGTAAACTTTGCTCATTCACTCTTCTACCTCCCTCTTCATCTTCTCCTCTGTAGTAAACTCACACAGCTCTCACCAGCCCTCACTTTTTACAAACATGAATAGAGTCTCAGGCACCCACACACACACATTCACGCCTCTGTTGGGGTGGGGTTCTTTATTTCATTAACAGCCGCTTGCACGCCAAAATTCATTATGCCAACCTTCTGTTCTCGTGCACCCAAGCATGCCAGCTAACGTGCGGAACAAATTTTTCTCTCCCCACCTCACCCTTCCTCCCTCACTCTTGCTAATAAGTATGTTTAGGATGTGATTCACCTGCATCAAAGGCTCCCTGTGAAGAGGCCCACTTTGTATCACTGGTCCATGATTAGTCATTACTGTCAAATCCTCAGTGTTCCCCTCTGTTGCTATGCTTTGAAGGTGGGCATATTCAAAATGCAAATAATGCAGCTATCGATATCTCATGTCGCCTCATTTTTAGGGAATGTGATGTCGACTGTGCTTCTCTAGGAGATGTCACTGTATGGAGTGGCTGCCAGATTATTCCCTTTTATCAAAGCTGAATAATTTGTTGTCTTTGACACAAGAGTTTTGTGAATTATATATACAAAAAAGGAGGGTAATTTGGCTTTTAATATTTTTCGATGAGGTAAGATGAAAAACCCTAAAAATGTGGTCTTAAAATCTGTATTTATGTACTATAATAATGCCTAAATAAACACTGATAAAAGTTCTGAAAGCCTCAGTATTAAAGACAATATTCAGTAAGTGTTCAGCTCAAAATCCCCACATGTGCTTCTGAATGACTGGTTGTGTTTCCCTCTTCCCTTCCCTCTTTGTATATATGTATATATAGTTGGTATAAAGTGTTGCATTCACCAATAGATTTTTCCTTTTTTGTATTTGAATGTCAGAGAATCATTTATCCTCTATAGTGACTGCCCGCCAACAAGCTGCCAACCGTCCTCCTTTTTAGACATTCGCCAACAGTGTTGCCTTTGTAAGTGATAAGGTGGCACCTTGGTTCCAGCTATGTTGTAACAAGTTATTCTGAGTGGACAAAAAAGGTCCTTTAATCTCGAAGTAAGGCCGTACGAGGCCATAGAATTAAACAGCTAAATGCAATTGCCACTCGTGTTTTAAGTCTTCAGAGCTTTTTCTTGCTAATAAATGCATTTGTTGAAGGACTGTAGAGATGAGTAGCTCTTCAAACATGCTTGCAGTCTCCTTTGCTCACATGTCAAGCCCACGACTCCCATTTGCACACATATTTGTCTTTCTCTTGTTCTACTTTCTGCTTAACAGTATGCCTTGTTAAGCTTCTGTTAACGTTACCCTCTGGCTTTGCACAAATATATTGTCCCAGATTTTTAGCACTGTGGTGTTGGTAATGGTGTGTGCATGAGTTTTTGTTGGATTGTAATTGATGGTTGATTTGTGGTCAGAGAGCATCAGACATCCTGCAGGGAACATGTCAGGTCTTTAAAAGCAGAGAAAAAGACTCCAGTTTGCAACCGTTTAACCTCCACCAACTCCAGGGAGGTCAAAGCACTCAATCAGCACTTCTACCTTTATTAGCTTTGAATTCAGTGTAAAAATGCTGACAGGAGGGTGACTCTTGATGTAGTGCATGTATGCACTTGGTTGTTTGTATGCGTTTGGGAATGCATGTAGTGTTTGACATTTGCATTAGCAATTACTTACCTTTAGACTTACCTTTTATGAACAGCAACAACAGCAGCCTTAGCATGATAATCGCACACTGTGGAATTCAGTTGGGTTCCATGAAACAGTGTGGAAAGGAACATCAGTCATGCATGCAACAAAATAAAAAAATGCCTTATGCAAACCAGCATTATGATGTAGCCTAAGAGGCGAGCTGTAACACAACCTACTGTACTAACTTCCTTCAGTGGGGCAAAACCTTAAATGGGTATTTTAATGCTTTTTTTCTGACTCCATATATTTATTTGTGTACCCTGTACTAGCTTTGCATAATTCGAAGTCTAAAATAATCCCTATATATTTATACTGGGCCTTAGTGCAGGCCCATCATTTGTCTGAAACCAAGTGTTTTAGCTCCTCTAACTTTAAGTCTATTTTTTGGGAGGACCAGATTATGACAAAATAAAGAAAAGCATTTAGATCCATCATTTGGCTCATAACGACTTGTTGGAGATGTTTAATATGACAGTCCACCTTTGTGATATTTTATATATGACAGAAAATAAGGAAAGCCATAAAAGGTCAGGAAACTAACAGCATTATTTACAGTGTGTTTGCTGGTGTCTGTTATGGAGTTGTGTTCTCACTGGTTGTAAAATATAACTGAAGTCTTCTGATGACACACATCATGCTTTCTTTCAGCTGCTACATGCTGTTTTATCCAGCCAATTTTAGAAAACATACCAATAAACCTCACGATGAATGATGCATCCTTTTTATTTCTTGGAATAAAAATGTTGTTTTTGTGGAAAAAAATCACAACAGAATGTTACATAGTTTGGCTTTAATTGCAAAAGATCAAGAGCACAGCTTGCGAGATTTCATTAGAGATACAAAGGCTGGGAGTAGGGCTCAATATCACAAATTTTGATCCTAGCCTTCTAATTGGAATTTTCAGTGATGTTCACAGAACAGCCTCAGTCATTTTAGCTTCGTTTGTGTTCGGTTACTGAAGACTGCAAAGAGGACTAAATTAAAGACACCTTTTCCGAGTCTCATTAGGGTTACCACACCACTTTTTTAAACAGCTCTGCAGTAAAGTTCTGTAATTTTTCAGCTGTAGCTTAAATGTTTTGTTTTGGAATAACATATAGACTTGTTGCCTGACAAGTGACCTAATTCAACCCGGATTCAGATGGTGAAACATTATGCAGAGCACTGAGTGCAGAAGACTGCTCAGACGTTTTTATGAATGGAAGTTCAAGAACAGTGACCCTGTGCCATAATTCATCCAAATAGCACGCCAACATGACAGCGTGCAACAGATGTTCCTTCCCTGTCATTGTACCAATAATATTCTAAGGGCGAAACTATAAAGACAGTCATCAACTGCCGCAAAGCCACATGGCTTATTAAAACACATTAAATGATATTATTAAAAATATTGATACAATATTTCTTTAAAGTAACGTAACAGTGTACTTCATAAATACTGTACTTTTATGAGAAATAGTTTCCCTTATAAAAGATACTACATATCAACAAACATTAGATTAGGTTTTATAACTTTGTTTATTGCAAAGTATACTCTTTTCACATGGAAAAGAATGATATGCAATAACAAAATTAAGTATTTTATGTATAGGAGACAAAATCCTTTGGTACAGTTGCCTCTCCGATTCGTGGTCTCACAACCGCGGTGCCATAATGACAAATTAGGAGTCAGGGCCACAAAGGAAGTACAGAACGAAGTGATGGATTCTGTCCAGATGGTCACCATTGCCGGCAGGACAGCAGGAGCTCTGTTAACACATTTCAACACTACTACAAACAGGCGCACAGCTAAAACTGTAACACTACCAACAATAAAGCTATAGATCCATTCTGGTGTTTACGCAGCCATATGCATCACCTAATAATGCCATTAATGACAGAACTCCATTAACAAATTTTAGAGTCTGCATGCCTTTTGGCAGATTTTCTGATGGTAAATTAAAACTGTGGGCAGATGTTGATGCAGTCACAGCTGTTAAGTTTATCATTAACATTTGCTCCTTTAACAACTGCTCAAAACACTAAAAACACGTAAAGCGATGCCTGTAAAGAAATGCTGCATTCGATTATTGTCTAAACAGCCACTGCTGGCCATGCTTCCAATGTCAAGGAGCAGATGAATGCCGTGATGTAGGCCTTTCTGTTCACTCTAGGATCAGCAGAGTCTAATGGCTTCCCATCAATTCCTCCTGTCTAGGGAAGTGTGTGTCATGACTCCTGTAACTACTTCTGACAAGAGTGATGAAGCACTTGTTAAAGTTGTAAGATTGTGCTGGAGTTGAAAACCTATAGATATAAATCTATGTAGAGGGAGATGGTTAGAGACATTGAGTGAGTGGCAGACAGACGAGCGAATGAGTGAAAAGGAAAGGTATAAAAATCACCTGTGGATGTAGACATGACAAACAATAGAGTGGGTGGTGGGGGGCTAATGATCCCATATGTCTTAGAAGGCTAGGCGAGGAGACCTTTATTGGGCTTTTGGAGTAAGAGGAAGCAAGCAAATACATGATTTGCACTGTATTATATGGGTGTTTTTATTTGTGTCAGCTGGTGAAACATAGCTCAGAAACAGTTTAGACCATCAGATGTGTCATGGTAATGATTGGCGCTCTCCAGTCGGAGTGTTTGTGTAACAGTATGTGTGTTTACTGTATAAATGCCAAGCCACTGAGTTTTCAGCTTTTGTCTGTGTGTCCATGTTAATATATGTTCAGCCGTATTGAAAGTGCATCTATGTGCACATCTTGTGCTTGTGAACACAGATGAAACTGATGAAGCTCTAATTAGAATCTGGCACAGCCACTCCACAGTGACTCAAACATCATGGAGAGGGAGTTTGTTCGGCATTAGACGAGCCCACACTCACACACTCACAGTGCCTTGTCTTTTGTAACCGAGGAGGGGTTTACGGTGGGAGGTGCTTGTGTTGTATTGTGTGAACTGTAACTGTCATGGGAATAAATAGCTACAAGGGGAGCTGCTCTTTGAAGGACTTGGACTAGAGACAGGTGAGGAGTATTAAGCTCCACCACCTGGTTCTGACCAAGCCTTTCCTCGTTAGCGAGTAAAAGACCGGTTGAAGATGTTCTGTCTTGTTTTCGTTCTTCATGAGGAATGAGTCTCTAAACTAGCGGGGCCTGTGGAAACACAGACTCAACACTTTCAATTGTGTGTCCTGCTAGTAAACACGTAGGTAAGTGTAGAAGACCTCTTTGCAGAAGCAAACAAAACTATATAGCCTCCACATTACTTACATTAAGCACAGATGTCAGATGACATTAACATCAATGCTAAATTGGAAATACAAAGACTAAAAATGACCAGAAGTGCATGCATTTTTGCACATGCACAGAACATACTGTAGGTATGAAGTGCAGATCAGGCAGTGACATATGAGCACATTGGCAGTCTTGAATGTCCTATAAACAAACTTGCAGCACATGCATCATAGAAGTCAGTCAGTCACTCTAGCATATACCAAAGGTGCTATGTTGCAGTGGCACCTGGAGACTGTGGAGGTCATTTACGAACTCATTGTCATATTCAAGACGGCAGTTCGAATTAATTTGAGCTTTGTGAAATGGTGCATTATTGTGCTGGAAATAGCAAACAGAAGATGGGTACACTGTGGTCAATAAACGGATGGTCTAGATCAAAAACAATACTCAGGTAGGCTGTGGAGTCTAAATGATTCTTAATTGGTATAAATGAGCCCAAACTTTGCCAGGAAAACAACACCACTAGTCTATCAGCCCGCGCTGTTGATACCAGGCAGGATGGGTGTTTTCATGTTGTTTATGTCAAATTAAGACCCTACCATCCGAATGTCACCGCAGAAAAGGGAACTCGTCAGACCGGGCAGCATTTTTTCCAGTCAGCAGGTCATCTTGACCATATCTACATGCCTAAATGCATTGAGCAGTGTTGGGAAGGTTACTTTTAAAATGTATTCCACTACAGATTACAGAATACATGCCCCAAAATGTATTTTGTAAAGTATTCCATTATGTTACTCAATGAGAGTAACGTATTCTGAATACTTTGGATTACTTAATATATTATCATGCTTTTTACAACTACATGAATGTGATTTATTACTATTACTGAAGGTCCACGGCTCCGAACCGTAGTAAAGGGACCTCTGGTCAATACGTCGGGTTCCGTGTTGGGCTCGTAGCCGAAAAATAGCTTTACTTTGTTGTCTGGGTCAAGTTTGCTAGCGAGAGACAGAGAGAGGCGTTGAAAGGCTGCTCCAACGGAACTTATTGTTTCGGAGGAAAACACGAACACAGTGTACAGTCGAGTCTTAATAGCTCACTTACAACTGGGCTCTCAGGCACTCTTCTTGGCTGCAGTGGTTATTATTATATTTACATGCTTCCAGCTCCCGTTTCAGCTCGATGACAACTCGTAGTTTTCCACTCTACTTTTCTCCCTCCTCGTGCTCACAGACACATAACGGGTATGGCAGTCCATTCTCCCTGCAGCACGGACTACACTGCCCATTCTTTAGGGCTATGCCTGTAGCATTCTGCCTATTAGCTTAGCACAACAACAACAACAACAAAAAGGTGCTCTCTCACCCAGGAAACACAGCGTCACCCTGCAACCACGCTGCCGCCTGCAACAACAGAACATAGCTGTCAAACAAAACCCAAAGAGTCCTGACCCGTGACAATATGAAACAGGAAAATACCGCCGTGTAATCCATTTATTTCAACAAAGTAACTGTATTCTGAATACCACCTTTTTAAACGGTAACTGTAACGGAATACAGTTACTCATATTTTGTATTTTAAATACGTAACGGCGGTACATGTATTCCGTTACACCCCCAACACTGGCATTGAGTTACTGCCATGTGATTAGCTGACAAACACTAGATAGTTGAGGAAGTACTGTATATGTAGTTGCTTTTGGAGGGGACTTATTGCAACAACCCATGCTATCATTCCTCTTAGGAGGACTGTTCCTTTAAATCAGTTTTACTTCAGCAAACATCTCTTGGCATGTAGGTGTTACATTTTGAAACCTCTCTGCAGTATAATAGAAAAAAGGAAGAAGACAGATGTGTGGTAAGAATCATCAGTTCTATCAACAAAGTATTCAGTATTCCATGGGAATAGTACCTTGGCATATTTTGGGATGTTGCTCTGCTGCTGTTCTGTGTGTCAAGCAATTTTTCAGAGACATAGTCCTTTTAAGTTGTGTGGTGTGCAGAGTCAAAAGAATCTGAGAGCCTGGCAAGTTGTCTCTCTCTCCCCTTCCAGCTGCTCAGCTTCTCTCCCCTTTGTCCGCATGTACTCATCAGCTAGTCTAACATCATCACCTGTTTCCACCTAAGCAGAATCCATTTTGCATGCCTGCCCTATCAAGAAAGAACAGGATGCTGATAAATAGTTGAGCACTCGGAGAGAGATGTAAAAATCACTTAGTCCTCTGAGACAATTGGTTCTGCTGACAAACACTTCTGTCAGGATGAATAACAATGTGGACTTTCATCAAAGGGACACTATCAAATAAACATATGGACAGGTTGGAATTAAATATTCATGTTTTTGATTTGAGTTTTTGCCTTCTACTCATCTCCACTTGTCTTTTCTTATCACTTGAACAGTGTGTGAACAACAAACATGCGACTTTAATATGCCAAGTCTATAGCGAACTACATCATCGGGTTGCTGCGTACACACTATTTTAAATTATATCTTGACAGTAACCCATGAATTTACGGCAGCTGTGACAATAGGAAATCAACTGGCATTAGTTAAGAAAAACGTTGCTTTTGGTTGGAAAGTAAATTGAAACTTGGTTCTAAAAAAATACGACCAGCTCACAAAAACCCGTGGAGACAAACCAGTCATGGCAATAGACAAGAGATTTGGAGTCAGATTTACAATGTGCAAATTTATAATCAAAGTCAGTTTGACTGAGACCAGTGCAAATCAGCAGGTGAAAAACAGGCAGAGTACTCTTGCTAACTAAAATAATACAATGTAAGCACAGGTTTCACACGTCTGTGAAACCTTTCTGTCTGGAAACAGTGTGGCAGTGTGAGGCAGCTGGAGAAGAATCAATATTTTTTGATATAAAGGCAAACTCTTCTGTTACAAATTGGACTGTGTGTGGTCTTGTAGGTGGAGACAGCCATGCTCTGGACAGTGAAGGTGGATCACAGCATCATTACAAACTGTTCCAACAGAGAAACCTGATTCTGTGTGTCAAATGACCAGAACAATGTGGACATTTTGTCAAAATACCAGTGTTTCTGAGGAGCAGCAATATGTCAAGGTAAACTCTAAACAGAAGAGTTATGGAACACACCCTTTTTGCCGTTCACCCACACTAATTAGGCATTCGTTCCAATAAACTCCAAATAAATTAACATTCATTCTTTCAAATATGCTTCTCTGAAACTTTTGCACTCTGAAGGGAAATTACAATAAGGCCAGCTGCTGAAATGTCCTGGCCTTTCATTTTTAAAACGGACACTGTGAAGAGAATAGTTTTTTGTTGATATAATAGGCTTTTGTCTTGGCACAGACTGCTAGTAAATTTGGCCTGGCTGTAGACATGTTCTTCTTTTGAATATAATGAAACCAGATGGCCAGATGACCAGCCTGCTGGTGTCCCAGTCAGAAATAGCAGCTATCTAGCGTTACAGCTAAGCTGATGAAGAGGCCCTTAATGTTTATATCTCATCATGTTGTCACCTGCATGGGCCGTTCATCACTAGCAGACAAAAGTTCCATTCCTGTGAGTAAGAGTGATAGATTTGATGAGTGTAGTTTCAAATAAAATAGTACCTACAAGAAACTGCCAACTAAAAGGCTTTTTTGTTAGTTTTGTTTCTTTTTTCGTTATGGGTATCATTTATTTGTATTACTTTAGTGCATTGAGCACTACAAGTTTCCATTATACTCAAAAGATGGCAACATCTCAGCAAATGTCTTTAAAACTGGGCAACTAGCACTAAAAAATTTAGATGGCTGAGTCCTCTTTTTCTTTCATCTGCTCTTTTTAGAGGTTTTCACCACAGTGGACTGTCTGCCTCCATCTGACCCTATTCCTAACATCCTTCTCTGTCACACCAACCCTTTGCATGTCCTTTACTACACCTCTCTAATCTTGTCTGTGGCCTTCTGCTTTTCCTCCTGCCTGGCAGCTCTGTGTTCAGCACCCTTTGTCCAGTACATCCACTTTAACTCTTCAGCACATGTCCAAACCATCTCAGCCTTGCTTCTCTAACTGGCTCCAAAGTTCTCGACCTGAGCGTCAGTCTGACATTCCTGTTTCTAATTGTTTCTATTCTGGCCACTCCCAATGAAAATTTTAACATCTTCAGCTCTGCCTCCTGTCTTTTTATTTTTGCCACAAATTTAGATGACTAAATAATACTGCAAGAAGCTTCTTTCAGCACAGCTGATAGCTCTACATATTTGATTTGGCAGATTTTTACACCAGATGTCCTTCCTGACGCAACCCCAAAGGTGTTTGACTTTCCTCCTGGTCTCAAACAGGGCACCTTTCATATGTTAGGGAAATGTGTAAAGCACTATACTATGGAGCCAGCATAACTGATGTAACAGGCAAGAATAAAGTTCAACAAATAAAAACATGAGGGTCGTGTCCATTTAAGCAAAGTTTATTGAAAATACAGGACTGCTGAATGGTTCCAAGTAACCTCTTCACCTTAAATTAACTGACCACAAAACCACATGAATATTGTTATTACACAACATTTTCAGTGACTTATTTCACCCGTACCAACTGTAAAAATGTGTACTTTCTCAATTGAACAGTTTTTAGTTAAATATAAGATTTAAATGATTTGCAAAAATGAATTAAATTATGTCTATATTTATATGTAATGCGACCTCGCAAATTTTTTTGAAGCAGGGTGCTATGCAGTAACTGTGCACATTTGTGGCTGTGTTAAAATACACAGATTAGGGGCAACAGTAGATTGTGGGAGCTGCCGAGTATGCCGTGGAGATGGGTCAAAGGGAGTTGATGAAGCAGATGGCAGCGAGGTGACCCTGCAGGCTGCCTGTCTGTTCCTCTGTTACTTCATGTAAATCTCAGGTCTGTATGTGTCATCGCAGGTAGCCTGATGGCACCACCAATGTGTTTACACACCTGGACAGACCTGAGGTTGGTGTACTGCGTGGCAAAAACGCATCCTTCCATTGGGATTTTGCTCTGTGCATGCTGCTTGTAATGTGCCAGGACTGTGTTAATCCTGTCCCTCAGGTGTATATCCACCTGCACTGGCCCTCCCCTGCAGTTGACTGGGTTAGCCTTGTCCTTCTGCTCTAACAGAATAACAGAATGGATACCAGACCACTAGGGTTTCCCTCTGAATCACCCACAGAGATCGCCACTGATTAGAAGCTAATCCTCTGTCACTGCCTACCAGGAGAAGCTGCCGGATATTTTGATGGTCAGTATCTGTCTTGGCTGACAATGTTTCATCTCTCTCTCTTTGTGTTGTCACATGTCTCCCTTGTTGAATCCCTCCTCTGCCTATCTGCATAAGCTCCACACAGGTGTATTTTGTACATTTTGCTCTGTCATTTAATAAAAATGGCTCCTTTATCACAGGTCACCCACTGGGTTTTGTTATCTGAGGCTAGCAGGAAGGTGTATGTAGCATTTGAGGTACATAGGCAGTTGTGTGTGCATGTGCGTGTGTTTCTGTGTGTTAATTAGTGCGTGCTTAGGTTGCATACTGGCAGACGTACGCGCTGACTTGCAATATTGAATACATAAACACTGTCTGTGAGCCGCGCCCTAATAGAAGAACAGTACAGTGTACTCTTACCCATTGGGGAAACGTTAAAGTTCACACTGATATCATCCAAGATACACTGCACAGGCACGCAGGTCCTATACATGCTGCCGGGGAAAGGCAGAGGTACAGGCACAAGCTGAGTTGAGTGCAGAGGAGCTAAGAAAAGAACTGACAAGGCTTTCTGAAAGGGTAAAAAGAGTGGGGGTGGGGGCCAATTGTGGGACAGTGACAAATGGATGAAAAGATGACAGTGGGGGAAGAAAGGGTCACGCTCCTTAGTGAGGTGGAATAAAGGAAAATAACGGCGTGCTACAGCGACAGAGGTTAAGAGCGCAGAAGATCAGACAGAGATGAAAAGAGCAGGAATGTGAGCTTAGAGGGGGGCACAAAGCAGACTATGCTAAGCGACACCCACATAGATTTCTGGTGTGTTGATACTTCATCAGCAGTACTGCATGACTGAAACCAGCATCTTGGCAGTCTCTTCATCAAGTGTGTCTTCTTTCTACCCTCTTTATTTTCGCCATCTCCTACTTTTACCTCTTCCGCTCAATTCTCCTCGATCTTGGTGTTTTCATTATTTGTTTTTCTTTATCTTTGTCCCTTTCTACTTCATACCCGATCAAGGTTTCAACAACAGTTCAGCAGAAACGTATTAAGTAAGCACAGGCATGCACACGCACTTTTTATGTGCCCTCCATTTTACTCATACTCATTTAAACTTTTCACATCACAGAAGCACTTGCATAACTCTATACTAACTTTTTCTTGCCAGTAGTAGCTGCCTGTCCTCTTTACGAGTAAGTTCAAATAAACATGAGTGCGTTGAAGGGCACACTTGCATGGGTTTTACAGAAGGATGGATAAAGTTTGCACACAAACAAAATTCCCTCCTCCTGTATTCGATATAGTCATTTTATTAGGCTTTACCTAGTTGCCTTTGTTGTATAACTCAATGTTTCATTTAAAGATTATCAAAATGGATTGAGCTCTGCCTTGTTAGTCTTTGCTTCAAGTCCAAGTTAGTTTGACACAGAGCATCTGTGTAGCGCTGAAACAGTCATATCTCAAACTGTAACACAGCAGAGTTCGGCACACCATATGTGTCACACATCCCTAAGGAACGCGAGGAAAGTGGATTGGGCAGGCTGCACACGTGTGTGTGTGTGTGGTGGTATTTTATTTTTGTGCTCATGCAAGTGAGAGGTGGGAAAGAGTGACTACATTTGTTGCACTAGTTTTGCCCATACACTACCTGCTTTATCAGTGTAATTACTTCTGCTTAATTTAATTAGATCTACAAACGAAGTAAGTGTTGTCAGTTCAACAGTGAAGCAAGTCCCGTTTAAAATATTTATTTCTGTGTGGTTCAAGAATTTGCGGATGAATTATGTTTTTCTGTATCTGAGAACTTAATTTATAAACACAAGAATTTTATAGAGTGTTCTCATTTTTTTTCCTGCTCTGTCACACACAAGGGAGACGATTAAACATTGTGGTTACCTCTGACTCTCTTCTCCCCTCACCTTAGCATCTTCACTTTCTGTTCGTTCTGCAAACAATACACCAATAAAAATCCTCCTTGTTCATTTCAAGTACTCTTCATATTCCCTGAATGCTTAACTGTATCTCTTAGTGTGAAACACATTATTCAATCAGCCTCCATAAATCCTGTGCTGGGAGAATGAAAAGACAGTCTTAATTAGGGTGCTTTTTAAATAGTAAATAAAGTTTGAGGCAAAACAATATGATATTGTGTGGAGGTGGTGCTTTAGTTAAGGGATGTTAAGTAAAAAAAACCTGAAGTGTGTGAGTAGCTCCTCCTGCACGTGAGCATACATGTGTAACCCACTATGCATAAACACCTGCTGAGAGAGCAGACAGGAGGTGAAACTAGGAATCAGCAATGCATTTTTTTAAACAATGCTGTACCTAATAGGTAATAAATCGCTGAATGTAGTTTCTAATGGCTCGTATATTCTTCAAACAAGCAGGGAACTGACAGGCGGGCACTTTTAATTTCCTCTTTCTTCTTATTTAACAAAGATATGGGTTATTGAGGCCTCGCAGCTGGAGCCCTGCTTCGAACAGCTTGGTCACTGCCATGTTGCATCATCACATTGTCTCGCTTAGAGAGCTGCTTAGTCAGAAAAACTCGACTGGGGTCAGCGGGGGAGCTGGCCCCAGGGAGGGGTTACCTGCCCCTCCCTTCCTTCCCTCCCCATCTCCAGCTGCCTCCCTCTTCCCGCTCCTCCACAACCACCCACACATGCAGGGCCTTGGAGTGGGGGTATGTCACCAGGGTGCAGAGGAGGCTACCCCCCCCCCCCCCCCCCCCCCCGTCCCCTTCTGGCTGCCTCTGCCTCAATTTTATCCCACAACTTAGACATTCACATTATTCACACTCTCATTACACATACATATAGGATCTTGGGGGTGGGCACAATCACGGAGTCCAATTTACCATCAGGGTGTATACCTCACCCCTGACGTCGTTGCCCACCTCTCAATTTTAAATACACTTAGTCATTGAGGGCTAGCAGGAGGGACTATGCGCTTACCTGCTGCTCCTTGGCAGGTAGCTCCATGCCCTCCTGGGTTTTAATTGCACCTTAGAACACATATGCATCAACACTACAATGAGCGGGTGGAGGGAGGTTTGGAGTCTTCTCCCACCCCCATTCTCTGCGGCCTGCTGGAGCGGGAGGGCTAGTAGGAGGAGTTGGCCGTCCGACTGCGGTCTGGGGTGTGGGGCCTCCCTGCTGCTGCGGAGTCGGGGTGGTCTGCCTCTCCCCACCGCAGGGAAAAGGGTAACACCACCTGGGTCTGGGTGCAATTCCCCCCTCCAGGGGCAAGGGTACCTAGACCCGGTTTGTAGAGTACGCTTGGGGAGTGTGATTGTGTGTACAGCGTCTCTTTATGTCTGTCTCCACGTTGGTTGAGTGTGGAGTAAGTGCATATGAGAGCATGAGGGGGGGAATGGATGTTTGTGTCTGTGTGTGCCTGTATGTCTGTGTCTATATGTCAGGTTGGGTATCAGACGCCACCTCTCTGGGGACACCTCAGGCCCTCCAAGGTTTGGAGGCCTATCTCCACCCACCACCACTTCCCCTGCCGGTGGCGGACTCCCTCAGGTGTCGGTGTGTTGGTGGTTCTTTGTGTCTGGGGGTGGGCGTCCGGGTACACACCGGCTCACTCCTTGGCGGCCGCTTGTCGGGGCCTGGGGCCTGGGGCTCGCTCGGGCCCCTTTGGAGGTGGGGTGCCCCCGGCCTCTCGGCCTGGGGCTCGGTCACTCAGGCACAGCTGGGGGCCGGCGGAGCTCACGGGCGCGTCACTGCAACTCCCCCTGGCTTCTGCTCCGCGGCTGCTGGGCGAGCCCTCATCTGGGACTCTCCTCAACTCTTACTGGAACAGTGGCGCGGCTGCCCCTCTGTTGGTCTTCCATGGTCTCTTGTGTTCTGGGGGCCTCTGGATGTCTGGAGTTTTGATCTCCTCCATACCCGCTTCACACCCTGGAGGACGGGGCTGTGGCCCCCCCACACTCCCTAGCAGATCATTACATGGAGAAACCTTTGGAATGCAAGCATGCTGATCCACACAGGTATGCACACATGGGTATTCACAGACGCGGACTAAAGCTTTCTTGGCTGCTGCCTCAAAGCACACTGTGCGCTGTCTATCTTGCGTGCTGCACAATATCGTTTATTATTTAGTAAATATTGATATCTATGACTAGCTAGTTTATTGTGATGGTGCTTTGTTTTCTCTATTATTCAGAATCAGAATCAGAATACTTTATTGATCCCTGGGGGAAATTATTTTTTGTTACAGTGCTCCATTTTAAACCAACATTAAGACAAGACAGACAATACGCTAACTAAGAATAGTACAATATATACATATATATACATACATACATACATACATACATACATACATACATACATACATACATAAGTCACTTATAAATAAATATTTGGAAAAGAAACATGTGTAGCTGTAGCAGCAAACAGTGTGTTAAGTGGATGCGTTGTACAGGGAGATGGCCACAGGCAGGAATGATTTCCTGTGTCGTTCAGTGGTGCTTTTCGGTAATCTCAGTCTCTCACTGAACGAGCTCCTGTGACTGACCAACATGTCATGGAGTGGGTGGGAGGTGTTATCCAACATTGTCTTTATCTTGGACAGCATCCGCCTCTCCGACACCACCTTGAGGGAGTCCAGCTCCATCCCCACAACATTGCTGGCCTTACGGATCAGTTTATTAAGTCTGTTGGCATCTGCGACCCTCAGCCTGCTCCCCCAGCATGCAACAGCATAGAGGATCGCACTGGCCACCACAGACTCATAGAAAATCCTCAGCATTTTCTGGCAGATGTTGAAGGACCTCAGTCGCCTCAAAAAATAGAGACGACTCTGGCCCTTCCTGTAAAGTGCTGTGGTGTTTTTAGCCCAGTCCAGTTTATTGTCAATGTGTACTCCAAGGTATTTATAGTCCTCCACAATGTCAACACTGACCCCCTGGATTGAAACAGGGGTCAAGTGTTTCCTGGTCTTCCTGAAGTCCACGATCAGTTCCTTGGTCTTTGCCACGTTGAGCTGCAGATGATTCTGCTCACACCACGTGACAAAGGAGTCGACCACAGCCCGGTACTCTGTCTCATCATCCCTGCTGATGCATCCAACCACCGCAGAGTCATCAGAAAACTTCTGAAGATGGCAGGTCTCTGTGCAGTGGCTGAAGTCTGTGGTGTAGAGGGTGAAGAGGAAGGGGGAGAGGACAGTCCCCTGTGGTGCCCCTGTGTTGCTGATCACCTTGTCAGACACACACTGTGGGAGACGTACATATTGTGGTCTTCCTGTCAGGTAATCAACAATCCAGGACACCAGAGAAGCATCCACCTGCATCGCTGCTAACTTATCACCCAGGAGGGTCGGCCTGATGGTGTTGAAAGCACTGGAAAAGTCAAAAAACATGACCCTCACAGTGCTCGCCGGCTGGTCCAGATGGGTGTAGACACGATTGAGCAGGTAGATGATGGCGTCCTCTGTTCCGAGACGAGGCTGATAAGCGAACTGAAGGGGATCCAGATGTGGTCTTACTATGGGTTGCAGCTGGTCCAGGATGAGCCTTTCCAGGGTCTTCATGATGTGGGAGGTCAGTGCCACGGGCCTGTAATCCTGGGGGCCACTGGGACGAGGCGTCTTTGGTACAGGGACGAGGCATGATGTCTTCCACATCACCGGGACCCTCTGCAGACTCAGACTCAGCATAAACAGTTTATGAAAGACTCCACACAGCTGGGGGGCACAGGTCTTGAGGACAAGGGGACTCACTCCGTCTGGTCCAGCAGACTTGCCTGAGTGAAGTCTCCTCATTTGCATCTCAACCTGGTATTATTATGTTACTCTTTGTTGTTTGCTGTCTCCTCTGTTTGTTTTTTTTGTTTGTTTGTTTTTTTTCTCCATACAGGTGACCCAGGAGTTCTTTTTTTTTTTTCTCTCTCTTCCCCCCCCCTTCTCACCGTCTCTTCTCCCCTTTGGTTTTCTTTCTTTCTCTCCCCCTCTTTCTCTCATTCATTCCCCCTGTCCTATTTATTTAAAAAGAAAAAAAAAAAAAATGACAAAGGATGAACTGAAGCTCTGCCATCACGTAATGTCGCATACTGCTGTTTCTGATGTCATTTAAAAAAAAAAGAAAGAAAAAAAAAAAAAAAAGAAAAACTCGACTTCCTACTTGGCCACAAGAGGCCAATTGTTTTCACTTTTTGCGATGATAGCCATTTGACTGTGCCAGTGACAATGATGTAGGAACCTGTCTGGCCTTATTTGCTGGACAGAATGCGCACTCCTGTTGCTTTGATGTTGAAGTATTTCAGCTTTGCCAGAGGCAGGGCTTTTAGAGAGCATAACACTGGTGCACAGCGGGGGAGCATGAAGTGGTTTTGGATGCTTTTATTAGCTTCCTCTGGATGACACAGACAAGCTCCCCATACAGCTTCTCTCATGTGGGAAATGGTCAGATCGGGAAGTGAATTCTGTATACTCTGAGGTGACTTTATAAGAGAATCATACACACTGGTTATTGCACAATTAGGAATGAAATGAAACTGGCTCTAAGGTGACCACGCTGCAGAGGAAGGTCAATGGTAATATATAGTGATCTCCTGCAGTACCATATAGGAGTCTGCCAGCTGTAGCGGAGAACTGAGACTTCTCTAGTGAAGCTTAGCAGTGTTGGGAGACTCACAGGGACTTCGTATTTTTCAAGTCTCTTTCCTTCTTTTTTTTTTTTTTTGCTTTTCTTTTTCAGCGTGACTGCCTTTGTTGGTTAAAACAAAAACCTTTGGGAGCTAATTTTGTTAAACCAAGGGTTCGCAACGTAACGTGCACGAGAGCGCGTCCATGCACGGACACGCTCTAACAAAGTCTTTTCGTGTTCGTGAATGTCCCTGTAAAGCATATGGCAGTCATTTGTACATTGATTTCTTCTCATTTTCACCTTTGCTACTATTGTGCCAACAGCACATTTTTTCTTACAAATGGGACAGAACAGAAAAAGCCCAGTGATCCAAGAATCTCAGCTCCATCTGTAATTCGTTAATTTGCTGTTTGCCTACAGTCAGTCACCCAGAATAATCCATCTGGAAAGTCCAGTGAGCTTTTCTACCACCATGACCAAATGGGATTGTGGATGACTGATCACAAAGCTTACATCCACAAAGTCCTGTGCTACATTAATATATTTCATGTAGGCCACCACACACTGACACACAAAGGTTGATTCAGTCCTCTTCAGTAGAGCTTAATACTTGTTTGCAGGTATGCAGTCTGACTATCTAGTGTTAAAGGAACTAAAACACAAATCCAGCAATGTTTTTAATTACTTTGCATATTAAACACTACATTATACATTTTCACACAGTTAGTCATTTTTGTAATTCGCACGTTACAAGTTGTAAAGTATACACAAACTAAATGGACCACAATGCTAGTGTCGTGTTGTTGAAAAGTTTTATTACAGATGCTTTGTGTCTCCTCCGAAAATTAATTCCGCCTGATTTGCTACTGAGAACAGACAACCTTTCTGCCCTGGGACATCAATGTTTTATAGTGACTCATCGATTTCAGAGAGTAAAACTTGCACAGGCATACCGGGCAAGCCATTCAGGTCCCCTAAAGACACAAATTCACCCTGGAGACACTTGCTCTGCTCATACACAAACAGGCCATTTAACGTTTTATGTAAACTTAAAAGAAGTTCCTCTCAGAGTGTGATTCTGTGGGGCAGCTGTGGCTCTAAAGGTGAAGAGAGATGAGCAGTAGCTTTAGGATTGATAGTGTGGTCTCAAATTTCTCCTTCTTACACGTTTAAGGGTCTTTTAGTGAAAAGAAAAACATTTGTTCTCATTCGTTGGACGTGGCCATCCTGCTTTTTTGTGAAAGTTGACCTGAAAATTTTTCTTCTTAACAAAATTACGTTTCATTAAGTGTTCCTCATTCAAATGCAGTATGTCTGTCCACTATACAAGGATAAAAAAACATTTTACATGACATATAACTTGTCACATTATATCACATGTATTACTGAAGGAATAGTATGGCTTATTAGATTTAAGTGTGTAGCATATAATTCATTTGCATGTGTGATACTTCATTGTTTTGTGAATGTGCCAAATCAAAAGAATCCTGCAAGCGCCACATGGTGATTTTGGGCTTCTACACTTAACAATCTGCAACCACCACAAAGCATTATAGTACAAATCTGACCAAAAGTTTGCCCATTTGTTCTTGGACCAGGAGTTATTTTTCATTTGGATTATTTTTCAAGTGGATTTTGAAGTAGCAGATGTGCATACTTAGGTTGAAATCCAAGCTTATTGTAACCTTGAAATTAACCAAAAAAAAATCATTTTTTTATATAACAAATACATAAATCATCTGAATCTTCCGTCATGATGCCCACACAATCTGTCATTGCATTAACAACCCATCACTTAATGTATTTGCATGTTTAATTACCTTTTATAGCTTTGATTGCTTGATTTCATACGTTTCCTTTTTATTGGCAAACAGAGACTCTTTCCTTTGTTTGCTCCCTCTCTTCCATATTTCCATAAATGGTGTCCCCCCTCCCAACCCATGAATTGATGTATTTCCCATGAAGGAATGGTAATTAAGATAATGAGATTTTCAGAACCAAGTGTAGCATGCCAAAATGAAGCAGGAGGGGGGGCACGTTTCATATCTTCTTTTTATTTTAGCTTTCTAAATTTTCCCTCTTTTGTCTTACCAGCATTACCTCTCTGTCTATAGTCCTTACCACATCTGCTTTCCCTTTTGTCTCCCATACACAGCTCGTCCTCATTTGTTTGCCCAGTGTATAATTAGCTATAGGATCACCCATTGTGTAATTATGTATAGCAGTTTGATATGTAATTAAAACTGTATCAGTATCCAGTGTAATTTGTGCTGTGTGATTACCTATTAACAGTGCAAACAGTCGTGCCTAAAAGCCCGTGACCGCCCCTCTCACAGATGTCAATGTGCTTTTCTGTCAGTATTTATGTATCAGCAGGTGTTATAGGCGAGCCAAAAATAAATACGAAATCAGAACAAAATAGAGCTGATGTTTACATTTTGGTCTGTGTATCGTCACATGAGTAGTTCTTTCAGTAACTGCCGAACATGTTAACACAAAGCTTTACTTCAGTACTTCAGTCTTGCCCAACAATTTAGTCAAAGCAGCAACATTATGTCGCTCCCAAAAACAGAAAAGGCTTTTCAAACAGCTTGCTGGAAACCTCATCATAAGACGAAAAAAAGAAGTCAAGTGTGCACACTCTAAGGAAACATCTTAATGAATACACATCACTGCAGCTTTACAAATTCACAGCAAAATAATTGGGAATTCCAGAAAAGCTGCTGGTACTTGGAGGTATTATGTTGATTTTTTTTTCATCTGATTTAGAAAATGAGGAATTCTCTTTAGTTCATTTGATTGTACAAAATATGCTTGATTTGACTCTGCATCTGTGTGCAGAGTTGTTTAATATGTTCAAACATTGTGTTTTTATGTCCGACTTAACTGCAAAATGTAATACATGAATAAATACAATTAGATCACTACACATGGAGATTTACAATATAGACCAATCAGCCACAATATTAAAACAACATACCTATCAGTGAGGATGTCCTGTGGGACACAATCCATTTTAGCCCGGAGATGCTTAATCAAGTTGGCATCTCGAGGCTTTTGAGGTCAGGTCATCATCTTGGGCTCCTTGTCATGTTCCTTGCACAATTCCTAAGCAATTTCTTTTACTGTGGGCATGGTGTTTTGCCGTTTGAGTCCATTGCACTCAGAATATAACACTGTCCTTAAGTGTGCTTCGTCTGCGATGGCATATACTTAAGTGGTACATGTCAGAAAAATCTCCACATCAATATCAAGACCGAAGGTTTCCCAAAGAACATGGAGTTGCAATGAGGAGAACAATGTTATCAGTTTCACCTGTCAGTTTTAATGTTGTGGCCGATCATGTATATCAAACCTTTTTATTCCAGATAGCCACATTTTTATCATTAGCATCAGGAATAATATAAACCCAGTAGAGCTCTGCACTCATCTCACTACAGAAAAAGAAATGTTAGAGTCTGGGATGATATCAAACATGTCATGCTTGCTAGCAGAGAAACGTGGGTTATAAAGCGCTTGATATGCCACTGTTTTTTTCTCATGATGTAATGGCACAGCAACAACTAAATGTGTCAGAGTTGTGACTGATTACCAACCACACAGAACTTTCATTTGTCATAATTAGGATGGAAAGAATGTGTCCAAGACTTGAGAGTGTCCTTTTTCTACAAATATGGAAAAGAAATTGAAAAAACTTATAAAAGACTTGCATAAGATGTGGCCTTCTTCATATAGTAAATCATATAACGCTTATATGATTTACTCATGAAAGTGGCCACTTTCTCATTACTTTCATACCTTGTTTTAGTAAGTATCCAAAACATACAAGTTTCTTTTATATAATTTTTCAAGGGATCTTATATCTGTTTTCACTCTTGTATGCTTTTCATATAAGTTTCACACAAGACAGATACAAACTTTATAAGATTTATATATATCTTTCCATATGGGTATAAAGGGGAGCACAAACACACCTGCTAAAGAATTGTTATATGTAAGTTTAAAAGTGGCTGGTCACAGATTAGCATTTGCTGTGGCCTCAATGCAAGAATTTTCTGCACATTCCAAGTAAATTACATTTAACATAAGGTGTGACTCAATACATAATTTATGATTTGACTCACACTACATGCATTAAATAAAGCAGAATGGTGGCTTGGCATATTGTGTAAAATGGTAGAGTCCAAGTATCTCACCTCCAGGATTCACAAAAGGTGGAAACTCCAGGTTTAGGAATGTGACCATATTGAATTACAGTAAACTAGCAAGTCTTAAACACTGAAAAATATATTGTTATCTAATCCTAAATAGTAACACATACTGTGGAGATTTGTGAACTTCCTAACCTGTGTTCCTTCTCTCCCTGAGCCTGGTTCTGCTGGAGGTTTCTACCTGTTAAAAGGGAGTTTTTCCTTCCCGCTGTCACCAAAGTGCTGCTCATAGGGGTCATATGATTGTTGGGTTTTCTCTGTATGTATTATTGTAGGCTTTACCTTACCTTGAGGCACTGAGGTGATATATAAATAAAATTGAATTGACTTGAACTTTACAAAAAGGATAGTTGTAGCATAGAAGAATGCATAAGAAGGTAAATGTGTATTGTCTGGAGGAGTAAGCTTCAAAGTAACCATAACTATAATGAAAAATTCCCTTCATTGTGCAATTGCCAATGACTTTTAAAGTTGTGAATTTAAACATTTTTTTAACCCAGTACAAAACATCAAACTGTGTTTACTGGGCATCTCTCAGCATAATGACAATGGACATTTATATTTATAGGCATTTCTTTATGAAAAAGCCGCTATAACGTGGAGCCAAGCTGTGAAGAACTCCAGTGTTGAATACAGCCTTTTCTATTTTATGTTCTTAAGAAAAATTGGTCATTCCTGCATTTTCCTTACAGATCTAGTCTTTTGAAACTAACAAGCTACACTGCTATGCCTGTGTGAAGTTGCGTATCAGAGTTTGTGATGCAGCTATTGATGCTAACTGGACTTTTTGACATTTGTGTTTACTTACTTTGCAGTGGATCTTAGGCAGGTTAGCACATAGCTGCTTTGGTAGAGGTCAAAGAGTAGCCGTTTACCTGTCAAATTAAATATTCATTTTAAGTCACACCAATGAACACATAATTCTGTGGAGGTGCTTAAGGTACCTATATAGCCCTTCTTGAGTTCCAGGGTTGTATTGAGGCACAAACATATATAGCTGAAAGATTGTAGTTTCTTCTTTTTAATAATATCTGGGCAGTTGATCAACCAACTGTCAGTTTATCCTGAACAATTTAATCATTGGATTGTGGTTTTTCTGATATCTATCAATCATGCATACAGATTAAATTGTGAAATGCTCTAGGCTACGTAGTCATTCCATTATGATTAGTTAAACCATATAAATGAAGCCCAAGGTCGATAGGCACTTAAAAACAATGTGGCCACAAAAAAGCAAAGAGTGAAGAAGAATGTGTATATAATATATATATATTATATAATGTTCTCCCCCCCCCCCCCCCCTTTGTTTTTGCACAAGTCAAAATGGGATGGGCATGTATTTAATAGAAGTATATAATAAACAGATGATAAATCTCTGTAATGGCATGGCATACAACTAAATTTAAAAAAAGCTCATTCAGAAGTACCAAAAAGTGGATTCTGTTCATCTGGACGTAGCGTTTATAGTGTTTTTCCCACTGAAAACTACAGAAGTAGATCATTAAAAAGGTGTTTGTCTGTATTTCTGCTTTATCCAAAAATAAATAGTCCCTTTTTTTTCCTTTTCAGCTCCTTTGACGGACAAGCCGCCAAAGATCCTGTTCCCCTCGGAAAACAAGATTAGCAATATGGAGCTTCAGCTAGGTAAGACCTTTGTGGGATTTCTTTCCTCTGCACTCAGTGTTATCTGTGTCATTTTTAAATGAAAGCAAATGGATAACTGTACCAATCCTGCCCAGCACACCTACAGGCACTGATCGCAGATTGATGATGGTTCTTTTACTTGCTGAGAAAACAGCAAAACAGGAAAAAAAAAAACTGTAAAAGTGTTTGCCATATATGCTAATAGTCGCCACTAATGTCCCTTAGGCTGTTTTGTCAACAATGGAGAGCCCATATGCTGCCAGAGATCCATACACAGGCTTGCCGCATGGAGACGCAGCCACTTTCTGTTGCAGTTGTTTGTCTTCTTTGACGTGGGGTCACGATGGACCAAGCGTGTGCGCGTATGTGCATGAGCGAGTATGGTTTGGTTTCTTGTTTGTTTGTTTTTTTCTGCAGCAGCATATTGCTTGATTTCTGGGCACAGTCCGTTGTCCACATGGTGCTTGCCGCTCTATGAATGGCCAATGTGTCTGTCATGCTGAAGCCGGTCAGACAAGAGATTGGAAGAGTATTTGACAGAAAGACAGGGTGAGGACAAAGACAAAGAGTTGCAATGATTCATTGAGTGCTTGCCTTTTGTCTTCCATCTGATGCTACTGGAATGCAGGTAGTTAATTTAAAATGCCTCCACGGTTGGCTGATCAAGAGTGAAAAATTGCTGCTGTTGATAAACTGACAGGCACAGCCTCACATGTCAGCCTACTCACACCCATGCATGAACAGGTTGCACAATGTTGGCCCTTCAGCTATTTGTCTCATTTGTCTCTATCTTGATTCCAGTGAGATTGTGAGGAAAGACTTCACTCTCAAAAGTGACTCACTCATATTTATAGCCTCACGTCAGTTCCTTCTCGCATTTGCTGTGTGAGTACTGTACAGTAAGTGTGTGTGTGTGTGTGTGTGTGTGTGTGTGTGTGTGTGTGAGAGAGACTTTGAAAGAAAATTCTTTAAAAGAAGAATAGTGTAAATTATTGGATAACAGATTGAAATATCATGATTTTAAGCTCTGCTATGCCTTAAGCTAGAAAAGATCTGGTCCTTACTCCTATTTAATGATTCATCTCTTTGTTAATCCTCCCATGGCTGGTAAATACATGCACCCATGTCTGAAATGCAGTGCAACTTTAATGTCAGAGTCACACTTTTGTAATTGTTGCTTTGAAGACCAGGGTCACTGTAGTCTGCAACCACTAACAGTCAGTTACTGCCTTTTACAGCAACTTTGTTTATGGGAAGCACTTCAAGGCAACCTGTGTTGTGATTCTGCGCTATGTAAATAAAATTGAATTGAATTGAAATACTAAAAAGCCAATACGATGAAGACGGTCTGCTTTCAGTTTGCGAATGAATGGGCTCAAGTTAGTAATTGACCCCATTCAATTGTTAGTAATTACATACAATCTGCTTGCAATGATATTGCAATTAACTGTGATAAATTGTCAAATATTGCAAATCTGTTGCTATCCCTGATATTCAGGACTGTTGCCCCACAGCAAGAAGGTCCTGAGTTCTCTAATGTCTGCACGGGTTCTCTCCAGGTTCTCCTGGTCCAAACACATGCAATTATTTGGGTTAGCTTCATTGGTCATTTGAATTTGGCTCTAGCTGTAAGTGTAAACGTAAAACATCTCTGTGTAAACCCTGCAACAGTTTGGCCACCTGTCCAGAGTGTACCCTATGGCAGCTGGGATAGGCTGAAGCCCCCGGGTGACCCCTGAATTGGATAATTGGAAGAAATGGATGGACTTTTAGAGCACAGCCAGAATCTCATGAACTTGAAATAACAATTCAGAATTTCCTCCGCAAAGAGTGCAGTAATATAATTTAACTGCAAAGTAACAAAGGCACTCTGAAAGCTTGCTTTGATCTAGTTATTATAACTAGGCAAAAGCAAGGTTGCTCAACTAGTTATAAACTAACTCTAATCTATCTAGATGCACAAAATAAGGGGAAATTACTTTTAATAATATGGTAACCAAAGGTTTGGTACATCTACAAATAAATGAAAGAGTAAATAGGGAACACTGTGAGATATCTAAGCAAGACAGAGAAAAAAAAAACAATTAAGTCTAGTGTCTTGCGGTAAGACCTCACAGACTCCCAGAGGAGACTCTAAAACAGAGAGACATTGATGTAAATATTTTACAGTGGCTCCATTTTGTGTGCAGAATAGTTGTCTCTCCCTCTAGACGAGAGTTTCTCTTTTATTTAGTTTTATTTATTTATTCTCTTCTTCCTTAATATTTGTTGAGCCATGCCCTAAGCAGCTTTATGGGGCATTGTGGCAGATTTATGATAGCTAGAACGTGCACAGAAAGAGGCCGGTCTCTTATGGCAAGCGCGAAATAGAGAGGGAGAGGAAAAAAGACACAGGAGCCAGTGGAGGCCGGTGGATGGGCAGTAAAACCGGAGCTGTAAGCAGAGAGATAAATCTGCAACACTGCCGGGAAACACAGGCCAACTTTATCTCCTCTGCTGTTGCAACCAGTGCAGATCTTAGACATCCTACATCCCAGCTAGCTTTACGCAGCGCACACGCACACACTGGCAGGCATAAATAAAAGACATATGTTACATAAACTCTCACGGAAGACCTGCAGCAGAGATGTTCTGGAAAGTCTAAGAAGATGAATGTGAGAAACTCAGGCCTCAGAATCGTGATAGGCAAGCGGGGACTCAGAGACAAGACAGGATGGTTGAGAGGGAATACACACACGGGATTAGAAACTGTTTTCGTTCAAAGGGGGGTTTTGTCAGATCTTCTCTCTTCAGGTTCCCTCTTCCTGGATGTTTCTGCCACTACATCCCTTTCTGCTGATGGACCGAAATCCCACAGCTACAGATTCTGTCACTCAGGACTACATACATTAAGCCCCAATTCTACCACCAAATAGCTGTGTGTGTGTGTGTGTGTGTGTGTGTGTGTGTGTGTGTGTGTGTGTGTGTGTGTGTGTGTGTGTGTGTGTGTACGTGTGTGTACGTGTGTGTGTGTGCGTGCATGCGTGTGTGTTGCTCTCTTCACAAATCTCTTCTTTAGGGCATCAGGAATCCTCAGGGATATGTGACTGTGCGTCTGCTGAAAGCCGGCCTGCACTGCATCAGAAACATTACTTTTGGACATCTTGACATTTTCAGTCTGTGTATAATGTTGGATTTTTACCATTAGCCACTCAGCTATTCTTTTGCCAGATTTACTACTGTCCCCCAGTGGTGAGTTGGTGAAGTCCACTCCTATTTCTTCCAGAATTAGGAGGATGATTCATTATATTAATGGGTTTAAATCTGTGTGTAGGTGCTGGGGTTGGTGAGAGGGAAATGCACAAAATACATATACTCACAGTACAGTAATATGACACATTACACATAGCCTAGCAGAAACACACACACACAGACTCACATGCAGGATTGGTGTTGACTCCCTTGGAATGATTTGTCATGGAGTTCAGAGGGTGTGGGTTAAAGATTCAGCTCATGCTTACACAGCACTTCAGTGAGAGCATTTTTCTGTCTCCCCAGCTCTCCCTCTTCATCGCAACACATACAAACATGCACTTGCAAATATTCAAACAACCCGGCACTACTTGAGGTGGATAGGTCACACACACGCTTGCAGCGCAGACCTCTGCAACCGTGGGATAATTGTAACTGATAGAGGATTTTACTATCCCCCAAAGCCAGCAGATGGGTGCACTCGTGTGGAAAGGAATTAGAATCCATTATTTCGGAGAGCAGGAACCAACAGCAGAGGATGGGCAGCAATAGGGAGAAGGCTCTTATACCTACTTCATTTAAACAGAGACGAGTCTACACACGTGCACGCACATCCATGCACCTGTACGTGTGCACACATCTTCTCACACTGTACACCCTCAGGGGTGTTTAGAGCTGTAATAGACTGACACTCAAAACGCTGACGTTCCCAATTTAGCAAGTAATTCAGCAATGCAATTTTGAAAAGCTCAAAGGAAAAAGCCAGCGTGGATGTTCAGCTTCTTTCATGACCTTTTGGAAACAGCTGGTTATGTTTAGTTTGAATGCACTGACTGAAAGAGATACATCATGTTTTGTTATTGTGAGCCGAGAAAGAACTGAGGGTAAATATTAATCTTGAAAACCCACGTTAGCTCGTGTACTGCTGTTGACGTGGCCATAAAACACATGATCAGGCATTTAGCTAGCCTGCATTTGTAATACTGAACTGTGATTATACAGGTTACCCTTCCAGATTCCACTAGTTCAACAAACAGCACCACTATTCATACATTTCATAGCTGCTTACCCAATTTAGGGTCATGGAGGGCTGGAGCGCATCCAAGCTGTCATGTGGCAAAGAGGTGGGTATGGTTTGCAGGTCCTGCATTTTAATTTATGTACCAAAAACCAAAGCACACCTGTCCACTTTAGCCCAGAGGGTGCAGTGTCTGCAAGTTTTTCCAATAATGTAAAATTTTGGTCAGGCCACAAGACAATTATCTTCAGTTCAGTCCATCTTTTAATGAGGTGAGCCCTAGCAGAAATAAAGTTGTGTTTTCTGGATCTCTCAAGCTTAAATGATTTGCTCATCATTCCATGTACACATTTTCACAGTATCCTTAATCTTTGGGAAGCAGGGTTGTAAAGCAGACAATGAAGTCATCAGAAATGTGACCAATTTCCAAAGGCAGTATATACTGCCAAAACCCCCCAAAGAAAATAACATATTGGGTCTTGATAGATTAAATATTCATGTTGAGATACACATTAGAGCAAAGGTATATAACAATGGATAGAGGGAAACAAAATTTATCAAACCTTTTAGGGCTAGATTGAACGCTAAAATGATGTTCCGAAAAAATGTTAGTTTTTTTCTTTAATGTCTTTATATATAAAACATGACATATAGCATCGTTTTCCTCCGAGTTCATGCCTTATTTCATCCATGTTCTTGCTCACCTCTCCCTTCCATCTATGTCTATTTCTACATCTTTTCATCCATTACATCTCTTCTGTTCTCACGGCGTCACCTGTTGACCGCTGCTTGCTTGGAGATTTGAGGATTGTACAGAACTCCAGATTAGTGAGGACATTCTTAAGCTTCGACACCTAGCCTTGACAACAAACATGCCGCTTTTCCTCGGAGAGGGTGAAATTGAAGTTGACATTGCTCTGGAGAGTTACTGGAGGTCAAAGGAGATTCACTTCATTAAATTACTTTCTGTCTCTGCTTCTTTTTTTGTCCGTGTCTTACAAACACACACATACACACACTTTAATTTCCGGACTTAAATGATACATCTTTGACAGTTTCCTCGCTCCCTTTTGCCTCTGTTCGTGCCACCTTTCTGATTTTCAGCTCCAGCATTCACGATCACCCAACATGTTGTTATGTGTTTCAATTGCATCGCTATAATAATGCAAAGAAGTATTGAAATCGTTTAACTAATTAAAAGTAAAAAACTGAATTAAATTCTTTAATTCTATTTTTTAAGTGTAAAATATTGTTATTAAAATACATTTACATTAAGAGTAGTCTTTATAATGAACCATTTCAGAATGATGTATGTTTTATTATAATTCCTGTACCATTTGTGGGTAGATTACTTTAACTTTTTCACCTGATGAAGTAATAATTTTTTGTATTTCCCTAGAGATCAATAAAGTTGTGTCCTAATCTCATCTTATTTAGAGAAAATAACATTACATTTGGTAAAAACTGCATTTATTGTATCTAGAGTAACTTTAGTTATCAAATAAATGTAGTGAAGAAAAAAAGGGGGTTGCAATCCTCCTGAAATGATGTGTGAGTAGACATACAGTAGCAGCAGAAAATCAAATGCTCGTGTAAATAGCATATCAAAACTCTTAAGTGCAGCTTTTGAGTAAAGAAAAGGACTATGCAGCACTTTCTAAAGATGTCCATTTGGTTATGTTAATGTTTTGTGATAAATGACGTATTTATATTACAGCACAGAGATAAAAATCACACACTGAGAACCCTTAAAGGTCACCCCGCAGATATGTCATTATATTTGGTTGTAGCCCCACAGTGACCCAGTGTTAAGTAACCCATGGTGACCGGTATGGTAAGTAGTGTGTCAGCGAAACAAAGCTGAATGTTTAAGTGTGTGAACGGTCGTCATTAATCACCAAGTCTGGGGCACAGAGCAGGGGACTGCAGTATGATAAATGAACTAACCGCTTCTCTCATGCCTAACCGTAAAGGGAGAGGGAGGGAGGAAAGCAGACAAACGCGAAACTGTACAGAGACGTAGCACAACACAACACCCTACTGTGCATCATACACAGGGGTTTGTTTGCTGCTGACTTTAAATTGCTCACCACGGCTGAAGTGAGGCCAAGAGATGCGAGAAAGGTGTGGACACTCTCTTGATTCATACTCGGCTGCTGAGGTACCAATCTCAGCAGCTAATTCAGCATGCTGAATTGGTGTGAGAAGAGGCTATCTGACCGCCTGCCTATTTAATTCAGTGTCCTCTTAATTTTGTATTCTCTTTCTATGATGGTAGAAGAGCATGAAACAGCTCTTTTAATCAATAGTTTTCTCAGGTCAGGTCCTACCTAGGCTGGCTGCACTGGAGTGTTTCATTATGTAACACCATATATACCCATCCAAAATGTGCAGACTTATCTATATTCTATGAACTCCATGTATTTTCTGAAAGCGTGACTGTATATAGGGGATAGGCATATGAAAGGTGCATGGATGTGTCTCGGCAAGTGTGATTGTCTGTGTGAAAGGGATCCTTCTGCTGTACTGATCTGTGACCTCAGCAGAGCATGGTAACCTTGTGATTCATAAATCACTTTTGTGTGAGCGAACACTGCCCCTCAGGTTCTCAGTCAGATCTCTACCTTGCTTGTCACAATCGGTTTCAAAACACCAGCATGATGATGGTTAAAACACTCACCTCAAGGCTTCAAGTCCAACTGTTATATATAGCTTACGAGACAAAATAAAAGCAAATACAAATATGACCTAGAGTCCATCTGTTATGCATTACTCAAAATATACGATATAGTAATGGTTGTGTGAACCTTAATAATAAGGCAAAATATGGCTGTGAAAAGAGTTTTGGCTCGATCGCTTAGGTGTGTTTGTCTGTGTTACCTTCTGGAGCAGAATACACAAACTAGCGTGTTATTTTCTGTTACTTTCACCATGTGCTTTCACGTCAGCTGACAGGTGACCCTCTGTTGTGGTCTTGTAAAGCGCTACTTAGAAGACGTGAGGCATTGTGACTTGACGCTTCAGTCAGCTTTACTTTCAACTCGGGGTGCCACAGATTGCCTTCACTGCCTGCTGTGAGCTCAACTTTCTGCTTACTGTCAGTGTGCGTATTCACTCAGGCAATCAGTCATGTGTTTGTGTTTGTGCATGTGTGCCTGCTAGGACTAAAGCACAGTCATTATCCAGGCAATCCCAAGCACTCGTGCTAAGTTAGTCACGGGTAAGAGTTTCTCCACATTTAAGCCCAAAGATGTCTTTAAAGAGAGACTATTTAGATAATGGTAGCTTTTACCTCATCGGGCTGCTGATGCTCAAGTTCAGTGACAGGTAATCAAAGGAAAGAAGCACCCCACTCATCCCAGCATCACTCTGTATTTGACACAACAAGGGTAGACAGGGTGAGGAGGCAGACATAATGAGACCTGTCTCCTTATTAGAGGGTCTCTTCTTTCAGAAATTGCCCTTTCATCCTCTTCCAGTCACTGCCTCCTCTATTTGGTCAAAGCACCAATGGCAAGGTCAGGGGGCACGATGTAAGAGAGGAACTTGAAATACAGACTACATCAACAAAATGTGACTAAAGAAGCATTAGCCAGAAAGAAACTGATGTAGGCTAACAGGAAAGGATGGAGCAAGGATGAAGTAGTGGAGAAAAAAAAATAATGACAAGGATGGGGAGAGATAGGCGGGGGGCAATGGGGAGGGAGCTGGCACTGGAATGACATGCATGAACAGCAAAGCGAGCAGGGGAAAAGGCGGCTTTGCCATTCACTTTGAAGCTTGCTCCACTTCTGTCTCTGTTATGTAACAGAAAAATGAAGAAAAACAAGTGCCAAAAAACTAGGCAGGGTGTTGAGAGAGGGAGGGAAAAAAAGACGAAGAAGGCAAGACAGAACTTCTAAACTTCAGCGCTCTGATGTTTCCGGCAGGCGAGTGGCTGTATTCGGACAATGGGGTTAGTCACCGTGCTGCACCAAGCCTTGGTGTTGAGTGAGGGGTAAAAGAGTTAGCAGAAAAAGAGGGAGATCAGTCGGTGGTGTGAAGAGAGACAAGAAAGGAGGCTTGAGAAGAGGCAGTCGGACAGAAAACGATAAGGAGGGAGAGGAGAGAAGGAGGAGGAGGTATAAACAGAAAGCAGAGGAGAAGGACCACACTGAGCGTTTCAACCTGAGAGATCTAGCTACAGTAACTCTCTTTCTTCTTCTTCTTCTTTGTTTCTGTGTTACATAAGCAGATCTCTTTGGAGACCATATGAGGCACTTCACGTATATCTGTTCTCTGTTAACTAAAGAAGACCTCTGGCTGGAGGCCACAACTTCACCTGGCAATCAGGAGCAGTTTTGCACTTTAGCTAACACCTTTTTACCAGCTCCAGTTTTGCTTTTTTATGACAATCAATCTTCATGATGTCACCATCGCCCACGGCAGTGAATGTTGCTATGGAGATCAGTAGATCTGCACTGAACTACTGCCTTAGGGAGAGCGTATGCAGGCTTACATTAGTGCATGCGTTTGTGTGTGCGCGCGTCGTGTGTTTGTGCGTGTGTGCATCTTTCTGTCTGTGCACACACGGTTCATCTTTAATTGCCATCTGCAATCTGTATCCTGAACACAGTCAGTAATTCAAGAGGCCCAGCATGTGGTAAATAGCTGAGACTCATTTACAAGTGTGTTAATGGACTTTCTCTGTCTCTGTCTTTCGGGTGTCCCTTTCTCTTTTTCTCTCCACAGTCACACATGCAGCTCAAAATATATTACAGAGCGTCAGAACGAATGCGTTATAAAAGTGGTTTGCATAATTTTATGAATAAACACATAGTCAGATAATTATCTTCGATTTTTTTCCATTACCATAAACACTGTCAGACTGATTGTAATTGGCTTGTTTTATTCTGTAAAATTGGCATTAACGGGTGCTAGCCGGTGCTAGTCTGAGGTGGGGGAAAATTAGGGCAGAGTACAGTCAGCTAAAATTTACTGAGGCTATTCTTGCTGCTGTTCAGGGAAGTGTCTAATATGAAATTGAAGTTTGTAAATTTTTAATAAAAAAACTGACAAATCTTTTTTTAACTGTAATTTATCCATTCATGGGATGAGACCGAGCCTCATTTCCTTTAACTATTTTAGCCTGCTCTTGCCTTCTTTTCTGCACTTTCCTCCTCCCTGATTCTCTTCTTCCTGCCTTAACTGCTCCCTTCAACCTCTGAAAAGTGTTATTAGTATTAAACAATGGAAGAATAGGCATGCTAAGTAGTAGCTTTACTTTCCCTAATAACCACCCTCTATGGTAATAATTGCCCCCTTTGAAACAAAAGGAAAAATTCTTCTTGCGTTACTAGGCAGTTAGCATGCAGCTGCAACTGTTTTATGTATTTGTGGGGGTGCCTGTTTACTGTTGCATACTGTATATAGCACATCATTAAAGATATCACACTTTTTTACTCACTCTCTTTTTTGTTGTTAGCATTGTTATCCTCTTCAGTGACAGCTAGCTTGATTTATTAGGCCAAAGAACCGACTGGAACAAAACGAAACAATCATTAGCATGTGTCTTTTGCAGTGTAACGCACTTCTGCACATGAGAAAAGTTGTCGAATTTTGTTATTGTGTTAAGCATATGAAAAAGAAAATTACAACATCGCAGGATGAATGGGACTTAATTTTTTAAACCCCCTTTTTAACAGCTGTAAAGCAGCTAGTGCTAACTTATTGAACAGAACAAGGCCAGTAACTAGCAATTGACTGAAAGCAACTCCTACAAAGATAAAGACAGGTGTCCAGGAGGAAAAACTAGGGACATTGTGTGCTCATTTCCAGGGGCAGTTTTAGGGTTTGTTGGAAACCTTGGCAAAAATTCTTCCAATTAGCATTTAGTATGTTATAAATCTGACAAAACACCAAGAACAACAGTGTACTAGTCTTAGTTGCGTAATAACAAGGCCTGACAATGAACATAATATAAGTTTCCTGATCTGCAATTTTTCATTATTTATTATAGCGTCAAGTTGTTTTATTTTGTTTTGTTTTACTTTAAACTTTTTTAATAGTCAAGACATGTGTTCTTTAATTTCTTATAGAGTTATTCTATCCCATGCTGCCAGCATTAGATCCTATTGTTTATTGTAGAAACAGCTTGTTTTAACACTATAACAGCTTGTTATAGTCCTACTAGATTTTTGTTGTCTGTCTGAACTGTGGATTCTGTTATTTATCCACCTATTTACTGTGTCATTACATAGCTTCAGCTTTTTTTTCTATATAATGTGTGGCTGGCAGTTATTGTAAAGCTAACAACTTTGCACTGCTGGTTTGCTACCTGCTAATAACCTTTTTGACCTCTTCTTACTTAATTTCTTCTCCACTCAGTGGCTTTTCTAATCGCTTGCGCTGCCCTATTAGAGATAACATGACCTTTTATGTGTTGGCAGTTTCCTGTGTGACCTTTAAGAATAAGGCAGACTGAGAACAGATGTGGATCGAGTGGAACGTAATGTGCAGCTAAAGTGGATTCCATCACTGATTCAGCCAAAATAGGCCATTACAACATTTTGTCCTCAACTGTAAAATGAGAAAATTAGTCACCTTTACGTACGTGCAAGTGTAGCCAAGCGTACAAGGACTTCTCTGGCCTCATCTCTTGTTCCCTTTAGTAGAACAGGCCCACCTGATCAGGCCATGTTTCCCAAGTAATCTGTCACTTTCACTGTTTTGCGGTGTTCCTCCTCATCACTTTCTTTACCCCTCATTGGTTTTGAACTCCTGTATCTGTTTTCTATCTCTGGTGCCATCACTCTTTAGTTTATCTTTTTCTTTTGTGAGTCCTGTTCTTAAAGGAAATTTGTGAATTGATTTTTCCCCCACACTGAAATCAATAGAATCGACTGTAATCTGAAACAAATGTTTGGAAATGCTCATTATTTGTAACTCATAGTTAGTCCTTTGTTTTTCACCCCTCTTTTTATATAATTTTCTCAAGGAGTGAGTAAATAATATTAAAAGTACTTTGGTAAGAAGCATAGGTTTTTGACTTTTGGCACACATCTTTTTGCGATTATAGTTAATATTCAGCAGCTGGTTAGAAATAGCAGCGAAAAAGCTGAATTTCAATATATATGAGCACTGCATCCACACAGTGCTATCAAATGGTGTCTTTACCTCAATCAGGCTCCCTGTTTCTTTGTGAATGTGGTTGCTCAAGCATGCACTAATGTTATTTCCAGCAGAACAACAGTATTCCCTTTTGGCTTTAACTCTGTTTGGGAAATATATAACTTTTCCATTACTTAAATTCCCCAGGTGAAAAGCAGGTAGCTTGGCTTTTCACCTGTGTGAATGAGCAGCATGCACACGCACTGGTGAACAAACAAAACTGCCGTGCATGATTGCAGAATTGTATTGTAGATTTACATTCACCCTTTTCTATGTGTGGGAGGTCTTTTCTGAAGTTCATCCCACATATATTTTTTACCTGATAGTGAACAATTCAGGCTCTAAATGTATAGGTAAAACCATAATATATTTCCAATCCTACCAGGTAGATTTTTGGACAGTGACAGAATTTACAAAATTTGTGATTTTACCCCTGTACACCACCACCACAGTGGATCTTAAATCAAACAGTAAATGTGTGATTGAGGTACAGACTTTGAGCTTTAATTCAAGGGATTTAACAGAAGTACCGGATTAACTGTTGAAGAATTAAAGCCATTTTTCATACCCAGTCCCCCATTTTCAGAGACTGAGAAGTAATTGGAAGTTGACTGAAAAGTAGTTCCTGTTCCCTCATTAGTCCATGACAAATTAAGCTTATTGAAAGATGTGGAGCTGATTCCAACTACTAAACTTCCATTTGGAGCTCTCAATATGAGGTCCAAAGAGATGTCAGTGCAAATGATGAGTGCCATCATTAGGCAAAAAATACATCAATAAAATAGAAATAAACCAATCAAAGAGACTGCAGAAACTGTAGCAGTGACCAAATCTACAATCCAGTACATTTTTTAATGCACTCACCAGCTCAGTAACACCAAAGATACCTGAACAAGCAAAGAAGAAAGCTATATTACAGAATTCCTTCCTTGGTTAAGAAAAATCCATTCAAGTTAGGAACACTGTTGAGGAGGCTGCTGCATCACTGTCAAAGTCTAAAAGTCAAGACACAGCTTCATGGATTAAAACACAGTGTTTACAACATGGTGCAAACCACTGGTTACGCTCAAGAAGAGGAAGGCAAGATTAGACATTTCATGACAAGATGTTGTCTGTGATCTCAAATTACTTTTTACTTTTGTGTTTCTATGTCATTTGCCTTCTGGCCTGTGTGTGTCTTTCATATTCAGTGTTATTCTACAGCACTTTGGTCAGCCCTGTTGTTGTTTTTAAAAGTGCGTTATAAATAAACTAGAATGGTAGGGTCTCAGGTCCCCCTTACATCATCCTGATGCAGGTGAGGGCCAGTTCTTCTCAAATTGCATCTTGGCTTCTACTTTCTGGGCGTTTTTGCAGAAGAAGGAATCCAACTGGGACTGGCTGGACTAGCTGGCTTTGTTTTCCTCTTTAAAAAATATTCACATAAATAAGTGGTCGTGTCCCAGACTAATCAGATACAGTATTAAAAGAAAGCTTAAAATGATTCTTAAACTGGGACACAAAAGTTGTTTTACATACACTATGATAATGAATACACACAGATTTAAAAAGTAATCTTGCTGGGTGCAGCTCTACAACGTATAATTTTCCTTTTAATTGTTCCAGTTTTGCCAAAGTGATGTGTTTGTCTTTCTGGGAATGATAATGACATGACTGAAAAGTACCAAGTTGGTAATGATAGAGAAGTTCCAGTCGTGCAGTGATAATCACTTCTACAGGATTAAGTCCTGACCCACATCAGCTGAGCATATTAGCATTCTGAGAGAGCACTGCGGCAAGATTCCATACCAAGTAAATCCCTGCAGTTCATAGGATGGGAAAGAGGAAGGAAACATAGGACTGGTGGAGAGGAAAGCAGCAAAACAGACTGAATATGTGTGAAAGGCTGCTTCTTTCTTGTGTCAGGATTTCCACGTTTGCTGCATGCATGTTTTGTGGCGTGCGTTATAAGATCCTTCTCTCTGCAAGCCTGTGTTTGAAACCGCATGCTAGGAACTAATTTGCATCTTCTGCATTGAAAGAAATGTAAGTGACATTCCCTGCACCACAGCTACACTGGGCGGCTGATATTAAAGTTCCACTGAACTTTATGTAATTTTATTGATTTTCTTTCTTTTTAAAGCCACTGGCATTTCAATGCAGATGGCCCTGCACTGCCCGGAGCGCGAATCACAAAAACACAAACATAAGCAGAGGTTTTATGCTCTCCTTATTGCACACAAGAAGTGCCTCTAACCATTTCTCTTTTTTTTTTTAAATCGAGTGAAGATCCTGCTTCATGGTACTTTTCACCTGTTTCTATTTTCAATGATGGTAGACTCTTTGATCTATGATATTGTCTGAAGTTTCAAACGCTAAAACGCCTCCAGTTGTCATTTGCGTGATGGAGGATTTGAAAGTGCAGCGTCTTCTAATAATTACGAAGTTTAGCGAGCAGCTTTTTAGTGGGCCTCCGTCTTGAATCTTTCACTCAGATTTACATTTGCTGTGGGTGTGAGCAAGCAGCAGATGGTTTGTTGGAAATAATGACAACATTGAACGACTGGCCCACTCAAAACTATTAAGGGCAAATTGTTTTTTGTTTTTTTTGTTGTTGTTGTTGTTGTTTTTTCCATCGAGAGTTTAATCATTTTGACCATCGGTGCAGTCAGTTCTGATAATAAAACAAAAAACTTAATGAATTGTGAAAGCGACAGATATGGCATCAAACCTACACAGCCTTACAATTGTTTAGCCTCAGTTCTAACCTTTCCTAAAAATAGGAAACATGCCGCAGCATTTCATTGTCTTTTCTTCTTCTTTTGTTTTTTTTCCTTGTGCATGTTCTAGGCCTTCATGAATGTGCAGCACCCACAGATTTCTAACATTTTCCTAACAGGGGTAATGACATTGTTTGATAGAGTGATAAGAGCTCATGCATTGGACACAAGCCAGAAGTGGTTACAAACATTTGATCTAACTATGGTGCAAGCCATCTTTTAGGACTCACCTCCTGATTTGGACTGAATATAAAGGTTCATACATCCACATTAAGGATTACAATTAATTAAAGATGTATAGATCTTTAATCAGTGGACTTCAGCAGTCTTTATATTAACAGGAGAAGAAAAGACACATTAACCATATTTTCTGTAAAACACTGTTTCACTGAAACGACACTGCAGACTAGAGTGTCTGCTAAGAGTAGCATCCAGAAATTAACCTGTTCCCAGTGTCTTATTTATTATTCATATTATTTCATGTGAATAGCTGGGTCGACCATGCATTTTGCAGACCAGCATCATACACAAACTTTACGTCCTGTGCTTTCTTTTTAAACATCCTTTTGACTTTCGATGTCCCATTCCCAGCTCCGCCTTAATTCCTCTTACATTTTCTTTTACTTTTTTTCCCCACAGTACTACAAACAAAACTGTGTGCATTCATGAATAACGAAGGTACAACAGGTCATCCATCACGCAGATCTGCATTGCAGTGGTTGTTGCTAAACTTCTGGGGTGACTCATTTGGAATCAAAGAAACTTTGCCTTATAAATCAGCGAGTACTTACTTTATAAATGTAGGTAATTAAAGTTAAATAACTTAAAATTAAAAAAACTTCCTTTAGCAATTTGAAGCAAATCACACAGTGCAAATTCTCCAAAACTATCATTCAGATTTCTATATTATAAATAGTGTTACACAAAAAAGTTAATTAATAATGTGCTTAATTATTCTTGCTCGGCTCTATATTATTATTTCTTAAAAATATGAAATACAAATTTCCATCTCAATAAAAAGGTTGAAGTATATGTCTACCTCTTAACAATATTTCCCTAACTGATAAAAATATATATATTATTCAGTTCTATTCTAGCTTACTTTACCACTATTAATTACTTCATATTATATAAATTATATTACATACACTTGTATTGTAAGTGTATTTACCTTATTACTAAATACTTTTCCAAGTTGTGACATTATTTGGTTTAGCAGCATTCAGAGACGACAGGTTATGACATTTGGGTTAATGTTGAAAAAAAACAACAACATGATATTGTTTGAATACTGGTAAACAGATTGTGTTTCCAATCACTCTGGACCTTTTCTGAATAAACCAAGCCATGAGTTTTTATTAACAGTAAAGCTCACGGCCTCATTTAAAATGCTCTATTCACAATTAAAAAAAACAAATATATTTGGGGAAAAGCTTAAAAAATATCCAGTAATTGAACAATGTATTGGATGTTTTAATCATATATGCTGTTTAAAATAGTTGCGTGTAAAGTTAATTTGTCAAATAAATGGTTAGCATTAGCCACCGATATCAGGACAAAGGTATCAAAAGCACCTGAGCTGCAAATTACACACACGCAGTAAGTAACAGTTGATTTGTTCGCCACATGATCCCAGAACAAAAACAACTCTGTTTGCTCGATTTGCTGTTTGGCAACAAAAATCGCCATTTTTTTTGATCTGCTGTTCATGTGTTTGTTTATGACTGGCTGCCTGTTTGGAGAAAAATGGATGCTGGTAGCAAAAACTTTGTGATATACAAACTATGTGTTGAATTTTTCTTTGGAAAAGCATTTATTTGGGTGTTGAATACAAAACAAATGACTTTTTTGTTTGACAGCATACAGTAAAAATGATGACAGCTTCCCAGCTTTAACGACTCCAATCCGTTAACTAGAGTCATTGCACATAAAAACAATTAAAAAGCTTAACTATATTATATTTAGTGTATTTCATTGGGCTGTGGCACTTCATTCTCATTATTGTTAGGTCGGCTGCTTGACCTTTGTGCTGAGCATCTTCATGACAACTAAAATCCATATGTAGTTAGCAAATATTTAGATCATATAACATGTCTGTTTTAGAGTTAAAACATCATATTCACATAGTCAGGAAACAGATGAGTATCACTATTAGATTAATAGAAAGAAAGGTACTTTTTAAATAAAGATTTTGTTGATGTGAGCATGAATTGCACTTGCTAACTGTGGTGTAATGTATTTAATGAAAATATAACCAGAACGTAGGTAATTTCTGATTAACAGCCCTACTTTAAGCCAGATTTTAGAAATATAGGACACGATGTTAATCTAATCTGTCTATTTTATGCATTGTAAATTTGTATCTTTATGAAATAAACAGTTGCTCCAAGCACATGCAGAGCATGAACACATGCAATATGCTGTTTAGTTTGCTTAACCAGTTGACCTAATTTACACACATTTATTTGCATGCGGATGAGCACTCATGCAAGCAAACAATGTTCATTTTTTGGTGATAATTGAAAGACTTTTTTCCCCCAGATTGTGGATAAGCAAAGTGCACTTTGCAGTTACTATAGAAACCAGATCCCAGTTGCATTCTTCAAAAGTATTGATCCCCAAGGACCTAAAAAGTGAAAATAGGATATCATGCAATGTGTTTAGTTGCCTTCCAAACAAAGTCCTGGCAAGGACTTGTAGTTTGGATCGTCGAGAGAATAATCTGTTAGATTTCTGACAGTTAAGAAGTGACATTGTTACAGTTAAAGGTTGTGGTCAAATTGACAGAAACTGAATAAGAATGACTGATGAGCCATCGAGATAAGGATTTATGCAGTGCAAGTCATTTAATCTCTTTTAGAGAAAAGGAGGCACTGATTGATGCTGTGCTCACCCCATCGCGTGATGGAGCATGTGTATTCTTGTAGGTAGACACACACACACACATGCAAATACACACACAAATCAAACCCATCCTGCCTCTCACAGGAACAGGAAATCATTGCAGTAATTAACGTCCTAGCGCGCTCCCTCATTGCGATTCTGATTGGCTGAAAGTCATCCTAAGAAGCAGCTCGGCACAGATCCCTCAGGTATTTTGCAAGAGTGAAATTATCCCAGTGCTTGCCAAGTACCATGGGACACCATCAGCCTGTGTTAGTGTGTAAACATTTCTGTTTTCCCCAGTGCCCCTGTCCCAGTGTCTCCAGCCCACATGGCACAAGTCATTTGTCAGCCGTGATTTAGATTTCTCAACACATAGGCCTCCTGCGGCCGAAGCTCAATCTGCGCTCCTACTCAAAAGCCCAAAATTTACCGGACATGGTCTTGGCGAGGCAGGGGAGGGTTGGTGTGAAGAATTGGATGATGAGTCATAAATTGAAAAACAGAGAAAGAGTGGACAATCGAAAGAAGCGTGAGGTGGGGAAAAAACAAAGAAAGTGAGGAGGGGTAGTGAAGTCTGTGAGGTGGTTTTGACTCAAGTGGTATGTTGAGATTTCAGGGTTAGGCTACAAAATGAGAGGGTGAGAAAGAGTATGGAGTGCTAGAGGTGTGATAAGAGGCAGAGCTGTGGAAGTGACGAGAGGAGGGCACCGCTTTGTTATAGGAAGGAGTGTGTGTGTGCGTGAATGTATATTTCTGGATGTGTGTGGATGTGCTTTGACGGGTGCATAAAAAGAGGGAAGGTAGAGGAAAAATGGGATTTTGGTGATGCTGAGAAGATGAGTGAAAGCTTTAAAAGAAAACTCAGAGAAAGACTACAAAAGAATGACATACAGAAGGTTTATCTCTTCATGAAGTGGACATGTGGGATCTCTAGAAATGAAATAAAAGAAATAGTATTAACCTCTTTTTGTGTCAAGGCAACAAACCCTTTTTTTTCTATAGCAACATTACAAAGCTTTGATTTCCTAACTAGCTTCAGCTTATCTGATATAGCAGCAGATGTTCTTGGGGATCATTACATTATTCTGTTTTACTGTGTTCAGCTATAATTAAAACAAAAATTTAAAATGGAAATTTGGAGAATGCATAAATACCTCCGGGTCTTTCATCTGTTATTCTTGCTATGAATGTTGATTTCATGACATTTGTGTGAATAAAAAGTGACCAAAAATAAAGTGGGTATTTTCAGAGTGGATCAGTGAAAGTACTTTTATGTTTATGGCCTGTTTCAGGTTTTGGAAATGTGTTATATTTCTTTTTGCAGGTGTATAATCTGCATGCTTTTGTTTGAGTTCACAACGCTATACTGAAAATCATTTGCACCTGGTCATATGATTGCATCTGCAGAAAAGAGTGAACTCTCCTTACCATGGGGTCAGCACAAAGTTGCATATCTGCAACTGCTAAAAATAATTTGTCTTGGACTCTGAACAATGTTTCAGCCATTACAGTCACTTTCTTCTCTACCCTGCTTTTGTTTTAGGATGTGTGCGTCTTGAAAATATGCTATAACGGTGTACTTTCTTGGTTTACTGAATAGCCTGAGAGTCCTAATAGAGTTATTTCTAACTCAGTGACCTTTTCTGTATATGTCCTGCTACCCACTGAAAAATCCACTGCTGCATTACTGTGGACTTTGGTGAAGAGGCACTTAACATTGCATCTATTCCCCGACTTTGGTGTTCCTCTTGTCTCTTCAAAATCCCTAAAAGCAATCAGGACTCAGCACAGCAAACCTTAAATTTAAATTTAGGCCTCAATTTGTTTGATCATTTCTGTTAAAATAAAACTTTACACTGTTGCAGAATCGTTCTTTTTTCTGCAGTTTATCCATATTTAGTTTTTTCTTGTTTTAACTCATTAACACGTGCCTTTCCTGTCTCATTAATACCTCAGCAGGTTTACTACCCTTCCCACGCACACAGAGTTTTATCCCCCCGCCCCCTCCACACACACACACTTGTCTTAACTTTAAACTACTGTATGACACCTACTGTGTTACAGATTATTTCTTACAGCTCTCATTAATTCCAAACAGAGCTCTTATAGCTGGTTTGTATAAGAGTAGAATAATCATATTTTGCAATCATTTCACACGCCTTCAATGATTCTTATTGAGCTTTCTCAAAGCCCAGACAGCCTTTAACTTAAAACATATTTTAAAAAATGTGATCATATAAAAATTAAGCTTTCTTTAGTCTGTTTAAAATACATTTTTATACATTCTAAACTTTCTTGAGGCAGTGCTTTGTATTTTAGGCTGGATATATGGATGTCAGTAAGGGAATAGAGGGCTTTTCTGTTGACATAAGTTGGATGACACAAATGTTTGAATAGGATTTGATAAAGTCACTTGGGATACGGTTGGTTAACAGTGATGGTCTGTGCTGGTGTGACCTAACCTTAGATACTGAGCTCCGGTTTTAATTGAGTTAGTCAGACTCCGGTTGGTATTCCGGTCAGTGGGTCAGTGCCTGCAGCCAGGCCCCTGTTGGGCCATTCATTAAAGTGATGTTCTTCGTCAAGTGTTCAAATCTCACCATTTAATTGGCATCCAGTTCCCTGGATAGGAGCCAATTACAGATCCCTCTATATTTGACTTTGTATCTCTGTGCTTATCCATTAGCTGCAAAGTTCTTCTATCATTTTCCTCCCTGCTCCTTTCTTCCTTTTGTTTCTTTACATTATTGTCGTCCCAACACCTTCAATTTTTTTTTTTCAAAATAAACGGCAAAGTGGGAAAAAAAGCTTTCTCGAGGTTCCTAGAAGGCAGTTTATGACACCCACTGACACTGAATGAAAATTGCATTTATTTTTTGTCTCTTTTTGACTATAAAAGGAGATTTTACATGAACTCAGATTAGTAGGAAAAGTGATTCCAAAAACCCTCTGGTGTAAAATGGAAAGGGGAGATGTGGGGCCGTAAGAAATAATAAGACATGGGTAATGAAGGCACTTTGTGAGAAAGCAATTCAAAATCGAGTGTGCAGAAAGGTTAGAAGACCAAAGGTTTGAAACGTGGGTGAGTCGGCATGTTTTGTGAAATTTTATTTCTGTTCCCACGGTGGACAGTTTCATACTGGATGATCAGAACGTTCAAAAAGCTGATCTTTGAGTAAAAGTTGGGGAATGAGCACTTGTTGCCACACTGATAAAAGAACATTTATTAAGTTCGCTATCACATAATCATATAATCCCCCACAGTGCCTCTTGTGGTATAATGAGCCTCTGTGTTTCCCTTCCTCGGACAAAGCACCTATTATGTCATCAAAAAGGGACGCTTAGCAGACGAAAGGGGAGATGAAAGCGAGGGCACCAACTACCTGTTCACAAAGGCCGTAATTTTTACCGGTAATTAAAGGCTTACATTTCCCTGATGGATCGTCGGGGGCCACAGAACAAACGAGGAGAAGGAGCAACAGAGAGGGAAAGACGCAGGATTCTCCTCTGTTAAAAGCTCTCAGGCTTGTAATGGTAATTAAGGGCTTGTCTCTGGAGAGGGCACGATATTAGAGCTGCAGAGAAGCTGAGGTGGCGGAGGGGGTGGGCCCTAACTCTTTTATGTTCTCATTGCCCTTACTCATTCCTCCACTTATTCTGCCCCAAATCTTCCAATCCATCTTTTTACTGTACTTCTCACCCCTCGATATCCCCCGCCTCACACCGACTTCCGCAATGCAGAGCAAAAGTAATCAGTTCAGCCAACGTCATCGTTCCACATCAGCTCACCAGAGTGCTACGAACAAATAGCCACATCTTTACATACAGTGGAGCTTTTTTCACAGATTCCAAGATGTTCGAAACGCTGCACAAACAAGCGGAGGACTTTTCAGTTTGTCAGGAGTCAGAATTTTGTTTTGACCCTCCTCCAAGCAGAGCCAGCTTTGATTGCTGCTCACTGTCAATATATCCACCAGGATCCTGATGTCATTACAGTACGTATCTTTACTGTATTCTCTGTCCTGACGGAGCCTGCTGAGCTGCTGCTACCTCGCACGGTAGGTGTAGTCATGGTAACCTGCAGGCAGCTAAAGAATAGAAATGTTGACAGACAGATTTGGACTTTCCTGTGCTCCAACTCCCCACTCCTGAAACAGTAAACACACTTGCCTGCTTACGGTTCTCTAGAGATTTCACCTCCTGCATCGAGAGATGAGCACGGACAAGAAGCGGGATCAGGTATTTTTAGCAAAGGGGACTGGAATGAGAATTTCAAGGAGTCACCCGGGAATGCTGAATAGCTGTCATTCACCTTCTTTTCTCAATGCCGCCGTTGTCGTTACTTTCCGGCTCCCCTTACTCTTCCTCTGTCTCCCATCCTAGCCTTGAAAAAGGCATGTGTTTAAGGCATTCTACAATGTGAGTGTGGGGTGAATATGAGGCTGGATATAGTTTACAGAGTAGGCGCGCTCAGAAAATGTATGGCCTATCCATTTTTAACTACTCAAAGGGACGTTATTACATGTGCAACACGTGCACACACACACAATACACATCACAATGCACCAGCCAAAGAAGGTTTGACATGTATCATAGTTTTGTTGTTTTCCAACTTGTTCACTCTCTTATCCTCTCTCTGTGCAAAAAAGGATTACACAGTACTGTGTGCACTTTTTCATGCTTGTTTCACACCTTGTGGGGGAAGAATCATGACTGACAGGACTTGTATCAGATTCTCCTGCAGAGATATCCACAGGAAATCTTCACAAACCCTTATTTCTCTCTCTCTCTCTCTCTTTCTCCCGCTCCCTCTCTCACTCTCTCTCTCCCCTTCCCTCCCTCCCCCTCATATATGCATATGCACACACTAACACTTTCTTCTTGGCCATTTTATTGAAAGCTTAAAATACCCAGACTCCGAAATTTAAGCCTGTGTCTAAAACTAGGCTGTGGGATATTGCTGTTTGCCATAAAAACCTTGTACAATAACTCAGCTTTTGGTGGTTTGTCCATTCGGATGGATTACAAGGACCTATATAACAGTGGGGAGCAGAACGATTCTATTAATATCTCAGGAGAAAAATATATTGCAACAATGATATTGTACAGCAAAAAGAAAAGAAGGGAAACACTGCATGGCTCAGAGGGCTTATCTGAAAGGTGCTTTTCAGTGCAGCAGGTGAAATCTTTAAAAAAAAAAAAACGAGTTGTAAAAGCCCTCTTATTTCAGGTAAAATTATATAGTTCAAGTTTATTCTTTGAGGGAAAACAGACGAGTGTGTATGCGCTCTAAGTCTTCTTTGGGGGTCTGACAAGAATTAAATATCAGCCTGTGGTGGCAATCAATCAACACATGTGCTATGATATGTAACCCTGGAAGGTGCGCAGCTTATTAAGGCTGTATTTAGGTCGGGTGGGTTTGAATATTGCAGCAAATATTGCCAAAGTGTTGATGCGGCTTCTGCTTTTGGATGCTTGACTTTCACTGTACAAATTGATCGACATGTTGAGTTTGTAGAAAGCTGTTTTCACGTTCATCTGCTCCACATGCACATATGGGCCAGTGCTTGTGACATCACAACCGACGTGAAAGCCAGTGATGGCTACCCAAAAAAACAAATTACACAAGCACAAGTGTAAAATTGAAATCTTTCGTGCACAATACTGTGCGTAGGGCCCTTTATTTTTTTATGTGAGAGAATAAGCAGGTGTGTTTGAGAGTGCTCTTCTGTTTTTAAGTGAATAATATTTGTTGGGAACCTGTTATGGACAGCGTGCCCCTTTGGGGTTGCTTCAGGAAGGGCATCTGGTGTAAAAAGCTGCCAAATCAAATATGTGGAGCTACCCGCTGTGGACCCCTTGTGAATAACGGAGCAGCTGAGCTTTATAGCAGTTCTTGTATAACATTGTAATTAAAAGTCCTCCTTCCAGTGAACAAGATGTATGAAAGAAGATTATACATGTAGCTGATTCCCTTTTCTGAATGAGGACGCTAAGATGGCCGGAAACAAGAAGACTGACTGTCATATTAATACATTTTTATTCTGCTGTTTTTGTTTGATGTGTATGATTTTTATCACAGTAACAGCAATTTTTCATTGTCAATTCCATGTTTTCTCTACACTTCAAATAGTCTATTTATTATTTTAGGGCCACCCCTTCCTAAAAATTGGCAAAGTGCATCTTCAGGGTGAGAAAAAACACTCACATGTGATGTGCAAGACTGTGCCTTACCTTGAAAACGAAGTACCGAGAGAACAATTGTGCTGAGGACTAGAGTGTGTTATGAAACATCAAACCCACTCTGAATATGACTTTTTCAAAAGGCTCTCCGGATTGTTTCTTATCCTACAAATAAAACATGATGGTGGCTGTCACACGCAGTAACAGCACACAACTCCGCTCTAAGCAGTGGCACGAGAACGACACGTGTATTCAAGGAGGATGAGTTGAGACGGAAAAGAAAGAACTGACACGATATGTATGTGTGTGTCTGTTAGTTTCTAATCATGTTCATATATGCATAGTGTTATTGTTGGGGGGGGGGGGTTCTGTCTGTCTGTCTGTTCATTCATCTGCCCCTCTGTCGGCGTATCTGTCAATCTCGCTGTGTGCTCTGTGCATCTGTGCTGAGTTTGGACAGCATCTGCAGAGTGTTTTCTGTGCAAGGTTTGTTTTCCTCTCCTCTGGCTTGGAAAGTATTCCTCTGTGTGAATCTGAGTGCCAGCTCTGTGAGGCCTAATTATCCCAAATACTGTGAAATCAGCTAAACATGCACCAAGAGTTGATGCAAATCAAATTTATGACCCTGTGCAGCACACATTATTTTATAGTCTTTAAAAATTTGATCAGCATTTCTGGTTTCACTCAATCATTTATTGCATTTCACAGTAAAGGCCTGCCCAGCATGAGGGTTGGCTTGTTTTTTGGCTGCTAGGTTTCATTCCACTATATTGTCTAATAAAGAGCTTCTTTTGTGATCCCTTTGAAAAGTAAAATGTGTACCTATCCTTATTTGACATGAATATATTTAGTGTGCTCTAAAAGCATTCAAAAAGCTCATTCATTCAAGTTGCTGTAGACATAAGTGTTTCCCAAATAAATGTAATGTAGTATAATGGGCATTATAAATTCTAGTGGCTGGTAAAAACTGAACAGCTTGTTACTTTACAGAGGTTTTGTCACAATGTGCCGATAAAGTAGATATTTAATCCACAGAAGACAGAAAACGAAAAATTTAAGCTGCTATTAATTCCCTCACCCCGAACCAGTCACAGTAGATGGCGGCCCCTCAATGACCCCGAAGTTTTCTTCCTGTTAAATAGGAGTTTTTCTTTCTCCCTGTTGCCAAGTGCTTGCTCGTAGGGGGTCACGTGATTGTTGGGGTTTTGATATTGTACGGTCTTTACTTTGTGATGTAAAGCACTGATGTTGTCACAAATTGGCACTATGCATCCATCCATCCACTTTCGCTTATACAGTTCAGGGTCGCAGAGGAACTGGAGCCTATGCCAGCTACCATATGAAATTAAACATTGAAATAAATTGAAAATTTATTTAATTTCCCCAGAAGAACAGTTTGTAATCTGAACCCAAACTGTTTAGTTGCAGTATATATGTATAGCATATATACTGGCCATTATTAGCTATTTGCCAATATATCAGTATCAGCATTGACAACACCCAATAAATCAACATTTATAAAGTAAAGATGAGTTGGTAGAAACACTCTTCAGCCGTGTCATGTGTTTTCATGTTGCATAGTTTGTCCACCAGAGAGCGCTCTGCAATTTCCCTGTCTGCAACACATGTTTGAAACACAACAAATACAACAACCAGCTAAACAGACCAGAGTCAGAGTGTGAAAGAGTCAAGCCACAACTAAAGATTATTTTTCCTAAATAACTAAACATACCAAATGTTAGGCAAATTTGTTTATGTTTTGTGTATTTGAAAGAAAAAAATATGAGTCGATATATCAGTATGAGTTTGACTCTGTTTGATAAATGCAGCCATTGTCTTGATAAAAGATTTGAATGAAACCCAAAGTTAAAAGAAACAACTGGTTTGTTATTTTAGTGGTAACTTCTTGCCAGTACCAATTTTACTGATGACATGACTACAAGAATTACCAACACCCAAACTAATGAAAAGTAGACATTGTGTATGCAAACTTAAAAGGTTTTGTACAACTGTTTCTCTATTTAAGCCGTTTACTGGTGTGGCTACATTCTAGGACCTCTTAAAACATCATATTTTAAGTTTTTCAGACAGACAAATAAAAGATGCCATCTCTGAGAAAGGCATGTTCTGAAAGCTAGATTAATAAGGGCACTGGGTCCACTTTGTATAACTACATCCCATCGCCTCATGTATATACCCAGCTATAGTAATAATAGGGTCAAAATGTATTTTTATATTATACTGTTCCCTACCAAATATTTATTTGTTGCTATAGGAGGACCAAAGATGTAGTCTGTGTGGAAGACTCATAGAGACATTGGGCAGAAGTGGGAAAAAAGGGGTGGTTCTTAAGTCTAATTTCCATCAAGCGCCGTGACCAACTCTCAGCCGAGGGGAGGATGTCAATCACTCAGATTACATGGATTTGTTCCACACCCACGCATGTGTGAAGGCAGTAACAACACACAAAGACATGCACATAGAAACGCACACTCAGGCAAACACTTAATCACGCTCTTGTGCTGTACAAGACGCGCATCCACTCAGCGGGGGATATTTTTCACGCCTAATCTTGCCAAGTCTTGTAATGGCACACTTATTTATGAACTTCAATAAATTAAAAAGAGATTTGAATTTTTGAGTTTTCACCAAAAGCTAGAATGCTTATTATTCAGGAGACATGGATGGTGGTGGTTGGTGACAGGTATTAAACCAGTGATGCTGTTACATATTATATACGACCTGTTCCCTTGAAAGCTTTTCTGAAGCCAAATTTAACTTTGGAGGGTTTTCCTGAACTTATCTTTTGCCTAAAAATTCAGTAAAAATTCACTCTCAGAGTCAAAGTCAACACAGAGATCATTAATGGAAGTTTCCAAATGTTACAAACCTCTCTGAGACTAATAGCAGATTATAATAATAATGATACTGCTATTGGGTTTGACAGCATGGGAGAGATTTTGAAAAGCTGTTCCTCCTTTGCAGCTAGTACAAATGATCAACCTCATTGTTCCAGTTCTGGTTAATAGTCCTCCTACCATCTGCTCCAAGTCTGGCTGGCTTAGCATCATAATAGTTATGGCAATCTTGCCTAGCTTAAACAGGACATACATACATATATATATATGCCTGGGTAATACTTATATGCATTTCTCTGCTGCCTTGCAAAGAGTCGTCCACCTTTCTCTTCACCTTGCCAATTAAAGCGCAGCTGGAGGTATGCATTGCACATGTAGCACCAGGGGAGCGCAAGTGTCATTTCAAATAACTTGGGTGTTATTTCAGCTGCACACTGAAGTGCTGAAAGAAAATAAGCCTCTAAAGGTATAAAAAAAAAAAAGCTGTTCAGTGTTCAATGCAGGCAGAGAACGTGGTGCATGTGACCCTGCAGACAGTACTGAACGCCATGTAATAATCAGTCGGGATGAAATTACATTCAAATATCCAACTTCAAACACACGTACAAATCAGATGTTTTAAATGGCGCAGACGATCTTTTGTTTATGATTTATTAACCAATCTTCTTTATTTTTAATAATAATATGAATAAAGATTTGTAAATCTTTATTCATATTAAAGGATAAACTTTCAGTCTTGACTTTTAAGCCAAAATAAACCAGAAGAACTGAATCAGCTAAAAAAAATCATATATCATCAAAAGCTCCAAAAAGCTGTGTAGTGCACCGCTGGTATTATTTGTTCAATCAGAGCCTCAGCAATGTTTTTATGTATTACTTGAATGTACAGGATGAGCTGATAATGCAAGAGAGCACACATGTGCCCTATGAGCACTTTATCAGACTAATTGGCCACCATCCTGTAACAAAATGTCCAGCTTTACACTGTATCGACTGTGACGATGATGTTGCAGGTGCAACACCACCCACCGGCATTCTGGAAGTAACAAAGGTGGCTGTGAGAGCGTTTCAGGGAGTGCTGCATTTGGACTAGAATAAGACAGCAGGAGGCCTTCAAGTGTTTCCTGTGATTCCCAGGCAGCTCAGTGGAGACTTCCTCTCCAGGCAGCGGCTGCTGGCAGCTTGACATTCCTAGTTTACAATTGATCTGAGGGATATACGAACAGCAGGGGGCAGATTTATAAACAGAGGAAAAGGTAGATACTGCATCTGGGTCACACACAGAGACACGGAGTTGCCTGTAATGTGTAATTTTGTGCCGTATGTGCATGTTAAAAAATTGGATCTGATTATATAGTAAAGTATTTTTGTACCAAGTTCTCTGTACATGTGCATGTGAGTGGTTGTGTTTGTATGTGTGTGTGTTGCACGCAGGAGGTTCCTATTTTGTAGGTAGAGCGTGTAGCCTTTGTAGAGCCCGGCTGTGCACAAATACCAAGCTGAGAGAGGCTGTTGAACTTTGGAAATGTCAGACACGGCTCCTCACAGACAGCGCTATCAGTTCATTCCTGGGTGTCCTCCCATCCTCCTTCCCTGCACGCCACAAAACTTTCCTTATGCTGAGAGAGAGAGACCCGCTGAAATCTTTTGTAGCTGTGTCTCGGTTGTTGACAGGAGGAGCACAGAGAAAACGAGCTCTTAGTTCAAACACAAACAATCTTCTAAAGAATAACCCTTGTCGGCACAGCTCTGAAGATGTGTGACCGGTGGCACAGCCGGGGCATCCCAGAAAAAGGTGGTGGGCTACACTGTGGTGTGCAGTGGGTTCAAAGATCACAGTGAGGGAACAAAGAAAAAAATCCTTGTATAATATGTAATGCAAGAGAAGAGACTTGCAGTAAATCCTTAAATATTTAGTTTTGACTCTTACAAAAAAGATCTGACTTAGACGTAGTTGCTTTTGAAGTTGGTGTTAAGTAGCAGAGTTTCCCTTGGATTCCCAACACAAGTGCTGTAACATACTAATCGGGATTAACAAATGCAAACCTTGCACTGCGGCTTGTAAATCCTGCTGCGAAACAGGCAAAAAGCATCTGCGTCATCCCCCCAGCCTCTTCACGTCTTTCTCCCGGCGCTTCCCAAATCACAGATCCGACTCTCCTGAGAGGAGTCTCCACCCACTTTACAGTATGTGCTACGGGATCAAATCATATGTATATTGTTTACACGTCGCTTGTGGTTTGCCGAGATTACTGCGCTCTGGGCGTTTAGTGAATGCCACCTCGCTGGAACGAAAAATAAATGCATTCACAGTGTATGCCAGCCACGCTTTAGCTTTAGTTTAATACATGCAAAGTTCATGGACACTGAAGTTCTTGCATGATTGATGACGTGTTGCCAGCTTTAATCAGCTCACAGTTGTGCTGCTTGTAATATTTGATTCATTATGTATATATGTATATTTCTTTAATTTATTTATTTATTTATTGCTTTTTATCTCAGATTCATTTATGATTTATCTCTAGGCTTTCTCGAATTATAAAAACGCTGCCAGCAGCTTTAGTGCGGTAGATTTCAACTGAAACTTTTTTAATTGGTAGTGAAGTATCACCTTTTCTTCCATGCAAATACTTGCCCTCTGTGTTGAACCACAGAGATAATCCTTTCATTCACAGAACCAAGAATCCATCGGCTCCCCAGTGACAATTACTTCTTCCCTCCACATATCAACTCGCAGCAAACTGTAGTTGTTGACTCCTGACCTCCCTTCATACCCAGCAGCAGCTCTAAATAAAATGATGTGTCTGTCTCCGCTCACTTCCTTTTGCCTTATTTTTTCCAATGCACTGTCTCCAGGGGGATTCTGGAAAGCTCTTGAGTGCCCTCATGTGTTCATTACTTGCTTTATGATCAGTGTGCTTTGTGTGTGGCCAAATGGGCATTTAAAGCCGACGTTGAAAGGAAAGCCTGTCTCCTTAAATAGCAGACGCACATCCCCCAAACTAGTTGAGGATGGGCATATTTTCACTTTCCCTCATCAGACGGCATTTGTGTGCAGATTTGCAAAGTGTGTATTTGTGAGTCTATGAATGTGTGAAGTGTGTGTCACACCCTATGTGTGTATGACGCATAAAATAAAAAGAGTTGGTAGAATTGGAGTATCTGTGCGATATCACTGACTTTAAAGCCCTGCATAGCATTTGACACAATATTTTTTCAGGTTGTGCATGTGAGCTGTATGCCTTTAACACAACAGCAAGACCATCGAGCATGACAGCATGTCATCTCCTGTTTTGTTTTGTGGTTTTTTGCAGGAAGCGCCCTGAACCTTACCTGCCGGGCATTTTTTGGCTACAGCGGCGATGTCAGCCCCCTCATCTACTGGATGAAGGGGGAGAAGTTCATAGAGGACCTGGATGAAGAGAGAGTCCAGGAGAGCGACATCAAGTAAGGAACACAGGGCTACAAATCACCTCCCTGGACTTGGCAGTAATGAGGAATTAATAGCAGATGTAGATAAATTTACCCCATAATATTAAAGGACGATGCAAATGGTTTCGCATCTCTTAGCCCATTAACTCCAAATTGCATACACTAAACCAACCATTTTCCAGAGATGTATTCCCTGCCTTCTAAGCAGCTGCTCTTTTCAATTAATTACACTACAGCATGAACACGATGCAGAGGCTTGAAATTTGTTAGAAACTGTAATTTATTTGTTTTATTACCTCTGATATATTTTTTGTCAGTTAAAATACATTATTGTCCTGTGGACACAAACACTGCTGTACAAAAAAATGTAGATGAATGTAAAAAAAACAATGTGAGGACACCTTCAAAAGTTGGCCTATAAGTCAAGTAATTTCAGTCAAAGTGCTACAAAAAGAAAAAAGCAACCCTGATCTAATCGATATTTGGTATCTCATGCCTGGATGCAGCTTCATCTTCATCTCTCTTATTGTAATTAGGCTGTTATTTATGATCATTATGAAAACTAATAAAAATGTATGACTGAAACATTCAACATTTAAGCGTTCCTCATAATAGAAATGTGCACTCATAAACTCTTTCTGTTAGTTTAGAAAAAAAAGAAGAAGAAGAAAAAGTTTTGACTTGAAATCTGGAAAGAAATCGTGGGGTATTAAAGTGGTTGCCTGTGTCTTACTGGGAGCTGCTGTCTCTCCATGACCAGCGCTTTTCCCTCTCCTTATCTCTGACAGAGAAGGATGCAGCACAAGCCCTGAGAATAGATTGAGATGATGCTGAACACATTTGTAAAAAGCAGTTTATATAACTTCACCTCGCTTAAGGTCTTTGTGCAACATTGCAAAGACTCCACTGACAAGCCTCGCTCCGGAGGCTGTGAGACATTTAAAACAAGCCCATCTTCGTGTCGCTCCCCTCCTAGTGGTGTAGCACATTTAAACAAGTCCATTCTCTGGTCCATGTGCATGTTTCCCATTAGAGCTGTTTGGAGAGGCTGCAGCTCCTGGGAGACAGCCCTGTCAGATGGTTAACAACTGCCATTTTTCACACTGCCACCACTATGCTATCTCCCCCGCTGCACCCACCTAGAGCAGCATGCAGATGGGCCATGGGGAGCTGAGGAGAAGTGCTAGAAGGGAAAGAGAGAAAGAGCGGGAGAAAACAGAGAGGAAGAAAACAGGAAAGACGAGTGAAACGAGTTGAGAAATATTCACAAATCAATGAAGAGTAAAGTGAAGAGGGATGTTATCATGAGTTGTTTAGCACACTGGTATGAGTATGCAGAAGAAACAGATTGCTGTTTAACCAACCCCTCTCTGCCCCTGCCTTTGTCACCAGGATTCCTCCACTCGCTGGCTGAGGGGTGATCATTTTAATAATTTAAATCATATTTCATGCAGGAGATCAATAATATATCCGATTATCCACTTTCTCCTACTGATGCTGCTCTTGAAGGATTCAGCAAACGACTTGATTTTACTTAAACGCACACAGCCAGACATGTATGAGGGTCAAAAAATGACAGGAAATTAAAAAAAAAAACAAGTATACAAGAAGCTAAACACAAACTAATCAGTGCTTCCCCTGCAGTCAAGCTCTTTCTCCCCTTTAAATGATACGCTGGGCATGTTTTCTCAGGGTTACCTCGCTTTGTCAGCCTGCCACCCACATACTTTTATTACTAATGCATCAGCAGCCAAACTTAAGTTTAGAGAAGAGCACTCATACCTTGAGAACAGACTTACTGCAGGCTTTTACAGTGGGGCAAAAAAGTATTTAGTCAGCCACCGATTGCGCAAGTTCCCCCACTTAAAATGATGACAGAGGTCAGTAATTTGCACCAGAGGTACACTTCAACTGTGAGAGACAGAATGTGAAAAAAAAAATCCATGAATTCACATGGTAGGATTTGTAAAGAATTTATTCGTAAATTAGGGTGGAAAATAAGTATTTGGTCACCTCAAACAAGGAAAATCTCTGGCTCTCACAGACCTGTAACGTCGTCTGTAAAAAGCTTTTCTGTCCCCCACTCGTTACCTGTATGAATGGCACCTGTTTGAACTCATCATCTGTATAAAAGACACCTGTCCACAGCCTCAAACAGTCAGACTCCAAACTCCGCCATGGCCAAGACCAAAGAGCTTTCGAAGGACACCAGGAAAAGTATTGTAGACCTGCACCAGACTGGGAAGAGTGAATCTACAATAGGCAAGCAGCTTGGTGTGAAAAAATCAACTGTGGGAGCAATCATCAGAAAATGGAAGACATACAAGACCACTGATAATCTCCCTCGATCTGGGGCTCCACGCAAGATCTCATCCCGTGGGGTCAAAATGATCATGAGAACGGTGAGCAAAGATCCCAGAACCACACGGGGGGACCTGGTGAATGACCTGCAGAGAGCTGGGACCAAAGTAACAAAGGTCACCATCAGTAACACACTACAACGGCAGGGAATCAAATCCCGCAGTGCCAGACGTGTTCCGCTGCTGAAGCCAGTGCATGTCCAGGCCCGTCTGAAGTTTGCCAGAGAGCACATGGATGATACAGCAGAGGATTGGGAGAATGTCATGTGGTCAGATGAAACCAAAGTAGAACTTTTTGGTATAAACTCAACTCGTCGTGTTTGGAAGAAGAAGAATACTGAGTTGCATCCCAAGAACACCATACCTACTGTGAAGCATGGGGGTGGAAACATCATGCTATGGGGCTGTTTTTCTGCCAGGGGGACAGGACGACTGATCCGTGTTAAGGACAGAATGAATGGGGCCATGTATCGTGAGATTTTGAGCCAAAACCTCCTTCCATCAGTGAGAACTTTGAAGATGAAACGAGGCTGGGTCTTCCAACATGACAATGATCCAAAACACACCGCCCGGGCAACAAAGGAGTGGCTCCGTAAGAAGCATTTGAAAGTCCTGGAGTCAGTCTCCAGACCTCAACCCCATAGAAAATCTGTGGCGGGAGTTGAAAGTCCGTGTTGCTCGGCGACAGCCCCAAAACATCACTGCTCTCGAGAAGATCTGCATGGAGGAATGGGCCAAAATACCAGCTACTGTGTGTGCAAACCTGGTAAAGACCTATAGTAAACGTTTGACCTCTGTTATTGCCAACAAAGGTTATGTTACAAAGTATTGAGCTGTATTTTTGTTATTGACCAAATACTTATTTCCCACCCTGATTCACGAATAAATTCTTTACAAATCCTACCATGTGGATTCATGGATTTTTTTTTCACATTCTGTCTCTCACAGTTGAAGTGTACCTCTGGTGCAAATTACTGACCTCTGTCATCATTTTAAGTGGGGGAACTTGCACAATCGGTGGCTGACTAAATACTTTTTTGCCCCACTGTATTTACCCAACTCTCAGCCTATTGATTTGGTGGAGTTCATTTCTGTGGCAACCCGAGCCCATAAATTCTCATTTGCGCCATTGGGACTGGGCTGTTGCTGTTATCATGGCATGGATGACTAGACATCAGCATTGTATGCAGAGATTAATAAATTAACAAAACAAATGCGTCTCAGCATAAAAAAAAATAGGTGATCAATACGTTATCGAGTGGCTTCAGTTGATGTTTTGCAGGTGTACGTGCACTTGAATATATGAAAGAATTGAATACGCTGGAAATTGATCACTAAATGAGCAAACACAGAGGTTTTATCAATGAGGAGGGGAGTGGATGTACAAGGGATAAAGAAGAAGCCATAGCTTGAGAAGAAGTTTGCAGTTTACTCCTTCTGCTGAGGCTATATCAATAAACTCGGTCACTCGTGAAAAAGCAGAGGGCATCCTGCAAATCTGACCCTGATGTACCAAAGTAGGAACAACTTCCTGTGTATCGGTATCCCAGCCGTTATGTGTCCTTCAGCTCACATTTGTGACTATGACCCTGTTTACACTTGGTTTTAAAATGTATGCTGGGTGACTGGGTCACAAGTAGAGAGCCAAGATGTGTCATCATTTCATTAGCCTCTAAGGTTTCCAGCTAACCACAAGTTCAGCCTTTGTTACTGTGCAAATTCCACTAGAAGGTGAAAGGACAGCATTATTTTGTCTGTCTGTTGCCATTCAAGCGTAAGATCAGCAAGAGCTAGCAAAGAGAACAAAATGTTTGTCCTTCAGTGTTGGCATATTTACTACTACATCCTGATACGTTGCTCATGTTAGGACACATTAGCATTTACAGTACAGTGATATGAGGCCAAGTGCATTTAAAATCACCTCAGCAAAGTGGCCTGAATGACCGGATCAAAGCAGCACCTTTCACGATGTTGTTTATTTATCATTGTCCACATTTTAAAACCAAGTGTGAACTCCATTCAAGGTTCACATAGTCATTATTCATCAGGTTCAATGGCTGTGTTGTGTCACATGGTGTAAAATGTGAAACAGAAGACACCACGCCACTCACACGCTACACTTAAAAATGAAAAATACTATGCTGTGAAGCTGCTCTGTAAAACTGTAGTCCAAGAGTTAAAGCTAGAAGTACTGATTGGAGAAATATGCCCACAATTACTGTTTTCCCATGAACTCCAGACAGTGTTGGGGGTAAGCTGGGTTGAGATGCTGTCTGGAGTCTGAGTTTGCACTTTCCCACAAGGGGAACGCAGCAGGAGACGGTCGACTTCAGTCACATTCTCACTTCAGGAAATATTGGTGCTGCCCAGACGGAGCATTATCTGAGCTATTCTCATGCACATGCTACCAAACATTAAGACTTTAATGGATACTTTATTGATCCCCATGGGGAAATTACTTGTTTTTCTCTGCATTTGACCCATTCACTCTGTGAAGCAGTGGGCAGCCCACTAAGCAGGCGCCCGGGGAGCAGTGTGTAGGGGTACCTCAGGGTAGCCGTTAAGTGGATTCGAACCGCCGACCTTCCGATCATGGGGCGACCACTTTACCTACTGAGCTATCCCTGCCCCTGACCAGGGAGTTGGCGTGTTAAGGAACATTTAATGTCCGATCCCATTTATTTCTTCACATGCACCCCTGGCAGTGACTTTAGTTATAGAGAAATGGACATGGCCAGTAAAAATACTCAGGTAGGCTGTGATGTCTAAGCAATGCTCAGCTGATATTAAGTGGCCTTAAGTGTGCAAGAAAATATGAACAAAACAGGATGGAGTTATGCTTTTATGTTGTTTACACCAAATTCTGACCTGAACATCTAAATGTCACAGCAGAAATCAAGACTATTTTCCAATTTTGGTGATCCCATGTAAAATATAGCCTCAATTTCCTTTTCTTAGCTAACAAGAGTGGAATCAGGTGTTCTCTTCTCCTGTTGTAGCCCATCTGCATCAAGGTTGGGCATGTTGTATATTCAGAGATGCTCTTCTTTGGTTGTAATGAGTCGTTACTTGAGTTACTGTTGCCTTCCTTTTCAGCTGGAACACAACACTGGTGATTTTATCTGACATCTGGCATGAAAAAGATGTTTTTGCCCAGAGAACTGCCCCCTAATGGATATTTTCTCTTTTTCAGACCAGTCTTTGTAAACCATGATTGTGTGGGAAAATCCCAGTACACCAACCACGCCAGATTCAGAGTCACTTTTCTTCACAATTATGAATTTCCTACTGAACTGATCAGATTATTTTTTCCATTAGTTGACTGGTTAATAAATATTTTTTAGAATAGTGAGTAATGTTTCCACAAGTTCTCTGAACAATTATCAAAGTAGTTACCAATGTTTTTCTTAGATTTTTTATGCAAAAGTTTTGACTTGCAAAGTAAATCGTAAAATGCATTCAGGAAACATGATTTTGGGACTTCAGCATCTTAACCGAGGACGGTTTGGCATGCAAAGTGGATGATCCACCTTAAGTGTTGAGCCACAGTCCCATAGTACACGGCTTGAGTAAGCAATACACAGTTATGGTTAGGGTCACCACTGCTTTCTGGATAGACCTGATTTATTCTCATGCCTCCTTCTCACTGCGCCTATCCTACAATAAAACAAACTCTGAATCATCAGTGCTGCCGCCGCCTCTTCACACACGGCCCATGATGCACTTTCAATTACAGATGCCAATTCTCCCAACAAGCTTTCCTATGTGCAGTTTATCAGTTTGAAGGTGAGGGAGAAGCGAGATGCTTGAGAGTCATTATCCCCCTCCCCCCCTACACATTTAAACACAAACTCACACATGCAAACACTCTCTCTCCTTTGTCCTCGTCCCACTCCTTCTCAGCACAGTAATGATAAACACACTCACATACAAACAGAAGGGATCTTTTTCTCATTTGCACTTTGTTTCCTCCAAAGAGTCATTTGTGTTGAGGGTGCTGTAAAAGTAGGCTAAGTAGTGTGTCCAAGGTATGAGGGAGCATTATCTCCCTATTCGCTCCTCCATCAGGCTCAACCAGCCCAGCGGGGGACACTCATTTACTTTATGGAATATTACTTTCTCTCCTTCTCGCCGTTACCATGGCAGCTGCTATAAAAAGATTTTCTCCTCATCGCTATTATTTGATTTCCTCCCGCACAAGCTGAGGAAGATCCCTTATTGATTTTCATTTCTCATATGTTTGAGTGCAAAGAAAGAAATTAACATACCATGAAGTACTTAATGTAACGCAAAAGGGCCTCGATCAAGATACATTTGTACCACAGGAAAACTATTTTGTATAGCTTAACCCTTGGGATTTGCAATAACACCGTATCTGGTTAACGCTGACTGATGTGCTTCGGGTCATGACTCCTGAAGACCCCATCACATGCTGAACATGAGAGTTTTTGATCTTTTTTTAATTCCATCAACTCCAAGTCACTCCCCATCCACCTATTGTGTTTGATGCTGAGAAGAATTGTTCAATACCGTTTAAATTGTTTGTCTTGCAGGGTCATCAAGGAGCATCTTGGAGAACAGGAAGTGGCCATTTCACTAACTATTGACTCTTTAGAGGAGGAAGACCTGGGAAATTATTCCTGTTACGTGGAAAATGGCAACGGCCGTCGCCAAGCTACCATCCAGCTTTTCAGGCGGGGTAAGTGCTTATTTACATTTCCTACTCCAAACTTAAAGGGACAGTTCAACCCCACCCCCCAAAATAAAAAAATAAAAATACTGATTTTTCCTCTGGCATGTAGTGTTGTTCATCCATGTACATTATTATGGTATGAGTTTCCTCATTTTCCACATATTGGCTGTAAAGATGTCTGCCTTCTCTTTAGTGTAATTGAAGTAAATAGGACTCGCCTTGTGGTCCAAAGAAAGAACACATTTCAAAGCAATATAGCTTTTCAAAAATGATGACTACAAATGTTGCTATGATCAGGTTATTGTTAAACTAGGTTTTTATTTACTTCAGAATGAAAAGAAGCATGTGTAGCTCAAAGTATCTGCTTTTATGTCTCCGGACAGGGTTCTTTGCCAATTTAGGGGGTTGCTGCAAGGAAAGGAACACACTTCAAATCCTTTATGAACAGCTATAGCTACAAGCAGACAGCAGGAGCAAGAATGCATTAAATAAAGATAATACCAGAATCAGAATTGATGAACAAATGGGTAATGATCAATGGGAGAATGTGGATTTAATTCTCCAGCTCTTGGAAAATTATGAGCCAGATGAAAGTTAATAGAATATCTGAATGATTAAACTAATTTTAATTCACACTAATTCAGATTAATTGAGACTACCAACAATATTAACTCTGAGGCAGTTGAACTTAGGCTTGATTTCCTATTGATTGTAGTTATAGGCTGGGTTCGTTCAGTTCACAAGCGGGACTTTTCAGGTCATCCAACAGCCTAATGATGGAGTAGATTCAGTAGGGTGCAGCCGTGAAATCTTGAGCATGTGATGCAAACAGACCTCAGCAGCTGATGTTGGCCCTCAGTCTTTTAGAGCTGATGTCAACTGGATTCTGAAATAGTACGTTTTATGGCTTTAACATTCATTTTAGAATAAGGAACAGCTTTCCATATGCAATTAGCAAAATAAAAATTACACCTGACTGCAAAAAAACTACTTGGTGAGCTAAATGAAACCGAATATTATAAAAGAGTTGAATATGGTGTGAGTCAGTCTTTTTATCATGCTGGTCTCATTGGGATGTCCTCTAAGGTGTGGCCAAGATTATTTGCGCCACTACGAATTCTGGGGCCACAATTGTTATTTAAATAATGAATTTTGTTCAACTTTTATTTGGACAGATCCAACCACGAAGAACAATCTTCCTTCCAACCACATAAATAAAGGCAATAGAGTTTGTTCAGAAATATGGACGTGTTCAGATGTATATGAAGAGAAAATGGGATTAAAACAGGAAGTGTATTTCAAAGGTTTATAGACTGCATCATCAGAGTATTATATGGATGACTAATCGTCATAACATCACTTCCAACATTTACAACAAGAAGTGAAAAACTGGTTTAATTATTAAATTTCATATTCCTCAATTAAATCAATTTTAAGTCAGGAGTTTCAGGCATTGTGATAATTAAAGTTTAACAAGCCTGAATGGATTATGTAATATTAACGTCTAACAAGTTTCACAATGAAAAAGTAATCACTTTCAGTGAATAAGTCTATTAACACTTCATTTGAAAAGTTGTCTACTCCAGGTGTGCACTCATATTTGTGATTGAAACATGAGTGATATCTCCTGTGTGTGTGTGTGTGTGTGTGTGTGTGTGTGTGTGTGTGTGTGTGTGTGTGTGTGTGTGTGTGTGTGTGTGTGTGTGTGTGTGTGTGTGTGTGTGTGTGTGTGTGTGTGTGTGTGTGCTTTTAAGAGAGAAAGAAATGAGGTCCAGCAACAGAATATTAAGATATTGGTATTCGCTGTCTCTTCCTACTTAAAACGATGAGTCCTATAGAAGTTTTATTAATTCTTTTCAGATCTTGCAGTTATAGAAATGTTTCCTCTTGCTGAGCTGGGGTGTTTGCACAGTCTTCTCTAACATTACCCAAATACTAACATACCAGCCATTTAACTAACAGATTGAAATTCAATTTGTAGGTTAAATAGCTGTGTGATGGGAGAGAAGTTAGTGCATTTTATTTCTATAGCACATTTAAAACTAAAGTGCTTTACATGAAAATAAAATAGAATAGAAACAGGTTCCTATCGGCAACCAATCCAACAAAGTTCTAGAAATGAGCAGTTTTCAAGTTTAGATTGAAAAACAGTTACAGTTGATGCTTGTCGAGGGTCACTTTGGAACTAAGGTTCAACTGTGGGATAATCGGGAGTGAGAATCAGGCCATTATGATCTTGAGTACATGGACGCAATATATCTACCACATATGCAGGTGCAAGACCATTTAAAGCTTCAAACACGAACAGTGCAGCTTTGTACTAGATTATGCAATGCACAGGGAGCTTAGTGCAAGACTGCTAACACTGGACTAATTGTAAGTGGGCAAGAGATGAGTAACTCCACTATGCATTCCAGTAGTCTACTTTAGACATAACAAAGCCCTTTCTGGATCTTGTTTGGGGGTTTTGTTATGTTTTTAGTCTGGAGATTGTTCTGAGCTGGAAGAAACTGCTCTCGACCACTGCATTTATTTGTCTGTCAAATTTCAAATTTGTGTCAAACATTGTCCCAAAGTTCTTAACCTGTGTTCGTCCAGCTTGTCATTTGTATGGTAGGGAGATGGGAGGACAGTAAAAGGCATATGGTGGCATGCTGGTCTGTTAGATGGGTTTATTTCTTCCATCCATCCATTCGCTTCCGCTTATCCTTTTCAGGTTGTAGTTTTATTATAGTCAAGAATATGCAGATATTTGTACACTTAACCCAAAACTGGATATTAAAATAATCTTGATTGATTAAAATCCCTGTGGGCTGAAGGAAAATGTGTGTTAGATTTGGGGGGAAATCATCCTTTTTCTTTTTTCTTTATATTTAGTTGCTTTACATTAGAAAGCATGATATTATTTTTTCTGTTTGCCTGACAGTAAAGCCTCGTGACATATGAAATAATTGAAGCCTGGCTACATCATTTCATCAAACAGAAATATTCTAATTGATTTGCATGTTTGGTTTTTTTCATGTTTCCCATCGGCTGTGTAGCTATTTTGGTGCTCTAGTATGACTTGTCAGAAGCTCTTTTCACGCACTGGTTGTCATCCTAAAAGAGAGGTAATTTGATGGTTGTTTAAACAGCAAATTGGTCCTCAGCTTCTCCCAACAGGCCAATAAGTCCAGCATACAATTACATTTTATGCTGTTATATGTCTGTTTCCCCACTTTAATCTCTGTCTCTGCAATCATCTTTTGTAGACAGCCATTTTAGCAGTTTTCACAGACTGCAGACAATTTCATTTAGCTCTCTTTGTAAAAGCAGTTGCAAAAAAAAAGGATGCTACAAAAAGACTTCAAGGCAACACCCCCCCCCCCTCCTTCTCTCTCTCTCTCTCTCTCTCTCTTGCTTCTCATCCACATCTGATGTTTATTTCATGTTCTATGCTCCAAGAATGCATCACTCACAAGCCCTGCAGCAGGTCTAATATCTCTGCAGGCTCCCTTTCCTTCCATCTCGAAAGAAAGAGAGACATGAAAACAGAGAAGGCAGAAAGGAAGTGGGGGTCAGTGAAACATAAACAACTTCAAGAGTGAAGATTATTGCTGATAATGAGTTAAAAGCATTACATTTGGTTACAGTTGGAAAAGGCTGGTAAATAGCCAATTAGAAGCCCGAGAAAACATAGCTGTTTTCCGCAACACACTGTCGACTGCTGCTGAAATGAAAAAAACATCAAATATAATGCACAAGCCAACATCAAAGATCTGTCTTTACAAGTTAAAGAGCTGTTTTGAGATTTGCCATATACACTTAATTCCCATGCCTCTAAGGTAAATACAAAGCTTAGCACAAAGACTGGAAACAGTGAGTTGAAAATTGTTGAAAATTAGCCAAATCATATCCACCCACATAGCTTCTTTTATAACTCTTACATTTTGTTTCTTGTATTTATTAGAAAACAAGACATGACTGGTAAATGAATGTTTAGATGTGCTTGAGGGCAGATTTTGTTACTCTCAGAAAGCAGCTTTTCCTGTTTTTAGCAGTTTAGCTAAGCTAAGCTAACTGGCTGCTGATCATGAGTGTTGGTCTTTTTCTTTTACTCTCACCAACACAGATTTAATTAGTTATCATTTTGTAATTTCTCATAACCTACTATGTCTTCGGTTAAACCTATTTTAGAATAATAATCATTAGATCCAGAAAGTGTAGCTATAGTTAAGTGACTTTTAATAAAAATAAGATTTTATAAATTCACAGTATTTCTGTTATTACTTTAATATGTACCTTTGCTGTGTCTGGGGTTATATATAGAGTAAATTGGCATGCAGCCTAGAGAACGTAGGGCCACTGTGCAGCATTACAGCCCATAGTGTGACAGAGAAATAAAGTGAACCTGCTCTAGCTGAGCCTACCAGGTAAATGCGGCTTTAATACACACCATAATTCATCCTTCCCCAAGCTAGGTCTCTGGGGAGATGAGAAGGAGATAATGGAGAGGAGAAATGAATGGAGAGACAGCAAGAAAAGTGGGCAAGGAGAAGTAAGAGAACTCTGAAGAGAGTGGGTTATGATGGCGAGGTGAGTGTCAGCGTGATGAGTAAACTAAAGCCTCTTGTTTTGAAAAAGCCTCCATCCATGTCCAGAATTGTCCCAGTCCCGCTATGGATGACAGCCAAAGCTGTGTCATTGCTGCACTGCTCCAAAGAAATGAACCCAGTTTCTCATTATCTCCTTTTTTTCCCTGTGTCTCTCTGCTATGTGCCCTCTCATTTTTCCCAAACTCATTATGAGACTCGTGTCTCTGAAGATTGATTCTGCTCCGCTCTGAGCCGAGCGCTGAAAATGCTGATGATCGTCCAGATTTCAGGCAAATGTAAACGTGTAAAAGTGCCTCATTCTGTGAGTTTACCTGAAATAATGAAACAAAGAGGCCAGTGTTTGAGGCCGGCCTGATGAATACTGTCATAAGAGTGTGGGTAAAAAGAAAGCAAACACTTTTTTTTCTAAAAGGACATAATAATCAGGACATAATAAAAATTATCTAGTCCTTAAAAATCTGGCCTTTAACGCAACACATACTCAGATTAGCAACAACACATGACATAGTACACTGTGTCATTATTTATTTAAGAAATAAATTAGCCAAGTTGCAGAATCGGTGTGTGAAAAACTGAGTACACCCTACTGCTTCCATAACAATTAAGAGGGTAAGAGGTGCTGCTAATCAAATGCAGCTAATTAACTGATAATCAGCAGGTCTGAGCACCTCTATAAAAGCATATGTTTTTGACTATTTGCAGGTATGGAGCATTTAGGTGTGTTTTAACACACTGACAAGGAGAAAATTTTCAGCAATGATCTTAGAGAAGCAATTGGGAAGAATTAGTAAGTTATTTACAAATACTTTGATTTTCATCATCCTACAGAAAGACTATTGGAAAACTGGGACGACAATTCCCATTCCTTCTTAGGAGTGAATATACCAGCAAATTTAAGTTCAGAATGTGTAATGTGCAAATAAACACCCAAAAGTGACAGTTTGGGCTCTACAGGCCAAGTTCAATACAATACAATTAGTGATAGACTGAATATCTATGGCTAGGTTAAAAAAAAATACCAGGATAATAATAATCTGGTAGCATGGTTGAGATTTGCAAATTTGCATTGGAATGAACCACTAGACTTCTAGAGCAATGTCCTTTGGAGTAGTGATGTTTGGCCATAATGCAATGTAGCTTAATTAAAAACAGAGCATATTAGCAAATACTTCATACCAACTTTCAGCCACGGTGGTGGAGGAGTGATGATTTGAGTTTCTTTTGCAGGCACAGGACCTGGACACCGTGCAGTCTTTGACTTGCCTATGAACTCCTCTGTATACAGTGGCTTGCAAAAGTATTCGGCCCCCTTGAACTTTCCCACATTTTGTCACATTACAGCAACAAACATGAATCAATTTCATTGGAATTCCACGTGAAAGACCAACACAAAGTGGTGTACACGTGAGAAGTGGAACGAAAATCATACATGATTCCAAACATTTTTACAAATAAATAACTGCAAAGTGGGGTGTGCGTAATTACTCAGCCCCCTTTGGTCTGAGTGCAGTCAGTTGCCCATAGACATTGCCTGATGAGTGCTAATGACTAAATAGAGTGCACCTGTGTGTAATCTAATGTCAGTACAAATACAGCTGCTCTGTGACGGCCTCAGAGGTTGTCTAAGCGAATGTTGGGAGCAACAACACCATGAAGTCCAAAGAACACACCAGACAGGTCAGGGATAAAGTTATTGAGAAATTTAAAGCAGGCTTAGGCTACAAAAAGATTTCCCAAGCCTTGAACATCCCACGGAGCACTGTTCAAGCGATCATTCAGAAATGGAAGGAGTATGGCACAACTGTAAACCAACCAAGACAAGGCCGTCCACCTAAACTCACAGGCCGAACAAGGAGAGCGCTGATCAGAAATGCAGCCAAGAGGCCCATGGTGACTCTGGACGAGCTGCAGAGATCTACAGCTCAGGTGGGGGAATCTGTCCATAGGACAACTATTAGTCGTGCACTGCACAAAGTTGGCCTTTATGGAAGAGTGGCAAGAAGAAAGCCATTGCTAACAGAAAACCATAAGAAGTCCCGTTTGCAGTTTGCCATGAGCCATTTGGGGGACACAGCAAACATGTGGAAGAAGGTGCTCTGGTCAGATGAGACCAGAATGGAACTTTTAGGAACACATGCAAAACACTATATGTGGCAGAAAACTAACACTGCACATCACTCTGAACACACCATCCCCACTGTCAAATATGGTGGTGGCAGCATCATGCTCTGGGGGTGCTTCTCTTCAGCAGGGACAGGGAAGCTGGTCAGAGTTGATGGGAAGATGGATGGAGCCAAATACAGGGCAATCTTGGAAGAAAACCTCTTGGAGTCTGCAAAAGACTTGAGACTGGGGCGGAGGTTCATCTTCCAATCTAATCCAATCGAGAATCTGTGGCAAGATCTGAAAACTGCTGTTCACAAACGCTGTCGATCTAATCTGACTGAGCTGGAGCTGTTTTGCAAAGAAGATTGGGCAAGGATTTCAGTCTCTAGATGTGCAAAGCTGGTAGAGACATACCCTAAAAGACTGGCAGCTGTAATTGCAGCAAAAGGTGGTTCTACAAAGTATTGACTCAGGGGGCTGAATAATTTCGCACACCCCACTTTGCAGTTATTTATTTGTAAAAAATGTTTGGAATCATGTATGATTTTTATTCCACTTCTCACGTGTACACCACTTTGTGTTCGTCTTTCACATGGAATTCCAATAAAATTGATTCATGTTTGTGGCTGTAATGTGACAAAATGTGGAAAAGTTCAAGGGGGCCGAATACTTTTGCAAGCCACTGTACCAAAGTATTCTAGAGTCGAATGTAAAGCAATGTGTCCGATAGCTAATGCTTGACCCAAACTGGGTTTTACATCAGAACAATGGCCCCAAGCACAGAAGCAAATCTACAACAGGATGGCTGAAAAAGAAAATAATCAAAGTGTTGGAATGGCTCAGTCAATGTCCAAACCTCAAACTGGCTGAATATGTTGTTGAGAAACCATTGGAGATCTGAACATCAACAAATGCCTGCAGACCTCAATAAACTAGAGCAATGTTGGAAAGAAGAAAGGGCCCAAATTCCTCTACAGTGATGTTAGAAATTGATGAAGTCATACAGAAAATGAGTACTTTGTGGCGGACCACCAGGTGGCTCCACTCACACACAAGTTGAAAGGAAGTGTGGGGGTGGAGATTTTGGCGCTGACTATATGTGAAGTTCGGTCAGTTAATAAAGTTGTTGGAGTGAGACACTGAGACCTCTCCTGTCGTTGTTACATACCTCCACATTGGTGACCCCTGTAGTGAACATGCTAAGGCTCGACGACGAAGCCAGCTCTGGCCTGGAAGCATCGGCGGCCGCCGGACCTTCACCTCCGCCGATGGCTGCGTTTGCTGTGGCGCTTAAATTGCCGGATTTTTGGCTTCACGATCCTCCTTCATGGTTCATGCACGTAGAAGCTCAGTTTGCTCTTCGTGGAGTTTCAGCCGACGACACTAAATACCACCATGTGGTGGCCTCACTTGACCCGCTGTCAACCCGCCGTGTGATTACTCTCCTCCGGGATCCCCCAGCCCAGGGCAAGTACGCCGCCCTCAAGGGGCTGCTGCTGCGGCGTTACTCCCTCTCTGATGCTGAGCGGGCCGAGAAACTCCTTTCCATCGCGGGCCTGGGCGACGGCACCGCCCTCGAGCTCATGGAGAGCATGCTGTCCTTGCTGGGCGCGGAGGACGGAGGATTTCTCTTCACCCACCTCTTTCTTCGACAGCTGCCGGCTCCAGTGCGCGCTGGCCTTGCCAACTCCCCGCTATTGGCCACGAAGGATTACCGCTCCCTTGCGGAAGAGGCGGATCGCATCCTCCTGGCTACCAGGACTTTCGGCGTCCAGACGGTTATTCAGGACCCACCAGCGTTTTCCCCCTCCCCCTCACCGATGCTCCACGGGCCCTCCGACTCGTCCACTGTGGCCGGAATCGCTGCACGGCGGCACCGCGGAAAGGGGCTTTGTTTTTATCACCAGCGTTTTGGAGCGAAGGCACGGCGCTGCCTCCCGCCTTGCAGTTTCCAGACCCAGGGAAACGGGCATGTCAGCGCTCTGTAGCAGCCGCGACCGCTGGCAACAAGGAAAGGCTGCTTTTCTTAGAGGACTCACGCTCGGGGAGGCGTTTCCTGGTGGACTCCGGCTCACAGAAGAGCCTTCTTCCCCCGGCTGGCTCGGACAGGCTAGCTGAGGGTTGCGGGCCATTGCTAACAGCGGCTAATGGCTCTCCCATCAAAACCTTCGGTGAAAGGTTGGTGACTGTTTGCTTTCACAACCGTGACTTTCAGTGGAACTTTGTTGTTGCTGCTAGCTCTGTGCCTATAATAGGCGCTGATTTTCTTTGTGCTCACGGACTACTGGTTGATGTGGCTAACAGACGTTTAATTGATGCTGTGTCCTTTTCCTCATTACCCTGTTTGACTCGGGGTGCTCAGCCCGTGGTGCATGCTAACTCAGATTCGGGTGACGTTTTTCAGTGTTTGCTTTCTGAGTTTCCCTCACTCACTGTCCCCACTTTCTCGAGCACGGTGACGAAGCATGGGGTAGAGCATTACATAACTACAGTAGGGCCCCCGGTGTTCGCGCGCGCGCGCCGCCTCGACCCCGCCAAACTGGCTGTCGCTAGGGAAGAATTTGCCACCATGGAGCGTCTGGGCATCGTGCAGCGTTCGAACAGTGCCTGGGCTTCTCCGTTACACATGGTGCCTAAATCTGATGGTCGGTGGCGACCTTGTGGGGATTTCCGCCGTCTTAATAATGTCACGGAGAACGATCGTTATCCCATTCCCCACATCCAAGATTTTTCCGCCCATCTTGCGGGGACCTCGGTTTTTTCTAAGATCGATTTGGTACGGGGATATCACCAGGTTCCCGTGCGCGCGGAGGATGTCCCCAAAACCGCCGTAATTACACCTTTCGGCCTTTTCGAGTTTCTGCGCATGCCGTTTGGCCTGAAAGGTGCCGCCCAAACCTTCCAGCGGTTGATGGACTCGGTCTTGCGCGGGCTGCCCTTTGTTTTTGTATATCTTGATGATATACTGGTGGCCAGCAGCTCGAAGGAGCAGCACATGTTCCATCTGCGTCAGGTTTTTCAGCGTTTGGCGGAGCATGGACTGATTATTAATCCGTCTAAATGCCAGTTTGGGTTGCCCGTTCTCGATTTCCTTGGGCACCGTGTTTCCGCCGAGGGCGCGGTTCCGTTGCCTGACAAAGTCCGAGCTGTTTCGGAATTTCCGCGTCCCACGACTGTTAAGGCACTGCAGGAATTTTTGGGGATGGTGAATTTTTACAACCGTTTTCTCCCCAGAGCGGCACATCTGCTGAAGCCCCTTTATGGGGCGTTAAAGGGTAAAAAAGCTAATGACCCCGTTGACTGGTTTCCGGACAGCATCCAAGCGTTTTCTGATGCTAAGTCAGCGTTAGCTAATGCTGCCCTTCTGGCCCACCCATCCCCCTCAGCGCCGATTGCGTTGACCACTGATGCGTCGGACATAGCGGTGGGTGCGGTGCTGGAACAGCGAATCTCGGGTGTCTGGCAACCGCTCGCCTTTTTCAGCCGTACGCTACGGGACAGCGAACGCAATTACAGCGTTTTTGACAGGGAGCTACTGGCGCTCCACCTGGCGTCTCGTCATTTCCGGTTTTTTCTCGAGGGTCGTCACTTTACCGCATACGTGGACCACAAACCCTTGACGTTTGCCATGTCCAAGGTTTCCGATCCATGGAGTGCACGCCAGCAGCGCCAGTTGGCAGCCATTTCTGAGTTTACCACGGACATTCGGCACGTGGCTGGTAAATCCAATCATGTGGCTGACTGTTTGTCCCGTGCGCTGGTTTCTCCCGTCTTTCTCGGCATAGACTACTCCGCCATGGCTGCCGATCAGAGCGGTGACCCTGACATCCTCGCGCTTAAATCCACCCAGACGGGCCTCATACTGGAGGACAGACCCGTGCAGGACGGTGGTCCCCTCCTCGTCTGTGACGTTTCCACCGGCCGCCATCGCCCTGTGGTTCCCGCTTCCTGGCGTCGTCAAGTTTTTGACTCGGTACATGCTCTCTCTCATCCAGGGGTCCGGGCCTCTGTTAAACTGGTCAGCTCTAAATTTGTTTGGCCAGGCCTTCGCAAATCTGTTAAGGAATGGGCGTCGGCGTGCATTCCCTGCCAGCGCGCGAAGGTTCATAAACACACCAAGGCGCCCCTGGAGCCGTTCTTCATACCCGGCAAACGTTTCGATCATGTGCATGTCGATCTGGTGGGTCCCTTGCCGCAGTCACAAGGTTTTACGCACCTTTTGACTGTTGTTGACCGGACCACCAGGTGGCCGGAGGCGGTCCCCCTGGCGTCCACTACCGCAGCAGTGGTGGCCAAGGCGTTTTTGTCGACCTGGGTCTCGCGTTTCGGCCCACCCGCGGACATTACGTCAGACAGAGGCCCCCAGTTCATTTCCGAGCTTTGGTCGGCCATGGCTGATGGACTGGGGGCTAAAGTCCACCGCACAACCGCATACAACCCGCAGGCTAATGGGATGTGTGAACGGTTCCACCGGTCGCTGAAGGCTGCCTTTCGCGCCTCCTTAAAGGATGGCAATTGGGTTGACCGCCTCCCGTGGGTTTTGCTTGGGCTGCGCTCTGCGGTTAAGGAGGATCTCGGCGCTTCCCCAGCTGAGCTAGTGTTTGGTCAGCCCCTCCGCGTGCCTGGAGAATTCTTGCCTGAAAATCCTCCTCCCTGCTTCGATCCATCGGTGCTCTCTCTCACCCCGCTTTTGCACTCGCTTCGGGTTCCTGGTCCGGTGCACCATTGCGTGCCTGACACCTTTGTTCCAAAGACTTTAGAGACTGCTAAGTTTGTTTTTGTCAGGCACGATGCCCACAGGACACCGCTGCGGCCGCTGTATGACGGCCCGTTCAGGGTTATTGAACCGGGCCAGAAACATTTTGTTTTGGATTTTGGGGGTCGAAGGGAGACTGTGTGTGTTGACAGACTTAAACCAGCACATGTTCTTCCGGACAGTGATGTAGTGCCGGCCCAGGCCCCTCGCCGTGGCCGACCTCCTGCGCTGGGGTTGACAGTCTCTGGTTTTCCCCCCAGGACTACCCCCGGACCACCAACGTTTGAGCCTCCTCCTGCCTTTCCTGCTCGCCTTCACCAGCCTCGTTCACAGGATGGACCTTCCTCTGCCTGTTCTCTCCCTCCCAGGTTCAGTCGTGCGGGTCGTTTGCTTAGACCCAGGGTCCTGGACTGAATGGAGACCTGACTGTGTGTTCAAGGGGGGGTATGTGTGGCGGACCACCAGGTGGCTCCACTCACACACAAGTTGAAAGGAAGTGTGGGGGTGGAGATTTTGGCGCTGACTATATGTGAAGTTCGGTCAGTTAATAAAGTTGTTGGAGTGAGACACTGAGACCTCTCCTGTCGTTGTTACATACCTCCACAACTTCAAGTTATTGCAGCTAAAGGTATTTCAACAAACTATTGAATTATGTGGTGTACTTACACACTCTTTCTGGGGTTTGTCTTAGTTTCTATTGAATAAAAAAATGACTCAGTGTAATATTTCATGTGGTTTTTTTTTTAGACCTTGTAGGGACTAGATAATTTTTTTTATTTTGTCCCAATAAGTAAAAGCTTAGAGGTGCGGGGATGTTTATCTATTTCCAGTGACTGTAAGTGGCCACACAAAACTGTAACTGGCGTTTTAACCATGACTGTCTCAGCAGTTTTGCTTATTTTCTTGTCTGTATGTGTTGTCTTCAGCAGAGCTCATGTACACTGTGGAGCTGGCAGGAGGGCTGGGAGCAATCCTGCTGCTACTCATCTTTCTCATCTCACTCTACAAATGCTACAAGATTGAGTTGATGCTTTTCTACAGGAGGCACTTTGGCAGTGAAGATGTAGACGGAGGTAAAGACAGAAGAATGCGTCTAAAAAAATGTCTTTTGGCCTTTTAACCATTATCTTATTCACACTTTTTTCACCAGGACTTTTTTTATCCAAAAACTCAATATCAAGCAAGCCGTGATGACTCCATATGTGCCTTTGCGGGCTTGTATTCATAGATCCAATGAATGTACTATTTTGTTTAAAAGTAACTACTCACTAGTAGTTACAGATGTTTACCCCAGTGCTATCTCAGTGACGGCATTTCCGCTGCTGTTGGTAAAGAGGTGCATGGTGCAGTGACTTTACCGGGAATTTATTCAATTTGTTGCCCATTTAAAAAGAGATCAATCTCAGTATGTCATGGAATGAAGCCCACCCTCTGCTGCCAGATAGTGATTCACAGCAACAAGGCAGGCTCGAAGCACCGTCTCTGAGCAACAAATAGGAGCGTAACAATCCTCAAATTGAAAAGCAACTTTCTGCTTTCTCTACAGAACATAGTTAACTTGTACTTCACTTAAGGATTTGTCTGTTTGTGTCCCAGTATGATTCCTCTGTGTTTTGCATTTTTGCTCTCTTTTCAAGAATTCTGGAAAGACAGAAGTCACCGGATTGTTTCTACAGTAGCATAAATTATCCATTACGCCCAAGACTGTAGACTCAAACTTCCACATGATTAAGTCATGCCGTCAGGGACCGCTGATACAAGCTGTTTTTGATTTTTCCAACTTTGCTAGGTGGTTAATTTGCGAGGTTGGTTGCTAATTTGAAAGCTTTGTTTGATGTTTGGATCCTATCGAGCACAGCCATGGCCCTTCCAGTAAGTTTCAAAGCTGCGCATGCTCCTCAAAAGAGTTTCTGAAGCAGTCCTTCCTCACTTTCTGACTGAACCACATTCCAGTTTCCACAGAGCATAATGACTAGGACTTAGCGAATATGGCACCAGCACTGTTCTTTTCCCTGTTATCTATTTTCTACCTTCTCAGTTCTTCCCACTGTCTTCTGGGAAATCATTTTGAGGTGGGAAGAGAGTATTGCTTCTGCATTGTTTTGGGTATTTTTGTATCTACCACAATTTATTTCTTGTATACACTACATGGCCAAATCAATTTGACACCACTAGAAAAGTGGTCTTCTTTTTTCCAAACAAGAATGATAAGCAAAAAATACATACAATAGACAATAAAAGAAATGGTTTTCTGAGTTTGGTGTGGAAGAATTTGACTGCGTACCGGAGACACTTATTGGGAACAGCATTTGCAAGAAAGGCCTTCTCCTTGATCATAAGTAGCTCACTTCATGAGCGATCTTGTGACTCACTGGAAGGAAATCCATGTCGGCAAATTATTAAATTTAACAGTTTTTTATAGAAAACAAAGTACCGAATAGAAAATGTAAACTGACACAGCAAAGCACAATCGTGTGTCCTGTAGAAAGTTACACTATAGTTTCATATTAGACTATAGACTGTATTACCCATGTTTACAGTTCTTTAACATACTTCAGTGCTTAACAAATTTATTAAAATACCATTAAGTGCAAGTTTTTTTCACACAGCTGCCCTAAGTTACCAGTATTGGTAATCATCAAAAAAGTTATGTTTCTATAATGTTAAATCCTCCAGCATGAACAAGCATTTTAATTAAAATTCTATTTTTCAGTTTTATAATTAATGTTACCTATGAATCTTCACATTCGCTGTTTTACAAAAAAAAATGTAAAAAATAATAAATCACATTATTATTATTTGATTAGTTAATGGCTCAGTTTCTGGAACAGAAAAGTTTCTAGCTTTCGCAAAGTTTTTGACAAATTTCTAAAATATTTGTGTTTTCCTGTTTTTATGGCAGGTGGTCTAATAATTGTGTTAAACACTGTATAAGAATTACACAAAAGATATAACTTCCGACTTTCGGCATTTTACTTTTGTGCCTTTTGTCTATAAATTTGCAGAAATTTCTGATGCATATTCTGTTTGGATGAAAATAACTGGTAACTATTTGAGGTGCCGTGCATAAGGGTTAAATGGCACTGTCATAACCATGGCATCACATGACACTGAATGTGAATGTTTATGGATAGAGCCAATAAGTGTAAGAAAAACCAACGTTATTTTATTATTTTGAAACTATAATAAGGAGTGTGTAATTCTGGTTTTAGAAGTAGCTTTAAAAGTTGTAAGTATTGTAGAAGTTAGCCAACGCAATTGCAAGAAATGTGTAAAGTCAGTTGTTTGGAATAAAATGCTCATCAGAGAATGAGCGTGCAGTGTTCAGTGAAAATGCCATGGCGTTTAGTCTGCATATTTCATGACTGACTCTCCACTCTTTCTTCCTGTTCCTCAGAAAATAAAGACTATGATGCATATTTGTCTTACACCAAAGTGGACCCTGACCAGTGGAGTCAGGAGACCCGGGAAGAGGAGCGCTTTGCCTTGGAGATCCTCCCTGATGTTCTGGAGAAACATTATGGCTACAAACTCTTCATCCCAGATCGAGACCTCATCCCATCAGGAAGTAAGACTGTGTGTTTGTATGTATGCATGCTTGCACACGTTTGAAATGTTTGTGCCATACTGTAAACAGTTGTATAGGTGTTTGTTTGTTTCTACTATAAATTCTATAATGGGGGAAATAATTATTTGATCCTCTACTGAATTTGTAAATTTGCTCACTTACAAAGAAATGTCCAGTCTCTAATTTTATGATAGTTTCATTTTAATGGAGAAAGACGTTAAAATATTGAGTGACAATGAGCGAAATAAGTATTTGATTCCAGACCAACACGCTAGAATTCTGGCTCCCACAGACTGGCTGTGTGCCCACATGGCACACAGATTACAATCAATCAATTACAGATACTTGTGATATCAAACGATTATGTGCATAAAGCACAGAATCAATTTCTTGGGAAGACCAAGAAATTAGGTAAGACCAAACAGCTGTTAAAGGATGCCAGGGAGCAGCCTACAGACCTGCACAAGGCCACAATGGACGACAAGACCATCAGCAAGAATCTTGGTGACAAGGTGACAGCTGCTGGCGTGATTCAGAAATGGAAGAAATACAAAACCTTGTGTCAACCTCAGTCTGTACAAGATCTTCCCTCATTGGGTGAGGATGATCATGAGAAAGGTGATAGATCAGGTCAAAAGTACACGGGAGGTGCAGTTGGGACCAAAGTCACCAAGAACATCATTGATGGCACACAACAAGAGTTCCCACTGTTTAACAAGGCACATCTACAGGCCCATCTTAAGTTTGCTAGTGAGCAACGAAATAATTCAGAGAAGGCATTCATGAAAGTGCTGTGGTCAAATGAAACCTAAATCAAGCTCTTTGGTATCAACTCAACCCGCCGTGTTTGGAGGAAGAGAAATACTGAGTATAACCAAAGGATCACCATCCTCCACTGAAGTGGAAATATTATACTTTTGGGCTGTTTCCCTGCTCAGTCAGAACACTGAAGGTGGGTCATGGATGGGTCTTCCAGCATGAGAATGACCCAAAACATGCCACCAAGGCAACAACGGATATAAAGAAGAAGCACATTAAGGTCACGGAGAGGCGTAGCCAATCTCCAGACCTATAAACAAACTGTGGAGGGAGCTGAAGTTTAGAGTTGCCAAGCAGCAGCCAAGAAATGTAAAGGATTTAAAGTCAAAGGAGCTTGCAAAGAAAAGCGTCTAGACTTCTTTGAGTTGCTTGAAGACGTTTCACCTCTCATCCGAGAAGCTTCTTCAGTTCTAAGGTCAAATGGTGGGGAGTCCCAGATTTAAACCTAGTGGGAGTAACCCCCCACAGAGGGACAAAAGGACCCCCTGATGATCCTCTAATCGCCTGAGCCAAGGTGTGAAACTGGGTGTGGGTCCCAATCAGCCAGAGTTTGAACTGAAGAAGCTTCTCGGATGAGAGGTGAAACGTCTTCAAGCAACTTAAAGAAGTCCAGATCCTTTTCTTTGCAAGCTCCTTTGGCTACGATGACCTGGATGACTGAGAACCTTCACAGACATAAAGGATTTAAAGTTTCTATAAAGAGGAGTGGGCCAATATCCATCCCACATCTCTCTGGTGCTTACCAATGAGGCTTTCTCTACAGAGTACCAAGTCATGTTTTGCTTGGGCATCAAATACTTCTTTCAATCTGTGACTTTTATATAATGTCTTTTTTCTGGAATTTGGTTGATGTTCTGTCTTTTCATTAAAACTAAATTACCATTATTGGAGATTGTTAATTTCTTTGGGAGCAGGGTACATGTATACATATACATATACATAGACTGTCACAGTCTGTTTTGTCTGTGTTGTTTGTTTTCACCATTGTTTTTCCACCGTCACTGTCTTGTGTTTCAATGTCCGGTGCTGTCAGGGCAGAATCAAGCAGAGGATGCTCACAAGTGATGAATAGATGAATATTTCAAAGTTAAAATAAGGGAAGAGGAGGGAAATGCAATATTCAATGCAATACTGTCAACAAGAACCCTTTTTTTCTTGTATCGTCTCAAACCTCTCTGGATTAAAGCACTAGATCATAGCATTTCTCACTAGCTCTTCCCTTACTGTGTACTACAGATATGGGAATACAGTATGCGGTGTGTACCGGGAGCCGATATATTGAACAAATTTATCATCCTCACTGATTTTTATCCATGTATTAATAAATCCATGAAAATTCTGTCTGAACATATTCTCATGTGTGCTAACTCTGTTTAGCAGTCTGTCTTTGCCAGTGGTACACAGTGTGCTCTAGTTAGTAGCAATGCTGTGTGTTTCTACTGTAGGCTTCATGTGAGAAAGATAAAACGCAAACATGTCCTAGCTGGTCCAGACAGAATTAAACATCAGTGGGTAATGTGTGAAGGCTCTGAGCCCTGCTGACTGAGCCGCTTCTATCCTTTAATCAAAAGAAAATTGCCGCCAGCACCACTGCCAAGTAAAATCATTGCAGATGAATGTCCAATCAGAGAAACATGGTATGTGATTAATCGTATGTGAAATAAAAAGATGACTGAGAGGGGACGCAGCCACGCTTCTGACGGTGTTGAGCATGTTTCTGTGTCTGTAATGTGTTCTGCCTGTGACCTGAATGTTAAAATGTTTATGTTTAGGTCTCACCAATGAGCATTACCAGGATGACACGCGGCTCTTTAGAGGTACTCGCCTTCGGTCTTTTCCTCTTGCATCAGCTGCTTTCATGCTTAGAGTGGCACCATTGTGTGATCTGAAACATCAGGCCCGATTCAATAGCGAGCTCAGCCCTAATCCTATAGAGTGTGCAGCTTTATCAATCACTGGTTTGCAGTTAGAGCCATATGGATCTGCTCTATGTGCATAAAATGTTAATTTATATGCTGCACCTTTGTGCACACTTAAAGCTCCATATTAAACGGGTGTTAGTAGACCAGATACTGTCACTGTCTTGCGTTTTGTGTCTGATGCTGTCTGTGTGTTCATCCATCACTGTGTTGTGGCCCTGTTCTCATTAGGTGAAAACAATGCTCACTGCAATGTTTTGCCACACTTGTGTCACATAAATTTTTGCTCTTCTCTTTCCTTCCCGCTTCTTTCCCGCAGCCTACATAGAGGACGTGGCCCGCTGTGTAGACCAGAGCAAACGCCTCATCATAGTTATGACACCCAACTACGTAGTGCGGCGAGGCTGGAGCATCTTTGAGCTGGAGACGCGACTGCGCAACATGCTGGTGACGGGTGAGATCAAAGTCATCCTGATCGAATGTGCCGAGTTGCGCGGAATCATGAACTACCAGGAAGTGGAGGCGCTTAAACACACCATTAAGACCCTTACTGTCATCAAATGGCGTGGAACCAAGAGCAACAAGCTCAGCTCCAAGTTCTGGAAGCAGCTGCAGTATGAGATGCCCTTCAGACGCACGGAGCCCATGCTCACGCATGAGGCGGCACTAGACGTCAGCGAGCAGGGCCCATTCGGAGAGCTGCAGACTGTTTCTGCCATGTCCATGGCGGCGGCCACTTCCACGGCCATGGCCACTGCCCACCCAGAGCTGCGCTCCTCGTTCCACAGCACCTACCACACCACCATGAGGCAGAAACACTACTACCGCAGTTACGAGTACGACATGCCCCCAGGAGGGACCTTGCCACCTCTCTCATCCCTGGGAAACCAGCACACCTACTGCAACATCCCACTGACACTGCTGAACGGACAGAGGCCACCCGGGAAGAGCCGAGAGCACAGTCTGGAGGAGGGGCACGCCAACAACGCCATGCTCCCTCTGCTGCCCAGGGAAACCAGCATCTCCAGCGTCATCTGGTAATGGCAAGCAGACTCGGCGCCAGCTTTAGGAAGATCGCTCAACGTCAGACATGACGAGGTTACAGTCTGGCAGTTCTTAGGAACACAGTTCGAGGTTGTGATTACGGCAAAAAGCATTTGGATCCGTATGGCTCCGGCAGCTAGTCATGGAGGTAAAGCAGGTTCCTGGACGTGGTTTGTCTTGTTGTTCAGTCGGACTGCACCTCGTTTCCAGAGGATGTTTTCTATGTGGAACTACAGGGGATAATGCGAACACACTGTTTCATTAACTAGCGAGAAATGGACTCACAAGGACTCCATGGTGAAGAACCAACACACTATGGCAATTATTCACAGGAACGAATACACACACACACATACACACATACAAGAAATTGCATCCATACAAGCAAAAGGAAAACAGGGTCTGTACATATATTTCAATTTATTTGTAGCATCAGTGTTTTCCTGTTTTGTTCTTTTGTTTATTTTATTCAATCATGTTTGTTGCCTTCTCTAATGTAGGACTTTTGCTTTAACTTGTCATAAAGAGTTGTATATTTTTAATCTTTTTCTCTTTTTTTGTCTCTTTTTCTTTTTTTCTTTCTTATTTTGTAACACGCTCGATAGGAAAGCCAATATGACATGTGCGTGCGCTGTTGTTTGTTTGTTTAAAAATCTTTGTGTTGTTTAAAGAGAACCTTTTTTTTTTCGAACTTTGGGAAACGCCTGGACATTTCAGGAGCTTCAAGGAGCTAAAACTTGTTTTCGTTTACCTGTAAAAGGTGTATCTAGTTTAAAAGGAAACTCTCTCTTTTTAAAAAAAAAATATAGAATATGCAAAAAGAAGGAGAAGCTGGCAAAAAATATATCGTCTCGTGGGACTGAAAAGGAGGAGTGGTTGGGGAGCAGCGCTCGTCCTCTCCAAGCAGATAGACTGGCAGATCTCTCTCTAAAGCTTCATATTTTCTATTGAGACAAACAGCCTTGCTGTTTTAGAGTGATAGTGAAATGCCTCACCTTAAAAAGAAATCTGTAGATTATTTTAAAAAGAATTCTATTTTTATAACTGAAAAGAGTTTGCTTGAGATGTCATACTTATTTGCATTTCATCTTCCATAGAAAGAGGATTTGTGTATAAGTGTTATGCTGGTTTTGTGCCCTTCGGTGTGGCTCCTGGTTTGTTAAAGAGATTAAGGTGGCTTTTAAATCCCACATGACAAAAAAATGTCCTCTGCTCTTCTAGATTCAAAGGTAAAGCATTTTCAATGTTTTGGTTTAAAAAAAAATAACAGTATTATTCCCATCCTGATAATTCATTTGGTTCATATGGATAGTTCATGTTTAAGGAAAGAAAAGAATTCCTTTTGTGTTTTGAAAGACTTTTTACATATATTTGAAGGTGTGATTTTTGAGTATGCATAGCAAATAGATATGTATTCTATATATAATATAGATATTTATATAAATATATAAACACAATTTTCACTTGGAAAGAAATGTCTATCTTTATAGAAACACAATCATGATCAGTTGCCCTTACTTTCTCACTGCACATTAAAAACATTGATTTCCTTTCGATGTTTTCCTTTTGTGTCCAAGTTGAACCAGCAGCAATTCATAACACACCTGATTATGCTCTTAACCTTTTTTCTTTTTTTCATTACCACATGATTTTGTAATGGCTAGAGTCAGCTACATCCACCAGATGTGAAACAGGACATTTGAATCAGTGATCAGCCCTGGGAAATCTGGCACAGGGTAAATGAACAAGTGTTTTAGTACTGTTGAAATAAGTCTTTAAACAAACTGTGCCTTGAACGTCCAGTTCATAGATGTTATAAAGATCTTTCTATAAAGTCTATGATCCAGCTGCTCTTTCTGGTGGATAACACCGAAATGCTGTAATACTAGACTCATTGGAAGGTGATGTCCATCTGTGTACAATCATTGCAACTACATTTGCCCTCTAAGAGAATAGACGGGCATGTTTCTTGACCCTATGGTATAGTTGTGTCCAGAAATATGCCAGATCTAATCATATTCCTCTGTCCTCTATTTCCTCATCCTGTCAAGAAACACGTTACGTAATTATACTGATAATTATTCTTTCTTGCAGCAAAATGTCAGTGCAGTGAAGAAAGGAGAAAGGCAGATAAGCAGACTGTTTAAAGGAGATGTTCTGGTATTAGATAGCATGAATGCAAATCATGGAATTTAACTAGAACTAAACAAAACTAAAAAAATAGGTGTGCAAAAACATGTCAGCTCCTCAGTTCATGCAAAACAAAAACTTTTGCATATACTTATACACAAATACTTATCCGTACTAAAAAACAAAACAAAGAACCACTGAGACAATGAAAACACTGAAACTAATAAAAACTAAATTATTTTTTAAAAGAATAAAAATGAAACTGAAATGAGCAGCTCTTTTTCTTCTTCTTCTTTCAGCTGTGCCTCATAGGGTCGCCACATCGGATCATCTGCCTCCATGTTGCCCTCCCTAGCATTCGCCTCTGTCACACCAACCCTCCCGCATGTGCTCCTACACTACATCCATGAATCTCTCTCTGTGACCTTCTTCTTTTCACTCATTCCTGGCAGCTCCATCTTCAACATCCTTTGTCCAGTATAACCATTATCCCTCCTCTGTACATGTTCAGACCATCTCAGTTTTGCACCTTTGTCTCCAAAACACTCGACCTGAGCTTTCCCTCTGATGTACTCATTTCTAATCCTTTCCACTACTAAAGAAGCATCTGAGCATCTTCAACTCTTCAACCTCCAGCTCAGTCTCCTGTCTGTCAGCACCACCATCACCAAGCTATACGTCATAGCAGGCCTTGCTGCCATGTTGCAAACCTTCCCTTTTTAACCTTACTGCTATCGTTCTGTCACAAATCCCCCCTGGTGGCAAAGTAAAACAAAAACAAACAACTTCAATGACTTAGTTGGCCATTTGAGAGAAGTGTGACATACAAACATACAGGTAACGATGGAAATCAAACGGTGTCTAAAACAAGCACCATGAAATTCTCTGGTTTAAAGCTACCTGAATAAGTTTGCTGCATGCTCTCCCCCTTGCTCTCTCCTTATGTTCACTGCCTTTCAGATAGAGCCAGATATGCCAAGTGAAGATAAACCTTTAACAAAAAAAAGGTGCTGATATAAGAAACAGCTTGGCTTAAGGTCAAGCAGTTTCAGTTGACGCCTGACATTTGCCTGCACATTGGTGGGTGAGTGCTGACAAACAGTGCCATCTCCTGGGGATACACACTACCTACAACGGGTGTCTGAACACTGGTAAACACAGAGACAGAAAGCAGATTTACTGATGTCTGCCAACCCCAGGAGAAAACACAGAAACTGGGGCAGAGGAAGAAAAAAAAAGCAGGAAAAGACTGAGTAGAAGGCAGAATGATGAAGAAATGAAGCTAAAGACAGTGTTTATAAAATTCAGCCTGTGGACATTTTTGCTGGAGACAAGGGTGGTGGTGGTGGTGCTGGGGAGTGCTGCTTTCAGACTATGCAAACACCAAGAGAAACTGTAACACCGTACCAATTTAAAAAGAAAGAAAGACAGAAAGAAAAGGGTCTCAAATGGTGGAATCTGCTTTGGTTGTGTTCTTTTTGTAATAAGTGATGCTAACTCAGGCAAACACCCACAACATATTGTCAGCCACAAGAAAAGCAGCCTCCTGCCAAACCAGTGTGGTTTTATTAGCAGACACAGGATTAATAGAGTCTTTATTACCCAGAGCAATTACAGGCTTAATTGGAGAGAAAATAGGCCCCGATGAGAAAGAAAAAGGCAGAGGAGATAGACGGGACGGCTTCAAAGTCCACATGAGCACATGTGCAAGGCCGTGTGTGTGTGTGTGTGTGTGTGTGTGTGTGTGTGTGTGTGTGTGTGTGTGTGTGTGTGTGTGTGTGTGTGTAAATACACCTTCATGTGCATGGTTTTGTTTTGTTTTTTCTTGTTATTTTACTCTTTGCAATGCCTTATCTGTCCACCAGGAGGTATGTGAGCTATTTCATCAGTATCTCAAGTTTTCTGTGCCAGCCTTTATTATTGGCATCACCTCCTCCCTTTAGTGCTTTGCTGTTCTGCTTGCATGAAATTAATAGCAACAAATTAAGCACAGAGACACTGCTTTTTCTGCTTTAGGGCACCATTGAAAGGTCTACTGATCTCGAAAACATCTTTTCAGAGAGTTTTTGATGTGAAACCAGAGATGGAAAACAATTTGACTGAAAAGTCAATTTGATCAACTTTGATCAACAAACAGTGATTCGCTGTTTGCTTCCTTGTTCGAAAGAACAGTAAATATGTTGATTTAAACGCATGCGGTTATTATAAGATGGCGAGGATGGTGACTGGAGAGCTCCCGATACAGCATTATAGTCTAGAAGTTTCAGAAATGTGACTCATAACTTTTTGTTCTTTCCAAGAGCCGTAATTTAACAATGTTGCCTCTCACCGAAAGCCCCCTGCTTTGTGGCTTTTTAATAAGGTAGCTCGTCCTGCACTTTCTCCTCTCTCTGCTCTCACCTCGGAGACAGCCACACACACACAGTCACCTCCCATGTTGTTGCGCCCCATTTTTTAAGGTGTACCCAGAAACAGGAGGTCCTTTCATACTTCGGTGACCGAGATGAGAAATCTTCTCCAATTTTACACCCAACAAAGAAGCTTTACGTCTGCTTTCATCTTTCTTTCCTTTCTCGTTTGGGAATCACGGTGGAAAGCAGCTAAGCACTTTTACACACGTACCTAAGTGCTTTATTTGAGTAGTTCAATTTTCTGCCAATTAATATCGTTGTGTTTTACTAATGAGTGTTCTAACCAATTCAAATTAAATAAATCTGACCACATTGTGATATATTATTGTAGGCTAATATCCCCGCAGTATGAAACGTAAAATCTGCTCCATGTCGATTGTGACACAAATGTAATAGTTTTTAATCCAATAATTATCCGATCATATGCCATTTTACTTCTGATGTGTGTATAGTGCAGGACCATTACTTGAAGTATTACTTTAATGTGTGCTACTTGTTCCTTAATTAAAGTGTGTGAGAACTTCTACCACAATTGTTTGGGTATAATATAAAATGCTAACAATCTGGCCGGGTTATTTTATTGGTGCTGCCACAAAGCGAGACCAAGTGCAGGCTCAGGCCATCTGACCTCTGAACAGTGATGAAGTATTATAGCTGCTAGATGAGATGTTCAGGGACTGAGCTTCGTAACATCGTGTGGCTATGGTGTAACAGCAGCAAGTCCTTGTGCCATTGTCTGAGATGAACATTCACTCAGTAGTGTCTCATTACAGAGGTCTGGTTTAAACCATAGGTGTATTTTATGCGGCGTCTCTAGGAGCTTTTGTTCTGTTGGTTACAGGGAGATTTTTTTTTTTTCTCCAGCGAGCAAGTTGATACCTTACCGCACTGTGCCCACACTGTGATGGCCAGCCTACGAGGAACAGGAACATTACCTAAGGTCCTTTTCCTCAACCACTTTTGCCCCTTTCTGTGTGCATGACAGGGGAAGTTGATCCATGTGACTTGCACAATCGCTACACGTTGTATACTGTTGCACTCTGGTGGCCTAACAGGGCATTTCACCTGAATTCAGAAGTCCTGCATCTGTGTTTATACTCCACAACTTACCTCCTTCACTGGACAGTGAATAGCTGCTACACCAAGCCCTGACCTTTTGAAGATAATCTGTAGTTGATGTGACTGAACTGTAGTTGACATCAATCAGTGTGACTCATATTTTTTCGAGGCGACGTGATCTCTTAAGTACTTTCTGCGTGTGTACTGAGACACATTATCTTCCTTCGTAAGAGTTTGTCCAGGGCTGATTTCACAGAGGAAAATGTGTCAGCAATGACGGAGCAATTATCACTCACATACATAGTTTGTTTTTAGGGGGGTTTTTTTTATTATCATTATTATAGAAAAATATTTTATATAAAAACAAATAAGTTATGAATTACATGAGCTGCTTTATATTTTCCTCTATTATGACATATTCCCTCAGCACATTCTCTCTTTCTTTCTCTGTGCCGCTCATTCTCACATGCACACTCACACTTGCTTGTGTTGGTCATTTCACAGTCACTGAAGATTTCCCAAATACATTTGTCTTTAATTAATTGAGTCCCACACGTCGTCCTCACCTGCCAACCAATTAAATCTTTGAGCAGTTCAGTCCATCTGACAGCTGAACCTGCTGAATTCATCTCAGTCCACTATGGACCCGTGACCTACTTCCCGTAGAACATCTCCATGAGGACCTCTTCGATGTTGACAGTCCCTATGACGGGTCTGAAGAAGAGCTGAGCGACCACTGGCGGGCTGATGGCCCTCAGCATGGACAGAGCTATGAGCAGCTTGGCGAACCGCGTCGTATCCTCGCGATGGATCAGCCTGACGTGCTCGTTTAGAGCCTGGTGCGCCTCTCGACGCAGCGACTGGATGTAGTGCAGACAGCGCAAACCCTCCAGATCTAGAGGTGGGGAAGGATGGGGGGAAGTGAAAAGTTGATAAAAATGTTACAACGCAGACAAGTAGTTAGATAAAGTGTAAATATCAGAGCAGTCATGCTGAAATAAAACAAACTTTTACCCATCAATTAATAAATCAAACGGTTCCACTCGTGAGCGTGGCACCTGTGCTTAAAAACTGATGCTCTGCTATCAAAAGCCCTGACCCACCTGGGTTGAAGAGCACGGCTCCCTTCAGGTACGCATATTCCTTCGTGCTTATATCTACACTCCAGCACTTCTTTAGGAAGGCTTTGATCGCTTCGATGTCCACAACAGAGACGCCGGGTGCCCCCCTGTTCTGGCCGCCCACAGCCTCGCTCTGCCTGTCCGGACAGCCCGTGAGGATGCGCTGCAGCATGCTCGGCTCCACGGTCTCCGTGGTCTCAAAGTCCACCCGGTCTTGTGCGAGTCCCAGCACGAGCAGAGGCGCCCAGCCGCTCCGGATCAGCACGAGCTGGTCGTCCTCGGGCAGCTCGCGAAAACAGGGGACGTTTTTCACGAAGCGCAGCGTCTTCACCAGGACCGCGGACGCCACTTTGCAGGTCACCTGCGGGGAGCGGAGGACGCCCCGGCGCCGAGACGAGCCGCAAGAGCAAGCCTGCTGTCGGACCTCCTGCAAAGAGGCAGAAGCGGAAGAGGGGGGCTTCTGGAACAAGTGCTGCAGCGTGTGCTGTTGGGGATGCTGCTGTTGCTCCTCGGCGGTCACCAGGCGGTCATCACTCTTTAGAATGCTGTAGAGAATGCTGCTGCTGCTGCTGCTGTTTTTTCGGCCGCTGGCACCCCGACAGCGGCAGCCCTCCAGCGTGGCCATGACCGCCGGCAGGAGCTCAGCGCGTCCCGCTGCTTCTTTGAAGCGCTTGAGGTCAGTGACAGAGGTAGCCCTGTTTTCTTAGCCCCTGATAGCCCCGAGTGAAGGGCAGAGCGTTTATATTAGCTCCCGTCTGTCCCCGCGCTTTGAGAGATTGTTCAGACCCCCTGAACACACACACACACACCCCTCCCTTCTCAAACACCGCCCCTCTCTCCACCCCTCTCCTATTTCCCACACTTACCTTTTCACAGCCCTCACATATTCAAGACACACCGGTGTAAATGATTTTTTATTTATCGTTACTGCATTTTAACACTGTGGGTGTTAAATTAGACCACGCCTTCATTTCCTGTGGAGCTTCGCATTTCAGAATCTTCGGTCGCCATTTTTTCTTGCTGCTGCGGTAAGTTTTATTCGGTCAAATATTAAGTTTTAGATTGATGTTAGAACAAGTAACATGATAACTAGTAAAAACAATAGTATTTGTATCAAAATACATTATCTTTAAGTGTCATATTTGAATTTTAACTGTTTTTTGTTAAGCTGGGCTACTGCTAGCTAAAACTGCAAAGTACCAGTTACTTTCCTAGCATTCATTTAGCATAATCTGGCTGTTGGCAGACTATAACGAATATTACTTGTTAATATATGTCACAGTTTTTACTAAACGCCTTTTATTTATTTTCAAATTAAACTTGCTAAATCCTTAGTTCAGGGGTCTCAAACCCGCGGCCCCGTGTGGGACTCCCCCCTCCCTCCCTCCCGGTTTGAGTGCGAGGGAGGGAGAAAGTATGAGTTGCTACCCGCGAGAAACGGAAGATGAAAGCATGTAGATATAATAACCACTGCAGCCAAAAAGACTGGCTGACGAGCCCAGTTGTAAGTAAGCTGTTTATACTCGAGTGTACACTGTGTTCGCTGACAGTAAAGCTAGTTAGCGGCCACGAGCCCGACGCGGGACCCGACGTATTAGCCAGGTTTTTTTTTTTTTTTTTAACCACGGTTCAGAGCCGCGGAGCTAGGCTTCGGTTAGTTTGGAGTGAGAAAAATGCGTTCAAGTTTGCGGTTTTGCCTTCTTATACAATATTTGAAATTTTAAAAACTAACGAGGAACTGCATTTTGGGAAATATTTGTGGGTGGTTTCTTTGTATTTTTTTTTTTTTTTGTACTACTTGAACACTAAAGTGGCCCTCCAATGAGATGGCAGTGGCCCATAGCTCATTGACGTTTGAGACACTGGCTTAGGTGAACTAGGATGCTTAAGGCTACCCTGAGAGTATGTATAGATGGAAAGATTTTTACACTAGAGTATGCCCCCTACATCTTGTTAATTATGGTAATTTCATATGTTATGCATTTCTGTGACAATAAGGCATTTTTCTTTTTTTAGATTGTTTTTTTTCATGGTAAAATAAACATTTTTCTGCCTCTTTATATTAGGGTTTGTTAGAGTGCAGGGAGAGTTTTTATGGCTTAAAGTATATAAAAATAATAAAAAAGAAATATGGTTTCTACTAACCCCCGCGATAATCAAGAGACTACTGTACTGCAGTGCAGTTATGCAGTTTTGTTCTACTCTTGGAAGGTGGCGATATGCTGGTTCCTGTCGAGTTTAAGGGAATGAGCAAATGGGTCAGGGTACCAAAGACAGACGATGCCTACAATTACTCCGAATTTTTGCAAGGAGGTAATTTGAGTGTAGTGATTAAAAGTAACTAAGTAAATTTATTCATATACTATTCATGTAAGTATTGTTTTGATTTACTTGTACTTTACTCAAAGCCTTCACTGCAGACCAAGGGCAAATACTGTAAGTTTACTTCACTACATTGATTGCTAATTTAAATGAATAATTCTTTTAGTAATTGAATGAATAAAGAATTTATAAATATTGTCAAAGTAAAACTGTGATTCACGGATTTATGAATTATAAATTCATATAGAACTTTATTGATTGTTTCTTTTTTAGTGCTGGTGAAATTCAGTTTGCCAGGTTCTACCAATTTGGTCCTGATGGATTCTGCGGGAGTGGAAGTGGATTCGGACATATTTGATGAACTTTTGAAGTCATCTCAGGTGTCTTTCAGTGTCTTCACTGAAGAATGCAGTGGTAAGAAGTTTAAGCCGTATGTTTCATTTAAAAATGCGTTGTTAAATTTACTAATTTATAGTTGGTGTAATCATGTTTAAATCTATGAGGCTGTCTGTATTGTTAGACAACAGTGTTGCAGGGTCTTCTTCAGATCACACATCTTCATTAGAGTTGTCACCGTCACCTGCATCAGGAGGATCATCATCAGGTTCAGACACAACAATAATACTCGAATCTACCAAAGCTCGGAAAAGACAGTTAATTGAAGGACCTCCTGACAGCAACACTGCAAGAAATGTAAGTAATCTTCAGGATATGATATGTTGTAACTTAAGATTGCCAATTACCTGTTCATTTGTACCAATACTCAATATCTTTAAAAATATTATTAAAAAAATTATAAAAACAAAACAATGGTCCCTCTCATGATTAAATAAGATGTAGTGATTAATGCAAAGGCTATAGCAGTTGATGCTGATAATTTTTATACCCACCTGGTAGGTGCTTTCTATGAATTTCTTGCAATTGTTATTTCAGATCATCAGAGCAGCCTTGTATTCAAAGCCAGATGGTGATCAAGTATTTAAGGAATATGAGAAAACAAACTGCCTCTCTGATACTACAAGAAGAAGGATGGTGAACATCCTTGTGGCAGACATGGTAGAGAGTCATGGGTAAGTGATGTAAACATTAAGAAAAATCTTTGTTTTGGTTTTTTTTTTGTCTGCAATTTTAGTTGTTTACCATTATTGCACCACTTAAATAGATTCTTCTATATGTCATGAAGTCATTGTTAAGTTAAATCAAATCAATCATAGTTTTCATTAGTTGCTAACCCCATATTGATAATGTTTCAAAAGAAAGTCACAATTTGTTATGGAGTGATGTTATTTTCCATTGTCATTATTGTAGTTTCTGAACATAGTGCTTCTTAACAGGGATGGTTGACAACAGCAAAACATTAGGAAAATGTCTGCATCAAATTGTCATAGTCCATGTGGAGCATAATCCAAGTCTTCATTTTCATTATTCTTAAAGACCTGTCAGGTGTGTGATGTGGTCAGTCATGATTTACAGATGATAGGTAGTTTGGGTAGTTCAAATCATACACCTGGATACATGTTGTTCTTGTTGCTGACATTTTATAATTGAACTTGAATCTGTGTTGGGGTAAATAATTGATAGTTTTCGTGTTCTCTGTATCTGCCTTTTAGGAGGATCCCACCAGTAAGTGTCCGCATTATGTATGCACTTGGGATTACAACCTTGTTCCCAAACTTGAAGGACCCAGATTCAAAGAATGGTTATGTAAGTTATGATGTTATGATGCATACATGCTGTCAGTGTCATAGTCCTGGGTCTGTGACCCAGTTTTTATGCAATTAAGACTTTTTTGATTGTGGTTTACGTGATAAATGCCTACACCTGCAGATATGACAGTCAGTGGTCTGTGAAAGTATTTTGTTGTTGGCTTTTCTGATGGAGTGGTTAAAGAAATCATATGATAAGACTAATTCAGGTCAGTCTGTCATTCAGGCAGTTTATCAAGTTATTTCCTAATGGACCCAAAATAAATAAATGTAAAAAAATGTCATTGTGTAACAATTGATTTAAATAGACCTCTAATGCATGATGCCATATCTGGCTTTTTGACATGTAGCACTGAACAATCCCACCAGTCAGGAGTTTTCTTCACTTGCTACAAACAGAGTAGCAGGTAATCAATATTGAATAAATATCTCTCTTGCTCTTAATTCGGCAGGAACATTTCTATGGTCACCAGAGTGGTTCTGGTTACCTGGCATGGAGATTGAAAACTGTGCAGCGCAACTCTACTGAAGAGATGAAGAAATCAAAGTCAGCTTTTCAAGACAGCCCCAAGACTCTTCGCAACTTCGCAACAAATGCGAGACAGTTGTCGGGTGATGAATGCAAGGAAGCTGTGTCAGTGATGAGGCACTCGACTGATATGAAAGTTGTCAAAGAGAAAATGAAGGTGACATTTCAACATAGGCAAAAAGTGATTCAAGATCCAGCCACAGCTTCTTCTGTCCTGGACCTTTTCCCAAGATTTCTGGATACACCTGGCTTGGTAAGGCATAAACTGATTGACTGACAGCTGTGTGGTTCCTTTGTTTGTTTGCTCGTTAATGCGTTCTTTCTATTGTCACATTTTGTGTTTCAGATTGACCAAGACTTCACAATGCTGTTTGGGGAGGAAGTGTCTGGTAAATTCCTTGCAAAGTGGCCAACATTCTTCAAGCCAAGAATCATCAAAGATTGCAAAAATCTGTCTCAGAGTACAGAATTGGATGACCTGCTTGTCTCTGCACAGGGGGACTCTGATGAGGGTGGTAAGTTGGAGATGGTAGACTTCACATGTCTTTACAGCATTTTCACAATTCCCACAGCACAATATATTAGGTGGACCATACTATTAAATCAAAACATGTTTTGGCACCTTTACAACAAATTGGAATACAGCTGTCGATTTTATAAATTACGTTGAGTTTCTGTTCATTTCAGTATGGTATGAAAAGGAATTTACAAACAAACTTTAATGGCATTTAAAGTTTGACAAAAAAAAGTTACTTAATGTTAGTATTGTTATGACTCAATATTTACGTCACTTGGTGGCCAGAAGATTTTAAGTGTCTTGAAATGAATTTTCATACCATACTGAAGACATTGGAAAACTGCTTTATTTGAAAAATTATCAGTTATCCAAAACTGAATAACATTGACAAAATGACTGCTGTGGACCTTAAAATGACAGTAATTGCGATTATCCTAATTCCTATTCTGTAGTTTGGGACTGCGAGTTGGCTGCCATTCTTTTGCTGCTTCACTTGTTACCTCCAACATCTAAGGGAAGGAAGTCTTCAAAGATTAGCACATCAGATGCTGCTCACCACCTAATGAAATTCATGAAGGTATGATTTTTTAGAAATGTGTTAAAGTAGCTTTCTCTTTTGATGAGAAAAGATTATCAGATGTTTTAAGAGGGCAAGGAGTTCCACTGTGCAGCAGATATATCTATGCCAGATAGGCTTGGTGTTGCAACGCCGGCACATTATTGTTACCATTAAACCTAAAATTACACATTGGAACAAAAATAACTGTGGGCCCGAAGTAAAACATTTTAATATTTATATAATAATATAATTAATATATTTAATATTGTCTTAATTTTAGGCAGCACTGCCACTCAACATCCGATTACCAATTTTGTTTAATGTGAATCATTTGGTTTCTTTCACTCCCTCAGGTGGGAGGTAGCATGGAGACTTTTCTTAAGGCTGGCCCCACTCAGCCATTCCTCCTGTGTGTTGGAGAAAGAAAGAACATCATCCAGACTTTCTACATTGTCCTAGATCAAAAGGTCATTCCCTGTGTGACGCAGACGGGAGTTGCAGCTTTTGACGAGCTTTTCAAGGCACATTTTGTATTTGCCGTGTCCTATGACGAAGCATTGCACAACTTCTACACATTCATCCAGACCACCGTGTATGGCATTGATGTTGGCAGCGTGAAGGAGAGTCCTCGGGTCAGGGAAATCAGAGCAAGAATTCTTCACAGTACAGTCTAAAGACATCGACTATACAGTACTTTGACTGTTCTTGTGTTACTTTTGCAAGATACACCACACAAGTTGCTCAGTGTTATTTAGACATGTCAAGTTCCAGCAACGTTTTTACTTTTGAGCTTTGGACAGCCTAGATATTAATTTATCTTTTACAAGCAACACCTCTTCAAAGCACGTGGAGACTTTGTTGACTCAGAGGTCATCAGTAATTTTTATTTTGAGCCTGCACCTTATGATAGAACCTTTGTTTCACAGCCTGTAAATGTGGCTCATCTTGTGACAGGACATGTATAGGACTGTTATTTCTCAACTACAATCCTCAGGAGTTCTGAAAGTACTGTGCAGTGTTTAGTTGGTTCATTGGAGGAAAGTGTTAATGACATGCGTCATTGCACATGCAAAACAATCTGTTGTTGAATGTTTGTCATCAAGAGAAACCTCGGAAAAGTTGAATGTTTTGATCAGCTTGAAAACCCATTCTCATATCTTAACAGAATCTAAAAGGATGAGACATTTTGAGCAAAAATGGAAAATAGTTGAACCTGTAGAGCATGTTTTCCTGTGTGTGTTTTGATGTACTTAAAGCTGCTTGTGCATGCTCTAAGTAATATGGAGACCGAAGAAATGATCAATGGTCACTTAAATGCATTTGTTATTGAGGATAAACTGGATGCTGTTGCACTGATCTGTGTAGATAATGTGGTGTATTATAGACCTTACAATGGGCTATTTTCAAATGACACTAATGACAAAATGTAGATTGTCCAATATTCTAGTTTTGTATATATTTATGCGCTGTTTATTTGTGGTGTATCTGCTGTTTGAATACAGAGTATTTTGAACACTGTCCTGTTGTTTCTTTTAATGGGTAGAGTGTCTGTAGCTGTGAATACATTTTAATTAATTGTAGCAGTAGAGATATCAGAGATTAATGGGAGTTTATTGTAATCTGGCTAGTATTGATGATTTGCCTGACACTAGTGTTAGTGTTAGACAATCAACACTATTCAGTGTTAAATTTTTAAACACCAGGGCTAGTGTAAAGTACTACCAACACTATTTGGTGTTACTTTTTAACACTTAACACCAGTGTAGAATATTGTTGACACTGGTCAGTGTTAGTCAGTGTTAATCTTTAACTCTGTACAGTGTTAGAATAACACTAGGTCATTGTTAAAAATATAACACTTTGAAAAGTGTTAATTTAACACTCAAAAGAGTGGACACATATAGACACTTTTCTAGTGTTAAATTTAACACTCACGGTGTCAATTTAACACTGGCGATTTTGCTGTGCAGCTTTATTCTCAGCATTACCTTGACTCTCTGAGCAGTCATCGGACAGAAGCCAGTAAAAGAAAAAATAGTCCAGGGAGGGATCTGAAGGCTTAATTATTTTAGGGACAATTTATATGATTTTCTATGAGAAAGAAGTAGGAAGAGCTGAGGCGCGAAGGCCGGCCTCCAACCTTGACTCGGACACGCTGATATTGATTTAACCGTGAAAACTGGAGCTGGTGAATTATGATGTCATGACTCAGTGCTCTCCTTGCTTCTGTCACTGAAGGAGGTATTTGGGAGGTGGTGGGGAGAGGGGGCGGTGGAAGTCAGTGAATGAGAAACTAAGAAGGACAAGTTGGGATAAAGCAGATGAATTAGAGGTTTATCTTAATTGCTCCTGAGAGGGATCACAAGTTAGGGTTGGCTGCTACCTGAAAGGAAAATCCCTCTGGGGAAATCAGAGCTGATTACAGAGGAGTTTAACCAGACAGAAAGCAAGCAATAGAAGATGTCAGGATGAGCAGAACTGTGGGTGACTAATGCAAAAGTTTGGAGCAAAGGTTCTAATCTCAGTTTGTTTTGTAGACGGTCTGAGCATCTCTGCCCTGGCCACGTCCCAAATACCCTCGCATGCTTAAAAAATGAGGGTCTTAACAAAAGGTTGTCTTTGGTTTGGTGAAAGGATGACATTGAGTACATGGTTACATTCGTGAAATTGCAGTAAGCAGGACCTCAGTGTCCCTTGCTCTGTTGCATTGAAGGACACAGTTATGAAAAGAGAGACAGGATGAAAACTTTTTTTTTCTGTAGTGCTACAACATTGTTCAGAGGCCGAATGTCTTTGTATTGATTTAGCAGAAAGAAGAACCACAGAAATTTTTCACATGTTTATATCAAGGACACAGCGGGATAAACAGCCTTCACTCAGCCTGTCTCTTCTCCTGCTCAAGGCCCAGCCAGCGCAGGTTATAAAAATCCTCCTGTCTCAAGGAGAGATTACATTATGTCTTGTTGCAAAAGCACAGAGTTGAAAAGACAGCTGCAGCGCTCGGTCGCTCTTTTTCAGGCCTCCTTTTCGTCTATTGTTTGTTTATCAGATTTGGACAAGGTGTCTCTCCACTTAACCATCCTTCCCAGGGTAAATTTAGTCAATCTGAAATATTTCTTAAACATCTTTCACCTAACTGGCCTCCCACCACCACAACAAGTTGATGCTTTATTTAAAATTGGATGAAGATCTGAAAACTGATGCCAAACATGCCACCCTATCCCCTAAATAATGACTGATGCATGTCATCTCATAGACACGTATGTACCACCTTTGCATCTAAACACCAGATGAATTAATGCAAGATGTCAGTTTAGATGACAACAGTTGGGGTTTAATATGCAACAGTTGAAAACATTTATCTGCATTACAAGTCTGTTTCCTGTGAGCTAGGAAATCTGAAACAAATGGATCGGGCTGCACAACTAATCCGCAGAGACTGGCAAGTGTAAAACTTTAAATGGCTGTTGCTGAAAGGGTAGGGGGGGAAAAGGCAATAGTTCAGTTTAATGAAAACTTTCAGGTTCTTAACTTTAGGAGGAAACTCAAGGGTAACGCGTTGATAATGCATTAATGAAATGTGCAGAGACTTTTGGTTTCCCAGGCTGAAAGTTGTTAGTTTTTCTTTTTGATATGAGGCAGACTTGTTCTCTGGCACGGTGCCTGCTGGTTCCCAGCCCAGTCTGACTTAGCTCAGCATGGGGAGGCCCTCTCACGGTCGCATCACACTACTTAAAGGATGGGACTTCTTACAAAACATGCATTCTGTTTTGTGAGAGGGGGTTGCGTTGTTTGTGTCTTTAAGTCAAGACTCCTCTGAGTTCAAGTAACATTTATCAAAAACTGCAAGAGTGTCTTTTCGCACCTCGGCAAAGAAAACACCACCGTTCTCTTCTCTGAGTCGCTTCTGCCAGCGAATGGGCCGCTCTCAAATAAAAGCAGATCAGTAGTTTGTGTGTGCATGTGCATACAAAACGCGCAGTTGATCTGCACTTTTGGAAACTCGCCGCTGTGACACGCGGACAGCTCGAGTCAGGCAGCTTCAGCCACGGCACAGTTTTGTTTCTGGTGGTGAAATTTAGAGCGAGGTCAGAACCACAGAAGATATTTACTCAAACAGGGGCCATGGGAAAGTGAAATCCACTTGCAGGAATTACAGAGGGAGGGAGGACAAAAGGAAGTGCCATTAAACTAAGTGGCTAACTTTCATAAATCTCCCGATGGGATCATACCAGCTCGACTCCACTGAGCTCATGCACCACATCCATCTTCAATAATATTGCACGTTCGTACATCAGATAAAGATACTTAATATGGGAAGTAATATATTAAAAACTAAGAAGAATGCAGTGCAGAGGCATAAAGCAAAGAGGCCTGGAACCCTTTAGGCGTACTCGCAGCACTGATGATTTGTACTTGTAGGTCGAACCACACCCACTTTAAATTTTGTTCTCGACTGCATGTCATGAACTGGCTGTGTGGAGGCAGATGAGGACCCAAACGCAAAACTCACGGAGACAGGAACTGAACTCAAAATCACTGCTTTATTGCAGGCCTTTAAAACGAAACAGAACTAAACTGGGAATACTAACAGAAGACCGAGGGAACACAGAAAGACACACAGGTTCGGGGAGAAGACATTGACGACGCAACACTGACCTGAGGGAGACACGCACATAAATACACAGAGGGTTAACGAGGGAAGTGGGAGCACACGGGGAACACAGCTGACACAGATAATCATAACGAGACAGGGCAGGAGTGAACACAACATGACGCATACTGACGAGAGACTGTCAAAGTAAAACAGGAAGTACACAGAGGTTCAGACAGGAGGAGAGAGAGCACGGGGAGAACACAGTCATAACGGGCTGGGGAAAACATGGAATAAAACACAAGGAGAGACGAGGGCTCACAGATACACAGGGGCACACAGGAGGTAACCAAATAAGGAACATCTTAACTAAATAACCTAGGAACCAAGGCATAAATAGGGAACAAAATACAAAAACACACAAAAACTAAGAATACTGGGCCAACATGGCCCAGGACCATGATACTGCACAGCTATGACATTTCATCATTTCATGCACAGAGATGCTATCACACTGACAAAATCATATAACACCTGCCATAGAGCTCAAAACAGTGAATTATTTCACTGAAAACAATACCACCCACACTGCTGAGTCCGGTAGACAATTTCCCTAAAAAGACAATTGCAGTTTGTCTTAAACGTCAGCCTTGGATGCATCGCACTCACAAACAAAGAAGTTCTGCGTCCATCACAAAATACTAAATTTGAGCTTTGTTAGCGGGTCCAGATTACTTCAAAACACAAAATGCTTTTAATAAGTAAGTATTGTTTTGTTCTTTAGTGGCAGTAAGCACTTCCTGAAGGCTGATCACACAGATGAAATCCTGAGGTTGCCATGACCCAAGAAGACAGTTCTTTGGCACATTCAGCCAAGTTGGCCTTGAAGCACAAGTGCGGAGAAAAACACAAGGTTTTTACCAAGTACTTGGGGCTTAGATACCCACAGACACTCCAAGACAGGTTTCAGAAACTTAAGAGGACAACTTTGTATGATTCAAGGCTTCTCATTAAATGGCTCCCCTGGAAAAGTCTTGTACCGCATTGTTTGTTGATTTGTTGGGCACTCTTCTGGCGGTTGCTATAGTGACTGTTTCAATTTTCTCTCTGTGGCTGCTCACATAAAGGACCTCGTCCTTGTCTCCATAATAGTTACAAATTGAATACTGCACTTTCCAAGGACTCGTGTCACCAACTTACAGCAAAGTGAGTGTATGAGTGTGCATGTGCATCTGTGTGTGCATGTGTGTGTCTCAGAGCATGAAAGAAGACAAGCTGACTTTAGATTTGTTGCACAAATGGAAAATAAAATGTACATTTTTTTTCTAACTTGGTCTTTTTTATGAATCAGAAAAGAAAGGACTAACAATACAAGCACTAAGATGAATGTGGAAAGATGCAACGAAGTGCAAGGCAGATTAAAAGGACTAATCAGGGATAAAAATTAAAAATTAAAAAGAAAAGGGTCTAGATCTGAGAGCACGAGGTCAAGACTGTGTACACCAAAATCAGAACAATTGAGTTAAGAGGACAGTTCAAACCAAAACTGTTAGACACGACTCACGCTCCTGTCGCTGAAGTATGGCCCGCCTTGTCTGGTGATGTGAAATGCTCAATCACTGCTCACACTGAGGAATGAAAGGATATATAATGGAACGGTGATTATTTTAGAGGTCTGTGGAAATGTTCTAAGCACGATTTTGTTCTTTTTTTTTAAATGTTTTTAATGTACAAGCACACTGCTTCTTCCTAAGTCATTATTTTAAAAAGAGCAAAGAAAGTGGGTCCTGAGACATTTCACCATATTTTTAAGTTGGTTTTAATGCATGCACTGAAGCCCTGAACATTTCTAGACTTCGCCCAACAGAGGTGTGAAAATGCAAATGTCAGTTTCTTTTAGATGAGATTAGAACCTCTTTAACCTGCCGGCTCTCTAATAAAAAGTCAGCGTGGTTTCAACTGTGCCTTAACACCACCGTGTTCTGTGAATTCTGTACAGACAGCACTTTCACCCAAGCCAAACATAAGTCTGAAATGGACTGTCTGTGTGTGACACAACAGTCCAGGCCTGTAAACAACTTAACTTAAAACTGAAGCTCCATCAGATCCATGTTCTCACGGTTCACTGAATCTCAAATCTGCCAATCTTTAGAACATTTTCTGCTCTCCAAAACTCTAATTTACATAAATAATTTAACATATGTAATGAGTTTTGTTTCCTTTTGCTCATTGAAATCTGAGGCAGTGTTTGAACATGAATATTTCAAGAAATATTAAAGATAAAAGCCTGACATTTTCACTGGTCTTTTTTTTTTTTTTAGCATCAAAACAGAAAAAAAATCAGGCTGATCTGTAAAGTCTCATATTTGAGCGCAAACTACTCAAAAACTCCACAATGCAAAAGACAAACAGTGACTTCTGTATTTCACAATATTGCAAAAATAAAGAATGTAGAAAACTTTTTAACACAGAATTCTCTGAAGAAAATGTTATTTTCATGAATCTTTATGCTGGACTGGGCACATATCACAAGTTGTAGCACAAAAACAAAAGTATTAATAGATGGTATAATCTGAATGGATTGTACTCTAATTATAACTGTGAAGATAATAATTCATGTTTTTAAATATGTGCAGATTTTCCATTTTAGCCGTGTTCTACAAACCCAAAAAATATATGGTGAAGTGTTTGATGTATGAAGCTAAAAGCTTCACAGCAATACGTCTAAATTTTTGAACTTTGAACCTTTTTTTGTTTGCTTTGTTTGATTTTGAGCAAAAGGTGTTAATTTGAGATTTTAATTATCCAAAGTAAAAATAGATTTAAAAAAAAAAAAAGAATTGAGCTTTGAGAAAAATTAAAACTAACTGAAAATTATTTTGTGAACTTTTAAGACACCTTAGTTTGGCAAAATTTGCTATCACACCTTGCTCGAAGACGCTTTGTGTTTATTGATGCTTTGGATGTTTACAAGTCTGTGAGGCAAATTCTTTCCAAAATGTCTGTGTTTGTACTGTAATACACGGACTGGTTTTCCTAAATCTTGGATATTTCCTGCATACAATATTAATTAAAACAACTGAACTAATAAAAACTCAATTAAAACAAAACGTTTTAAAACAAGGAAAACTAAACTGAAACTGAAGTGAAATAAAAACAAAAAATGAAATAAAAAATATGAATTAATAAGAAAATTCAAAACTATAATGATTCTGCATCAGCCTGATTGTATCATGTATTATTCCCTGAGACAAATATGTGATTGTAGGCTAATAGCCTACACGCACACACCTACGGTCCTCCACAAGAAATAAATTTGCTTGGCATTCACAGAGCAGCCCCGTCTCCTACCAGCTGCTCGTACAGTTCCTTAGATCTACAGTTTTACAGTAAGTTGTGCGTCGTAACCCCGGCAGTTTTTAAAAACAGCTCAGTGATACACAAAGCCTCTCTCTGAACAAACACAGCTTTGCTCATTGTTTACCTCAGCTGCGAACCTCTCACTGAATGTGGGTAAACTGCAAACACGAGCAGCGTAACACGCTTGCGATAGGATGGTTCATAGTCTGTTTGTCTCTCCTTTAGTAACAGTGTTCAAGGTCGGTGTATAAACACAAGGCCATCCTGATTACAACAAACAAAGCAGCAGATATTCGAGCTTGTAGTCTCTTCTCTGCGCCCCCCTCGCTTGGGGTAAACGTGTCAGATGTTGACATTTAAATTTTACATTTTTCAGATTCTTTCATTTAAAGAAACTTTTAGAATGTTCTTGCTGTTAATCGAGGATTCTGGCATTCTGCGTCTCTGTCTGTACTTCACCTTAACCCCACTTTTCTTAAAACTTGGCAGGTTGGGGACACAAGTAATTTCTCGCTGTTGTTAGGCAACATCGCAACGGCCTCACTCAGGTCGTGACATTGTCTGCAACCTTATAATGACATCACAAGTCCAGATAACACAGTTTATAAATAAACCTTCACTGTCTGCAACATCAGATTACATTTTCTGATGCTTTAAAAAAAAAGCTGGAAAAGAATATTTAAAAAGAGAAACATGAACTTTCAACTACAAAATGCTTGTTTAAGCCACTGCAGCCAAGCAGGGGAGCCTTGAGTTTACCCAGACCACTTGACAAACAGATGCCAGGAAAAGTGACCCATGTGTTCTCACTGTACTTCAAAGCCTTGACAATATCAATTGCTGGCTGTCTCAAAACCTTTCAAAGCTTAATGATGATAACTTTGATGTTTTAGTTATTAAATCCACTACCCTGACCCACAGTACGCTAAGCCTTTTGTCCAAAAATGTCAAGCAATCTACTCATAACCAGTGATTTTCAACACTGAGCTGTGTTTCAATGCTCAAGTTGAAAAAAAAATGCCCACTACACTGACTCCAGATAATTCAGAATGTGGCTGGATTTTAACTGGCACCAGGATATGTCAGTATATTACTCCAGTATTAGGAAGTTTACACTGGTTGGCTGTTAAATTTCATGTCTATTCTAAAAGCTTACTAATGACTTGCATTAAATTACAATGCTCCAAATCATATGAAAGAATTGTTTGGCCTCTATATGCCTGGATGGCTATTTTTATTGTTGAATGGGGCTGGTTTGTCCAAGGTCTCACCTAGTAAACAAAGGTCAGCAGGCCTTTGTTGTTAGGGCTCCCAAACTGTGGAACAGCCTTCCCACCAATATCAGGATGCCACTTATTGTCTTATAAGTGGCAGAGATGAGCGTTCTCCAAAGGGTGGCTGGCCCCTCAAAGAGATAGGCGGAGGAGTTCGGCCATCTAGGAGGGGTTTAGACCAGAGCTGCTACTCCATCAAAAGGAGCCAGTTGAGGTGGTTCAGGATCTGACAAGGATGATTCCTGGGTGAGGAGTTCTGGGCATGTCCCACATGGATTGATTGTGGCATTCATTTAAACGCTGACACAGTAAGGCTGGCTGCTTATGATTGAAACACTCAAAGAAAAAATAAGTTTGAAGGACTTTTATATTTGTCAGCGTTGCTGAGTGCTTCAAGTTTCCAAGCAGTCTCTGCAAACTGCACAAACACACCTCCACACAGACACAAAACAATAATTCACTTCGTGTTGAAAGTCCCCTAAGCCACTCCTGACATTTCACAGGTCTTTCAATTAAAATGTTTTATACAAATTTATTCAGCACCCATTCCTTCCACTAAGCTCGTCTGTGTTCATCATCAGAGACACATTATAATTAAGGTCATAAGGACATTGGGTTGTACTCAGAAGTTTATATATGTGGATGTTGGGCATAAATGGCATAGTAATTTTGGGCTTTTAATGATTTCTTTGAACTCTTCTTTTTCCAGGGTGGACCGATTGTACAGTCTACATCTTTAATGACTTAACGAAACAAGAATTGTGGTGCATAAGTTTGATTTAATTTGGATTTTCTCTAATGCACACAGGGTCAAAAGTCTACAAACACTTGTAAATATATAGACTTATTTACATTCTTTAGTAAGTTGTACTGAAGTTGTGTGTCTTTTATCATGACAAAGCCAAGGCCCATTAACTTCTCATTAGTGATCATCACTGACTGCATCTGCTTGTTTCTCTTTGCCAGCATAAAAATAATTTGTTTAACAGCGCTCAGCTCTGGGGCCATTTTACTGCCAGTGGTTGTGGTACAATGCACAAAGTAGAATAACTATTTTTTCAGTTTCACCTCACATCAACAGTTAGACAGTTGAAACTGGGACACAACTGGATGTTCCAACAGGACAATGATCCCAAACATGCATCAAAACTGGTTTTGGAATGGATAAAATAGCATTAAGATTCTGGAATATTCTTCTCAAAGCCCCAACCTCAACCTTATGGAAAATTTGTGGACTATAGTTAAAAGTCAGGTCCATGCCAGAAAAGTAGCCAATTTAAATAAACACTACCAATTCTTCCTCGAAGAGTGATCAAATATCCAGCCAGAAGGTTGTTGACGACTATCAAAAACATCTGGTCATGGTGAAACTTGGGAGCAAATAAAACCAAATTTCAAACTTGTTCAACTAATTGTTGTTTTTTAAGTCATTAAAGTTTTATGCTGTTCAATCACTTCATTCTGAAAAAAGAACAGTTCACAGAAATCACTAAAAGCCCAAAATTAACATGAAATTCAAAATGAGTGTAATGTAAGCTTCTGACCGAAGCCGAACGTTCTTGTGACCATGTAAGTCACTTTGTCGTTGCTATTGGCTTTTTGTGAGGAGAGACATGACCTCTAAAATCTAAAGCCCTTTTCCCAACCGCTTGTGCATTAATTATGAGCATGCATGGTCATACATGCTCATGGAGCAGTAATTAAATAATTAAATGGAGAAAAGCCCGTAAGTTGGTTCAAGCATGCAAATAAAGTTTCTCCTCTGAGGACTGCCTACTAGCGTGTTTGTGTTATTTGACACTGTGTAGTCAAATGTCATTCTAAATTGGTGCTGATGTGAGTGTGTGCGCTTATCTGTCTCAGCCCTGTGATTGACGAGCAAACTGACCGAGGGGTACCCTGCCTTTTTAAGCTTTCAACTTCCCTTCAATTGAAGTTGAATAAGTGGTGGAGAAAATTGGTGGATGGACTTGTAATTGAAAGGCAGCAGCAGTACAGTTAAAATGAGCTTCATATTTGTGCAAGGTCTTCTTTTCTGTATTGGCTAAGATCAAATTAAAGGAGAGAAAAAGCCTGAAAAACTGTGTTTAATCACTGCAGTCTTTTCCCGCCCCTAAGAATGACAAAGGTTATTTTTCTTCCATTAAACTTATTAGAAAAACCCTAATTTATGCAAGTCTTTCCACTGCGTGATGGAAAAATTGCTTGCTATGGATTAAGCATCTTTAACATTTTTTTAAAAAATTCAAAAACAGCTGATAGCATAATGCTCTGCACTATTAGCGTAATCTTGTTCGACACCAGCACCTATCTCCTAAAATTGGCTCTTTACTGATATAATAGTGCTATGCAGTCCACTTATCAACTTTGTTATGGAAAACAAATGTATAAAATGCTGACTATACGAAACTAACATTCAATGTTCATGTTAAATAAATATCTACACATACGACTCTATGTGGAAAAGTAACTAATTCTGATTAAATCACTCTTTCACTATATATGGCCAGGCCTGGATATCGAAAATGTTAAAAAGCCATTTCTAAGGCTTTGGTATAGAGCAGGGGTGTCAAACTCAAATACACAGTGGGCCAAAATTCAAAACTGGAACAAAGTCGCGGGCTAACATTAATATTTACTGAAATAAAAATCTTCCTCCAGATATAAGAATGATTCTTTTCTTATGGACTCAAACAAGTTTTGCTGAAAAACTGAATATGGAACAAGCAAAGCTTAATACTAAACAATATATATATATTAGCTGTATAATACCAGTAGGCCAGCTCTAATAATAATTTGGTATGGCTTCGCGGGCCAAATGTAATTAGGCTGTGGGCCAAATTTGGCCCACGGGCCAGAGTTTGACACCTATGGTATAGAGTGACCCACAGTGAGAGCCATTACCCACAATTACAGAAATCTTGAAACAGTAGTGAACCTGCTGAGGAGTGGAGTACTCTAATAGTTCATCAATGACTCATCCAGGATGTCACAGAAGAACCCAGAACAACATCAAAGAAATGCAGACCTCACTTGCCTCGTTTAAGGCCAGAGTTCAGGAGAGCTGACCAAACCACTACTGACCAAAAAAGCCCCAAAGGTTTGTTTCACATCTTCCAAAAAAAAGACTAAAAGTAAAATATTCTGTGGACTGACGAAACAAAAGCTGAACTTTTTGGGAGGTTTGAGTCTAATACAGCATTTCATATAAAGATAACCTTAACAACAGGTGGAGGTAGTGTGATGGTCTGGGTCTGCTTCAGGATGACTTGCTGTAATTATTAGAACCACTAACTCTCCTCTCCGCCAGGAAATCGTAAAGGAGAATGTCTGACCATCATTTTGTGCTCTAAAAGTCAAGCTCACTGGAGTCATGCAGCAGGAAGATGATCCAAAACACACCAGCAAGTCCAACTTTTAATGGCTAAAAAAATAAATAAATAAACATCCATCCATCGGTGCACACAAGACACCCAAACACTATGGCACCTCCTGTAGGTGGTGGGCCTGCAGGAGGATGGGCTCATGTCCCTTTTCATGCTGCGCCCATCCAGGCCCCATGGAATAAGGCCTCAGGCACCCTACCTATGCCTGGCTCCAGGGCAGGGCCCCAGTCTTCTGAATCATTCTTTGTCTGGTCCCTCACCCAGGACCAGTTTGCCCCTGGGATCCCTGGGATATACAAACCCTTCTACCACAATAAGGCAGCAATTCGCAGAGGGGAAATAAATAGATAAATAACTACTACGGTTTTCCACAAAGATATACCAAAACGAAAGTATCGACAGCTATTTACATCAAAACACCAAACTATTTACAACCGGGGGGGAAGATCACGACCATGACAAACTGAAACACAGGGCTTAAATACATAGAGGGAGCAATCAGGGAATGGACCACAGGAGGGAAACACAGCTGGGGCAAATCAGAACTGACGAGACAAGGAAGCATAAACTGAACACACTGAGATACAGACCTTCAAAGTAAAACAGGCAACATAACAGTCACGCCTAAAACAAAACACTGACAACACCGAATCGTAACAGTTCCCCCCACCCAAAAATCAAACATTTAAAACATGTAACCCCAAAGAAAATGTTTGATTCATGCCCAGCGCATACGGCACCGGCTGCTGTTCTGCAGGCGACGCTGATGGCTGGACAGGCCCCTTGGATCCTCCAGTGGAAACGGAAGGCTGGAGCGGTCCCTCGGACCCCCCAGCGAAGACGACGAAGGCTGGAGCGGTCCCTCGGACCCCCCAGCGAAGGCGGATGAAAGCTGGAGCGGTCCCTCGGACCCTCCAGCGAAGACAGACGGAAGGCTGAAGCGGTCCCTCCCTCTGACCCTCCAGCAAAGACAGACGGAAGGCTGAAGCGGTCCCTCGGACCCACCAGTGAAGACAGACGGAAGGCTGGAGCGGCCCCTCCCTCGGACCCTCCAGCGAAGGCAAACGATGAGAGAGAGCAAAATAAGACATTTATTTACATCAAAACACCAAACTATTTACAACCAGGGGGGAAGATCGCGACCATGACAAACTGAAACACAGGGCTTAAATACATAGAGGGAGCAATCGGGGAATGGACAACAGGAGGGAAACACAGCTGGGGCAAATCAGAACTGACGAGACAAGGAAGCGTGCTTAAAAATGTGTCTGAAATTAAAAAAAAAAAAATCTGCAGAGTAGGACAAAATTCCTCCACAGCCATGTGAAAGACTCACTGTACACTCAGTTATAAGGTTTGGGTTACTTTTTCACACAGTAACCCACATGTGGCCCTTTTCACACAGGGCCACATAGGTTTAAATAAATTAAATATCCTTTAAAAACTGCCGTTCGCATTTACTCAGGTTATCTCTGTCTAATAACAACATTTTTTTGATGACCTGAAACGAGTGACAAATATGCAAAAAAAAAAAAAAACTGGGGAGAAAGCTGTACTGTTTTTTTTACAGCACTGTGTTATAATACTTAAATAAAAACAGATAAGCAAGCTACAGTGTAGCGCCGGTAACATGAGAAAATAAACGAGAAACAGCACAGAGGCGGGACGCTGCAGTTGTTATGTCCTTGCTGTGGATAAATTGCGTGTTGAACATGTGCCACTGGGATGTGAGCTAATTAGCCAAGGTTGAGTGGGACCCTGGGGGTGGGTTAACGTGTAGGGAGGAGGGAGGAGAAGAGGGAGAGGCAGCCAAGGTCAAACCCATGAGTGCTACCAAATCCATACAGCACAATGGTCCCTCTGTGCCACTCTGAGGGGTTCATTCGATTCAGTCTCTTCATTACTTAAGACCATCTTCACTTCAGCAATACACGCCTTCATTCTAGTTATCTCTGCCTGCACTCCTGTAGTTGGTCTAAAAGGTAGCATCTTAAATTACCAGCGATACAAATGCATAAATGCCTCACATGACTCCTGTGTATCCCATTTACTCGCCTTCATGCCTGCACCGCACACCTGTCCTTGCTTTTCATCTCTGTCTGTCCTTTGATCTATTTATTTCATAACAATGTCACACTCCTTTGTCTCACATGTAGAGCCTATAAAGAAAACGCAGGTAAGGCATGCATGCATAAATGCATGTGCATATTGCAATACTAGGAAATGCAGCTGAGTGAAATATGAAATACCGTAGCAAAGAAGAAATAATTTATGTCCCTCCTATCTCATTCTTTATTGGTCTCACGGTGACTACAGTATGAATATTTTGCCGGCATATCGGGGACAGGGTCATGTTTGCATAAAGAGGTAAATTATGACACCAATAACAATGCCGGCGTGCCACAAAGAGACGTAGGAGTGGGTGAGGGTAGAGGGGCTGAGATGTTGGACGGATCAAGGCAAGTAAAATGTAGCTGATAGGTGAAATAAATTTAGAAAGAAATTGGTTTCCTGTTTGAGAGATAAAACACATTATTTTTTATTCACATCCCTAAAAATTCTCATTAAATTTGGCAGCGAGGCATTCTTTTCTTCAACTTACTCACCTTGAACAACAAAGACGTTTTCAAATTTCTGTAAGTGAGTCGCCGGCAGGCAGTGAGTCATGCTGTCTGACTTTGCTTTGCTTCCTTGATAATTGTGCAGTTAAAGATCTGCAAGGCCTTGAAAATGCAACATTTTCAATCTTTCAATATTCCAAACTCAAAGCATTAAACTTTCTTTTTTGAAGTGCATCAAAATTAATCACCCTCCTTCTCTTTCTTTTATCAACGGCTGTAGTTACATTTGGCAGATAAAGACTTAGTGTTGCTGTTAATTAAACAAGGAAAAGGTGCAGGGATAGCTCAGTAGGTAGGGTGGTGGCCCCGTGATCGGAAGGTTGGGCGTTCAAATCCACTAAACGGCTACCATGAGGTACACCTGAGCAAAGTACCGTCCCTACACACGGCTCCCCGGGCGCCCAATGGCTGCCCGCTTCACTGAGTAAATGGGTTAAATTTCAATAAAATATATAAGAAAAAAAGTGTATCTGTACTTGGAAAGTGACCTGACTTCAAGCAGCTGACACCTTAGCTGTAGAATTTTCTTGTCTTTTGTTTTTTAAATACTTTTCTCTACCCTGCATGAGATCCTAAGCTCTATTGCTTATTGTGATTTCTTAACTTTTAGGGACTGTCTTTGATTAAGTTATATGGGGGTGGGTGCCGAGTTTGGCAGGTGATTGCTACCTGCCAAACTTGGCGCCCCGTTCTCTTTACAGGTAAGAGCAGGTTCAGACTTAAGAGTCTGATGAATGATGTGATGCCTGCAACATTATCTATGAAGTGAACAGGGTACCAGTGGGCAACCTGCCAGTTCTGGTGTTCTCTAGTTAATTTCAGTCGAGCTAAAGAGCGCGGGGCTGGGAGAACTGGCTCCACCGGAGGACCTCCCACCTTCATCTGATTATTTCAGTTTGGTCACAAACATACACATGAGCAGCCCGGTCATTTTGTAGGGTTCTGGCAATGCTCCTCATATTGTGCTGCCAGGTTAATGGTCTTCTGTGGCCCTCTCCACGTCTTCTCATGTAACACCTCATCTCCTGGCATCTCTTCTACGCACTTGAAAGTCATGGGAGACACAGCAGACCTTCTTATGATGTCACTTATGGGTGAGTTGGACTATTGGTGGAACACGAATGGGCTGGAAGTACTGCCCCGTGCTACCAACAATCACAAGGACTCAAGTAAAAAGTAAAACTAGCAAGAAATCAGTCAGGAAGGATAAGCAGAGAGCAATGATCCGTGGCCACCACCTGCAAAACCATTCCCCTTGCAGGGGTTGTCTTGTAGCCACTTTAGGGCCCCTGATTCACAAAGGTTTATTCAAGGCTATATCCGTTTGTATTAACCCCATCTGATAGCATGACAACATGCATGTAAACAAACATTCTTGGTTCTTCAATTACGACAGCTGGCTATAGTTTTAAAGCAAGCCACATTCCGCCTGTATTAATATAATTTTATATCTAGAAGTTCTTTCCAATTACCCTTTATTCTTTTCTGCCTTTTCAAGTTCATCTATTGGCCTTGCTTGGCACATCATTCTGCCTCCTCTCCACACTTTATTTGTATCAGTAATTTTTTTCCTCGCTCTTCAGGGTGTTGCTTTCTATACATGTTTTCTTTTGCCAAGGCCAAGGCCTCCTCTAAATGCCTGCTGAACTTGATGAACTTCCTGTTTATATGAGGCAATCTTTGCCAGGCTACCTTGGCATCTCTTACATTGGTCGCTACATGTTATATGTAGTAAACACCATATCTTATTTTAGCTTTTGACTCTGTATGTTATGGGTTAGAAAAGACAGCTCATTCTCACTCCCAGCTTGGTGCATACTATGTCAAGATGTTATATATAAATGCAAGAGACAACAGCATTGTTTTCTGACACACAGGGATACCTTTTAAGCATACCCCTTTAGCATGTTTTTCATACTGCCAACTGTAAAATAAAGTTTTCTTCATCTTACAGTTCATCTATACTATTCCTGCAATGTGAAGCTGAATAATCGCTGCAACTTGTGTCTTTCCTTGTTCAAGTAAAGAATTTGTTTATTTGTATTATAACATATCTGAATATCTGCAATCACAGCATTTTAAGATGGTGAAAGGTGTACCCTTAGGCACCCTCCCTGATTCAGACCTTTCTTTCTCCACGTAAATGGCCTTCTTGACTCCCCGCTCAAACCAGCGTTCCTGTGTACATCCTCATCATTGAAAGAGTGTCCACTGGCCTCTAGGTGTAAATGTAGAGACCTAGCCTGACAAGGTGGCTCTTCTATGTTATGGCATCCACTTAAACAGAGGTTGTTTGGTTTCCCCGATGTATAAATCACAGCAATCCTCCTGACACTTACCAGCATACGCTACATTACTCTGTTTGTGTCGGGGAATCTGATCTTTTTTTTTGGCGCAGCGTGTTTTGGGGTTTGAAAGCCAAAGAGATGTAGTGTTTAGACAAAATGCATCTTAGCTGTTCCAATACTTCCAACACATAAGGCGTCACTCAGGATTTTCTTACTTAGGCAGCAGTTGTCCTTCTTCTCTGCTGGATCATCTGGCGCTTTCTTCAGGTGCCTTCCCAGCTTTGACAAATGTCCAGCTAGGATAATGATATTTACTCAGGGCCTTCTTGATATGATGTTCTTGTTTGTTTGATCAGTGGTTGTTGATCAATGGTCATAACAATTTGCATATTAATGACCAAGAGACCTCACAAACCATTGTTCATCAGTGGTGCTAGTTTCAGTCATCATGTAAATCTACTGTTTATAAGTTTGGGGAAACCTGCAGTCAGCTGAGACTGGGATTTTTGGGATTTCTTGTATGAATGTATGTGTGTGTGTGTGATTGGGTGACGAAGCTTGTAGTAGAAAAGCGCTATATAAGTACCAGGCCACTTACCATTTATACTCAACTATGGGCTTGTCTACCTGTCGCAGATTTCAGTAGCTTGATTACTGCCAACCTTGTCTTTCACACACTCACAACAGAGCGTCACTGACTTCACGCAACAAAGTAGCAACCTTCAGCGTTAAAAAATGAAGCTTGGCAGCGCTGAAACCAGCTGTTCCTGTACTTGAGGCTGGATCCAAGAACAAACAGACTCCCATCGTAACAGGAGAAAGAAGCCTGTTTATTCCATCATGGATGGTTTGGGAAGCAACTCTCTGTTTTCTCTCTTGGATCAAGTAAGGCCTGTCATTACTGCTTCTTAGTTGAGAGAATACATCTGACAGCCTTTGTTATGACTTGGGACCCACAGGAGAGGATCGGAATAGTGTTTTGAATATACCTTTGACCTTTGAGAGACACGATCTGTTTTCCATATCACGGTGATTAAAAAGCTTTTAGCAAGTCATCCTCAGCTCCTTAAAGGCCCAGCAGACACAATGAAACATCCCCTAGCAGTAGTGTCACTACTCGGCACTCAGAGTGTCTGGATGATCTGTCCAGGAGAAAAAAAAACAATGTTGTGTTGAAAATATATTGATAATATCCCATTTCACATGATTTGTACGAATCTATAAAACATCAAAATCAGACAAGATAGAAGACATCAAGATATTTGATGACTATACCCTAAGTTTTGAGTTAGAAAATCAGCTGTTCATCCAGCTGGAACATTGTAGGCTCAAGAAGAACACCATATCACCCAGAGGGAGATTGGTCAAAGGCTCCCCTGCTGATGGTGAACATTCTCCCAGAGATTGTGGAAACCTGTGTGTTGCTTAATAAGCCAGCCTGTGAAATGCAACTTCAGAAAATGTGAGCCAGTGAGTTTTTACTGCCTATTCCGGAGGGACCTACAACCTCTGATTCTGAATAACAAGAAAGTAGAACCCCATACATGAAAAAAGGGGGGGAAACTGAAAGCAAAAAGCCAATATAGTGCTAGAGACGTCTGCAGAGAGAGAGGAAAAAAGAGTTATGACAACAAAGTAAGGCATTCTGGGAAAAGAGGAAAGGCAACCACATCCTAATTAGAAACATCACGCCCTGGTGCACTACAGACACGCTTGGTTGTCACTAGAAAAACTGAAAAGTTGTCTATCTGGTAAAGAGAAAGCTTCCAATTTATGAATTTGTGCATGCGCAGAATATTGCATCATTGCCTCCAGCTTTCATGTAACCATGAAAATACTTGTGCCTGATCAAAGGAAAAGTACAAAAGAAAAGATTTTTATGAAACACAAGTGCATCGGCGCAACCTGAAAGCAGCAGTGAATGAAGACGACTGTGGTGATACCTGCCAGTATACCGCTGGTAGCAAAGCAGATTCAAGCAGATGAAAGCACAATGTCAGCTGACACAAAGGATGCTTACAACTTCAAAAAATAAAATGTAAAAAATAATAAGAAATATGGCTGAGCAGAGACAAGAAGATTTGGAGGACACTGTGTCATCAGCCAGTCAAAGCAAGCATGGAAACATCTGTGTTTTTTAAACTCTCATCACACAACTTAGTACCAACACTTGCCATGCAGAATTAAACTTGAAGCACTATGTCTTTATCGTCAACCAGATACTGACCACAGAGCGCTCATTCCATCGTTTATGAGACAGTTTCCAGAACAGCAGTCACTGAATAACATTTCCCAGAACAGCTTTCACACATTTCATGGACTGTTTTGAAAATCAGATTGTATTCACATGAACTTGGACTGCATAGTATGATTTACCACAGGAGCTGCTGAGCCAGCTCTAAACTGCAATCAGGATCTTGTGCACATCCATCATACTCTGATGTGGCGCAGCCAGAAAGCAGTGCAGAAACTGACTACAGCAAACAGTGGAGAGCAAACAGAGCAGCAAGGACGAGGGGGGCTACATTCGATCACCTGTGATTAAGGTATTATGTAAGAACAAAAAAACTGCATCGTTACAGATATCCAACATCTTGTATGGGATTTTTTCACCTTCCCTCCAGCCAAGGTTGAAGAGCTGTTTACACCAAAACTACCAGATACAGCAGCTTCTATCCTTAAACTATCACGCTCATACATAACTGACCAGTATCAAGATTTATACATTGAAGGCTCACTTTCATTCATGACGTACACTATATGGTCACTGTATATAGTATAATTGCTGACCATGTGCATTCCTTTATGGTCACGGTGGTACCCATCTTCTGATGGCTGCATGTCTCAAAGCTCCAACCATGTCAAACTGGTTTCTTCCACATGTGAATGAGTTCACTGTACTTAAATGGCCTACACGGTCACCAGATCTTGAGATGAGGTGGAGAGATGTGACAGTTTCACATCATGGATGTTGTGAAACTGATAAATGAGCAGCTGTAACTGGAAGGTCGCCGGTTCGATCCCCGGGCTCTCTGTCCTGGTCGCTGTGTCCTTGGGTAAGACACTTTACCCTCCCGCCTACTGGTGTTGGCCAGAGGGGGCGATGGCACGATATGGCAGCCTCGCTTCTGTCAGTTTACCCCAGGGCAGCTGTGGCTACAACTGTAGCTTGCCTCCACCAGTGTGTGAATGAATGGTGGCATTGTAAAGCGCTTTGGGTGCCTTGAAAAGTGCTATATAAATCCAATCCATTATTATTATAAAGAATTAAGGTTGTTCTGAAGTAGTAGCAACATGTGCCTAAAAAAAGTGTCTGACAAGTTGTGTAGTGTTTGCTATGTGAGCCGCCACACACAGCTGCACTCTGTATTCATTATCTTATTCATTATTATCTGTATATTGCTTGTATATTGTGTATTGTCTGCCAACATGTGCATTAGCATAGTAAGACACAGGTGTGTGTATAGCAGCCGTTACACACATGATAGGGCATGAGATTTGTATGGTTTGTTTATGTGCGAATTTCAGTATTTATTTGCACATGATGTAGCCTGATGGGGTTTGCCCTCAGAAAGTAAATATTCAGCACAATGGTCAAACTTTTGGTTGTGTTTTGCTTCCGTTACTTTTTACATTAATCAATCAAAGAATACCGTCCATGAAAAATGTACAAGTTTCAAATAAAAAATGCACTTTGTATTTCTTTCCGTGTGTCTTATGCATTATTTTACATGCCAGTTTGAGAACCTATTGTTTGTAGCCTCTTTACAAACCAAAAAGTGAAATTATGTATACTTTTTTCCCCATGTCATTAAAGTCAAATGTTACTGGACTTGTGTGGAAGGATAGATAATAAAAAGACACTGTTGATTTTTTGCTCTGTAAGCTAAACCATCTGACAAACAAGTACACAAAGGATGCACAAACTGATAACAACAGAGATGATATAAGAAGGGGTGAAAGAAAATGTTCATCAAAATCTCCAGATGGACAGGTCAGTGTGTGCGCGTGCTGTCACTGACAGTGATCAAAGTCGTAATCAAAGACAAACACATGAGAACACAGTAGTGCTTTGACGAGTGGAGAAGAAAAAAAGAACCTCCAAAAACACTTTGAAGCTACTCTATCTGTGAAATTGAGGAATCTAAAGATGAAAAACAAGGATCGGGTCCACAAATGAATGTTATGTCTCGGAAATCAGAAATACATAATAAGCTATCCAGTAAAGGACAGCGTGTGGGGGAAAATCTGTTTTCAGAGCCACATGCTGTCCACATTCTGAGTTCTGTGATATATACTCAAACATGAACGCATTATGTTTTCCAGCTCTTTGAGAGCCAGATCCTGCTGCACCGCTGTCTCTCAAGGTCGCTCTCTGTCTGCTCCAGCTTAACCAAGGTCACCCGCTTCACTGCGGGCTCTCTGCAGCCTTGAGCAGCTAACCGACCAGGAAATGTGTGTTCTCCCGTTCCACCACGTATATCTCCCAGTGTCAATCAGACAGTTACAGAGCAGGGCTGCCATTTAATGTTCCTGCATGCTGCCTCTTGTTCATTAGGTCAATCCACTGAATATAATCTAAGAAAACAAAAAGGCAATCGCTCAAGCGAAGTTGAGCTTCTGAACAAATGTTAATCGAATTAAGTGCTTCAATACACCAGCTGTAGTCTGAAATGCTTCCACTTGTGTGTGCGTTTACGTGTTTTCCTGCATGCGTGTGAGTCTGTGTGTAAATCTTTGAAGAACCCAAAAGATCTTGACTTTTAGTAGGCGCTAACAAATTATGAAAAGTCACAAAAAGAAATGTAAACATACGTGGCTGTTCCAATTAACAAGGCCGCATAGTAAAAGCTTTTTAAATAAAGGGAAGCCACAGAGTGCGAAAGGCATTAAAGCCACAATAGTGAGAGTGTATCCGGGACCTTGGTTTTGATATAAAATCCCATGGCCTTGCCTCCACTGCCCTCCATGTTAAAAGCTCTTTGTGACAAGGAAATTACTTTATGAACCTCTGAAAGACACTCCAACACTTCAACCTCCCCGTTAGTTTCATTGCTAGGCCATGAGAGAAGTGCATGTGCGTGCATGTGTTTTCACCACTCTCCGTCTGTCTTCTTTATTCATGTTTTCTCCAAAAACCATTCCTTCCCTTAAAGAAAAAAAAAAACTCCCCATAGCATTTTTTTTTAACTCTTTGTCCTTCTACTTGTAAAGCATTTGAAACCAAACGAGTAAAATAAAATCTGTAAATTATAAATCTGCTGAGAAGAAAATGTAAATAGCGTGCATAATTTGTGTGAACGGGGAATTTGAGGGTCTCTAGGTAAACAGACTGTGAGATACTGCTTTATGTGGTGTTACCTTCAGCCCTTCAAACAATTCTTATAACCTCTGCTGGAACAACAGGTCTGTTTTTCTTCTTTTTTTTCCTCCAAGGTCTGTGGAAATTAGTTTATTTGAATGTGCTCACGCTGCCGGGCTTGGCATTGGGTGAATCATATTTATATGTGAGCATTTGTGTTTAGGTCTGTAAGAACTTTGTTCCTTTAACATGTACCTGGAATGTTCAGTCCAGATAGAAGCAGAAATACCAAACATGTGTCTCTCTGGCCTTGAGACTTCACAGGGCTCCGACTGCGGCACTCAGCTCGGTAAACACATTTTCCTCCTGTGGCTTTCTGTTTGGAAAGGAAACAAGGAAGTTGATCAAACACTGGATCAGAAGGCCATGGCTACACTGGAGCCGCTGGTCTTTGAAAGTGGAGAAAAAAAGGGTGAAAAGAATGTGCAAAAACATTGTCCAGCCCTGCTAAAAATTATACATGTGCAATATTTTCCAAAAATAAATCTTGTGGTGTAGATATGCTTATCCTTATCTGAACAGATTTACACCCCAGTCCTGATGACATCATAGAGTCAGAGTAAAAGGGTGCACAAGATAGAGGACATTAACTGGCTGGATAGACACTGACTGTAAGGAGGAGGTGAAAAGGGGGAATAAAAGGTATAGAGGGGCAAAGCCATGAGGATTAAGTTAGGTGGCAATGCTTCCCCCTTGTGACTGATTATCAAACTGCAAGACTTACAAGAAAATCAGTGAAGCTCTTTTTTTGTAAGAGAATAAATAAAGATTTGAATGCCTGGAGCTATATCATGAAACCCAATTTGTTTAATTTCAGAATTTAAACAATTGTCCTGGGCTTTGAAATATACTGCTTAGATGCATGGGAAACACTCAATACTCCAAACATGCAGAAATTCACATTATATGAATAGTGCACAAGAAATTAATACTTGATAACATTTGGTTTTCAAACTAAATGTGATCATAAGCATTCCCATGTGTGGTTTCAAACATCATTTTAAGTTGAGCAAACAGATAAATGTCCAAAAAGCCTTCAAGTTCTTTCTGCAACATGACAACAACTCCAAAAAAAAATACAGTTACAGCCATATAAAAAAAACAACAACCCTCAGCTAAACCCTCACAGGCTCGAGTACCCCTCCAAAGAAGGATGTGCCCCTGACAGAAGAATATGCCCCTCATAGCGTCGTGATCATCACTTAGTCTGGGATTACATGAGGACAGATATCGACAAAAACTGTGTACAAGTACCCCAAGGTGAAGAGAACAACCTACCTGCCAATTATCCAGTTCTTTCAATGTCCACCTCAAAGAACTGTTGCTTTTTAAGGGCAACAATTTCTTACACCAGATATCAATTTTTGATCGCTTACTGACTTTCACCCAGCAAAGTGTGAAAGTTAAAGGAATAACCTTGCTCTACCATTGATTCAGCCAGACAGTTAGATAAGATTATCAGCGCTTTATGACTCCCGTTCTTCTCAGATTTTCTCTCAAGGAGAGTTTCAGAAGTAAGTTTAGGGAAAAGTTATCCATTAATAAGACAGCAAACTATTCAACTCAAAGACTGAGAAGTGAACAAAAGAGTAGCAGTAACTCAAAAACAGCACAAATGGAGCCAAACCCGTGAGTTAATTCAAGTCAGCTCGAGCTGAACTGCATACATACGGCAACATGTGTCACTCTCCTCACATCATATTCCAGACAAACTCTCCCATTTTCCAATCTCTCCCTCCAACAAATCAAACCTACTGTTAACACCCCAGCTCCCACCTGTAGGCTCTCAGCGGACGATTACTTATGATTCCACCGTGCACTGGCAAGGAGTGATGAGCATGCAACAAGATGAGAAACTATAACTACATTCAGCTACAATAACAGCTCATTTAAAATAAAACATAATAAGCGAAAGACACTGAGGCGTGGAAACATGATAAAAGAGGAATGACCTAAAGGACTGAGCTATAAAAAAAATCCAAGTATGATTTCTCAGAGATGTAAACAACTTTTTCCTTAGAACACATATGCATCAACACTACAATGAGCGGGTGGAGGGAGGTTTGGAGTCTTCTCCCACCCCCATTCTCTGCGGCCTGCTGGAGCGGGAGGGCTAGTAGGAGGAGTTGGCCGTCCGACTGCGGTCTGGGGTGTGGGGCCTCCCTGCTGCTGCGGAGTCGGGGTGGTCTGCCTCCCCCCACCGCAGGGAAAAGGGTAACACCACCTGGGTCTGGGTGCAATTCCCCCCTCCAGGGGCAAGGGTACCTAGACCCGGTTTGTAGAGTACGCTTGGGGAGTGTGATCGTGTGTACAGCGTCTCTTTATGTCTGTCTCCACGTTGGTTGAGTGTGGAGTGAGTGCATATGAGAGCATGAAGGTGGGAATGGATGTTTGTGTCTGTGTGTGCCTGTATGTCTGTGTCTATATGTCAGGTTGGGTATCAGACGCCACCTCTCTGGGGACACCTCAGGCCCTCCAAGGTTTGGAGGCCTATCTCCACCCACCACCACTTCCCCTGCCGGTGGCGGACTCCCTCAGATGTCGGTGTGTTGGTGGTTCTTTGTGTCTGGGGGTGGGCGTCCGGGTACACACCGGCTCACTCCTTGGCGGCCGCTTGTCGGGGCCTGGGGCCTGGGGCTCGCTCGGGCCCCTTTGGAGGTGGGGTGCCCCGGCCTCTCGGCCTGGGGCTCGGTCACTCAGGCACAGCTGGGGGCCGGCGGAGCTCACGGGCGCGTCACTGCAACTCCCCCTGGCTTCTGCTCCGCGGCTGCTGGGCGAGCCCTCATCTGGGACTCTCCTCAGCTCTTACTGGAACAGTGGCGCGGCTGCCCCTCTGTTGGTCTTCCATGGTCTCTTGTGTTCTGGGGGCCTCTGGATGTCTGGAGTTTTGATCTCCTCCATACCCGCTTCACACCCTGGAGGACGGGACTGTGGCCCCCCCACACTCCCTAGCAGATCATTACATGGAGAAACCTTTGGAATGCAAGCATGCTGATCCACACAGGTATGCACACATGGGTATTCACAGACGCGGACTAAAGCTTTCTTGGCTGCTGCCTCAAAGCACACTGTGCGCTGTCTATCTTGCGTGCTGCACAATATCGTTTATTATTTAGTAAATATTGATATCTATGACTAGCTAGTTTATTGTGATGGTGCTTTGTTTTCTCTATTATTATGTTGCTCTTTGTTGTTTGCTGTCTCCTCTGTTTGTTTTTTTTGTTTGTTTGTTTTTTTTTCTCCGTACAGGTGACCCAGGAGTTCTTTTTTTTTTTTTCTCTCTCTTCCCCCCCCTTCTCACCGTCTCTTCTCCCCTTTGGTTTTCTTTCTTTCTCTCCCCCTCTTTCTCTCATTCATTCCCCCTGTCCTATTTATTTAAAAAAAAAAAAAAAAAAAAAAAAATGACAAAGGATGAACTGAAGCTCTGCCATCACGTAATGTCGCATACTGCTGTTTCTGATGTCATTTAAAAAAAAAAAAAAAAAAGAAAAAGAAAAGAAGGATGTGCCCCTGACAGAAGAATATGCCCCTCATAGCGTCGTGATCATCACTTAGTCTGGGATTACATGAGGACAGATATCGACAAAAACTGTGTACAAGTACCCCAAGGTGAAGAGAACAACCTACCTGCCAATTATCCAGTTCTTTCAATGTCCACCTCAAAGAACTGTTGCTTTTTAAGGGCAACAATTTCTTACACCAGATATCAATTTTTGATCGCTTACTGACTTTCACCCAGCAAAGTGTGAAAGTTAAAGGAATAACCTTGCTCTACCATTGATTCAGCCAGACAGTTAGATAAGATTATCAGCGCTTTATGACTCCCGTTCTTCTCAGATTTTCTCTCAAGGAGAGTTTCAGAAGTAAGTTTAGGGAAAAGTTATCCATTAATAAGACAGCAAACTATTCAACTCAAAGACTGAGAAGTGAACAAAAGAGTAGCAGTAACTCAAAAACAGCACAAATGGAGCCAAACCCGTGAGTTAATTCAAGTCAGCTCGAGCTGAACTGCATACATACGGCAACATGTGTCACTCTCCTCACATCATATTCCAGACAAACTCTCCCATTTTCCAATCTCTCCCTCCAACAAATCAAACCTACTGTTAACACCCCAGCTCCCACCTGTAGGCTCTCAGCGGACGATTACTTATGATTCCACCGTGCACTGGCAAGGAGTGATGAGCACGCAACAAGATGAGAAACTATAACTACATTCAGCTACAATAACAGCTCATTTAAAATAAAACATAATAAGCGAAAGACACTGAGGCGTGGAAACATGATAAAAGAGGAATGACCTAAAGGACTGAGCTATAAAAAAAATCCAAGTATGATTTCTCAGAGATGTAAACAACTTTTTCCTGAAAGAAGCCAGTAACCGAGGATACTGGATAACATCTATTTGAGCAGGTGAAGAGAAGTCCGAGGTTAAACAACAGGTTATCAGTAAACGGCAGTGCGGCGGGGATGGAGGATGAAGCGCTGGGTCTGGCTGTGAATGGGTTTGCAGAAGATCAGAAAGGTTTGTGGGAGTAGGTCAGAACAGCGGGCAGTTAGACGGTCAGAGCCTTTTTCTACAGCTCACAGAGGAACTCCGAATCGTGCTTCAGGTGACTGATTTTTAGAGGGATCCTCTCTCTAATTACTTAAGGAGGCAAGAATCCGACCCCCCCTAAAGTCATCATTTAAATGGATTTCAGAGTAGCCTCCAAAACCATGATCTATAGTATTTCATGCTAACATCAGAGAGTCAGACGATCAAAAGGACAATTATATAAACTAATTAGAGTCCTTAGGGGTTATTAAATGTCTCTAATTGGCTACATAACACATAAAATGACACATAGAGATAGAGGGAGCATTCATAAGTCACATTATAATATAAGTAATTTCATCAAGGGTGGGATATTAATCTGTGGATGAGTCAGTAAGGGGAAAGGTGATCTGCAAGACAAGAGAATAAATGACATGAGATGTACAAAAGTGCCTTTGTTTTCTTTCAATGATTTTCAGCAGTCTTGATTCATCTTTGTCCTCATCATACAGCTGAGTTCAAGGAAGAGTGGAGGAGGGGGAAATAGTCAGCTCGTGGAGTTTTCTTTTCATTCTTAAGGAGCAATTACACTCCTGGATGATGACTTTTGAATTAATAGAAAATCTGTTTCGTTAAAGCATGTATTCTCTTTTCATGTGCTGCTCAGACATCATGAAATCAAATTCTTTACATCTGCAGTCCTGATGGGGAGACTGGGGTAACAAACGACTCATGCAGCACTTGGTTACAGCTACATTTTTAGGTAACAGAGCCGATGAAGTTGCTGTGTGAAGCCTAGAATGACAGCGTGTTGATCGAAGGGCATTTCAAGGCTGCACTTTTGGATATTTGTTGCAAATTCAGTGTCTTCCCTCCTAGTTTCATCATAAACAGCCTTGTTTCCTTCGTGAAAAAAAAAGAGTCAAATCTAATTAATCAGTGATCATTAAGCATGCAAAATGATCTTAGATGTGGCTGCACATAATACATAATGAGGCAGCATGCTGTTTTTGATTTCATGTTGTTCTGCTAGACCATCGATGTTCTTTTGAAAAACGGGAAGCAGCGGTTTCAGTTTTCAGTTCCTGTTTTTATTTTCTTTAGAAAGTTAAAGCTGCACTAAAGACAGGTAAACACAGATCCCAGTGTCATCACTGCAAATTCAATTTAGGATGCATAAATACGGCACATTTTCCAGGTAATTACTGCATAATCCCACGTAGAACTCTCATTTAACATCTTCTCAAGAGCTAATAAAATAAAAATGTGGTTTTCAGTCCAATCCTGGGTTTTTTCAGTGTTGTACTGAAATGAAAGGCAGTATTGAATGAAGGAGTTCCTTGACAGTGGGGTCACTCATTACTCTCTGTGAGTTGCTCCCTGGATGCCTCATTAGAAATCTGCAGAAAGGGAGTACTGATCTCACTTGACTGCATATCACCAGCGACTCGCAGGAAGCAGCTCAGGACCATGTCCTTGGCCAAGCCGGCCTCCATGTTGCCCTCCCGGCTGAGCTGCAAAGTGATTTGGTCCAGGCTGGTGAGGACCAGCTCTGAGCCCAGTAAAGGGCAAATGGCACTTGCGTCAGAGTCTGAACCAGGGGCTCCTTCTCTTGCCATATTCTCCATCATGTATTGCTGATACAGATCCAGGAGTTTTTGCTCCAGGTAGTGATTCAGAAGGGAGTTGGAAAATGGACCTTCATGCTCCTGGAGCAAAAAGCTCCGATCACGGCCGCTCCCCAGTCTCCACCGATTCGAACCTCCCCTCAGTGGAAACAGCATCCCATCCCGAGCTTCGTGTCCTTGGAGGGAATCTTCCACAGCTGGGGGCACATCACAAGACTGGATAAAGGGACCGACATCCGGTACATTGGCACACACCCTCAGCTCGCAATTATTAGCTGAGAGAGGCAGCACTTGGTCACCTGCAATATGAAGGTCACTGTAGTTTTTGCAAAAGCTCTGACAGAACGAGGGAACCAAGAAAGGGGTATCGCCACCTGAGTGAGCTTGGGCCGGGATCTCTATCTCTCGAGAGATCTGCCTGCCTAGATGAGCTCTCTGAAGATTTAAGGACTGCAAAGGAGAAATGTACAACTCAGCTGAAGCCCTTCGGTTGTCTGTAGTTATCTGCTCCGGGGAATTGTGATGAACAAGCGGAGCATGTCTGGTGGAACCTGGTATGAGGGCAGCAGCTGCTTTCTGTGACCCATAATAATTCTGGAAAGCTGGCTTAGAAGGAAGGGAGTCCAGCTCTTCAAATTCACAGTAGGTCATGATCAGCAATCTGCCTTCACAAAGCATGGCTGCAAGAAAGAGCACATATTCAGAAGATGTATGCAGTGAGAGTAAAGGGAATTTAACATGTGATACGGATCTATATATATATATATATATATATATATATATATATATATATATATATACACATCCCTGTAGGGATGTGTGCTGCAAATATATATATATATATATATATATATATATATATATATATATATATATATATATATATATATATATATATATATATATATATATATTCCTACAGGCTTTTATTTAAGTGCATACAAACAGTATGCGTTTGAATAAAGGCACCAAAACGGGACATAAGCAACACTGAGAGAACATTTTGCATAAGCATTATAAGAAGCATCAAACTATTTCTGCTGCACAATTGATCCCTGTTGAAAAGTCTTTGCAAACTATTTCAAAATTTAATTGGAGTTTAAGAAGTTACATGTAACAGAAGAATATGTTGGTTTAACACTTCCAAAGACTGTTCATCTATTAAAAAGAATGATCTTCCTACCTCAGATCTGAGTCACAGAAAAGCTTAAAACCTGTATTTTGGCACTAAACGTCCTAAAGCGGTTCTCTCAAAAGTCTGTTTTGGAGTCTGAACCTGGCTGTTGTTTTATACAACCCAAAAAGGAAGTGGGACTATCCCTTTTCACCTTGATCCCAAGTCTGCAAACTTCTGCTCTCATCATTAATGCATTTCAGCTTGTAATCTTTACAACTAATATGTTGTTTTCACTGGATTTAGCTGGTATTTTCCCTGATTATTTAAACCCTTTATACCTGGCAAACCTAAATAAGACGTGCCTACCTCCACATCAGATTTCCTTCTTGCACTATGAGGTAAAATGGTAGATGCTGGATGACAGCAAGGCGAGATGTGCGCTGTAAAAAGAAACCATTGATGTTTCATTTCCTCACAAAGCAGGTGTGCAACTGAGCTTTGCATAAAAGCAGAAAAGAAAGTCGTGTTTAATATGATAAAAATACAAGGAAACAGAAAGTTCCAGATAACTGATTCCTGTTTTCGTTTTATGGCAGATCACACCACAAATGTTTGAAGTACCTCAAAAATTTCACAGCGTTTCTTTATTAATTGTTGATTGTTTTTAGCTTAAACAGTTTTTTCCCATCCTCTGAGTTCACAGCAAAGCAGAATTGGTAACTTCACACTCAGTTATGTGACCACAAATAATCATTTCCTCCTTGATGCTTTGCCTATTCTTCAGGCACTGAACTGTCAAAGTCACTTGAGCCCAGAGGCTTTGGTGGTCGTGAAATAGTTTCTTTTTCCTCACTTGACTCAAGCTTTGCTGTAGTGCAGCTATACACTGAAGTCTAAATCAGATATGTGGTGAAAGTGTTGAGAGGTTTCAGGTGTTATTTATGGCCTGGATTTTTTCGAGATGAAAGCCCCTTGTCGGCTTGAAGGACTCCTTTCTGTCCAGACTTCCTCTGCTTGTGATAGGGAACTCCAACAATAGCAGTGCATGAAACATGAGAGAAAGTTATTTCTTATTAATGAGGAAAGGAAACCTAATATATAACAGCGTAAACTCATGAGGCTGTTAGGTTGTTCCTGCAGCTGAATTATAAGTCTCGAAAGCACAAAATACCACCAAAGTCTAAACGAGTAAACCCATGTGTAACTGCAGCTTTCTGCTTCTGATTATCTTTCGTTTTCTCTAGTATCAGGTGTGTAAACAGGTGGCTTCACAGCTATAGTCGCTAAAACTAAAAGGTCCAGAGTTTCATTGGTGGCTGTAGTTATTTTGTCCACTTAATCTCCTGTGGGTTAAGATATCTGACACAGGTCTGCTGCTCAGTAATGGGAGCGCAAAGTGTAGAGTTACCAACCCGTTGCTACAGCAATGTTGCTGAGCAACATCCGATAACATTAAGGACATGCTGAGATCAGGTTAGACACCTGTCTCACGTCTGCTCTTGTAGCACAACAAGGTAGCAGTTTGGCAATTTCAGCACCCTGGACAGCTTCTGGTCCCGTTGAACAGCTCCAGCAAAGATGTGATAAGGACTCCCATAAAGGACAACAACTGTTTTTTGTTGGTTTGTACTTTTTTTGTATATGGATAAATGGTGTGCAAAGGGGAACTGGAGAGCAGGTCTGTCAACATGACATACTGTCCTTAGAGGAATGTTCAGAAAGATCAATAATGTGTTCCGTCCCAACCATCATGGACAGAGAGGTCGGGATGGTGGTGGTGGTAGTGGGTGTCGGGAAGAGCAGGACTACCACAACGCTTGCACTGTCAGGCTGGTGCGCAGCACCTCCATGCTCGTTGTAGGAGAGAAAACTCAGGCAGCTGCGGGCTCGACTTTAAAACGGAGCAAAAGCACAGTGAGCATCGAGTCGACCTTGTACTATTATCAGAGACAAGAGGACAGGATATGGCTGTACTCACAGAATCAGAACTGCCTTGAATACCTGGAAGCGCTTGTGGCTCTGAGGAGGCAGTACATGAAGAGTGTGAGCGACTTGAAGGGTACAGACGCAAAGGCCACAGTTTCTTCCAAGAAGAAGCCTGCGCCCTCGCCGCCTAAAAAGGAGGGACCGGTAAGCTTAAACCAAGCAGCCAATATCACATGGAAGGAAATATCAAAAATGTTTTCTTTTTTCTTCTATCATTTTACACCACAGATATCAAGAGCCAAACCCTCAGCACCCCCAGTTCCAACTGAGGACGACACTTTGCAGTTCTTTGATGCGGTCATTGCCAGCTGTGACAGCGAACCTCTGCGCAAGCCATACAAGGATGATGGGCACGCAGACGTGGATTTTATTGGTGAGTTTGAAATTCCAGCATTTAATTTGAGTAATGCTGGAAGTGAGAGAGGATCATTGAACCTTAAGACAACCTGGAAACCTATGAGCAGTGAAGTCACCTACGTGATAAAGCCACCAACAGCTTGTTTGGATATTCTGTTTTGGATGTGATGTGAGACTTAAACTGCAAAAGCAATGATTAAATTGGTTCGGTCAAAATCAGAATATTTACTGTGATTTGCTAAACGTGATATAGGCTTTCTGTTTCACAGCAAACTGCCCTGCTTACATTCATGCATTCATAAGCCACTGATGCAGCTGACTAAGTTAAACATGTAAAAAGGGCTTTTATGCCATTTTTGAATGCACGCACCACATGGTCAAAGGTGCTTGATCTTTAAGTAGGCTACCCTAACGTCTTCTTGTTGTGGCTTCACCACAGCAGATCATCTGCCTCCATCTTCCCTATTTCCCTAACATCCTCCTCTGTCACACCAACCCTCTGCATGTCTTCCTTCACTACATCCATGAATCTCTCTGGGTTTTTCCTGGTTTCTTCCTGCCTGGCAGCTCCATGTTCAACATCCACTATCCCTCCTCAACTACACAAGGTTAATTCAACAGTCGACGTCGTGTATTTTGCAGATTTAGATACAAAACATGATAAACTATTAGGTTCACTCCTCCACCAAGGCCTCACCAATCTCTTATTTTCAAATTAAATGATACGGATCCAATTTTAAATGCGGTCTGCCTTTACCCATGATCACTTTTTTTCTTTTTTTTCCGCATTATGTTGCTGAACGACTGATGGCACTAAAAAAAGGCCCATCTCTGCCCACTCCAGACATGTAAAAACAATGTAATCAGAAAAGGTGTGTATTGGTATCAGTATTAAGCTTATTGCTTGTAGCAGTAAAGAAAAATGCTTCTAAAGATTTATCTTTGTTTATCTTTATCTGATGAGTTTAAACACAAGAGCAGTGGTGCCACACTGAATTAAATGCAGCAATTGTTATTAAACTATGTTAATTAGACCGGTAGACATAATTTGGGAGATATAAATATACACTGACTGAGCTGTTTGAGGCCAGATCCATAATTTCAGTTCAGCTGCTGCTAAGGATTAGATTCATTCATCCTGGAGAGGTTTACAAAACAAATATATCAAATATCAGGCTTTCGTGAATCCTTTCACGGAGGCTGTTTAAACCCGGTAAACATGGGTGACCCAGTAGCTCCACAGTGTATTGGTTTACACATTTATTTAACAAGGGAAAAATCCCCAGCTCATTCCCAGGAGGACACACCCCTGTGTGGTTGTGTCATGAATGGCACCTGGAGTACAGATCTGCCAAATCAAATATGCAGAGCTACCTATTGTGGCAGGTCCTTGTGAAGGGAGCAGCTAAAAGCAGCTCTTTAAACACCTACAACCCAGTGAAAATATTCTCATTAATAAAAGCCATGAGTACAAGTCAAGAAAACAGTAAAACAAAGTAGTTGAAACACTGAGAATTCCAGCTTGAGCTCACCCCATTGCCAACTCAACCTCACAGGGAAAGTATGAAATAATGAAAATAATGATTATTTTACGTTAGGCTTTGAAAGCTCCTTTCAGACAGCGCATCGATGCTAACAGCAAAGCTTTTCTTTCAACTAGCTTTAATTATGGCTGCCACTTGCACATATACTAAATGCTTCCTCGGGTTCTTGTCATTTCCTCCCACAGTGGCCTCCAGCTCGGCCGAACATGACCTCCACTCTAACTGGGTCTTGCGAGTTCCTCGAGTCTCAGATGCTTCGGACCAGACAGCAGTTCCTGACTGTGCCAACGAAAGGATCCCCACGAAGAAGAAACAGAGCGGGTCTACGAGCAGCAGGCTGCGACTTCAGAGAAACCCGATCCACCTGCCCAAAGTGGTGGAGAGCGCATTCCAGACACTGCGCTTCAAGCCCAAATTAAAGAAGCAATGAAGCTTAGTGGACATTGAAATCAGTAGCACTGCCACACTGATCATTTGACACCAGTAAAATAAATAAATAAAGCTGTGCAGACAATTACTTAGTTTTTAATAAAGAAAATAATTTTATTAAAGCAAAAGCAGCCAGCTGTTGAAATATATTTTAACCCTTGTGTTCTAAAATTTCGCTTTTCCTTGGCAGAGACTTGAACATGTCACAGTAAGAAATGCACAAGTGATAATATTTCATATTAATAAGGATTTCACTCTGTTAAAGTGTCCTTTTGGTGCACCTCTGCATTACAGTGTCAACCCCAAATAACTTCATATTGAAAAACACAGCAATCATGACACCAGGGCCATTACATATTTATATTTCAACATTGGATGTGCTAAAGCAGCAGAAGACCACAACAGGTGTCACTCCGGTCAGTTAAGAACAGGAAACTGAGGCAGCAGTTCACACAGGCTCATCAAAACATGTTTAGAAAGATGTTGCCTGGTCTTGATTTCCACTACCACATCTAAATTTTTGGGTCAGAATTTTGTGCAAACAATCTGAAAGCATGGATCTATCTTGCCTTGTATTAACAGCTGCTGGTAGTGTAATTGTGTGGGGGATATTTTTTCCTGCTGCTTTAAACACCACAATTTAACAGGACTATTGCTATTGACCATCACTTTGTGACCTCAGTTACCCATCCTCTGAAAGCAATTATGTTAAAAAGACTAAAAATGAAGGTACCAGACGGCCTACAGTCACCACATCCCAGTCCTTTCGAGCACCTTTGGGATGTGGTGGAACGAGAAATTCAAATAACAGATATTCAGCAAGCAAATCTGCAGCAACTGTGTGACAAAATCACATCAACACGGACCAAAATCTCTGAGGAATCTTTTCAGCACCTTGTTGAATTGATGCCACTGAGAATTTAGGAACTTCGGAGGGCAAAATGGGCTTCGATCTAGTACCAGCAAAATGCATGTAATAGTGTCCAAGTGAGTACTGATTTCAGATACATATCAATTTGATGACACTTGATGACACTAAAGATCCAACTTGGATCATTTTTGTATACTCTAAAATAAAAGATCAGGAAATTCTTTTGATATCGTGAAGAATTTTTTTTTAAACCTATCTTTTAATGTCTATTTTAAACTGAACAAAGTGAGGGTTAAGTATTGTGTTTGATACAGAATTTTGTACAGTAGTGTACAGGTAAGACCCAAGGAAAGGTTGGAGTCCTCTGAGGTATCAAAACCAACTGAAAAATGTAACAATGGCTCCTTTCAAAGTCAGAGCGCTTCATGTGAGAGAGAAGTTCAGCAAGTCCAAGGACTGGGCTGTGTGAATAGCTCAAAACCAGCCAAAGTTATTGTATTTATCATTGCTAAAGTTAAAATAGTTGTAAACATGAAAAGTCAATAAAACACAATCTACCTGACCTAACTTTTATGGTATACAGCGAGTGTTGCATTATTGGTTTTATTTTCCCAGGGTTACAAATACCTGTCACTCAATTTCAGGATACAGAGGATCTGAATGAATGTTTAGGTACTAAAGTAGGATTAAAGAAAGTCTTTGTGTAGTTTGTGGTTGTTGCAAAAGAAGTATGCAGAAACTTAAATGAACCCATATCATCTGAAATGTTTTTTTAAATATTATATATTTATCCGTTTAAAAGGAATGCTAAATTACGTGCCACGATCCCTTTACCTTCAAAGTATTTAAAAAGAAAGTACTTTCAAATACTTTTTTTTCTTTATTAGAAATGTCACAAATCAAACACAAACAGCATTCATTTCTTTTCTGCTTTGACCTTGGGGCTGAAAAAGGACGACATGGGCTTCATGCCTGTCTTGTCCACCTTAGCTAGACTTTTCTGAGCTGCCGTCATCTTCTTGGGCGGCTGAAATGCAAAAAAGAAAAATCAATATAACACAACACCCTTGTGTGGAGACAGCAGGAAATTAATTACATAACATCAACTTCAATTAAATCTACAAGGTAAGGGCCACAGCCTTGTGAATACACGATGTACACCAGGCTTGAAGAAAGCGATCGCCAAACAAAAACTGCACGAACAATCAGCGTCTTAAAAAAAAAACACAAAGAAAGAAAAAGAAATAGAAAAAGCTAAAATAACAGCAAGCTTTGGTCATTATCATGTAATTACAACGAAGATAAAACCACCAGACGCTCCACATGCTTTAGTCTATTCCAGCAGACATACACTCACTTTGCGCGCAAAATCTGCACTGTTGAATTTGGTGTAGTCTTCTCCAGCCTCCACCGGCTTGTCTGAAAGTTTCCGCTTCTGCCAAACGAGGAAGTAAGACAGGCTTTTCATGACTAAAACCACCAAGCTATTTTTCCACAGAACCACCACTACAAGCTCTAATGTCCTCACACTATAAGCAAAGTTAACCCCACACAAGCGCAGGCAGAGGATTTCCCCTGTGAAACATGCAACACTTTACAGTAAGGTGGATGAGTGCATGAAGAGTGCACGGCATCTACGACAGCAAGCAGAACTGAAAACATGCAACACCACATATATTTGCACCTAAGTGGGAAGAGCTCATACCTTAGAAGGAGGCTCGGTCTCCTTTGGGCTTGTGAGCTCTGGTAACCTATGAAGCACAATAAGAGATGTGCTTGATCTGCAGTGGCGTTAATACCATTACTCATTAAGATGTTCATCATTCATCAACTTACCCCAAGTGTGTGAGGAGGGCTTTGCTCAGGTCTTCAGTGATATACTCTGATATCAGGCCGTGGGAATACCGTATGAAGTCCTCTGTATCGTTAAATAAGAGATACAAATAACCAAAATCGCCCTGTTTGATTATTTCTGTATTTCTTTATGACCGAGAGATTTAAAAACTTAAGGTCAGGGAATTGTTTAAGTGATCTGTGAGTCAACATAATCTATAAACAAAAACTTTGCAGCGCTACTGCCATCTGCTGGTCAACAGTCTTCCTAGGAAGAAACTATTTAAGCCCAAATATGTCTTCTCGGGTTAAGAATGAGGCAGAAAATTCAGATGGTTGAGAAATGGGAATCATCTTAAAAGCGTTAAGTGGTCTTAAGTTACCCTCTTGGTTGTCTGTCTCTGACTTTACTCTGACATATGTTGAGGACTTCACTCCTTCTCCCACAGAGACATTTTTTTTCTTTAAGGCAATAACTGTCCTCTCCACCTATTAAAAATACATACATAAAGAAAATGTGCAGCATGTGCAAAAAATAAGCATGCATTTTCAGTGTTGTATTGCATTGAGCAAAAATAGATTTTCAATAAATACCTTTTTCTTTAACCAGTTCATGGTTTTCTCTTGACTGTATCGATGATACATCTGGCTTTCCACCTCTGGAACACAACATTTGGACAAAGCATCCAGCTTGACCTTGTAGCTTCATGAATCATAGTATCTTTAAAAGTAAAATTCACCTTTTTCCTCAGCGATGTGGTGCAAGGAGGCCAGGGTACGAGCGCAGCTAAGCAGCCTCGAGCAAGCTGGGAATTCTTCATCTTTAACAACTTGATCCACACGCTGGAACTTTTCCTGAGCAACACATTAAGGGATGAAACAGTCAGGTCCACACGTTTTTTTGACAATGACATAATTTTTGTAATTTTGCCTCTGTACACAAAAACTTATAATGTATTCAATATAGTTAAATCCATGCAAGTTTTTCTGAACTTCCTCTACTGTTCTGTGCCTTATGAAACAATATCTAATGTCTCTGTAATGCTATGCTGAAATTGAAAAATGTTTCACTTAATTGTATGTAAGCCTCTTCTTACCTCTTTGCCAGATTTGATCAAATATGGCAAAATTAGAAAGAGAGGATCCAAAGGTGTTACAAAGATCAGTCTCCCATCTGATTAAAAAAAGAGAGAAAGACAACTGGTAAAGCAAAGACACGTAATTAGCATCTGATTAAATTTTGCTATAGGACAGCAAACTAAATAACTGCGAGACATCAGCTGAAAATTCATAAATTTTTCTATGACTTAATCAATAAATTGTTGATTAAATAAAAAGAAAACTATTACAAATACAGTTAAACTGCATCGCAGTATGCAAACCTGTGAATCACAGACCTGAGCTGTCAGCTTGGTGTATGATGTCATGTTATAGGTAAGCTGTATGTTGAATCCATTTGTCAGTATTTATGTCCAATGTAAAAGGAGCTTCTGAATAGATCATTTGGCTTCTATGGACTTCAACCAAGCTGGAATAAGCCCTGATTGCAAAACTCTTCCCATCAGACAAATATAGCTGATGCAGATTCAAGATAAAATGAACCGACATCATAGCTGTGTGTGTAATTATGATCAGACTGATTCAGTTTACTCTGGAATGAGACCCACCTCTCTGCACAGCCTGGCCAACAAACCAAGAGTGGAAATCATCCTCAAATGCTTTGACCTCATACAGCATCACATCCCCACAACCCAACATGTACAGAGATGCTGCATCTGCAGGATTTTTAAAAAAAAATGAAAAAAGGAGGAAATGTGTTATTTCAGTTCTGTTTCTGCAGTTTACAAAACACAGAATTAGCCCAGTTTAACACCTGATGGGAAACGTGAAAAAAAAATCTATTTTTGAGGTTCTGTTTTAATCCAATCCAACTTTATTTATATAGCACTTTTAAAAACAACAAAGTTGACCAAAGTGCTTTCCAATAATAAAACAGAGATAACAGTTAAAAACCATATATTAAGCATACAATGAAATCAATAAACAAAATAAATATATAATTGAAAAAGAAGATAAAAATAAATCAATGTGAGTTTTAAATGTGAGTATGGATGCTTGTGTCCGCCATTTTAAAAAAAAGTATTCATAACTCGAAATTTCGACTTATTTTCTCATAATTTCGACAGTAGTAACTCGAAATTTCGAGTTAGCTCTGCCAATCAGTAATCTACGCACTCAAAACTGGATTGCAACAAATTGGCGCTTTCAAGAGTACGTTTGCTGATAGTAACGCATGTGATTCAGCTAATAACACCAGGATTTCATAATTTGTGAAGCCACACTGAAAATAATCAGCAATTTGTGCATTCATGACTGGCTATAATACTGGTAGCTTAACTGTAGCATTTGGAGCTGAGGGCTTCAGCTTCCGGATAACAAGGAAATGACGTCATTCACGTAGATAACTGATTGGCAGCACTAACTCAAAAGATAACTCGAAATTTCAAGTTATGGATACTTTTTTTTTAGTGGTGGAAATGGGTTTCCATATGTGAGACAGTTTTACACCCCAATTTCCCACTCCACTGATTAGCCCTTAATAACACAAAGGAAAGTGGGAAACATCTCAAGGATTAGAAAAGTTTTAGATGACCAAAAATTGAAAAAAAAAATGTTAATTGTACAGAAAGCAGTTTTTCTACACCACTGTTTTTAATTCTTAAAAAAGTTAATACAATCAATCCCTACATGTACACCACCTAACTTCCAACCCTTCTGCCTGTTGAAGGGACAGTAACTATTTTGTCCACTATTTGGACAATACTGTATTCCAAGAGGTACTGCTGGAATACATTATTGCTACCAGAATCCTGCTTGGTCTGGAGTTCAGTCTATAGCTAGCTAATGACCCAAAAGATTAGAAGACAGAATGATGAGTTTCAAAGCAGAAAAACTGGCCCAGATTCAAGATTTCAGCCTGACTGACCTGCTTTGGGTTCATCTGGACAAAAGCAACACAAATTAGCAAGTGCAACACACCTGCAGAAGCACTGAAACAAAAATTCAAACATTATTGTGTGTTTGCTTGGAGAATTAGTGAAAATTTTGTAATTTAATTTTCTATCATTCTTTTTATAAGATATATACTTGTTTTTAATTTCACAGTATATTGAGACATGACACTACATGCTAATCAAGATCAAGTGGCTTTATTGTCATTCGAACCATGTGTAGTGGTACAGTACACAGTGAAACAAGACATCATTCCTCCAAGACCATGGTGCTACATATGACATATAACAGACAATCAACACAGGACTGCATGAAGTGCAATGTACAAAGATTGCAACAAAAACAAAGACAGTGCAACACCAGAGAGAACAGAACGACACAGACACAACAGTGCAATAGAAATCTGCAAAAGACTCAGTATTGTGCAAAAATTCACTTGGTGTATGAAGGAGTGCGTGTGTGTGTGTGTGTGTGTGTGTGTGTGTGTGTGTGTGTGTGTGTGTGTGTGTGTGTGTCCAGCCTCAGCAATTTTGATTATCAATTAAAAATCAATGAACTGCAACTGAATTAAAAAAATAAATAAATCACACATTAGAAAACAAAAAGGCATAATCCATAAGTCCAAACCAACAAGTAACAAAACAAGTGTGTGAATATAGACATTACCCTGCTAAGTGTTCTGGGTTGGCACAGGTTATGATTTAGTGACATCTTGTTGAATTTTAAGTTAATATTTAATTAAAACAAAGCATCGCGAAGGCCCACGGTGGGTGTTGACGCGATGTGATTTCTGCCCAGTTCTCTGAATGTCAAAGTGAAGAAATTCAATGAAGCGCGGGTAAACGGCGGGAGTAACTATGACTCTCTTAAATCAAAAGAAGCAAACAGTGGTCAGATTTTCTTTTACAAAGCTGCTCAGAGCTGATGTTAAAGTTTTCTCCTTTGTTAGTTTAACTGCTCTCAAATCTCTTGCAGCAGCTACGTGTTGATCTCAGAAGTCGGGAAAGAGCATGCAGTGAGGCTGGACGTTATGGTTGCACACTATGTTCTGTGATGGTAACACACAGTAAGAACAGAAAGAGTTTAAACTAAACCAAACATAGCAGGATGTCAACCCAGAGCCACCCACACAAAACTTTAATCTACTGATATACGTTCAGTGATCAGCATTACTTTAGAAACACAGGCTTGTAAAGCCCGTAATCTGCTGTTATCGATAAGTTACAGCCTTCTTCTTCTTCTTAGCATTTGCACAGTATCTTGACAATTTAAAACATCCTGTCTCAGAGTGATGCTGAAAGATTTATTTATGCATTTACTGGTTCTAGCCTAGACTCCTGTAATTCATTATCAGGTTTATCTCATAGCTCCCTGAAAAGCCTTCATTTGATCCAAAGCAAGAGTATTGACAGGGACTAAAAAGAGAGACTTTTATCTCTCCCACATTGGCTTCTCTTTATTGGCTCCTTGTTTAATTAAGAATCAAACTTTAAATCCTTTTCCTCTCATACAGGGTCTTAAATAATCAGGTCCCATCTTATCCTAAAGGCCACGTAGTACTATATAAACCAAATTGAGCACATCACTTTCAGACTGATGATTTACTTGTGGTTCCTAGGATATTTAAAAGTAGAATGGGAAGCAGAGCCTTCAGCATTCTGGTCCCTCTTCTGTGGAACTAGCTTCCAGTTTGGATTTAGGAGACAGACACCCTCTCTACTTCTAAGATCAGGCTCAAAACTTGATAAAGCATACAGTCCAGGGTGCCTAGACTAATGGCACATAGTTTCTCGGTGTGCCAGTTTCTCTTATTTCCATTGCATTTTATATGATAGAAGTTTAATTTCATCTAAAGGTTTACTCACTTAATGATAATGACATGAACACCAAGTTTCAGAGCTAGACCAAAGTATATAAAGACACAATCAGACCTGTTGATGGATTCCTTAGTCTCACAAAAACTGGATCACCGTCGTGCTTGTGTGTGTCGATGGCAGAGTCTGCAGACATCAAAACAGACACCACATGATAATTCACCACTATTTCTCCTTCTTATTCTTCTTATAACAAATATGCCAAGCTTTAATTTATTATTATAGCATGTAGTTTAAGACAAGAGCATGGCAGCCTCCATAAAAGCTCACAACACCACCAGCAGTTACATCAGTTATTACACCTATCAACGCTTAATAACTGCTTGCAAAGTGCGCAGCAAGCTAGCTCAGTTAGCTCATACTACACTCTCTAACCCACCTGGAGCGATGACAACCCAGCTGTCATTATCTACGTTTGACGTTCGCTTCTTTTTAGTAGCCATGTCGTATAGTTGTGTTAAGCGCGTAAGTTTACTTTTTTTTTTACTTAAAAACAGTGCTGGCCTACTCAAGAGCGTGCTCAGAAAGCTCAGAAAAGGCGCCTCTCTGCGTTCACTTCCGGTTTGTGTCACACGGGACAAAACATTGCATTGTTTATCCGCAGTTGGCTTATTTTCTGTCCCTTTTGGAGGGAAAGTCTGGTCGTTAAAAAAAATAAATGGATGCCGGGGTGTCAAGAGCTCAAAACAGTGAAACGTAGACTTTTAACTTTAACCTTTTACACACTTGCTGTTGTAGTAGTGGTACGTTCCGCGGTGACGTCAACCAGCGTGTAAATTCGCGGTAGAGCCGCTAGAGGTCGCCCAACAACTTTTATTAGAATTCCTGTAATAAGATGATATTTGTCTTCCACAGTTTACCTACCAGATCCTTACCTGATGGGCTGTTTCTGAAATTCTCCAGTTTTGAGCCTCTGCTCTCAGGTGCAAGATGTTTGGTGGCCGGTTTGTCCTTTGGCACACTGGCACGTAACAGATTGGGCGATCCATCTGTCCTTCAATAAGAGGAAGGCATCTCTCACGCTCTCTCAGGATATGACAGTGTGTGTCCCAGTTGGTTTTCAGTGAGTCACTTGTTTTGTTTTGATTCTCTGTTTTTTTACACTATTTGCGAGCATCCTCAGATGGGGATGTGTAGGATGCTAGTGTGTGTTTTCAACCCTCTTATTAGATAACAATAGCTGCGTCATCGATTTGTTTAACTGTTCAGGGGTCCCTGTGATATGTTTATGTAGGGGTTTTTTTTAGCTGTTGATTTCCCTGTCTTCTAAAGACACCCACAGCACAGCCCATTAACAGGTTTTTAATTAGCTTGTTTTGGTAATGAGGAAGGGAGGGATTTGTGTGCTGGGTGACTGAGCTTTTAAAACATCACCGCTCAGCGTCCCTGTGGGAGCAGCATGATGTAGGGGAAAACTTGAGTCTCCACATGGTAACCTATGGGTTTATGTTTTTCCCTGCTTGTGCATTTTCGTGCCACCTCTTTGGGCATTCTCTGCTCTTTTGTGTCGTTTTCCTTTTTTGGTCCATTTAAAAATAATGTTGCCTCACAGGCCCATTTGCCCAGATTTAAGCAACACATGCTCTAAAACCCAGTCTCAGCTCCTCCTTGAAATCAGTGAGATTTATGTTGCTGTAGTCTGTGGCAAAGAGAGCGTGGGTGAGATATTGTCTGTGAATTACTTGTTTTATGGGCCTCGGGAGTATCATACACAACAGTCTGTGCAGCTAAACAGAATATTCCATGAAAGCTTTCTTTCATTTTGGGCTGCTTGAGGGAATGTCTGTGTTTCTGACAGCCAGGCAGAACAACAGCGGCCTTTCTGATACTCTGGACCATAGACGACCCCAGAGAGCCGAGTCCTCTGTCACCAGCATGCAGACGAGAACAAAGCGGGGTCTAAATTTAGGCCTCTATATGGCTTTAGACCCAAAGTACGAGACCCCACTATCCTCTCCCAAACCCAGCTCCACAATCCTTATCAATCATGCATCCAACAAAGAGAATTTCAACACACCAAAAGCCGTGTCTGTTCTTTATGTCTCCCCACCTCAAGCTCTACTTCCTCCTCCTCTGTGTAATTCACTTTCAAGCTTGCTATGTCTTTAAAAATAATATGATTCCAATAAACTTTGCAGTAGAGGTAGGAGTTTATTGGAGCTAGCAGGCTGTAGATAGTTGGTCACACTCTGCTGAGCACATTGAACAGCCCATGGTCCTAGCTATCGCCGTGGCCTCATTTGGTGGTCCAATGCATGGCGGCTGGTTACAGCTTACATCGACTCACCCTCCAGCTTTCATCTCAGCGCCATGTCGCCATGTGCTGCACATCACAGAGAGCTTTTTTTTCTTTTCTTTTTTTTACTCTTTTCATCATCTGTCTGAAGCAGTTATAGAGAGAAAAGAGCCCATTTTAAGAATGTACATATTCACTACAGTGCATTTTTGTCTGTCATGGCTGCCAAGTGAGGTAAGTTATAAATAGCAAAGGAGCGTCACTTAGGGTGTCACTTTTTCTGTACGTAGGCTGTGCCGTTATTTCATGCAGCTGTAACCACTTTGAATCCCCCACCCCTCGATCCTGCTGATCAACACTCAATTTTCAGCTCAGAGATGTAATGTGCACATTGACACATTTTTAACAGACATGCCATGCACACACATGGAAACAGATGTGGGGAGAATTCCCTCTGCAGCACAAGCCTTTGAGTCATCATCTGGGATTCCCTTCCTCTCACTTCCAAATATGGGTGGGATTGTGAGAGAGCGCGAGGAAGAATGTGGAAGGCAGTGGAACCCCCTCGTGATGTCAGAGCTGTGGAACAGTGAGCCTCACGCTGCCTGGAAATTCACCGGAAGGAATGTCGGGAATGTAAGAATCACCGAAATGCTATTCTCTGCTACATCTTGGTAAAACCTGACTTGTAGTGGACATGTCTCGTTTTTACTCCCACACAAACACACACACACTCCCATAATGTTGTTGGCCAGTCCACTCTCCGGAGAGACGTTCTTTCCCGTAAAGTCTTATTCCTCTTCCCCCTACTTGTTTCACAAGATGTGACTCCTTATTCCCAGCATCATTTGCTCTGTGTGAGGCCTCTGGATGAAAGTGGGTTTTTCCTTCTCCCTGTGTGAGAACAAAGTGCTTGAACATTGACTGCTGAGTGCTGTGTGATCTGGAAAGACACTCAAATAATAATCACATCCTATGTCATTCATTTGGCATGCAGCTTTTGAACATTTGGTTGTCTCTGAAACTGAGAAAAACTGGGGGAAAAGGCACTAAATTAGAATGAATCAAAGATTGTTTTCATGATTTAAATAAAGAAATTAGGCACCTGGATAAATCACACTCCTACATATACTGCACCTTCAAATCTGTGAAATTCAGATTTTCAGAAATTCTGATTAAGTGCAGGAACATCCATTGAGAGTGACATGTGGACCAGCTCTTATCAAAACGTCTGACATTCTGACAAGAACAAATGAGCAGGGGTTTTTTTTTTTAAGTGATAACAGCACAATCAGCCAAGGAGTAGTTTTTTTTGATGCTCAAAAGATGTCTTCAAGAAGCCCAACATTTCACCAAGGGATCTGCAACTGAGTAAAGTCAAAGTAAACGAGTCTACAGTCGGCAAGAGCCTGTATCAATTTGACCTGCATGGAAGGAGTGCCGAAACAGGAACAGACCAGGCACTTTGGAAAAGCATGGTCTGTATGGACAAATCAAAGATAGAGCTATGTAGCCAGAGTAACAGTAGACATGTGTGGGACAGCTATTCGTGCATGGTGGTAATGTTATGGTTTGGGGTTGCTTTACTGCCTCCGGGACTGGGCATCTTGCCTCACGTTCCTTCTCTGGTTGCTGCAATATTTTACACCTACGCTGTAATTTCTTAAGTTGATGGAGAGCTAAATTAGGTAGTAAGACTTGATGTGACATGATTTTGCTCAGACTGGTTATAGGCAGACTCCAGTGAGACTGAAGTCTGACTTAGCGAGACAAGAATTTACCGTAGAAATTAAAACAAATATAATAATAATAATAATAATAATAGCAGTTATTTTTGAAATGATATGGCAATGATTTAAAATGGGCTTAATGGGCGTAATAACTTGTTATAAAAAGCTTATTTTTCATTGTGGTGTTTATTGCATCGGTGAGGATCAAATATTTGAGCATGTGTTTGGCTAAATAAACTCACTGTCTACTTCATTAGGTATACCTGTTCAATTGCTTGTTAAATATCTAATAAGCAAATGACGTTTAGGCATGTAGACATGTCCAAGACAACCTGTTGAAGTTAAAACTGAGCATCAAGATGAGGAAGAAAGGTGATTGAAGTGACGTTAGAATGGCTTTTGGTGCCAGATGGGTTCTTCTTAGTCTTTCCGAAATGGATGATCTACTGGGATTTTCCAACACAACTATCTCTAGGGTTTAGGGAGAATGGTTTGAAAAGGCAAAAAATAGCAGCAGTTCTCTCTGAGAAAATGTATTATTGATTCCAGAGGTCAGAATTGCTTCAAGCTCATAGGGAGGCAACAGTAAGTCAAATGATCAAACCTTGAAGTAGATGGGCTAGACCAGCAGAAGAACCATATTGAGTTTCACTCCTATCAGCTAAGATCAGGAAACTGAGGCTGTAATTTGCACGGGCTCTGCTTAATTTCTTAATTTGGCACAGACAGTATAACAGCATGCGTTCATCCAGCCTTGTATCAACAGTCCAAGCTGCTGGTGCTGTAATGGTGCATGAATATCTTCTTGGCACACTTTGTGAGCCTCAATACTAACTGAGCATCATTTGAACACAAAGGTCTACCTGAATATTATTGCTGACGTTGTCCATCCCTCTGTGACCACAGCATGCCTGTCATATTGATTGGTGTTTTCAGCAAGATGAGGCTCCATGTCACAAAGATCAAATATTCTCAAACTGGTTTCTTGAACATGACAATGAGTTTCCTGTACTCAAATGGCCTCCACATTCAGTTCAAAGAGCACCTTAGGGATGTACTGGAACAGGACATTCACATCATGGATGTGCCACTGATAAATCTGCACCAACTGTGGGATGCTATCATGTCTGTATGAACTAAAATCTCAGGAATGTTTCCAACATCTTATTCAATCCATGCCATAAAGAATTAAGGTAGTTCTGAGGCCAATCACAGTATCCAGAGTGAGTATTTCAACAAAATTCACACTTTGATTGTAATCTGATGAATCAGGCCTCATCACAAATAATTCAAACAATGTAAACCAGGGCTACTAAAGTCTCTGGCCCCTAGGCATTTGAGAAAAGTTAGCCAAACAGCTTTGAATCATTAGCCCACAAAGTTGAATTTTTTTGAATCACTAGCTCTCTTCAACCAAAAAGTTCCAGGAAACATTGAATCACGAAAGCTAGTTTCAAGAACTGAGGTGGGAGCAGTAAAGATTGTGCAATAAAATCAGGCCGTCATGAAAAATGAACTAGATAAGTGATTACTCTATTTACTTTTGCGTAGCGCTGATGTTTGAGAATCAAATGTGTGAATGAATGCAGCACTGTGAAGCCCCGGTTTGAGGAGTGTTTTCTGTTTGTGTCTCTTGCACTTCACCGAGGACAAGGAATCGCACGATACACGTTCCTGCCAATGGTTTCACACTAGTCTGCTGATTGCGGGTGATGACAATACGCCAAGAAAAGTAGGACTGAGCCAGTAAATTGCAGGGAAGAAGACGACTGCAAGCTGGCAAATGTGGACATAGGCATGATCATTTAAAGCACAGTAAATGTATACACTGGGTTTTTGGATAACTGGTTATCCAGATTAAGTGACTTTCATCAAGAAATATTTACAACGTCTGTACAACGTGTGTACAACGTCTCTTTATGTCTGTCTCCACGTTGGTTGAGTGTGGAGTAAGTGCATATGAGAGCATGAAGGTGGGAATGGATGTTTGTATATGTGTGTGCCTGTATGTCTGTGTCTATATGTCAGGTTGGGTGTCAGGCGCCACCTCTCTGGGGACATCTCAGGCTCTCCAAGGTTTGGAGGCCTATCTCCCCCTACCACCACTTCCCCTGCCAGTGGCGGACCCCCTCAGACATCGGTGCGTTGGTGGTTCTTTGTGTCCGGGGATGGGCGTCCAGGTACACACCGGCTCACTCCTTGGCGGCCGCTTATCGGGGCCTGGAGCCTGGGGCTCGCTCGGGCCACTTCGGAGGTGGGGTGCCCCCGGCCTCTCGGCCTGGGGCTCGGTCACTCAGGCGCAGCTGGCTGCCGGCGGAGCTCACGGGCGCGTCACTGCAACTCCCCCTGGCTTCTGCTCCGCGGCTGCTGAGTGAGCCCTCATCTGGGACTCTCCTCAGCTCTTTCCGGGACAGTGGCGCAGCTGCCCCTCTGTTGGTCTTCCTTGGTCTCTTGTGTTCTGGGGGCCTCTGGATGTCTGGAGTTTTGATCTCCTCCACACCTGCTTCAAGCCCTGGAGGACGGGGCTGTGGCCCCCCCACACCCTCTAGCAGATTATTACATGAAGGAACCTTTTAAAAAAACAAAAAACAAGCGCGTCCATGCTCACAGGTGTACACACGGGTGATCACACCCACAAACTACACCCTTTTTGGCTCCTACCTCAAAGCACACTGTGTTCTGTTGATCTTATGTGCTGCACAATAATGTTTAACATTTAGTATTTACTGTCATATTCCCATATATCATTGTGATATTGTTTATTCTATTACTCTTGTTCTCTTCTGCTTGCTTTCTTTTTTCTTTCTCAGCAGGTGATCCAGGTGATTGATATATGCATTTTTTTTTCTCTGCCCGTTCTGTTGGTTTTTGTCTTTTGCCCTTCTCCCCCGTCCCTCTTCTCAGCTGTTTCTCTTTCCCTCTTTCTTTCTCCCCTTCTTTCCCCCAGTCAAGTCTGTCCCGTATTCAGTAAGTGAAAATAAAATAAACAATAAAAGGTGAATCAAATGGACCATTACGGCAAGGCTGGGATGGTCAGTTTGGTAAAGTAAATCCGTTGGGCATCTTTCTTTGCCTTTAGACAACAATTCTGAGGGCAAAAGAGCCAAACGGGACAGGCCAAAAAAAAAAAAAAAAAAAAAAAAAGAAATATTTACTTGATAATTTGGATAGTGGATGATTTAATACTGAAAAGAAATACGTGAAATAGTGTTCTGCGGGGTTTGATAATAATTTGAACTATCTGTCTTTTCCCATCTGTCCCAGAGACTGATCCTGTCTACTCGCTCCCATTTCTTTACCTCTTTACTCTGTCCCGCCTAGTAGACGTCCCACAATACACCATCCCCAACCCTAATTATTGTTTACCAAGATCAATCTCTTTCTCCCTATCCGTCCCTCATCTCCCTCTCGCTCTTTCTCTCTCTCAGCGTACAAGGGACCAGAGATGATGTGGTAATTACATCTGCCGACTGCTGGTCTGCCGCAGACGGCTCCGCAAGTCTCTGTGCTCAGAGAAAAAATTAGAGACTGCTCAGCACAAGTCCAGGGCTGTAATTAGAATAAGTACTCTACGAATGAAATGTGTTTATTTGTTTATTTATGAGACCCCAAAATTCCAGGGCCCTGCACTTCTGCTCTCGAAGGTTATGTCATGTCAGGCGCATGTGCACCAGAACCCCTGTTGAGGAGTTGCGAGAAGAAAACTGTAATCGTAGTTCATTTTCTGCAGCACCAGAGAATGGCACTCACCGTTTCAGCGTGTGTCTCGCTTTCATACTTTCATATTGTTCTTATGAGATCTGAAAAGTGCTTTTAATTTTCTCAATGAAATCAAAATAAACCAAAAGAAAAGAAAAACTGCTGTGCTGTTTAGTTTAACCCTTTTTTACTGCAAAGAGTAATGATTCTGAGCTTAAATCTTAGCTAGCCCTTGAACCCAGAGGCTGTACTCTGTGCAGTCCTGTGAAATGCTAAGTACACCCCAGGACTGAGTAGTTTGTAGAGTCAGCTTTAGCAGAAATAACTTGAAGTAATGGTTTTCTGTATGACTTTATTAATCTCTCACATTGTTGTGGTGGAATTGGGGCCCACTCTTCTTACAACATTGTTACAGCACCAACCATGGGATCATTGTCCTGTTGGATGATCCAGTTTCAACAGGTTTTATGGATTGTTGAAACTATTAAAACAGCAACAGGGGTTGGGTGGGGGAGGGGGGGGGGGGCACTTAGTCTTTGAAAACTTTCTTTTTTTTATATGGCTGATGAACTGCGCAGGGGTAGAATGGCATGTGAACATTTTTGGGACTCTCTTCAGAAACTTAACATATGCTATTTCTCCTGATGACCGGTCCACCAGCAGTGTAATTCTTCCATCTTAGCAGTTCTTATTCCATTATACTTTGAAGGGATCCAGTTTCAGACACAGTCTGGGCAAGGGGACCCGGAGCTGCCGAGGGGCGCTTTCTCCACTCCCAGATTTATGAACTGCCCAATGAGGCAGTTGAAAACTCAGGCCATTAAAAGATTATCTGGATTTTTCACAGGCATACTGGGATAATTTGAGAGCAAAGTCATTGTATTCATTCCATATAAATCTGCAAAGTGAAAGATGTCAGACCCGTGTAGTACACTATGTGTCTGTGTGCATACTCAACGAACACATTACAGAATGCAGCCATGGGGTTTTTTAATGTGTCTTTAACTATGTGAAATCAGTATATGTGTATGAGGCGTGAACATATTTAGGGTGACTTTACTTTACTTTACTTTACTTTACTTTACTTTACTTTACTTTACTCAAACAGGGCATGTGAAGGTCTTGTAGCAGGCAGAGAGACTTTGCAGCAGTGACAGGTACTTGATGGCTGAAAGCCCGACCCTTTAACTTACCTCAGAAGACAGATTGACCCTGCTGCTTCATAAAATAACCAGCCAGTCTTTTAGTGAAATTGTTCTCATGATGGATCTATGCTTTTATGTCAGAACTGCCATTTTCCACAAAACTAAAACAAGTTGTCATGATTTCATATTCTCTAAAGGACTTTACATTGAAGCGAAGCAAGATTTTTGAAACCCACACCATCAATAAACACATTGGCATCAGTTTTAAGTAATGCATGAAATTGTCTGCTTCAGCAAATATTTATATTGGGACACGCATGGACAGACAGTTTGTGTGTGTCATCGTTTATGACCAGAAAGACCAAAACATTACTCATGTGACGCACAAATTCTGGCAAATTTCCACACTATAGGTAATGACTGCTTTATTAACCAACATCGTTATCTTAGAGCGTGAACAAGAAAATTTAATCCCACCATTAAGCTTCTGTCACAGGACAACAATGGCTTAACCAGATGCTTTCACCTCAATAGTAAAAATGGTCATTATTCTCCAGACTGGACTCAGTCGCATAGTCTGCATTTTGTCCTTGGCTTTTCAGGAGTAGGGGTCTGGGCATGAACTAGCCAAATGTAATGTAATCGAAAAAGGCAAGACCGTGAATGTGGTGGCGTGATGTCATCACTCTGAGACACTTGTGTGATATCATAATTATGAGGTAATGGCAGGAGGGTGTAGGTGTAGGTTTATGACTTTGGCACACGCTCAGTTTACCGTCAGCCGACTGCAACAGGGCACTAATGAGAATGGATGGTCTGCCTCGAGCTATCCGTGTGTGTATGTGTGTGTGTGCGTCTGTGTGTTTCTGTGTGTTTCTGTGTGTGTGAGGAGTTCATGCTATGATAAATTGATGTGTTGAAGAAAAGGGGGATGCAAATGATCTAGAAGAACAATACATACAAGAGAAAGACACACCGGGAAGCCCTGTGTGTGAGTTTCTATGTCTTCGAGGTTTAGACGACTCTGATTCATCTTCCGTTGACACATTTTGTTTAAGAGAACACAAAACTATTCACCAGATGAGTATCGCTGTGAACTAAGTCAGTTTGAATGAGCAACGGCTGAGTCCGTTTCCAAATTTAAGCTTTATGGCCTGAACAATCACCGCAGCCTCTTACACACTGCCACAATAGTCTCGTAAAGTTAATGGTTAAGCGTTAGTGTATTTGCTGTTCTGACTTCTGGTAGTTAGTTGGTAAAATCAAAGGATCTCCTAGTTTTGAAATCTTTGCATTCTCAATTTGAGAATGAGGTATAAGAATTAAATGTAGATGTGAAGGGTTTGGCTATAAGCACGGTCAGCATTTTGTTCACCATATATGGTTGCACTCGATCTGTGGGGAAACTTCCTGTTTCATGCGTGAAATGTGTCTCTCTCTATATTCAGTACATGCAACATCTAATGCATGTATGTCTATCCTGCTAGAGGGTTCATTCCTATATCTTTCTCCTCTTAAAGACGTTGCTGATCTAAGAGCAGAAGGCGATATGCCAAAAATTGCCTTCTGCGAAGTCACCAAGCGTTGGATTGTTCACCCACTAATAGGGAACTTGAGCTGGGTTTAGACCGTCGTGAGACAGGTTAGTTTTACTCACCCCGATCAGAAGAATCGGGGTGATGTGAATAAAACTGATCTAACTCTTTTTTTTTACGAACAACTTTACAGTGGAAAACGTGTCAATCAAAAAAAAGTATACATGTTTGTTTTGTTTTTTTAGTCTGTAGAAATGCACAAGTTAAAGAAGTTAAAATGAACATTGGACCAAAAAATTAGACCATCGCATACAGACAAAGGCCTAACTGGCTATCTGCACATTTTCCCCTTTTAGTTTCGCTTCTTCTTCTTTTACTGCACATACAGTATGTAAATTACAAATTCTTTCAGCTCAAAGATTGTTACCATTCTAATAAACCCATAGTAATAATTGGCTGGTGTCAGAAAGCACGTGGAGAAACCGCCCACTGTCATACAGTAACTGCGCACAAGCAGCAGGCTGCACAAAGCACAAAAACACACATCATAAATTCTCATATTAACACAACATTTATGTCGAAATCAAAACTGAGTAAATATTAAATCCAGATCTCGATCCAAAATTTTTCCATGTGCTGGTCAATTAAAGGAAAATGACAGAAATGTCTGTAACGGCAAATTAAACAAAAAGCTTGATAGCACCTTTTAAAACTTTAACTTCTGACTACCTAATTGACATGGCTCAATCTGCAGAAGTGACCCGCTGTTTCATTGTCAATTACAGAGAGTTAGACGAGAAAGTGTGACCTCACCCAGGCAATCACATGTGCCAAAGTCACCCTGCAGAAATGACATCATGGATAATGATGTCATCCCAGGATTCCAGACCCTCTCCCATTCCTGCTTAAATGCTTTTAGGCTTGGCTACACACACACATCACACACACACACTCACGTATACACACGCACACAATGAGGCGTGTGCTTGTGCACATGCTTTTGCACACACACACACACACACATACACACACACACACACACACACAAACTGGCATGTGCACATATAAAACCATTTGAGGAGCCTCACCCAAGACTGAGTCGTGATACAAACAAGACAAACACACAACAGATGCGATAAGGATGTCATTTGGCCGCAGAACTAATAAAACAAGTCTCCAGGACTAAAAATGCCTAATAATAAGCTTGCAAGCCTTCAGGTTTCTGACAAAAGCCATGCCGCAGAATCTCATATTCATTTGTGCCACACACACACAAAAAAACCCCCAAATAACAAAAAACTTTAAAACCCACTTTAAAATAACTCTAAATACAATTTCAAGCCATTGTGTTAATCTTTTGTGGCTTATGTATATTTCTTTTTCTTGGTAAGTACAAAAAAATACTTGTTGTAATTAACCGGAAAAGCAAGATGTTTCCTTTCAGCGTCAAGAGCACGAGCCATGTGCATTCAGGAAGATGCTTTCATCAGAGCCTGGTGTCTTCACTTAGCAGGATGTGTGGATGTGGCTGTGGGATCTGAATAATAAAATGATTTCATTTTCTGGACCTGTGTTGAACCTCTGCACTCACAAGAGAACAATTTGTTGATACAGTTATGCTTCTGTGCATTTGTTTGTGCTAAATAAGTAAATAAGACCACGGTGGGGCATGTCAGTCAAACTAACTTGGTTCTGGCTCCCACTTTCTCTCTTTTTCCCTCTCAAACCTCCACACATGCTCCCCAATGGGCTCTGCGCCCAGTGCCTGACCTTAGTAAATACGTGGCTAATTTGAAGCATGTGGCGGCAAATTGGAAACACTGAGCTTTTAAAACTGTGGACTTTTCTTTTGCACATGCTAATTTCTCCCAGGAGATCCCATCAGATGAAATGACCCAAAACATGTCAATGATAGGGTGACATTAAGGCCCAGAGGGTGAAGGCTGGTGGGTGGGGGTTTTGAAGGGTGGACAAAGAGTGGCTGAGGACTGTGTTAAAGAGGGTGTGTTTAAAAGGGGAAAATTGACTCAAGTTATCCCGTCATCCAACCTCTTTTATTGTCTCCCTCTTTATCTGTCACTTATTTTAATGCACACACACACATAGTCAGAAGCAATCGTACTCAACCTCCCACGCACAGGTGGAAATTCTCAGTGCTCCACCTCCTGTTCAAGGGAGAGCTGCATGAGCCATATAGGACAACAGGTGCATTCAAGGCAGGAGTGCGCATGAGCATGTGCATGTGTGTCTGCATGGACGTGTGCGTGCCTGTGCACGTGTTCACACTACAACTCTTTATTTTGAGAAGTGCAGCGAAACAGAGAGAGTGTGAGCTTTTGGCTCGGACACACATCTCACTCTGGGTGGACTCCGTGCCCAGCCTCCTCAACACTGAAAAAAATGTCCACCCTGTTTAGTCTTCTTCTCACAATCCTTTCTCACCAATAAATGAATTCCCTTCGTAAAATGTGCAAAAAAAAATGGGTGTGGGGGGCAGAAGTGTCAGTATTTACCAAAACAGGTCAGCACATTGTTTGCTTGTTTTTCAAGACAGGAAGTAAAGGTTTCAAGGATGCTGCCATGGTACGCTCTTTTTCACATTAATGAGCTTTCATATAATATAAATGACAGAAACACAAAACAGCATTGCTTGTTGGCACTGCATTTATAGGGCATTATGCGCTACCAATTTTTGCAGACTTCACATGCTTCATTGTTTGTTGCATGAGAGACTGTAGAAGCGTGCAAAATGAGTAATAAAAAGTAGATAAACAATAAATAAATAAAAATTTAAAACACACAAGATTTTATTATTAAATATTTTAAAGTTGCTCTGATAATTAGACCACAGTAATGCTAGCATCTCTGATTATTTAATTATGAGTTATTATTTATCACTGACTCTCTTTCAAAATGCCTTTTGTGCCCAGTTGTCTCCTTGTCCCCAACCAGGCCGGCCCTCCCTGAGCCTGGTTCGGCTGGAGGTTTCTTCCTGTTAAAAGGGAGTTTTTCCATCCCACTGTCGCCAAAGTGAATGCTCATAGGGGTTCGTCTGAATTTTGGAGTTTTCTCTGTATATTATTGTAAGGTCCTTACTGACTTACTGCTGAATTTGGCTGTCCATGTATAGAGAAGTTATTTACCATGGCAATGCTAAATAATAAGATATCTAATCCGAGTTTTTATAATCTGTATTAAGGGTCACAGAAGTGACAACCAAGTTAGGCTTTAGTCACGCTTTCTATTAAAAAAAGAAAAAGTGAAGCCAGTGCAGACATGCTTTAAGACCTACCATAGAACCAAGTCCACCAGAGCTTATATTATATTTTTACATGCTGTAGTACCATTTTTTGGAGCATTTCAAGTTGCTATACATCAATACAACCATTATAGCCCAAATTTTAATAATATGCATTAAGTGCATAGCATAGTAATTACATAAATTGCAAAAACGTGCAATAAACTACAAAAAAATTTAAAATCGTTTTGGTTTTTTTAACATATATTTCTAGTTAGAGAAATTTAAGAGGCTTATCCCGCAAAACTGTAAATACAAAAAAGTTACACAAAATAGTTTCCCACCACAGGAAATTTATTTCGAGTGTCTTCATAGTTTTATTTTTGAAATACACCAATTTTTATATACTGCAGGAAAAACGAAAATAAGCATCCCAGAAACGACACAGAAAGTCATAAAGTCAAACATAACTTTTAAAAACACCAGTATAGGCTTATAAGGACCTGAAGGTAAAAAAAAACAAAAAACTACATTTCCTCGAAAACAACATCACTTCCGGTTTCAGGCAGGTAATGGCGGACATGCGATAGTTCGCGCTGACGTCTATTCCAACGTAGGAGGTGTTATGAGCAGCTGATCGGATTGGCAAAGCGTGTTTCTGGAATATTATGTTTTTGTTGCTGCAAGTGCTTTTTATGCAGTTTTTGCAAAGCTATACGTGGAAGGAAACCGTGACCTAGGACAAGCTGATGGCATAAGATGTAAGTACAACTCCTCCGGTTTCATATGCAAAAACATTATTGCGCTAGCTTACATGGTTGCAGTTTTACCGGGATTTAAAAATAGTTACAAAACAGAGCCTGCTCCAACCGGCTTTAAAGGGTTAATCTGACATTATTTCTAATAGCCAGCAGTTTTGAGGAAAACCTGCCTATTTCTTATTTGTTCTGTGACCACACTTTTTCTGATGATTTTACGGTTTCAGTTGTTTCAAGGCAAATTTAATACGGGACAACATTCATGTTGCAAATACTGGTCCAATAAAGAAAACCGGGCTTTGTGATTAACAAGGTGCTAGGATGTGTGGGTTCTCAGTCAGAGACACCCCTTAACTGGTCAAAACACCAAGTTAGCCAAAATCCTCAAAATTAATGGCTTCATGTGAGTGAGGCCATGACATCAAAGTGGTTACATCTTTTCTATACAGTCTGTGATTAAAGTCATGTCACATTAATATTAAAAAATATTGCTTTTGACACTGCAGGTCTTGAAGAGGAATATTTTTTGCAGTAAATACCCTCCCTCTATGTTTGGCACAAAAATGAAGGCCCTAGTTTTCCAACAATCTGGAGGATCTCTTTCCTGCCTCGCGTCCACAAACGAGCTTCCTTGTTGGACTAAATTTAGCCTTGGTCCCCTCTGGAGGATGGAGCAGGTGGAGGTGACGGGGGCCTTGGCCTATTCTCACAGGACAGACGGGTGAACGCCATGACCAAATCCCCGGACCTCACAACCTAGTTATAGGTTATGGGGCTGATAATGAAATCCCCCACCTCAGCACATATACAAACCTCTAAAAATGAGACTGTTATTGCTTCAAACTGATGGTTACAATCTGTGCCACGCTATGTAACAATCCCCAGCTGAAAACAACAGATTTCACTGCCAGACTGTAAAACCACTTATCAAAACTCTTCCGCACCACCACATGAAAACCTCTAACCATGCCTCAATATTTTGAGACTTGCAATATGTAATTTGAGACCAGCCATTGTGGACAGAAAGTCTACAAAGTTCCTTATTGTCCTCTATAGAAGACAGGAAAACACAAAAGAAGCAGCGACTTCACCTTTCTGTCCCGATAGTTTGAATATCTACTACTAAACATGATGTCTATCCCCATTGTGTCTTATTTCAGAAACTTGCTGATCCCCATATTGCTGCCCTATTCGCCAGGATGACATCATTGGCTCAGAGTGCCAACTGTGCTCAATAAAGAGCAGGCGTGTTTCAGTGTGGGAGTGCCTCTGCTGCTCTGAGACTCATATGAAAGACGTGAGTGAGAAGATCTTTGTACTAAATTAGTCGAGGCAAAAATTTGAGAGCGTTCTTGTCACCCTGTAATTGTAAAATTAAATTAGAAAAGGTCAACTGCTGCATGGCGATAGTATTTATTGTAAAACAGCTCGCAATGTTGATATGCTGTTTGTAATGTATGCATTCATAATTTGTGGGTGTTAAAGATAACAGTAGCTCACGTAGTTCTTCTGTGAAAACTTTAATCATCAGTCAAATCTGAAACCAATATAGTTTATATTTTCAAATAACAGGCTTTTCACAGCGATAGGCAGTTGTAGACTGTATATAGAAGATGAACTTATCCACTGACATCATCTATTGGCTAATGAATGCTTTGTGAAAATTTTGAAGCTCGTGTTAATGGGTAAGTTATCCGCTAACACTATCGTGCTTGGTTAGCACCCAGCTTTACTGGTGCATCCCACAGACACACTAAAGACAAAAGAGTCAGATTTCACTGAGCAAAACTGGTGCACAGACTTCTTGGACAGGCTGTAAGTAGAATTAACTACACAACAAGGCACCAAGACGACAAAGGCAAGAGATCAGTTTGAAATAGCTGAGGTGAAGCCTAGCAGACAGTTAGCAAGGCATCCAGCTGACACCCAAAGCAGCCACGCTTCTAATGATTTTAAGCCTGAATGCAAAATAAAAAGGCGAGTTTAAAAAAAAAACATACTGCTGCCATGAAGGGGTAAATTAGCTGAAGAGATATGTCTGTGAAGCTCCTTTGACTAGCTGAAGAGACCAAATCAAGGGTTTTGTAACATGCTGCAAAGATTTTGGGGGGTTTTCTGTTGTAAATCTGGATATTCCAACATACTGCATTAATATTAAGCTTCAAAAGGAAGCTGAGGTATATGGATGGGTCAGCAAAACATATGATTAACACAGAAGACAAAAGGTTTATCATTAGTGAAATACAAGCAAAAGTCAAAAATGAGAACTCGTGGTGTGCAGAAATGTTTCAAGCTATTACTATTACACCACATTTTAACATTTTGGTTTTTTTTTATATGTATCATACTAAATAAAGAAGATCAAGTATGTCCTTTTGTTTGCATTCTAGGTTTCGGAATGTGGATTTTGTTACCCTAGCTGTTTCCTCTTGCTTCCAATCCTGGAAGAAAGGGAACTACACTAAGCTGTTGGCTGCAACCCATTATTTAATGTTCGGTTACAGATTAACTCTTAGCAGGAAGCAAAGGCTCAAATTTTCCAAAACGTTGAATTATTCCTTTTTAACTCATTTGTTTACTGGAATTTTTTGGACCAGACTGTTGAGTCTTATATATAACCATGTTAACAATAGACAATAGAGCCAAAAACCAATTCACACAGACTGTGGCACTCCCCAGTCCACGGGTTTTTTTATACTAATGACAGTTTGTGCATGGGCTTTGTGGTGTTATAGTAGGACCAATATTGTGTAATTAAACTGACTTGCCCCTCAGAGCCCATCCCCTCTCTCCACACCACTTTCTCTGCCCTCAGATCACACCACTACTACTTTAAAGACTACCTCGCCTCCTTCTTTTGTGTGTGTGTGTGTGTTTCTGGCTTCCTGGCAGTCTGTCTCTCTTATTCTCCTTGCTCTGCCTTCTGCGAGCACTTGTGCTAGCACGGCAGTTTGGACGATGGTATAGCGGGTGTGTGTCAAACAGCACCTTCCCTCTGAGAAAAGAAGCAAAGGGAGGGCTGCAGGGAGGTGGTGTGTGTGTGTGTGTGTGGGGGGGGGGGGTGTAGTGAAGGGGGCTGCACACACACTCATACACATAGCACAAACACACACACATACACTGCATGGTGATGTCATCTAAAATGACATCATCCCATGGAAGGGAGCCAAGGGACCTGATGGGTTAGCATCCTCCAGTGAGTTACAGGGAGAGAGCTAGAAAGAAACACACACGCACAAACACACACACACACAGACTTGTAAATAAAGAAAAAGAAAAACAGTAATGGGCGCTGCAATACACATTGTCACAGTGAGGTGAATTTCCATTCTTTGTCTGCAACAAGACTGCTTCTTGTTATTGTTCAGTCTTCATAGAGCCACGCGTCTCTCTTTTAGGAATATTTTCTTCATTTCCATTTGCAGGTGTTATCGTCCTGAGGGAAGTATGCATGAGCGCTGCTAAAGTGCAGCTTGAGTGCAAGTGAATCAATACCAGAGCGCTAACACAAACACACGTAAATACATAACACACACACAAGCCCGTGCATTGCAGAAGTGCATTTACAGTAAATCAACACGTGTTACATGCATGACAGTATGCTCACATGTGTACACACATACTCAGGCTCACAAATAAACACAGTCTTTTCACACATTGTGTTTCTTGGTAGGGACACCTGTGTCTCTGCGTGTTCCCATTGTCGTCCACTTGGCTGTGCTGTGCTCCACACTGTGCTCCCAGCATGTCCGCCATCTGAAACCAGACACCTATGGACCAGCATCCTGCTGGAGTGATACAACTCTCCATCTCTGGAGCCACCACCGATGCCAGGGATGTTCCACTGGGCACACACTGATGCTTTTCTAATCTATGACTTGCTGTTTGTTAGCAAAGTTGTCATTATCAGAACTTTGTTTCTGGTCAGTTCTTTTGGAGGTTTTAATGAACCATGCTGTGTTTACTTTTTAGGGAGTATCAAAAGATGAAAGCTTGAGTTTCTAAGACATGATGATTCAGTCTTCCTTATCACTCAGTCCTGTCAGAGGGAAACTGACTCAACAGTATAAATAGAGAGGCACGTAATGTGGAACAGAGAAGAGCAGGGATGAGAGATAGGAGGGAGGGCTCATCGTGATGTGAGGGTGTGAGTCCACACAATGGCAGAGAAAATTTGGTCAGGGATTATCAAACAAAATAACTGGCAAAGATGAAATTGTAAAATTCTCTTTTCCCCATGAAGAGCATCTATTCTTGGCAAGGTTATTACTCACAGCCATGTATCAATAAAGACCAGCAAATGCATTCAAGGGCAATGGGCTACACAGAATGGATGGTCTTGTGCTCTTTTTTTTCAACTTCAGCTTTAACTAACTTATTAAGATACACTTGGAACAGAGAAGAGGAAGCCGGCAAATTTAGTGATTACTTCCCCTTTAAGTTGTTGTGTGGTCTGTGGAATGACTGCTTGCATGCTAGGTATTATACTGTACTTAATGTATGAACAGCACTTAAATATAATTCTACTTTTGGGTGTCAATGACTTTATGAAAACGTAAATGTTTACTTCAATAGGCATGTTTTCCACTGCCATCCCACTCCACACACACAGCCTATTTTTGATCCTGTTCGGCGTGCCCTTACCCGGTCCAATCGCCATCCACTCTTTCCTACCTTCTTTCTTTTCTCCGCAGTATTGGTATGGCAACATTGGCAAAGACACACTCCTACTCTTTTCCGATCTTAGTCATAGGCCTCACTCATGAGGCACCAGCTGAAGTCCTCCAACAGTTGATATGTTTGGTCACTTCCGTATAGTTTCCCTCTGTGCCTTTATCAATCTTGCGCACACAAGCACTACTGTACAAATGCAAATGGCGCCTGAGTCCTGCTCCCGAGTGAGAATAAAGAGGAAACACGATTCGGTCTAGGGCAATTTGAGCCAGCTCAGAGGGTAAGTTACTTTTGCATGCATCTGTGTAATATTGGGTTCGCATACAATCCTGCAGTAACACATTTTTATGTTTCTCTGGGGTCTAAGTTATCTGTTGATTCAGAATGTTTTGACGGACTGAAGAGAGAATAGGACATGGAACTCAACACCCCGCACCAACCCTCACTAACCCCGTACTCTGAATATGGGACACATTGAGGGTCTACATGTGTTCCACTTCCTGTCAGCTTGTGTCACATTATGCGTTTTTCTATTACATAACCCCCTTTGAAATATAAAACACATACGTAATAAGGAAATGCTGGAAATTTTGCAATGTACGCGTGATAGTTGCACTCACACTCGCACAGCTATAAAGTGGGTAATCCCATGCACCAATACCATACACAGCATATTGAAGTCTTTGTTTTCGGTACACATGTGTACACATAAATGATGACACATGGTCCTTTATATTGTATATCACACACATGTTTATTTGGCATTTGTTTCTGTAGCTCATACATTAACTTTTAACTTTCCTTTCTTAAATTCATCTTCTTTTGCATGAAGTTCTTGCTCCTGTGATGGAGTGTGTACCTGTGTGGGAGAGCCCCGCACAGCTGCGCTTCTGAATTAAACAGCATTACTAAATACAGGAAGTGCTGACTGGGTCATACCAAGTTTTGTTTGTCTCGTTTAATCCAAAAGTTGTTGTGGATTCGATTGCAGTTACGTTAAAGTAACATTGAAACTAAGCTTTGTTTGTTTGTAATTAGATGATCTGCTACTGTGTGTTATCTGTGTGTCTGGTTTGTAGGTGTGGCCAGCCAGTATTTAAGTTCCCCTTAGTCAGTCAGTTGATGAGTTGGTGAGCAGTTAGTCATGTTACTCTGATACCTTATGCTGGTGTCACATTGTAACACCAGTATAAGGTTAGTTTGTCCTCTTTTAAAGGCCCAGAACTGTGATTTGACTCTCAGCATTTTTGGGTCAAATAAAACCAGTTTGTTTTAACTACTACGCTGTGCTCCTTGTGCCAGCTCAACCCTTCGCAGTATGTAACAGTATTGAATTACACTTCATCTGTCCTTGAATTCAATTTCCTTCTCACAGCTATGATGAAGTTGTTTCAGTTAAAGCGTGAGCTACAAATAAACTCAGCTTCATGACCTTTTGTTTTAGCAATTCTTCAGGGACTGCATATAAGTTCTGATATTAAGATTTTATTGGTGGCTTTTAAAGTGCATTGACTTCAGTTGGAGGAGGGGGAGTTGGTTACAGGGCCAGATGTGCATGTAACTATTGTAAGATGGGTTTGTAAAAACTCCTCTTAAAGCAGCTGGAAACAGTGCAATCACTGTAACTTGCCTCTATATTATGCAAGACTTCTGCAAAAGGATACATTTTTACAGAACAATCTTTTAAAATTAGTTAGTAATCTTTTAAAATCACAGTTTATTATACTACATAGCACTTTGTTTTATCGAATCCTTGGATTTCATTTCATTGTGAGTTTATTCTATTTACTACATCAATTTATTTCATATAATGCTCATTTAGTTATGGATACAGCTGTAGAAAAACCTAAATCCAGTCGAATCATTAATGAGCGGGATGCTTAAATATTCAGATTCCGACCAACTGACAGTTACTGCATACAGGACATCTCTGGATGTAAGTTTCATTGGAGACAAAAAGATGGAGAAACCTTCAAACTTCGGCAATTTGCCAATATTTAAAAAAAAAAAAAAAAACATAATTGGAGGGGTCCAGTGGAGGGCATGCTCTCGACTAAATGGCCAACGGTTTATTTAAGGGGACAAATAGGTCAAACACTCTCTAATTATCCCTCAATGGAAGGCAAGGATTTTCTCCTTTTTTCCCTCCTTTTCTTTCCTGTGTGTGAGAGCACAGCATCGTTCCAACTCACCAACCAGCGGTCTCTGTTGACCTAGTTCTGCTCTGGACACAGGGTGCTGTAGAAGGGCCAGGCCTCACCCTCTGTCTCCACTGTGGGCCGTAGACACACACACACAGCCTGGTACATAAACATAGTGAGAGAGAGATGCTATATGCACTCCCATCCATAACCTCTCTGACATTTTATCCATCAGGTTAATTGAGTGAACATCATTGATGGATGTGTCCCCAGCTGACAAGGATACCATTGACAGAGTGACAGTAGTGTTTGCATGCTGGCAGTGCATTTTCAGTTTATATGAAATGAGTGGAGGGCATTTAAAGTGTTGACAGGTTCTTTGGTGTCTATTTATATTTTTTAAGAAAACCCCAGTTATTCTGAAGCCATCATACCAGCACTGTGACTAAACTGATGTCTAAATTTGAGTTGAGGCTAATATTGATCTCCTGGTTTGTTTACATGTGTAAACAGAGTGTTTAAGAGAGCTTTGAAATGTCCACTGGCTGCATAAGCAACTATCTAAAGACGTCTTCACAGTCTGAAAAGCTGCAGAAGCGCTGAGACGCTGATCTCGCTCCCAGACGCACACCACACAAACAAACACCCAAACACAGAAAAAGGCTCGTGTGTTTTTTCGTTTTGAGTCATATAGATTCCTCCCACACAATATGACCTTTCTGTTGCAGCTCATATTCTAAATATCTAAACTGAGTCAAACAAAAGGTGTGCTTTAACTGCCATGCTCTTGCGCAATTGAGCGCGCTCCTCTAATGCGCTTGGTCATGTTTTCCTGTTAAAAAAAAATGCTTCAGATAAATAATAGATTGCAAAGTGAAAACGGGGACATTTTGAAAACAAGTGTTACAAAGTGCAAAACGAGGGAAAACTTGGACGCAGTGGGTTTAGCTTTGTTTGCTTTTCCACTTCTTTTTATAACCATTTTCCGGTTTTCAGTGAGTTAAGTAGCGTTTATGCTCCCTTTGTTTCTATTTTTAAAATCCAGAATTTAAATCTTAAAAGCAGGTATGTTACACCTCTCTTTGCCAGGCACTGAGGAGGGAGTTGTGAGTCCTAACGGGTTTTGATCGGCTTGGAGTTGATCACAACGCATCAAACGCGCCTTTTACGCGCACCTTTCTAAGCTTTATTTTCAGTGGGTCCGCGATCGAGTGTTAAAGAGGAAAGAAAAAAGAAAGAGAGATCACAAACCCACACAAACTGTCTCGAGCAACACGTGCGTTTGTTCAGAAGAACCAGTTGTTCGTTGATTCAAAAGTAAAAAGTGTGTAAATAAATAAATCTCTCCACAAATATCACAAATATTTTGGCGCTCTCTTTGCAGCCTTTTACTTCATCGATGACCTTTAAGAGGAACCGCAGCCTGTCAGATAATTGTGCATGATTACGGTTTCTTCTTTGCATTCTGACTCTGCATCAGCCCACACATCGGGCAAATATTCAAATACTGCTGTATAACTGTGAGCGTGACACTCCCAAACACACACGGACGCAGAGAAAGCGTTTTAACAATTCTTCACTATCAGCTAATCACTTCAATTTGCGCACAGAAAGCCGGAATCTAAAGTTCTACACTGTCAGTCTGTGTAAATTATAATGGAAGCAAGTATCAATTGTTTCATTTTTTGTGTACTGAGCACTCATCATTCTGTTTTTTTGTCTGCAAGGCAGTTCGCCTTTTAAAAGAATATACTGGCACCGTCAAGATCAGTAAATAGAGTCTGTATAGCATCTTTATGAGATTCTCCTGACTTCTTATTCATCTGAATATTTGCAATTTATCGAAACGTGGTAATGTAATTGATGAATGTTCAATTTAATTTTCCTTTTGCTAGAAGAAAAACGAGTCATCGCCTGTTTTAAGTATTCACAACCATACGAAACTATTCGGGTATTTCATTTGGTTAAACTCACTACATAAATGTTCATAGTTATCCCAGCACAGTAAATACTGTACAAGAGCTGCGCAAATGCTCATTAAGTCCAAAGGCAGAAAGAGAGAAACAACATGTTGTGGGTGTAAAGCAAGCAAATAAACCTTAATCTACACATTTTTTTCCTTTTGCTGTAGGTTTTTAATATTGTTTTCTAATAACACTATGAACTTACAGCCCATTTCTTAGGCAGTACAAGATGCCTTGCGGGGCGTGCGAGACGTCCACCTGTCAGACAGACAATAGGGATGACGCATTAAACAAGCAAAATCAAACGTTCTTCTTGCATTGCATTGCATTGTTTTAAACGTGTTAAGCTCACCTTTTCATTCTGGATGCTTGGCCCAGTGTTAATTGAATTGAATTAGTTCCTCTGCTATGCAACTGGACAACTTTTCGAATGCATACTTCTTATTTACTCTTGCTTCTGCTGCTCTAACAAAGTGGATGTTGGCTTTCCAACACATCTCTTTCCACGCAATGAAAGTAACATCTTATCCCACAAATAGGATTTCTTTCAAACTTCAGTTCTCGTATCATCATCATGAGCATTTTACCCACATCAAATCTTTCCAGTCGTGTTGTTTGTCTTTTGGACTAGTGCTTCTGATCCAAGTTAACCCACTCATGCAGTCTTCACAGTCTGTGAGGTCATGCGTTTATTGTTGTGTTGCTTTGGCAAATCATCTGTCACGGGCCTGCATTTTGATGCTATACTTGTTTACCAGCGAAAATTCAGTTTCAAGGGAGTTTTGTGAAACCATAAGAGCAGGCCTCACACTACAGGCCTGTTTTGCACTAGGAATATCTTTACCTGTTTAATAATGTTGTTTTGTTGTGAGAACTTTGTCGCACTCATCAGAGATGCGTTTTGTGATTCAGGGTTGTTGTTCTTTTTTTAAGAAAAAGAGAGAAGAAGAAGAAGAAAAGAAAAAGAAAAAAAGAAATCATCCGCAACCTTTGAAATTTACTTCCTCTTCGCCGAACTCTGCAGCGTTTTACTTATATCGTGTTATCCACTTTATCAGAGCCTCTCACGTTGTCAGGTTAACGTATTTTCAAGGACATTGAGGATTTGAAGGCAGAAGTTGATTTGGGGTTTGACGCAAAAATGAACCAAGCGGACTGTCTCAAGCATATGCTGGTATGGTCGTCAAGCTGGAGGAAGAGAAGGGCGTCTTGATGGTGACTTCACTGACACCAACAACTTCCTGACGCAACGCTACTGTAACAGCAGCGGGGAAAACAGCTCACCTTTTCATCCGATGAACCAACATGATCCTATTTCTGCATAGTAAGCCGTCTCAGCTGCTTTTCTCCTCTCCGTTCCAGGAACAGCGGCGGGCTCGTTGCACCAAAGAATATGTTTATATTTTTCACATCATAGAAAGTGCCATCCGTTACGCCGTACTTGTTGCACAGCTTTGCGATCCCCTTTGTTGTTGGACAACGGGAAATCGGATTACCTGGGTTTCAAGTGTGCCCCAAAATTATTCTTCAATCTTTTCTGTTGGCGCGGAGAAAGTGAACTTTTCTACAAATCTATGACAGAAAATAACACATCGAGGGAGAGCAAATGGTGGATGGGATTATTGCTCAAATGCAGTCCAGCTTTTACGCTGAAGGAAAGCTGAATTCGTTTGACAGCACAGGGTTGTTGTTTTTTTCTTTCTTTCTTTGAGTGGTAGAAAACTGGAGGACTCCTACTCCTTGCTGTGGGGGGTAACGCGTTACTGAGCAACGCGTTACCGCCCTGCACTGTCCGGAAACTAGTTTGAAGTTGAAAAGGCGTGTAGGCTGCACGCGTTCTGCTTTTGAAGACCGTGGCTCGGCGAAGTAACAAAGAGAAAGCCCGTCTCTGCTGTGCGGCTCTGTGCAGGAACTCAATTTACCGAGACGCACTGTATGCAAATGCACCCGTTCCTCTACACGCGCACGGGCGCACCGACCTGTAGTAGCCTGATCTTGGACAGCCTATCGGACCCGGGCACCGTGTGCCTTGTAGCCTTGTCTGCTTCACTTTGAAGAGATGCTGGTCGTCCCGGACACGTGAGCTGAGCTGTTGAGAAGACTTTGTGGCGGATTTGGATGAGGGGTTTTTTTTTCTCTGTGCGTTAATGGCCAGGCGTGCGAACTAGGCTATAGTGCGCTCAGATGTGTGCGTATGTATGTGTGTGTGTGTGTGTGTGTGTGTTTTTTTCTTTCTCTCCCTCGGTCGCTCTGTGTATCCACCGCTCCGCCTCCTCCCCCCTTTTCGCAACATTGACGCAACCAAAAATACTGGAACAAAAGAAACAACTTCCTTGAAGCTTTGCTGAAACTGCACTTAGTCGGTGAATAGAAGGTTGTTGTCAACTTGCCTGGATGAAAATGTCGATGTGAGGGTGTCACCAGTGGCCGGCTGGCAACGAGAGAGATGCAGTCGATTCCTCTGAAACGCGCCCAGGCTTATCCAGTAAGTGCTATTAAACATTCAGTAGAGTAATTTCAACTTTTGCTGTGTGACCTCTCGACTAGTTGAGTTTGCTGTACGCTGTCAGTCAACGCAAAAATAAAGAGTCGTTTTGGTCGATTCTCCGCGACGCCGGACACAAAGTAAAGTCTCTCTGAGGTAATGTTGGCGACCTGACGAGGTAGAGTATAAGTTATATATTGTGGCAGACGTCGTTGTGCACGAATGACAAGTTTATAGCCTTCTCCTTTTCAACAATCCGGCTCTTAGGAGCCAGTGACAACAAGGCTTTAACTACACTGCTGTCAATAAATAAATAAATAAATAAATAAAAAAGATCCGTCAAATGTGAACGAGACATCAGTTTGTTTGAGGCAAATGTGACGGGGGCACTATTAGAAATAGGTTGTGCACTAGCAAGTCTTGAACACGGGCTACCAGTTTATTATTGTTATTCATGCAGCAGCCTTGAGCTGTCGCCGGTTGCACGAAGATCCCGGTGATCTTCAAACATGTCCACAACGGAGCAGCAATGCGAGTGTTTTTATTGATTCGATTTGCTGTCACCGTTTCAGATGATGTGTCTAACTTTGCTTTTAAAGCTTCGGTCCGCAGTTTGGGGCGGACGATCACTCCGCTTTGTCGCGTCGCTGTTTTTTACTGCATGAACAAAGGACTGGATGGAGTAGTCGGCTCGGCACAGAGCGTCGGTGGAGAGCAGGCGGGCTGTTTACAATAATAACACGATAGCGGTGACGTCACGCAGACTGACAGCAGCCTCGGCCAGTGCGGAGTTCGCGTAGCCATCAGCAACACGCTATATTTGGAAAGCGGTTACATCATCGGGATACAACAGTGGCCCGTGGGGGGAGGGACTTCCGCAGGAATTCTCGATTTGTAGTCCAGAAGCAAGACAATGAATAGGCCTACATCAGTTGTGTCTTTGCAGGGTGAAATCAAATTATTTCAGACCTTCTTTGGATTTCCATAATCTGCTCACACTCTCATATTTCTAAGATGGTGTGAGAAGTGCCTTAGACACTCTTTATGACTGTGGTACTACAATACCAGTAGGTTCAGGTAACATATAATTGAATCATAACATCTCAATGGAAAATGTAAGGAGACTATCTCCGATCGGCATTCTTCCAGTGTATCTGCTAAAATTGGGGGTTTGGGGAAGGCTTGCGAGGCCGAAGTTGACTTTGCATTGGTGAATAATATTTTCCAGCCTACTTAGTAATGTTTACTCCCCCAACATAGTAAGTAACGGTTCCCTAGTAGTAGTAGTAGTAGTAGTAGTAGTAGTAGTATTGCTATGATACCTGCACCTCTTTTTAAGTCAACTTGAATATAAGGATTGCTCCTCTCACACAGCAGCAAAGTGACCACCAGACGTCAATAAGCAGATTAACTGCTGCCTGTCCTCAGTCTCCTCATCCATAGCTAAAGTGCCTGAGGTGAAATGAAAGAAATTTGTTCAAATTTTGTCAGATTTTATATACAGATCAGCATCGGTAAGCCTACTACATGCTACACAGTACTCAGAAAGCTGTGGACTCCAAATCGGCTGCATAGAGCAACTTTGTTGCAATAACACACAATCTGCTTTGTGGCAAGCAGCATCACTGGTTTCCACTTGCTATACTGTTGTACACAGTGGTAACCTTTGAGTATTTAATGTATTCAAATGTAATGTTAGATGAGTATTTTCTTTATTTCAGGCATCATTAGTACCAGTGATACGTTCTCTGATATCATTCAGTCAACCTGAAACCAACATTTAATTGAGTTACTCAAATCTAGACACTTTGTTTTTATAATAGCACAAAGTCATTTATTAGTAACTTGAATTAGATGTGATTGTATGTCCCTTTAATGTAAACAATGGCATCATGTTTAATGAATATTGCCCTTTCATCAGCTTACAGCAGTTAAGAAAACAAAAAAAAATTATTAAAATCTGCACTAATCTAACTAAACTGACTTATTTTCAGAGCTAGAAAGCATTATGCTACCTAAGGACTGCCGTGACTTCAGTGTGTTTCCCATAAACCTACAGGCCTGTGTTTTGGCATCAAAGTATAGTACAGTATGTGAGTAGTGTAAATTCTCATTTTCTCGGGTATGGAAAGCAAGAACAGTATTTGGTAATGTTCCGAGCACATTGGGTACTTGAAGATTAAGTAATAAATAAATAAAGCACATTAAAAAACAGAATGTTCCACCACTGTGTGTATATCATTTTCAATATATTACTGTCATTCCAGTATTTACTTGTTTCACAAATATACATCATGTAAAATAACAGCTTTTTTCAAATGTGGTCTTGCATGCATCAAAAGTTAAAAATTTTCGTATAAATAGGCTTAATTGAAATCTTTCTGGACACAGGTAAAAAAGTGAGACAGACATAAAAGCAACATAATCTCAACGCCGTGACTTATACAGTGTGAGCGTAGGAATATTGCTCAGTGCCAGTAAATACAGTTTATGAAATCTGTCAGAGGCAGTAGTGGTTTTTAGATACATGCCATTACCTAAACACAGTTAAATGTCATAGATAGCATCTAGCAGAGAGCTCGCAATAGACTGTCAATAAAAGAAGGACTGGCCAGAGGGATGTTTTTATTATGTGAGTCTCCTTTAGTCTTTTGAATGCCACTAGAGTTCATAAATGATATTAGACACTCTATAGTCATTTTAAAACCGTCTGCTTGGCTTTGTGAAGCTTTCGCAGAGACTTTTTGGTGTATTTCTTGTTCTAGTGACTCTAACTGTTACAGGATTTTAATTTTAATGTGCTAATTTGATTAAGGGGCATGCAAATATGCATATAAAAATGATTTGTTTACATTGTTTTTGTATAGTTTGGGTCTTAGAAGACCTGTGTTGATCCTGCTGTTCAAACAGTACTTGGCTTTATCTTTTTTGTCATCCTCAAATTTAATGATAAAGAACATAAGCCCAAATATATCGGCAGTCATCAGCTTGAGGCAATGACCCAAAAAAAAAGAAGAAAACACACCTAGACAAAGTGCTCGTAACACCCAAGGTAACTCTACTGCCCTAAGATTAACTCTTGCTTCTGTTTAGACTTCTCTGTTATCCCTCTCACAAATCTGCCTTGAAAATAAATAAATAAATAAAAATAGGTGGTGTGGGGTGTGGACAGTTTAGTTGAGATTTTTTTAAAAACAAACTACAAGTTCAGGAAGCAGCATGAATAATGTTTTGTTGTCAGATTTATATTTAAACCTACCTTGAATGGAAAACGGCTCTCATTATGTTACACACCAACGAGGCCACTTTGACTCAGGATGCAATAACACATGTCAATGCGGTTATGCTCTATTTTTTTTATTTTTCATCCATCAGGCATGGGATCATTTGGCCTTTTGGCACATGACTTCACATTTAGTCTGGAAAACACAGTGTACTCATCATCAACTGGTATCAACAGAAAAAGTGTCCAAGAACACAATTTTAGGATGAAAATTAGGCGACTTGTGCTGGCTTTGTGACTGATGCTCGTTGTTTGCAGACTGCATGGAAGTCTTTGCTTATCCTTTGGCTAATATAGAGAATTTCTCTGCTTTAGCCTAGCCTTCTGTGAAATCCCTTTTTCTACTCTATCTGCATTACCACCAGGACAAGTATAGTTTGTCCCCATAATTGTCCTCTGTTAGTGATGTCGCTTTAGCCTGTCCAATGAATTGTGCCCACTTAATTTGATTGCTGTGAGAATGTGTGTAAGCTTATGGAGTGAACAAGTGAAAAGGGCTTCTTGTGCTGTAACATCTGAACTTGCTGGCCAAGCATGTGATAGTGTTTAGAAGAATTCTGGCTGTTAGAGTTCATCTTTTTCTCTTTTTTTAAAGTGAATTTTGCGTTCACCTGAGCAAGTTATCTGTCAAGTAACTTTATTGAGCGAAAGTTTGTCATAAAGCAAAACAAGAAACATTATTTACATGCAAACGAGTCGCATGCATGTGTGGAGTGCACGTGTGTGTGTGCCAAATTTTAAAGCACCCAAGGGCTAATGTGACCACCTTTCAGCCTTTGTGCTAAAAAAAAAAAGGTCAGAGGTCTCTGTTGTGTTTTCAGGATGACCTGCTAGTGACTATTAGCCATTGACAAATGTGATGTCCCACAAGTGTGCGGGCCGGACCCCTCCAAAGGGGGAAGTGTCGTAACACGCCCCACGCTAACCTCCGAGCCAACCCCACCTCAACTAGTGCATACACACACGCTCTGCCCTGCTGACAGGAGCACAAGGGGGCAGCTGCTACAGATGTCTAGAGGGGGAGGGGAACCAAGGAGACATCAATGGAGAGTCTCTAGTATGGAGTTTTCTGTGGGGCTCATTGTGTTCTCTAAAGACCAAGACGAGGGCCATGTTAATATAGTATGCCTATGGTATCTTCAGCTTCGTTTCAGGCTGCGTTGGTCATAGGGCTGCCTCGTGCATATGCTGCTTTCAAAAGGCACTCTACGTTGATCCATGCTGCCAAATGTTCCTAAATGTTACACAGCTTGATATTTACCAAGAAGAGTGGCAGAATAAGCGGTTTCTCTCCTTAAAAGTACTGTTTAGTCTCGAGTCTAGGATGAGGTGATATTTCTTTGATTTTACAGTGTGAATGGATCAGACTGTAATTAAAAATTACGATTATCCAAATTACACCGATACAGTGGGAGAAGGGAAAAAAAGAAGAATTAATTTCACAACCTGCTCTGTTGTGTTGGTTGATTTAATCCAGCAGGCAGCAATGTGCCACAGAGAGCTGACAATGTGCGTACACTCTCCGATCTGCAAACACCTAATGCTCCTGAGCGACGTTAAATCGCCTGCAGTTGCCCAAAGTTGACAGAAATGCTGCAAACTTTGTGTTTTCTGTGCTACATAGGTGTTTATTCCTGATTTAATACCACCCTTGACCCTCACTCACCCCTTTTGGGTGCTATTAATGTGCTTTTTTTGTCTTTTGGGTTTTTTTTTTTTTAAAATAAAGAACGATATATTCAGTCTGTTACTACTGCCTATTTCCCCACCTTTTCATATCACGCAGCCCCAAGTCTGGTGGTGGTGGTTTTGGGGGTGGGCCTGTTTTTGAAGCACATGAATCAAGTGAAAGAACCAAAATAATGTGTAAAAACCCCTCACTGAGTGGGTAGCGGTTGAGTGTAAAAGCCAACCATGCACACGAGTCATCTAAACTGAAATCAAATTATGCTGAACTAAAATTACCCCAGCGTAGCAACTTTGCAGCCAGGTTTGCCTGCAGTAGTCAAACACCATGATACGTGACACTGTGGCTCTTGTTCGGCGCGTCTACCAGAGGACAAGGGAGAGCTCCACTCTGTCTCAACCCTCAAATGAAGAGATGCATTATGATGTGGATTTCATTTAGGCCTGCAAAAAAAAGGGGGAAAGAAAAAAAAGAAAAAAAAAGCTGCCGTAGATAACGGAGCAGTCTGAGTAGCATGGCTCATTTGTGTAGTGACATGTGACTTGTGTTTTCGTGAGTCATAAGGATCTCCTGCCTAATGGAAGGCAGTGTGTGCTCATGTGACGGTGACACAATGCAGGATGAACTGTATAGTGTTCACCAGAGCTCAGCTTGGCTACTGTTTTGGCACTGCTAATAGAGACCCATGAGGGTCTTGTTAATTTTTATCCTAGTGAAACCAAACAAACCACAGTGTCGGTCACTTTAGGGTTTGGGCGATGATGATTACGCTTTTTTGTTTGTTTGTACACTAAGGATCAAAGCTGGAAGCACTGCAGAAATGCATGCATGCACTCGTGTGTATGTTTGTGTGTGTGTGTTTGTAATGTCTATGAGTACTGCATCCTATTCTTCCCATGGTCATAGTGGTGTTTTTGCTGGCTCATCCCTGCCTCTCCACATGCCTGTTTAACAACACAGAGCTCCTCCTTACTGGCTTCCTGTCCAAACCAGTTTATCTGTAAACAAGTGTGTTTTTTTCCTCTCCACCCTATTGTCCACACTACACCAGAATGCATACACAATGGGCGCCCTCTCTCTCCTGGTCTGCTTTTGTACTCAAAAAGTAAAAGGCATTATGTTTTTACTACAATATACTGCAATGTAAAGAAATTATGTGCTTCCTGAAATGCTCTAAAGACATATTAAGTATTTAAAGGTCATTAGCACGAGTCAAAATGACTTAAGGCACAGTTAAAAACTAATAGCCGTTGCCGCTAATTCTTTTTTCCAGTGGAACCAACTGCTCACATAGCAGGTGAATGCTATGTGTTGTTATTATGTGTGCATTGGGATGAAATGGCTGTCTCTGTTTATCTTGCCTGAGGTACACTATGCTACAGTAGATGTGATAACAGTGGGGTTATTGTAGTAGAGCCCAACCCGTACGTGCTTTGGCTACCGCATGTATACTACAATGGTACGTGAAGTTATAGAGTGTTGCCAATCTAATCCTAAATTGAGAGAAAACGGTAATCCCATTACTTACTTATAGAAGGTGTTATTTTAACAGAAATGTCCAAGCCCACTTTAAAAGGCGTAGAAATAAATCAGTGAAAAGTTCAAAAGAAAAAAGTGTAGCCTCGCTAAAAAGGAAAGTTAATTAAAATTAGGCACAGCAATATGATGTCACAGCAATTTAAGATAAGAAAGCAATGTTTGAACTGTGGAAAATAAAACAAAGCCAACCTCAGAGTGTGATTGAAAAGAGTTAGGAAGGAGGACTTTAACTGCTGTCTGAGCCTGTGTTACCTTACTCAGTCAGTGCTTTTCTTTTTTGCTCATTGTTACATTAACATTATTTGGTTTGCATCTCCATAGCCTCGGGACTGTTACTTGTTGACCTATAACACAGATGTTAGACTTCTGTCTACAGTATGCTTAATTTGGCTATTCTTGTCTTTGATAGGTCTGTCACTCCAAGGCAAGCATTTTAGTGCTAACGGCAGATAACCACACCATCCTATAAATGACTAACCGAATTTGAATAGACATTCATAGTGCTTATATGAAAGATGGTAAGAGAAGCATGGGAGAAGAGAAGTAGAGAAGTATTTCAAATTCTTATGCATCCGTAGGAAGATGCTTTTACATGCTTTGCATGGGATCGATCCTCCTATATACAATATTCTATGGCAAGTATAATTAGAAAGATTGCTTATACACTGGCAAAAGCCTTAAGAAGAAATAATCAGTGAGTTGGAAAAGAGCAAACTATTGTAACCCCAAGCATAAGTGCAACATCCTTGCTATTTTGTTGTGGGTCACTATGGACTGAATTTGCTCAGTGTAGCCAGTACAAATGGATATAGTTGCAGGTGTAAATAACTGTAGCTCTCAGTAAATGTTTATTCCTGTACAATCGTGCCTGGTAGGACACATTATGCGTGTATTTCTAACGATATAGATTTTATTCTATGAATATAGGCCAGCTTGTATTCTGTTGATTTTTTTTTACACACAGTCTTTTATTCCCACTTTTACTATGTATTTAGACAGACTGCAATGTTTTGTAAATAGTGCGCAGTCTCTACTAAGAGTATTCGTGTCATATCAGAAATCCTCGTATGAACTAGTTTGAACGAAAAGGGTTTCCCGTTAGTTGCTGCCGTAAAAGACACTGCGAGGCCTTGAAGAGTTAATTTGTTGATCGCTGCGGTGGGCTGCGAGATCATTCGAGAGTGCATTTTCAGCAGCCAATCAGCAGGCAGACTCGACACCGTATTTAGCCAATAGGGCGAATGGAAGGCTCTATCGAATTTGAATGAGACAAGTCTTTCGGCGCCATTTTCGAGTGAACAGCGATTGCCTCGACAGCTGCGGGTAGAGGATGCTGCGAATGTAGAAAGCTGTTCCGAGACGGGGGGGGAGAGAAACCAAGCGCTCAAAAACTGCGCTTTTAGAGAAGGAGTCGTGTTATTTCAACGGAAACACAGGTAATTGTAGCCTCAAAATATTTAAATTGATTTAACTGGAGTGCACGAACGGACTTAAGGCGAGGAGTACGTGGAAAAAAGACCGCGGAGGGGAGACGTTAGCCATTTGGCCAGCTTTGTCAGCTTGTACTTCTTTAGCAGCTAGCCTACTAGCTTAGCGTGCTAGCACGTAGAGAGGGATATCTGACTTTGCTGCACTGTAACGGTGAAAAAAAAACGAGAGCGGGTCGTTTTAGTCAGGAGATGAGGAGGAATTATTTGGGTGAAAAAAGACTTGATGGGAAATTATACCACACTGAAGACGCGCTTCAATCGATTGTTATTAATCAAAGTGAAACTATAATGGACTATTTATTTTGCACTGGAGCTCAGTTTTGAGCGGGAGGTGTAAAAGCTGCCAAGCTGGAACAGAGGCGAACTGCATTCGGCAGTGTCAACAAATGCACACGGCACCTACGCTGGCTTAGGAGGGAAAAAAAACCCGAAAGGAGACCGGAACAGACACAGTGCTTTTTGTAGGAACTTAATTTGACCAAGCTTTTTAAGTTAAGACAGGCGTTTTTTCCGAGCTGCTAAACTGCATGTGTGATGTTGGAAGTGTTTTGTGGATCGTTAGACAAAAAACACCTGGTAAGTTTATTATTATATCCCTGTATGACCTATATCCCTGTAATGCCCGCAATAATAATGACGGAGTTTTGTTTTATTTCCCTATCTCTGTCATGAAGTGGCTACTAGAGTTTTTTTTCTGTTTGTTTGTTTCTGGCCGTTACTAGTGACAGGTTGTGTTATAATGCAACTCCGATGACTAAAAATATGACTTTATCTTATCTAGAGTTGAGTACTTGCTTTAAATTTGTGCCTGTCAATATATTCTAATGCCTTAGATTAATGTAAGATGATCCGTGTGGCTCTTAGCCAAGGGACAACAATCATAACTCGCGACATGATGTTTCTACTTTAATAGCTGTGTTAAAGGTTTGACGAATGGCTGTCACAGCCACTAACGAAGCAATAAAGTTGAGGTAAGGTTAGATTTACAAAATAAAAACGAGGAATTGGTAGTTGTGGTGATTCCCGTGGCATGCTGTAATGTTAGGGTATTCGGTTCATTGTAGTTTGATGTAAAAGACTTGGAGCCACTGCTCGCTGCCTCCCTTTGCCCCTTCCTTTCTGCTCTTACTAGCGTCGCAGCAGTTTCTGTGTGCCATGGACCCTGATTTAATTCAAATAGAGTGAACCGGGGAGGGGAAACTGCGTGGTCTAACCTCTAACGAGTGACCGAAAAAATGGGCCCAATCATGACGGGTAGGGGCTATTTTGTGACCTTTTTTCAGTATTATATTTATTTAGTTTTTAAAAACGAACAGGACTACTCGAGAAATAAAGCATATTGAAGGAAAAGAGAGGCTCCATATAATTGCGCGTCTGAACCCGCCCTTCTACTTCCTTCCAAGTCGAGATCGGTTTAATATGTTACATAATGTGAGGCCTTCGTATCTTTTGCAGTGTAGCCTTTATTCATACAACTACGTATTCACATTAGTAAACCGGTGATCTTGCTTAAGTTTATTTGGAAAAAAAAACTCTTTCAGATGAGGGATCTACAGAGTGTAGGCACCCCTTTCCATTTTTCTTGAAATGCATATTTTTTTCTAGGGCCATGTCTTACTAATAGCATTTTCCCTGGATTTTTATTTTGTCACACATATTCTGCAGCAGTAAGTAAAGAATTGTTTTAGGTTTGCATGACTTTGAATGAAAATGTAACTAAATGGTTGGAAACAACAAAGTTGTCTTCTGTGGAATTGCATATTACACCCATAGTATGATAATTATTGTAGAAGTGGGGCAGCATTTTTAAATGATTATTAATTTATTTATTTTTATAGTGAAACTTCTAAACCAAGATTTTGTATATTTTTAAGGGTAATTGGGTTGTGGAAATGAGGGAAAGCCCTTTCAAAGAGACATCAGAGCAAAGAAGTGAAGGAGGAGAAAATTACTGTACAGCATCATCTGGTGTGTCAGGCTTACAAGAATAGTAGAATTTGTGGGATTATGAAACTCTTTGAATAGTACGACTTAAAATGTGACAGGCATGTGATCACCCGTGTTGGGAATAATGCAGTACCAGGTAGTGTACGAAAAACTGGAACTCTATATTTAAACCAAGTTCCCATTTCATTCTACTGTAACTGCCAGTTTGAAATTACAGGTTTTAAAAATGTTTCATTGATAATTAAACCATATGTTACTCCTACAGTGTCAAAAAGGCTAATTGGGTCACTACACTTGAGCAGAATTAAAGAATGGGTGTAAAGTAGAGCTTGGACAATGTAGGCATTTAGACACCTAATTGTAAATATTTAATGGGATTCTTAACATTTGTCTATCTGCTTATTTCGTACTAAAAGTTAAAACTGTCAGCCTGTCGTGGTGTCAGTTTAGCCAGAGAGGCAGTAAGTTTTTAAGCTATTTAGTCAAATGTTTGTAATACTTTAGGTGGATGAGGGTATTGCTGAGTACTTGGTTGTTAAAGTGTAATTATAAAACAAAGTCACACTGAAAATGTTTTGTTTCAAAAATCGAAAAGTGATAGTGATTATAAATGACACTTTGTTTCAGTGTAGATTATTATGAAGTGTTTACAATATCTAATTTTGTCTAGTTTAGTTGAAGTGGGCTTTAATGTTACTATATTAGCTGCAGCATGAGTAGTTATTTGTGATATTAGTATTGAAGGGGGAAAGTGAGAAATTGCACCTCTAATGTCTAGAAGAGAGCAGGCAGCACCTTGTCAAAGTGAAATTTTATGATCAAAATATAGTATCAAAGTAATATTTGGACTCTTGCTTGCTGGTAACTAGGTTTTAAAATGTTTCTAATGTGCTCATATAGGTAAAGTGGGTGTAAATATTTACCTCATTCTTTTTCATTTTAGAGTTACAATGCAGCATTATTCTACCACCCCTCACAATCCCTTAAAAAAATATTAATGCAGTGCCTTCAGTTGATCTCTATTAAAAGCTACAGGTTTATGTTTCCTCCGTTCTGTGGTATTTGCCTTTTCACACTCTTTGCAGAGCACCGATGTGCTGTTTCAGACATTCTGTGACTCATCATTCTTCAGACCCCTCTGGCAAAATAGGCTCCCACCCCCCATTTCCTGATAAACTGTGACTCTCTACTTGTACTTGCTCACATGTGCTGTAGCCAGACTGCAGAGAACCCCCACCCTTCTCTCTCTCTTTTTTTTTTTTTTTTTTTTTTTCTTTCTTGCAGTGCAAAGTTGATAGTATTCAAATTTGCTGTGATAGGGACAGCTTTCGATCTTTCTTTTTTTCTTTCTTTCTCTCTTTTTTTTTTTTTTTTTTTTTTTTTTTTTTTTTTTTTAAACACTTACTCGAGGAGTTGGCCTTGGCTTCAGCTCTGCACCATTAAATAGAAGCTGTCAAATGGTCAGTCACTTTTCTGGAACAGTTTTAAGCACTGGTCATTCTAGTTAAGCCTCAAGCTTAGATGTGATCTTTTGAGAATGTGTGCTGATTTGCATGATGATTTTTCTCTTTCTCTCTCGCTCTCTCTCTCTCTCTCTCTTCCATCCTCCAAAGCATATAGTTTAAGGCTGATGGTACTAGTTACAGCTGCTAATTGCCTTGCCACATCTTTAAATACTGCCCTTCTATTGGCTTTATTATTATTTTCTAAAAATGTATTTTTGCGTACACTAAGTGCTATAGTGCATATAGCCTTACATTTCTTTAACTAAAAAGTTGTAAGGTTAAGCAGTGTAAGGATTAATTAATCTGACTTTTTTTTAAAAATTGTCAGTTTTATGTATAATTGTTATCGTTTCATCACATTTTTTTTGTAAATCTGTTCAGTGGGGAAGTGCACTTTTGAGGTCATCCTAAAGTACGGTCATGTGTCTCGAACACTGAAGTGATTAGGCTGGTCTGTGTTCAGAATATTAGTCATTTTAAATGGTCCGGTACAGCTCTCTAAAACATGTATCTTTAAAATATATATATATATATATATACATTTATTTATTTTAAGTGAAGTTGTGCCTCAGACAGCACGTTTAGAAAGGTATCAGCTGTTACAATGCTAGGGAATAATCTACTTGATGATTACATTTTAGATTTTAGGTAAGTAATATGATAACCTGCTGCAGCACCACCAGTAAGATTAAACATGGCAAGAGTCTACCTCCTGGTTAGACACATGGTGTTTTCATTGGTGTTTTTCTGTGGCACAAACTTTTTTTTTTCTGTTTTTTTTTTCTGTTTTTTTTTTCCCCACACAAGGGTTATAGAGTATCTCACGGTATTAACTAGTATGCCGTCAGATTGAAAAGATTTAATTATCCAAAAATATTCAAGGCATTTTTATGTTATTATTTTTATTTTATTGCTCTAACACAAATTACACCTCACCCACTACCCCCAGTAAGGGGATGTGTTTGTGTTCACATAGACCAGATATTTTCATACAGTGTGACAAACAGTGTCTTATTTAGTTAATGTTAAGTTTTAAAACTATTTTGGTTTATTTCCAACAGTAATATAAACCCATGTAATTTTGGGTTTACTGCTTTATCTTGTGTCGATTCACTGGTGTGTAACTGTCACTCTAGCTGTAAGCAGATAAGTCGAGCCTAATAAGGAACCTGGTGAAAACGACAATCATTCTTGTAATGTTTTGGGGTTTTTTGTTTTTGTTTTTTTAACAGACTTAAAACACACAATAATCATAATACACTGTTTGTGTATTTATTTTTTTTATTTGTGTTGTTTAAAGTCAGCCAACTGTAGCAAAACTTTACATTTTTTAAAAGCCTTATTTTTGGCAGATAAGACTTTTGCTTGTGTTGTGTGCTTAACTTTTTATTTTTTTTAAACACTGAACTAGGACAAGTTACTAAATTTCACCTAGACATTTGTGCTTTAATAAGTAAAACAACAAAAACAAGTATAGTCTGTTTGTGTAATTGCTGCATGAGTGTATGGGTGTGTGATTCAACTCTCTCTCACTTTGCCTTTCCTTCCTCTTTTTGCCCCTCTTGCATATGTAAGCATGCACATTCAACATACATGCTTACTTAGATCCTAATTTCAGTCTTACTCATCGATCTGTAAGTACTGCTTGAGTGTAATGAAAAAACTTCAAGCAGCCATTTTAAAGGTTGTGGTAGTTGGGATTTTTCTTTCATTTTTTTAGTATTATTTTTTTTCAGGGTAGTTGGAGCCCAAGGTTTTCTTAACTAACCTCATGCTGTTGGTCAACTATAAATCGGGTTCTCAGGTCGAACTTTTGATATTGCATCACAGTTTACAGCATTGTCTGCATCCTGTTTATGGCTGCTCTGTCTTTTGCGACAGGAGGAGCAAACTTGAGAGAGTTCAAGTATAGGAGTAAAAAACTGGAGAGACCAGAAATGTATTTGGGTAGTACTTAGTGGTACTCAGTTGAATTACTGTTTATATTGTAGTTCAGGTACAGCAGTTGTTTGGATTAAATATTTCACCACACATTGTGGACGTACTTGTATATTTAGATGACAGACACTGCTGTTTGGCATGGGGGAGTCTTACAGTGTGGTCCGTACTTTCTCTGGAAGTGGTTAAAAATGGCTTTAACTATAAAAAAAAACACTTAAAAAAATAAATGAATGGAACAATGAGTCAAATTAAGCTTTGCATATTAGTTGATTGTTGTTTGCACCAAATTAGTTTGTTTGAAAAAATATTGCTGGAGCTTCTAGGGAATCCCAGTCACTGCTTTACATGTGTGAGTGGCCATGCAAATGTAACTGGCTTTTCTTGAATTAACACATACTGTCATTACAGTGCTTTTTTTTTTTTTTTTTTTTTTTTTTTTTTCTAGAAAGGAACAAAGCAGTTCTTTATTGGTCGCATCCTTGGACTACTGTGAACAGTAAAACTATTCATCACCTTCTGAGTTGCTCTTAAACAGCTCTTAAAGGTAATCTGCCTCTTTTTTTTTTTTCTTTTTTTTTTCTTTTTTTTTAAATTATTTTTTTTTTCTTCCCCCCATGACAGTTGATACCTTTGTTATTTTGTGGACTGATCTATTTTGTGTGGAGATGATGAAAAGATCTCATGCTGTGTAAATATTGCCCAGTAGTTGGTGAAACATTTCATCATTAATTGTAAAGCTGTGGCACAGTGAACACAGTATATTTTTACCCTGTGCAGTTGTCTTGCCATATGCAGAACAACAATGATTTGGCTAGGCTAATCCCTGATGTTTATCTGGCTTACATGCTACATGAAACGGATTTGTAATTGGGTAAGGATATAGCTTGCTTGTAAAATGGAGAAGAAAATGTCTTAGTGTGGTTCCATGCACTGTAACTCTGGGATGGCCAAATAGTTTTAATCAGTGATATTTTTGCAAAGATGGATGGATGTGATTGCTGTTCCCTGTTTTTTCGCAGTTGATGATTTCAATGCGGATCTCCCTTTACTTTGTGCTTATACTTGCAGAATACTCTGTAAAACAGACCAGAAGAGGCTAACCCAGACCACTTGATCTGGGGAGGTGATGGGTTGTCATGTCCATGTCCCTTTTGCCCTACTGGGTGTAGGAGGTTACTTGACCTTTCAACCTTGGGGTCAGGTGACTCTTTAAGGTCATTGTATGGGTAGCAAGTGTCTGTAGGAATGGGTTAAAAAGGCTGAGCAGAGAAGATGACATGTCCGGGCATGCTTCCTTTAAAGGAGAGAGAGAAAAATAGGGAGAGGTTGGAGTCAGTGATGTGAACAGTTCCACCTGGACTTGGAAAGAAATGATCAGCTTATAAGGAAATTGCACAACTTACCTGGTTTGTTTCTTTGTGTGCTTTTTGTTAAGTATTTTAGGTTTGTTTGATTGCAACTTCAGTGTAGATCAGGCTGTTCTGCAAAAAAAATGGTGTGTACAAACTAAATATGAGATGAGAAAATTATACATGATTATTCTGCAGGAAAGTAGATCCACTGTAACAATAGTGGGCTGTCATTGTTTTTATAACTAGCAAAACCTTTTTGTAAATCAGTGAATTTATTTTTCTCACAAATTTATTTATTTTTTATGATTTTAAAAACAATGTCTGATGTCATTTCTCACCTGCAGCTTTGCAGAGCACACTCATGTCTTCTGTCAATTTTTTTTATTTTATTTTATTTGAATGGCTATTGCAAGTTATTCCGTTTACAAAGCTTAAAAACGGCAAATCCCTGTGATCGGGAAGTAAGTGTGTGTAGCATTTCTGTTTGAAGACTAGTGTCTAATTTTTGTTGCACTCCTAACAGGCAGTGTGGACTTTATTAGCCTAGGACTAAAACAAGAATTTGCCCCACAAATCTGGCAATTGCACAGTCCTGGTTTGTAGTTTTAAATTAACAGCAGCTTCAAATGTCTTAAAACTCTGTTTTCTTGGTAACAATCTTATTTTTATTCTTTTTTTTTTTTTTTTGTCATTTAGGTGCAAAATTTTTTTTAGGTATGCATGATATCAACTGTAAAATTAGAATTGAGGAAGTGTTTAATTTCATACTGACTTGGCTTGTACTATGTTTTTTTTTTTTGTTTTTTTTTTTTTTGTTTTTGTTTTTTTTCCCATGTGTTTTTTTTAATGTTAGGCAATAAGGGACATTATCTGTGAATTACAGGCTAGACTTCTACTTATAAACTGGGTAAGTAGAAGAGGAAAGTGGAAAGGGGGCAAAAAAAAATACACCACACTAAGTGGTCTTCACTGTTTTTCCACCCACCTGCCACTCTCAGGTAGGTCTGGCTGAGTTGTGCTGTTGCACCTGTGTTGACTACATTGGGTTATGCAATTGGGCTGTAATCATGAATGCCTCTCATTAATAAAGGTGTTTAATTTGCCTGAAGTCAGAATCACGCGATATCCTTTAGATATCAGAAACTTTGCGGTAATGGCACAGGAGGTAAAATCAACATTTCTTTGCAGGCTGGTATAACAAGTTTTAGTTTGCCAGTCATCATAGTTCAAGTTGCATCTGTTTAACACTTTATTGAGAAATACAACATGTTTGGGGATTTTTAAAGTCAAATTCAAATTAAAGACTTTTGTCTGTTACAGTATAACAGATGAAAGCAGTGCCTTTGTGCCACTATTGTTGTTATCCCTACTCACACCTTCATTATCACATGAAGAAAAATGTTTGTGGCTTTTCTTTTCTTTTTAGTCTTTCATGTGAACTAGACTGGAGTTTGTGTGAGAAAGAAAACAACTGCCGAACTTATCAGTGTCTTTTTGGAGAGGAAGTATGCAAGAGACTATCAGATTCAGGCTATCATGTCCATTTCAGACTAAGGTCATAATTACAGGTCCATTGAGACCTCTAGTGGTAACAATTGTTGGCCTAAATCTCCCATGGGATTATTATCGGGATAATGTTTGTTTTAACACCTTCTACATGTTTTAAGATTTAAATGTTTTGTTGACATTTACTACAGCAGCCTAAAACTTTTTACATCAAGGGTGGCACATTCTTCAGTTGAAATAACTGGAAGATATTTTATTTGCTGAGCTGTTGTGGGCAAATTGCTGCTTTTTTTTTTTTTTTTTTTTGCATTTTCATTTTCATTTGCATTTGCTTTCATCTACATTTCAGATGACCTATTGTGTGCTGGCTCCTGAAAAGGCAAAATATCTGTTAGTATTCATGTGAATTTTATATTTGTGGTCTCTCCATATGACCCCTTTTCTTTGTTTGAATTTTAATTTTTTAAAGTAAGCTATTATTCTTATTCTTTTGATTTTTCCCAATTTTAAGATGAATTTTAAACCTAAGTTATTTTCAGTAGTTTCTATGGAGCATGAACAGTGAACTGCACTATATGCTAGCTTTACACTTGGATGTTTGAACATCTGCCAGTAGCACTAATGGGAGTGGAATGAAAATGCAACAATAGTTTGCAAGTTTACATTAGGGAGAAATGATTTCTGACTTTTAGAAAAGTGCCTTGTCAAATAGTTTTACACTGCTGACATAAATCAGTCCATGCCTTATTTGCAAGGGTGTAAATAAATAGTCATTTAATTTTGACTCCTACTTGTGTTTTTTAATAAAAGTAGATTGCAAAATCTTTAAACTTCAGATGTAACACTATAAGTACATTACGAAGTCTGTGGACATTGGTGCTCCTATAAGCTGCTTGGCTCAAAGTTGAGGGGAATCCTAATTGTAGAGCATACAATAATATTTCTGTATTTTAAATGTGGCAACAGTTTGGGGAATACGTCTTCTAGTTTCAACAGTGCTTCATGCATTGAGCAATATCTATAAAGAAATATATTTCCAAGTTTTGTGTGGAAGAACTCCACTGGCCTACACACAGCTCTGACCTCAATCCCTTTGAACAGCTTGTGGATGAACTGGAGGCCGACAGCTAGCCAAGGGTCCAGGCCTTATCATCCAGCATCATTGTCCGACCTTACATTGTGGTTAACTGGTGCAAATCTTGGCAGCCAGGCTTTGAAATTGTGATAAGTGATTTCCTGGAAGAGTGCAGCAGCTTAGTAATGCCCATACATTTTTGAGATGAGGCTTTCAACAAACGCAAGAGTGTGAAGCTCTCCTGTCCACATACTTTTCAGCACAAAGAACACTTTAATACTTAATGTTAATATTTTGAGAATGACTTCTGTATTATATTAAACCTTTTCTCTCTCTTTTTCTTTTTGTTTTGTGTGTTTCAGATGCCGAGTCTCCATGGCCACTTTAGGAGAAGACTGGAAACTTCAATCTGATTCTGGTGATCACCTGAATGTCTTTAGGTGGTTTAAATAATAGGTAATGGCTCTGTATCCATCCGTAAACATGTGCTAAGGATTAGAAGGCCAGAAGATGAAGACAGCGCAAATAACACAGAAGCAGAGACTGTTTTGAATGGAAGGACCGCAGCAGCAGTTCTGGTGATGTTGTAGCAGCACGGAATGGTTTGTGGGTTATACTGAGATGCAGGCCATACTGTGCTGCCGCACTAAAGCCTGAATATACTACATAGCTATTATCTCACAGTCTCTCCACCAAACATACTGTTGCAGTGAAAGCTTGAGGTAACAGGTAACGTACTGTCACTTTTGCATAAAACAGTAGTCTTTACTGACTTGAATTAATTTCTCATAGCCTTTCTTCTCCCTCCCCCCAGCTGTGATGAGAAAGTTGTTTGGGCTTCCCCATTCTCATTTTCTGGTCGCCTTACTGTAGCAGCACGTAAATATTGGAGTTAACACTCTAGCTGAAGTCTCCAGTATTGATCGTACTGCTGAAGCAAAGCGGGCCACTCACAATCACAGCAACTAACCACCACTGAGTGTACTCAGACCACTCAGGTGGTGGCAAACAGAGGCTGGCCTTTAGAAATGTTTACAGGTACAGGTTGACTCACTGATTCTTACTTAATGTCTATTCCATATTGTATTGACATGTAAAATATGTATACTACATTTTATTACACTTCACTATTATGTGTAAACCTTTTGAGAATAAAAACGTTTTAATTCTGTTTTGTCTCTGCAGTGTGTTTTCAAGTTGTTATGCTAAACTTTTGTCGGTGTGGTGTGTTTAGTAGTCTTTAGTTTAAGGGACAGGAAAGGCGTTTGTGTTCCTGATAGCGGAAACTATTAACGAGGCTTTAAGAAGCGCCGCCGTCCTTGGAGAAGAAATGCTCACAATGGCCTGCGTGGCCTTTCTGCAGCGCTGCTGGGATATTTGGGCCTATTCAGCAAAGCGCAGTGACAGATTTGCTTCGGATTCAAATCGTTACAATCATGCTTGGATTGTCGCCCAAACACCAGGAGTGCTTCTGAAAAATCAAGATGAATTCACTGTCTGTAGTGTGTTTAAAAAATTAAATAAACAAAAAGAAAAAGAAAATACGGTTTTAATACAATTTGGGCTCAGTTTATTCGATAGTTTTTTTTTGTTTTTTTTTTAATAACTTGCTTATAGCGGTCAGAATTTACCTTATATTCTTTTGCATTATAACTGCCTTTATATTTTTAATCTATAGCGATATATTTTGTGCACTAAATCTGCAGTTGTGCTCGGGCGGCGGGCTAAGCCCTCCATTTTAAGTCCTGCCAGGATGATGCTGACGATGATCCAGATTCAGACTCTCATAAATAAAAAGCGTTTAACTTCGATTTACAGGCCTTTGGTATAGGATCGTTTAAGCTGGTTAATATCTGTATTCTTTCAAAACATCACGTAGGCTTTATGTGAATGTATAAATTAGAAAAGATTAATAGAGAAGTTGAGTGCGTTGTTACACTCCTCTGTAAAGTTATACATACCGGACCTTTCCGTTTTTTTTAAAGTTTGTATGAAACACAAACTAAGTGCTTGCATTTTCTTTCTTTTTTCCTTGGGAACAGTGAATTCTGTCTAGTCCAATATTTCCCCTTTTACTGACGAAACGCAGCTGCAGCAGTTTCCTTCCATTTGGCCTTATGCGCCTTTTGTTGTTATTATTATTATTATTAAAAGTTCAGAAAATCACGTATTTATGAAACTAAGAGAAAAATTGAATTGGTGCATTTAACAAGGGTGATATTTATGAATTTTTAATAAAAGTTTCAGGGGTTTTATTATCCCTGATTTATTTCTTTGCAAGAACTTTTGAGTTTTACGAAATTATACAAACAATATAACCCTCCTACTTGTATATACACATTAAGCATATTTTATACCATTCATACGGATTTACTAAATTATCTATAATATCTTAATCTTTAATATTGCCAAGACTATACGGTGGACATAAAACAGCTGTGTGTGTGTGTGTGTGTGTGTGTGTATTGACAGGGTAGGTGGGAAAGGGGAAAAATGTTACTTATAATTTTGGAAATATTTATATCTTGTCTTTCTAAATGCTATGATTTAAATGCTCAGTGTTGCATTTAAATTCCATTATTTTGCGCATTGGAAAAGCAACAGACTCCGCACACATCAAAATGTGGAAGCAGCGATAATCGATGTGCAGTCTGAAATTCCCTATAGTGACTTAGAATTGTTTATATATGCATTTTTATCACTGCTGGTATTTTTAAAAAATGCATATTTACCTGCTTATACCTTTCGACGCATTTTATTACCTTTGCCTACATTAATATACGGCTGTACATTAGTTCCCATATCCACCCCCACACCAAGAGAAATTGGTTCCTGGGTAAAATTTGTACCCGCTAATGAGAAAAATAATGGGAAAACTCATTATTCAATAAACAGCAATTTAAAAAAAATTACAATGGGGTTTAAAAACGTCCCAGAGTGCTGGAAATGCTCCAGAAATGTGATATTTGCTACACTGAAAAGATTATTCACAAATTATTTGAGTATTTAGTGACCGCCGATTGTCCAGATGAGAGCTTGGAGTTTTTTATTCTCACTTTTGGTATAAAGCGGCTGACCGTGCGCTGTCTTTATGGCCGTGTTAAAAAGTCAGTTATACAGCCGCCCAGTAGTTTTGTTTCATTTTTATCTAGTTAACATTTAACAGGCTGTGTTTATATTTGCGTGAGATTAAAATTAAATATTAATAGAGACTCCTACTTTTATACCCATGCTTTATTTGCCTGGCAACAGAAAGCTATATATATGTACATGCGTGCCATGACGTAGATCCTGAATTATGGTCAGTGCTGACATCACTGATTCGCTTTGTGGCGTGATCTTATGGAGTCTCCCTCTCCAAAATGCATATAGGGAATACATAAACAACAGGATAACTGATCTTTAGTCACAATCCACTGTCCTTTTACTCTGATCCATTAAAAAAAAAGAAAAAAAGCCAAGTATCTGATTTGAGTTAACCCAGATTAATTCAATTTAACCACGTGTTTTGAGTTTTAGGCCTCAAAGTTACTTTCATTTCTATTCAGACGCACAGCAGAAAACCAGAGAATATACACACTTCTATTAATTACCCACTCTGCAGGATTGACTTCACTGTCTGGACACAGTCATGCAATGAATGAGTCGCATAACAACAACAAAAAATAGTATGCACGACTGCCTGCAGATCTATGCTCTGACAGAGACCTATAAGGATGTAAGGTTTCATCCACACACGTCAACGAGCGCTGTGATCACCGGGAGCTGCGGTGTCTGCAGCCTGCTGAATTTTTCACACGGGCCCTGTTATGTAACGCTTATAACCTTGAAGAGGCTGCAGCATCACTATGGCGCAGAAGCCTCTGTGGGAGAGAGGCCGTGGATCACACTGCATTCTTTCATTACGCACTTGCTTACTTCATCGAATTGCATTTACATGTATACATTTGGAAAAAGCAGCCCGTTCTGAGCTGTCGCATTAAATAAAAACAGAGTTGACTCAAAATTCTCAGATTTATTTGTGAAAATCACGTTGAACAAATATGAAATGATTTTTTTTCTTTTTTAGGAAAAAAAAAAAGGAATCGATTGCACATGGGAAAAAAAGTGAATTGGTGTTTACTTGATGAAAAGACTATAACCTCAGAGGATTAAGGGTTGATTCGTTTGATTCTATGGCTTCATCGAGGTTGCAGCTTGTTCAATAAGGCAAAAAACAAACAAACAAAAACAACTAATGTAAACAATTAGATGTTTTAAAGTACTCGCTAGAGTTTTACATCTCACTTGTCATGTGTAAATTATCTGACAGCTGTGAGTTAACGCTATCTAGTTAGTGGGTAATTTATAACTGTCAATAAAGCGGGCAGTAGAGTCGATTAACTGCATGATATATTTCTGACCTGCATCAACCACATCTATGTAAATGTCCTTGATTTCCTGGAGGCACGCACCGGTATGTGCAAAGAGAGAGAAAAGTGCAGCGAGAAGTGATTCAGCCTCCCTGGTCACATACGCTGTGAAGGTGTGCGGCAGCAGCAGAGACAGCACCACCGAGCTGATAAGTGTGAGGATAAGAATGCTGATCCATCTGGGCACTGCCATGCGTTTGTTCCCTATTCGGTAGGAGCCACTCTCGTGGGGGACCGACATCCTGTCCACTTCCCTGAGCCTCAATGAATCCCAGTTTTTAACGTCGAAATTACGCACAAGGGGACCGACGTCCATGTCTTTCCGAGACGGCAGTGGAGTATTGTTAAGCAGCTTTAACTTGTCCCGGAACTCTTGCATCTGCTGCAGAAAGCACAGGGTGTCGGAAACGCTCCCGAAAGACCCAGCGATGCTGAGCGCGCGTTTCTGCTCCTCCAGCGCTGCGCTCAGCTTGCTGATCTCCGGGTCGTATGCTTGCATCACCACCAGCTTTAGTGTTTCGAAGTCGGACAGGATCTCATTCTTTTTGCATTCAAGGGCACTGATGAGTTTCTCGAAATAGTTTTTTACCTTCTCTGCGTCCTTACTGACCGACAGAAGCGCCCTTTTCTTACTGGCTTGTAGTGTATCCAGGCAGGACAGGTAATCTGCGCTACGCCAGTTCTTCACCCCGCAAAGCAGCTCATCAAACGCCTTCTTTTCCCGTTCATACGCATCCTCCAAGGAGCAGAACTTGTGCCCTTCGTGGTCATTCGTCGCTGCGCAAAATCCACATATTAATTTCAAGTCGGTGGCGCAAAATATGTTAAGAGGCTGACCGGAGTGTTGTTTACATGCAGACATTTTGGGTATAACCTTTATTTTGCTGAACTTCTCAACTATCCCGCGCAGAGAGTAGTTGATCTGCAGGCTGTTTGCGCCGTTGTGGGGGGTCTCTTTGCGGCAGGTGGGGCATTTGAAAGGTGTCCTAAAAGCTGTACCTCGATTCCCCTCCAAGAGTCCCTCCAAGCATTTCTTGCAAAAGCTGTGTGAGCACAGCAAGACCCGCGGGTCCTCGAACAGACCGCAGCAGATTGGGCATGTAAGTTCCTCTTCTAGCTGCTCCATTGCACCCTGCAAACACATCATCCAGGCGTCAAATCGATACTCAATTTAGAAAACAAATGAAAAAACAAACCAACAACAAAACAAAAACCCAACAGCAAAAAAAGGACACGATAAAACGCACTACACAATACGCACCCACTAAGGGATGCCTCCCCATAAGGCAGAAGATGCAATATTTGAACACGAAAAACAATGATGCAGCATCGCAAAGGATACAGATTTGGCTGTCACGTTCCAAATGTGTGTGGAATATCCCCATCCCGAAAGTGAAACCGACTCGGATCCCTGTACGCGCGTAAAAGCTTGGATTGAGCTCTGCCAAAAGCTCCGTTTGAGCAATTTGGGTCATGCAACATCCTGATTTTTGATGTATCTCAGTTGCCAGTTGGCGTTGTAAGAAACTTTTAAAAAGAGAGAGAGAGATCTCTGCAGGTTGGATGCGAATCAGAATAATCAGTAACTTTATAGTTAACAGTAAATCATTATCTCCTAGCTGTGTATTGCAAAATAGGACGGTGGTTAGCTGAGCTGAGCTGAGCCCCTAAAATCCCCGTCGTCTAACCAATCCAGTGCGACAAATTATCGACAAACAGCGCTTGCGTTAGAGTCGATCCTGTTGGCAAGGTACTGAAGGAGGGCTGTGACAGATTTTGCAAGCGCATAGTAACATGCAACTACTGGACCAAAAGATTCACTCACCAGCTGCTGACTGCTGAGACGCACAGTGCAACGCAATCATGGCGCTTGTTGCTGTGCAGACTTCGCCCTTTTCCGGGTTTGGAGTTAACCATTTCAGTGGCGTGCCAAATATTTTCTGCAGCATAAAAACTCCTCTATAACAGCGCACTTATAATTCAAACTGCACATAAATCCATACCGAAATGAAAACTATTGGCGTTTTAAAGCGATTTGACAGGTTTCTCCTTGAAGATCGGGATGTTTACGTTTTTAGCCCTGCGGGTAATTTGCAGAGGATCCCTGCTTGTCTGTTGGGGGAGGGGCTGTTGCTATGCAAAACATTCCAGCGTGAAAAACTGTCAACTAGGTTTTAGTAGCAGCTTTGCCGTTGCACGTTTTTTTTTCCTGCAGTGGACTACTTCTGTCCCTCGTGTTGGCACTTGTCAATATATACCTGCAAACGATTTACACGCTAAGAGGCGCACGTGTGGACCCCATCTGTATTAGCTTATATATGTGTGTGTGTGTGTGTGTGTGTGTGTGTATATATATATTACAAACTACATTTAAATGCTTTGTTATTATGGAGCCTCAAGTTTGAACCTAAACTGAAAAAATATTAACTTAAAGTACATCAGGTGCACTGTGCTGGGCGAAATCAGCACATTAGTAGGCTATGTATCCACCATTAAACCTTTGATGTTTTCCCTCCAAAATTCACTCTCTCTTCGTTTCGGGTTATGTAACATCGATATCCAATAGTTACTTAGTCACGTGTAGAAATGTTGACCTTGATTTTCTTCCCTTGTTTCCATGCCATCAGGAGCAACTGCCTATCTTAGGCGCTGTGATTGGATACAGCAGGGGTAGCAGGGGCTTATGCTGCACCGCCCTCTGCCGCTGGGTGTCGCCGTTGCGCAGCGGGACCTCTTGACGCTTTGACGTCCAGCGCTCTTTGGTTTCTGGTCTAAGTTTGTTTCCGGATGTTCGGCTGGTGTCGTGGAAAAAATAATAATGGCTGCGATGTTTACGTGTTGTCTAGGCTGCTGCGGAGATGGCGGATCGGGGCATATTCCCCTCAAAGAAATGCCCACAGTTCAGTTAGATACTCATCACATGGGTAAGTGAAGTTTGCGTGTAATTCTTGCTGCTCATATAGGAGCAGTTTATGTCTACACACGCCCAGCTGCCTCTCTCCGTGTATGTGTGTGGCAAGGTGGTTTGCTACTTCCGCTGCTACTTCTAGCTCGCTAGCCGATAGCTGCTAGTAAATTTTTCTGCGCTGCTAGGCTAAGTGTTTCTGTGTGTTGCAGTGAGCTGCCCTAAAACGTTCATTTGGTAAACTTTCAACAGGGCTTTCAGTTGTTGCTAACCGCAGCTTGACATGACACAAGACAAAGACAGCAACAACTGACCGGACAGAAAATTGAACCTGAGCTCTTTTACAACTGTTCATGGATGGAAGCTGTCAGAATCCCCCTCTTTGCGCCCCAAAGAGAATTTAAGACACACTAAATTACTGTGATTTTAAGCAGAAAGCTGTATTTACTTTGTATCTTTGGACAGAACGGATTAATCAGCTCGTTTCAATGTTCACTGATAAATGGAGAAATATACACATTTGTCCATTTTTATCTTGGCCACAACATGTTTCCCACAACATTGTAAAGTATGACTTACTGCTTCCTGAAGATCTACTTAAGTAGACTTCACAACCGGCTGTGACAGTAGAAATCACGATACGTGTGCTTTTGTATTTGAGGGGAAAAAAAAACCATGTTCACCTGTCTCAGCCTCTGCACATTAAGATGGAAGAGAACTAGTAATTTTTAGAAGATACAATCATAATTTAAAAGTTATGATATTTTTTAAATGGTAGTTGTTACCGTAAAATTACATGCATGGCCTCGCCTGTATTCATCATAGGATTACAACTTAAAGGCTATTTTTATTAAAGTGGTGATGGTCTGGATCAGAATGATTACAATATTAATAATGTAAAAGTCTTTTCAGCTGTTTCACGGGTATCATGTGATCTAGAAAGTGCATATTATAAGTTGAAAGTAAAATCGAGCCTTGCTTTGTCTTGCAGGCACAGATGTTGTCATTGTAAAGAGCGGCCGAAGGATATGTGGAACCGGAGGCTGCCTGGCCAACGCTCCTTTGCACCAGAACAAAAGTTATTTTGAGTTTAAGATCCAGTCCACTGGTGAGCACTTGGTTTTTAAGCCTTTTAGTTATCGTCTTCTTTTCCTTCATGATTGCAATTTTCTGCGTTCCTGCTGGGAGTTATTGACACACTATTTTTAGATGCACACTGGTCTTGTGACTGCATGCTCACTGGTTCATGCTTACTTCTTCTTGCAATGACCATATTTGAAAGCACACATTATATTTTTGTACATGTAGTTTGTGGTAAAAGAGTGATTGAGATGACATTCTCAACAGTTTTAAAACAAACAATCGGATCTCAGTCCAGAAAAACATTGTAGTAAAGTTTGTAACATAGATTGGAGGTCATCAAATATCAGGATAGTTTGGAATACACGTTTTAAAATGAACATGTTATTGGTGTGTGTGCCCTTCACATCTTCGTACTTGAGTGGTGTGCTTTGTGTGTAGGTGTGTGGGGGGTAGGTGTGGCAACCCAGAAAGTGAATCTCAACCAAGTGCCTATGGGCAGAGACACAAACAGCCTAGTCCTGAGGCACGATGGCTCCATTTACCACAATAATGAAGAGAAGAATCGTCTACCCGCTAACAGCATTCCTCAGGAGGGGGATATTGTGGTAAGTCACAAAAATAATTGGGCTTAATTACGTATTTAATTTTGATGCCCTGATCTTTGAAATGTTTAAGTGTTATTAGTTGGGCTGTGAAGCTAAAAATGGAGAACTGTTTTTTGGGGAGAGGGTTTTCTCGGAATCTCGTGGAATCAATTAGAACTGGGGTGGGAACTAAAAACATTAACTTTTATCCTAAAGGCTGTTCCAGAGATAAAAATATCTTCTGTTGTAAGTACCGAAACGATTCATTGCAGAGAACATACTCTACACAGCTGCTGATCATCCCTTTTTTATTACATATTATTGGAATTGTTCACAAAACTGTCAGGACTCTGAAATAAGTTTTAAAAAGATACAAGTTTAATGAGTTCAGACTTGAGGTTGGAACAAATTGATTTTTTAAAAGCAGATTGATGGTGTAGAAATTCCAACCATGCTCTTTATAGGGCAATGTTTGGTTCTGCCACTACTAGACAGTTTTACCATAATTTAAACTTTGGTCACCGTGGAAACCCTTCAAGTCTGTTAGTAATTAAAGGTTCAAGGTTCTTTATATGTCACATGCATAGTTATACAAGTATAACACACAGTGAAATGTAACCTGACACGCTCTCGACATGTGCAAAAAGGGGGGGGGGGGAGATAGAGGAAGAACAATAAATATATATATATATATATATATATATATATACATACACATACACATTGGGTGAATGTGCAGTAGTAGCAGGAGGCAGGTGAATTCTGTACATTAATAAGAATGTAAAATAAATCAGTCAGATTTATTTTACAGAATAGACAATATAAACATATTTAAAATTAAAGGAATTTGAAATGTGTCTGGGTTTAGAGTGTCTGGAAGAGAGTCCTGTCTCAGTCAATTATAGATTATGTGAGTTTAGATGATGTGAGATGTGTGTGTTTAGGGCCCGGATGGCTTGGGGATAGAAGCTCCTCTTGAGTCTCTCTGTCCTTGCCTGGATGATGCAGAACCTTCTACCAGATTGCAGAAGTTGGAACAGTTTGTTGCCTGGATGGGACGGGTCCTTCAGTATCTGCGCTGCTCTAGTCCGGCATCTCCTGGTGTAGGTGTCCTGGAGCGGGGGGAGAGCAATCCTGCAGCAGCGTTCTGCTGTACGGACCACTCTCTGGAGAGCTTTTTAGTCCTTCACACAGCTGTTCCCGAACCACGATGTCATGTTCTGTGTGAGGATGCTCTCCACAGCGCCTGTATAGAAAATCCTGAGGATCTTTGGAGAGACCCTGAACTTCCTCAGTTGTCGTAGGTGATACAGAGTTTTTGGTCTGGACCTGAATGTGGGCAGCCCATGTCAGGTCTGAGGAGATGTGGACACCAAGATACTTGAAGGACTGCACCCTCTCCACTCCATTGATGATAATGGGCTTGTAGTCTCTGTGCTGACCCCTTCTTAATAGTAGTACGAGTGCACCAAAGTCACCTGCCTTAAAAGAAAGCAAGAAGCTATTTCTACAGATTAACTTGACATACTGGAACTACGTAAATGCAAAGGAAGAAACTTGTGCAAAGAGAATTATGAACTCTTTCCCCCATAAAGACATTTGATGACCTCCCCTGTACCCTTTAATGGCGATTTTTGACACCTCAGACACTCCTTTTGATTCTTTTCCCCATAAAGACACGGTTTGATGACCATTAGAGTAGTTTCCGTATTTTTCCAAGGATAGCTGCATAGGCTGAGACCACCCTCGTAATTTCTGATGTGAACCCAGTTATTTGGTTTTATAAGCAGGCCTAAACTTTGACAGAAACCACTCAGATCCCAGTAGACTTTTAGTAGGCTTTAAAGGGGTAAAGAGTAAATCTATAAGTGATTATCATTAATTTTATTATGACACAAAGTATTTTAATTTTCATCAAATTCAGATCAGTCACTCACTCTGCACTGTGTTTCAGATTTAGCTGTTTGAATCTTGTCTGACACACACGGAGCGATCCATCTCTGCAAATATTTTTGCTAGAGAAACCAACTTGTATGAAAGTTGTGATTGATCGCTGAGTTGCTATACTGAGATTGTTTGACGTGTGTGACTGTGAACGTGCTCACCATACACACAATTCAAGATGAGCTTATATTTTTCAAAAAGCAATAGGATTTATCAGATCCAGCATTTGATCTGTGGTGTTTGTTCTATCCTATATGATGGTATTCTGCAGCCCATGTGCGATGAGTCTGCACATTTAATATCCTTTATTTATATCAAATAATCATAAAGACAGATGCAGTCACAAAGTTAAAAAGAATATAAGTGCACGGCCTCTCTCAGGGACAGTAACCGGACAGCTCATTAGCAGTCGATGCTTTTCGACAGTTGTTTCTATGTAAGTAAGTTGAACTTTACACAGCTTGTAACTAACTAGCTTATAAGGTTGTGGTGGAGCACACATGTACGTTATCATCTGTTCTCTTTATCACTTCTTACTGGAACACTAGGCAGCTAAACAAACTGACATTGGCCCTCACTAGTGTTTCTTGAGTGATTCAGGCTACTTAGGCATACTTCTAAACTCTTAAGCCTTTGATTACAAAGGCTAAAATTTAATTTACGGGTTCAATCGGCTAAGTGCTGATGATTATTGCCTCTTTTCCGCTGATGCAGTGCAGTTTTGAGTCAGTTCTCGCTCGGCGCCTTTTGAGTACAAGCCCACATTTTGACAGGTTTGAAAACCAGCTGTGTGTGGAAGAAGTTGGGGTGATTTCTGTGGGAAGAATGTCATGAACACATTCAGTATGCGGGCTATAAATCATCTTTTTTGGGGGTAGCCCCTCCCATTGATGTCAGTGGTTTCAGCTTTGGGAGCAGCAGTTTTGTGCTACAGTGTTGGTGGGTTTGTTTGTTTTTGCTTTAAATGCGTAGAACCGGTTTTGTATTAGACACTAACACTGTGTTGGTGGCAGAGATTTAGCATGTCTTCATCAAAAAATGCTTTGGCATGTTTTTTAAATCCAACTTTGTCAGTCCCATTTTCATTTGCCATAAGAGGAGAAAGCAAAGAAGTCTGTGAGATGGGAACCTTAGTGTCTTGTATTGTCTTCTTGTCTTTGTTTATTTGATAAAAGTTCTGTTTAAAAGAGAAAAAAACAACTTTTCCTGCTTCTTTTAAAATATAGGAAAGATTTTAAACATGGCACAGATGTAAGCTGTGACCTCCCGAGATAAGATACTTCAACAAGAGTTTCATGCTTTTCTCAGCTTGTGTATTTGTGTTCCTCAGGGAATCACATATGACCACGTGGAGCTGAATTTATATCTGAACGGAAAGAACATGCATTGTCCTGCCTCAGGGATCCGAGGCACTGTATACCCTGTTGTTTATGGTAAGTTGATTTCATATGTTCACTAGTTACCAATGATTGCTAACTATATGATCATTGTTGCCTTACTTGAATATAACAAAAAAAAAAAATGTATGGATCTTTTTGTATTCGTTACAGCAGTTACAACTTGATTCCACTAGAGGGCTGTATTGCACATCTTTGCACAGCTGTTCTACAGACAGGCTGACAGTTTTAGTTGAATTGAGTTTAATAGAGTTTTTAATGTGAATATTTCGCCACACACAGGAAAGAGTGTTCTATTTGAACTGATCAAACACAGCTTTCATCGGAAGGCAGTGGCCTTGCCACGGAGAATCAAGACATGCATAATTTCGTCCAGTAAAAAGTTACTGCAATGATTTCAGTGACTTGATTCAGTTCTCCATCTGATGTGTGGAGCTTGTCCAGATAATCAGCTGGCGGTTTTATGTTGGACAGCACACATGTAAGATGTTTGCTCTTGACCTGAACTCTCTAACTAAAGCCGTGATCAGAATGCAATCGCAAGTGTCCCAAATTGCATTTAACATCCGGGGGGGTGTCATCACCTGGAACCTGATCACATCACCTTTAATTTGGACTGATTCCATGTGTACTTGTAAATCAGATCTTGGTGTAATATTGTGGCATAAACAGCCAAATCAGAATTAATTCGCTAGCATTTCCCGAGTGTCTGAGAGTTGTAGGTAAAAGTTGATGAAATCCGTTTCATTTATGCCCCCAATCCCAACCACTGTAATTCTGCATACGCAAACACATGTATAATGTGCTGTTTTCATCCCTGTGTTTGGTAACATTCTCAGACAACACACGTACACAGGCTCAGGTTGAGGTTTTGAGAGTTTATCTTATAAACAGAAGAAAACCTAAAGCTGTTTTCACAGAGTATATACTTTCAGGGTCTTTAAAGGTGAAATTCAACTATAGAAAAGTTAAGACGTGAACAAGAATACAGTGTCTGAACTTATGATTGATCGTGTCTTTATCTTCTGTTCTAGTGGATGACAGTGCCATCTTAGACTGCCAGTTTAATGACTTCTATCACACTCCTCCACAAGGATTTGAGAAGATCCTCTTTGAACAACAAATCTTCTAAAGGAGCACTTCGGCCTCAGCCCCTCTATATGTTGTCGCCCTCCTCTATATCTCTTAGCAACCTCTGTATCACTACAGTTTGACCTTAACTGGTAGTATCATTATGCGTGGCTTGGAGGCATCTTGTTTCGTTCCCCCTGTTTACTCTCTCTCTACTGCTGCTCTGGATTGACTTTAGAGTACCCATGAAGAAGTGGGGATTTCTCTTCCTTGTTCGACTACAATCGGCTGTCACAGTCCATGATGATGGAAAGCTGTAAAATCACAAACTTATGTAAATAATAATCGATCTGTATTAATTGAAAACCTTTCAGTTGCTGCTTTAATCCACAATACATGTGTGTAGATAACAGACAATGGATGTAATGGTATGTTCACTGTTTTTGAGGATGAGAAGCCATGTGTTATTGACATTGCTTTATATATATATATATATATATATATATATATATATATATATATATATATATATATATATATATATATATATATATATATATATATATATATATATATATATATATCATCCAAAATATCATACTAACATCTCAGCATACACCCTGTATTTATTTGTATTTATTTGGTTTCCAGATCAAAGTTTGGCATCTTATTTTTTTGATATAATATGTATTTTGTTTTGGCCAGCAGAAGTTAGTGACCCAATGAAGGGTCAGCTATAATTCTAATACATTAACTATTGCGCTGCCTTTTTGAATTATCACGCAATGAAAACATGGAAGTACCGCAACACTTTTATGATTAATGTCACTGCATTATTTAGAGTTGATAGGGAGATTAATACAAACAATAAATCGGTGCACATTCCAGGAGGTGATGGTGCTGGAGACTGACATATTTCTGAAATTGGAAACACTAATATATATAAATCACTTCTTTGAGCAGCCTTTTTTTCACCCTAAAAAATATAGATTGTGTGTATTCTAAGTATCTGAATATTTCCAGAGCTGGTGTTGGTCGTCTCTGATTAGAGATACATCAGAAACGTGGAGTTGTCGTTATGTACAGATATCGCATATCCGCTGCTGAAGTGTGACGAATAAATATTTCAAATGCTTGTCCTTGTTTGCACTAATGATGTTATTGTATGAAACCAAATATTGTTGATTCATTAAAGTTTTGTGTCTGGCGGCATCATTCTGGACCACTGTCATGTCTTGAGATTGTAGATCATGAAGCTGAGTGTTTTTCATTTGCCTCGCTGTTAACGTAGCGGTTTCGCAGCTTTTTTACGTCCGAAAGTCGTCGTCGTGCGCAGTAAATCGCAGGTGAATTTATTGTCACTGCATCGAGGAAAGCCGTGGAAACCAGGGCAGCCCAGACAGGAGGTATGCAATAACTCCTCCCCTCGCTCTGCGATCTGTTACGTACTCCTCCCTCTCTTCGGAGCCAGCAGCGGCGCAGGAGCTGCCGTGCCTCGTCTTTCACGGAGGAGATCCCGAAAGCCGGAGTAACAGCTAAACCCCATACAGCCATGGCAGAAAACGCCGGCTTAGAAAACCACCGCATCAAGAGCTTTAAAAACAAGGGGCGTGATGTCGAGGTGAGCTGACATATAAACGCTAGTCTTCGTAACACGACTCGAATTAGATTTATGTAGAAAACGACAGTCTTTGGGCCTCCGTGGGGAGCCTGGCCCCGGCAAAGCTCCCTGCCAGCCAGCCAGCCTGCTAGTTAGCAAGCTAGCTGGCTAATGCGAGCTATCGTGAGGAGTTCGCCATCAAAGGTGCTATCTTGCTACCGGTAAAATTCCTCGTAATGAACCAAAGGTGGTGATAGCTATCAAGTGCATACCAGTGGCTTGCAAATATTGTAATGTTTGTGAACGACAAACTGTGTTCTATTTGAATCGTTGGAACTGGGGGAATTAAAGGCAGACGATGTAGCTGTCAGTGCCAGCTAGCGTTGACTAGCTACTTGCAGAGACACCGGCAAGGCTGGGCCCTCCCGGCTCCGTAATCCTGATGTTCGCTCTGTTTTACAGCCAGCTGAACTCAAATGACACCCGTTTTAACTCGCGGCTGTCTCACACAATTGCCATATTAAGCAAAAAGAAAGTGCGTGTGTAATTAAATGTCTGTTCCATATCCACCCTAACCAAATATTGCCCCTCCTTGTTAGCTTGCTAATGTCAAGCAAATGACTAGCATGCGATGCCAGGTGAGGCGGCTGAAGAGGGCTGCTAACTAAGCCACTAAATGGTTAGCTGAAAGGTAGTGATGCGGTGACCTTAGCTTTACGGTACATTTTCAATCAGAAAAGCAAACTACACTGAAATTGCTACAACACCACGATGAAGTGAGGAGAGTCACTTTAGGCACAACATTAAGCTTGCATTGCTGTTAATAATAACTTTTTCTGACACTGCGGTTTTTTATGAAATTTCTTAAGTTAATCTTAGATATATTTCCTAATAAACAGTGCTGTTACAGAATAAATGGTGAGGACATTCATATCAGATTCGCTGCTAAGACTCATTCTAGAAAGCGCCATCAGTAGTCTGTGTGCACAGCTGGCAAATCTACGCTGGGCATTTTGCAGCATCATTCATCTAACGAGTCTAATTATAAATTTCTCTGACAGCATTTGACTGCAATGCTCATTGACATGATTACCAAACCATTTGGGTAAAGGCTGGGTTCAGAGAAGTCAAGATAAAGGAAGCTGGGACCAAAGGCTGTAATGAAGTACCAGATATCTAGCTTTTTTTTTTTTTTCTTCTTTTTTTTTTTTTAAAGATTACATATGTTATTTTTTTGGGTTTCATCAGAAAACAACGCTCAGCCATGGCATTCACCAACAAAGACACACTTGTGCTGGGTTGTTCTGATCTATTGGTAATCCTATGATAATCCTCAAACAAAGGTATGTCTGGAAATGGCCTTTCAAAAGCCACCAGTTTCCAGAAAAACTCCAGTTTCTAAAAACACAGATTGAAGACCTTTGGGTGGTTGTTTTGAAACTCAGAGTCACTTTGACAAGCACATGGCTACTATGACAGGCAGATTTGTGCCAAGTGAATTCCGGATGCTATTTTTGACAAATTGTTTGACCTGGGTCCTCTTAAGAGTCTCGGCGTGAATTTGAGTTTTTGTAAACGGATGACTCAGACTACAGCAGAGGGAGGGGGGGGAAGCCAGTTTGGGGTTTTATTTATTTAGGTCAGGCATAACAGATTGCTCTTCATGTCTGACACCATTTGGAACAGCAATGAATTGCAAAGCAGTAAAGTCTCGCTGCTACAGGCCATAAAACCCTCCTTTTGTTTTACTGCACATCATACACAGTGTGGCTATTGGACAGGTTGTTTTTTGTTTTGTTTTTTTGACTCCCAGTAACAAATCTGAAAAGAGTTGTTTTTTTCCTCCTCTTTTGGTGTGTCTGGTAGCACCTGTGTGCCCTCATCAATTTTAATTTTATTTAAACATAATTGTTGTACCAGTATTGTAGGAACTTTTAAATCTTTTAGGTCCATCAAACAATCAGAATTTCAGCAATGAATCAGTTTAAATGTTTTGGTCTAGTTTAATTTCTCTTGATAGTCAGGCTGGGCGGCTACTTTTCATCTCGGCAAAGGAAAACATTTTTCAGCGTACGCGTCGTTATTGTTGTTTTGCCACGGTTGGGAGACACCTCTGCTCTGCAGCCTCCCAAGTTATGACTTTCCCAAATTACGTAAGAGGCTATTTAGGAAAGCAACATGAACCTCTTCAAATAGTCACAAGATCTGAGACCATCTCAAACTGTTCTGGATGAATTGGAAACCCAGCAGACGCACAAATACAGCAATTAGTTACTCTCTTTCTGAGTTGTTTTATTATGACTTTCAGTTGGATTGGTGATGGTTGCCTTTTGTGAGATACAGAATCTTGGTTTTTCATCAATTTTGTGTCACCTGTTTTTGACTAGTGTTGTTGTTTTTTTTTTGTTTTTTTTTTATTAAATATATATCCATTAAATCACTTGGCGTAAAAGGCTACAGTTTCTATTTTCTAACCACAATAAATGACATGATTTCTCAAAAAAAGTGGGGGGGAAATTTCTCATTTCCTGTTGTGTTTGTTTTCATTGCAGACTATGAGAAGACATCGAAATGAAGTGACAGTTGAGTTGAGAAAGGTGAGAAACAATGCCCCATTCATCTACACACACAAGTATTGCAAACCTATTTCTGTTTTTCAACCAATGGATTTGGGCGTATTGGGCTTTAACATGCTTCATATGGATGTTTCACATTAAGAGTTTCTACAAACGCTTGGGACATTTGGGAAGAAATCTGCCTTTGCAACCTGAAATTGCATAGACTGAGGGTTTAGCTTTAGCAGTGCTTTAACCAAAAAGTAGCAGCAGATTCTCTGCGCCATCTGTCTGCCTAAGAAGCATTCAGGCACATGATTGAGCTATAGCATGCTTGCCCTTGTCCAGTACACAATCACTGTGGTTAGATGCACATCCGGGTGTGTAGACTGAGTAAATTACAAGCCATTATGCCGTTAATTAACGCAGCTGGATTGATTAAAATAGGATTCTGTGTGTTCTGTCAGAGATGTGAGACGGGCAACTGAAAAACAGAGCTGAATAGCTGTATTAATAAATGTAGCTTATGAAACTTCTATATTTATATTTTGTAGAGCACAGTGAACATCCTGATGCTGTTAATAGAAGATGATCTGCACTGTAGGTCTGCTTCAGGTGGTTCTGCCAAGAGATTTGCATACTCAAAAAGGACTGGGATTACTTCTGATAATTGTTATGCCATCGGCAAATGTATTTTTGCAGTAAAATTGGATCTTAATTGAATGCAGTGTGCGCCAGTGCAACAAAAGTACCAGAGGCTTCAGAATATATTCAATTTCTACTTTGTGTTGCTAAATTATGTAAAACGGCAACAACAAATGGTTCTGGATTAAAGTTTATTTGATCAACTTAAATACGGAGATTACATTGAAAGGGCAAAAATAACCTTAATTGTTTTTTCTTCCTTTCCTGTCTGCATTGAGTGTTAGCTTAACATATGAAGGGGAGGTAGATCCCCCTCTACCTCCGTTCATAAGGTGTCATTTGGGTATTTATTTTGTCCTGCACCACAAAAGGAAATCAGTATGATGTTATTAAAATGCAAACTGATCTTTTTTTTTTTTTTTTTTTTTAAATCCACTTTACCGAATCAGTTTATTCATTGCTAGTATGTTTAGCTTTGAATCCATATTTTTGGGGGTATTTCAAGGATTGGCCCAATCGTTAACCTCTAGGTATAGCATCACTTTTCATTTGCTGGGTAATATTTTCAACTAATTGTGCTGCTTCTTTAGGGTGTGGAGTCATTAAGAGATGTGATTCAGTTAACTGATCTTAACTGAAAAGAAGTATTGCATTCATTCTGCTCTCTGTTGTGGCTTCATCAGTGAACACATATAAATGAGTTCACTGAAAAGTCTGCGTGTCTCAACAATACCTTTTCTACCCGATCACAAGTGATGTGCTGCAGCTTGTATCATATTTTTCTGTATGTGATTCTATTGGCATTGCTCTAGTATGGGTGTTTTCTATTGTTTTGTTTTGTGTGTTGTTGTTTTGTTTTGGGGGGGGGGGGGGGGATCTTTAGACAACTCCCTGGCTGTTCTATATACAAGAACTAGAATCCATTTAGGTTATGTTGTTGAAGCCATTCCGACAGTGGGCTCCTAATCTGTTAATTTGAGTTATTAAGTAATCCCAAGTTTGCATCTGATTTTTTTTAATTTTTTTAATTTTTTAAACTTTTTAACATGTTTGAGAAGAATCATTGTTTTTGTTGCACAAGTTGTTAGTCTTATGTAGATTTCTACAAATGTAGCCTTTGTGGACACTTTAAAGTGCCAGATAGATATTCCTTACAGAATTAACACCATGAGGACAAAGTCATTTGTAGATATTTTATGATTTTAAATGACTGGAAGCCGGTCCTCAAGAAGCTTTAGATCAGAAACAAGATCTGTATGATCTGCATTGAGACTTTGAAATTTGTCTTTAATTGAAATTGTGGCTCTTAAAGATTTGAGCTGTTTACCAACAGTTCAGTCTTTACAGCAGGGAAACCAAATCCCAAGTGAAACCACTTCTTAGAAACTTTCTTTTAAGCTTACTGATGTGTCAGAGCCTGTTCTCACTTTTATGTAGTTGGAAGCTGATTTCAATTTATTGCCACTGCTAGCTTGGTGAGGAATATAGCAGGTTTTAATGGTCGACTTGCTAGGAAAATGGGAAGTAGGTGGAGTAATTTATTGAAACTTGTGCAAATATGCATGGAAACATACAGAATATGAGTGAAATTCTAATGACCTTGGAAGTCAATATTTTGTATGACCACCATTTAAAGCTCGTTGGATGTTGCCTGCTTTTATTTATTTATTTATTTATTTAAATGATCCCACACAGTTTCAATACTGTTGCTTTGAAAGAGTCATTTTTGTATTTTTGTTGTTGTTTTTATGTGTATGTTTGTTTCCCCACCCTCCACCCAGGTGTGCTTTTTGCAGCGTGTTTGGGTTTGTCATGCAGACTCTCTCCAGATGGTTTTACATGGTGGATTAAAATTTTATGGTACTTTTCTCTGTTCATAATTCCACCAATTTTGCAAACACCTCCAACACCACTGGCTAAGATGGAGCCCCAAACCATGATGGTGGCTGCACCGTGGTTTTCAAATGCCTTAAATTGACAGTCATTTGAACTATAAATTTCAAATTTGGATTAATTTCTCTAACTGAGCACTAACTTTCAGTCTAGTTGATGATCAATTGAAGGGTCAGATGCATCTCTCAGTTCTGTGGGAGGATCCCCCCCCCTGACGATACTTCTTAAGGACATGACTTTCAGATGCTATAGAAGATGGCCTGGCTGCTTTCTTTCCTTTTGTAAAGCTCAAGACTCTTGTGCAGGACTGTATATTTCATGTTAAAAAAGCAAAACAAAAAACTAAAGCTTTAAGATAAATGTAGTGGAGTAAATGCTGTGCCGCTCTTTAGAATCACCTGCATGTTGCAAGAGGGAGGCTGGCTGCTCTCAGCTTGAGCAAAGTGTACAGGAAGTCTGCCATATTTAAAGCTCCAAATTAATGTCTGCAAATAGAGATAACTTTATTTTATTTTTTTCTTTATTTAGTTTAGCTGTGTTTGTCGTTGTGTAAAACAAACCAGAAGTGGGTGGGTGGAGCTAGAAACATTTTCTTCACATTTAAACTTTGCATATGTGGTTTGATAGAGGACCTTTATTGGTATTTTAATGTGAAAATATTGACTGCTTATTTATTTTTAAACTGACCCTAGGCCAGTTGGTTAGGGCAAATGGGGTTCTGTAGAACCTGCAAGAAATCCAGAAGCATGTTTTTGTTCATGTTCATGTCATGTTCATTTTAACCACGTGTGTGAAATTGACACACTGTCCCTGTGTTTTTGTAGTTCCCAGTCTCCCCATATTGGAGGGGTATCTGGTTAGTGGAAGGTGAAAGTGACTCTACTCTAATTTAGTGTAAAGTGAGAGAAATTTATATTGACTGTTTCCAAGTAACATTTCTATAAAAATCTGTTCTTAGCAACACAGCATTGAACAACTGAACACTATTAAGACAGTTGCCATATATAATCACCACACTTAGAAAAAGAAGCGTATAAGATGTATAAGACCTAAACTTGAAATTCAAATTAACACGTGGTAAACTGTGGCATTGTGCTTTCAGGGAGAGTCGGAGAATGTTGGTAAACCAATGCATAAAGCAGCACAGCCTTCAGTAGCTGGGGATGTTGAAACATAAAATATTACTGCTGAGGTGGTCTCAAGTCTGGTACATTCCATTTGGATCAGAGGAACAAGAAGCACTGCACTAGCTGATTAGTCATCAGTGACGCACATCGGCACTCTGAGCTGGAATGTAGGGCAAGGGAATCTCCTCCTATCACTGACTCGCATGTCCTGTAGATTGATACCAAATGAAAACGTTTGATGGGGACGCCGAGTGTGTTGAGGGTTAAAGGGTAAAGGTTCAGCGTCTGTTTGCTTTGTGGGTTCTCCTGCAGGCATTCTTTTCTGGATTAACCCCTATGATACGAGATTCTTTTCATCTGGCATGCTGGATATCCTGCAGAAAATGAAAAAGTTTGGCAAAGAGAAAAACGCTCTGCCTAGACTCACTGTTGGTTTAAGAATTCATGAATGCATTAATGAATGCTTTCATCTCCTCCTCTCATTGGTCTTCTTGTCTTTTTCCTCTTGTCAGAACAAACGAGACGAACATTTACTGAAGAAGAGAAATGTCCCGCAGGAGGAGAGTCTGGAGGACTCTGATGTCGACTCAGACTTCAAAGGGGTAAGTGTGGGTGTGTGGTGGGTTTGATTTGAGTGAGCGAGATGTAGCGAAACCGGACTATATGGATATCAGGTCAGAAGGGTTAAAAAGGTGGGCAATGTACCGCGTATGGGATGTGTCAATAGGATTCCAGTTAAAAAAAAAAAAAAATCACTTTAATCTCTCATCTTTTTAGATGACGAGGTTGTTAATTAGTATGCCAGGTGATACTGAGAGGAACCCCCACTTAATTTTTTTTTTTTAATTATTATTATTCAGCCTGCATAGTTCTCATACAACCAGGGGAGGATGAAAAATAAAAAGCATGACATTGTGTAATATCTTGCCAGAAGCCTGAACACTAGGTGTCAAAAGCAGGGAGGGTTCATCACACTGTTAAGACTTAACAGTGACTAATGCCATAGAAGATCCCAGTCTTATAAAATCTCAGTACAGACTTTGACTCACTGTAATTGCAAGAATTTTGCAACATTGTTTAGAGTCTTGTAGTTGGGTATAAAACATTTCATTCACCCCATACCAAAGCCCAGAAGAACCGTTTACCCCTTTGGATTGTCAGAAACAAAGGTAGTCTGATATAAAGGTCGAATGTGCAGCTTTCTGCTTTTTTTTTTGTTTTGTTTTCATCAGTATTATCTGAAAGCAACCAGGAATTTCACATATGTGCACTAGAGGTGCTCCCTAATGAACTAGCAGGTGCATATTTACAATACCAGTTTATTATTTGACTTGTGAGGCAGAGAAAGAATGTGTTGCAGTAACAAGAAATACAAAATTGTAATGCACTACTTTGTAAAATGTAAATCTTACAACCAAGCCAACTGTTTAACAATACGAGCAAAATCTGTAGTGATTCTGAATGTGTCACAACAAAACAGCAAGTAGGCTATGCAGCGTTAATGCAAATGGCTAAGTTTTGTCTTCACATGATGAGCCATCTTTGCAGTTGGTCTGCAATGTTCTTCATCTTTTTGGAGTCTTTCCTCTCAAAATGATCCCACACTTTGGATTTCCTGTCCAGTCTAGTAAATTTAATGAAGTTAGTTAGTTTGTTATATTAACCCCGAATAACGAATAAAATGCACCATAGTGACAATGTGTAGCGTTAGCTCTTCACTTGCTATTGATTGCATGTTCTTAGCAAATTACGACATTGCTAATATTCTTCATTTTCTCTTTGCTTAGCAAAATGTTACGCTCGATGCCATTCTACAGGTACGTTTATCTCGTTCACGCCTTTTAACAAATATTGAATCCTTTCCCAAATGTACCAGCAGTGCTACCTTAACTTTTGGCTAGTTATGCTGATGTCAGTTATGGCTCTTGTTCACTGCAGAACGCTACCAGCGATAATGCGGTTGTACAGCTCAGTGCTGTACAGGCAGCCAGGTGAGTAGCTGATGAAACACTTTTGTATAAATACCAGTTCTTCCTTGTGTTTTCTGGTGTTAACTTTTTTGCATTCGATTTTTTTAGAAAACTGCTCTCAAGTGACCGAAATCCTCCCATTGATGATTTGATAAAATCTGGGATCCTGCCTATTTTAGTCAAATGCCTGGAAAGGGATGACAAGTAAGTGTGCTTCCTAAGTAGTACTTTTTTATTAAAGTTTTTTAAAATTATTATTTTGTTTAGCTTTTTGTTAATGTAATAACTTTTATTACTGATCCTGCTGCATCATTTCTCTGCTGCAGTAGAATCATTGTGTGCATGAGAGTGTTTCCCACTGTGTCCACACGTTAGAGTGTGTGGAGGCATGCAGGGCAGCTGGCTCATCCTCTCAGTACAAACCAAGCCAAATATATCAACATTCCTGTCTCTCGGAGTTCCCCAATTCCCAGGACCTTGTGTTCACTGAGGGGGGGGCAGGAATGAAAAACTCGAGTGAAAGAGCTTGTAAGGAAGTAATTGTAAAGATTTTACCATGACAACTAACAGCTGATAGCATCATGTTGACATTATTAGATATTTGTACATCAGGACTGGACTATTAAACTAGTTGATAGGGGGGCTTTGGGTTTTTTACCCCTCTCCACTCCTCCCCACGCCAGCGATCATCACACTTCACTTCACCTAATTGTTGCCAATGCTGTGGCTATATTTAGCAGCTTTAAACACCCCTTTTTTTCTTTTTCCTTTTTTTTTTCCCCCTCTTCCCCAAAAGTGCCAAACAAGTAATTAGGGAATAAACGCTCAATAGTGCTGCACTACAATGACAAGCTTTTGCTCTCGGATGGCAGACACAGCACTGCTTTGTGTATGTTGTTTTCAGTGAGTGGCACTAGCAGCAGTACCCTTAAAATATTCACTGCTGATTACTATTGAAGCTCCTGAACCCAAAAATCGTATTCAGGGCAGCCCTTAATATGTTGCCATAGCGCTGTGGCAGAAACCCAAGCCAGCTCAGCTTGATGTAAAGCCTCACAATAGAATTTACAGCATGAAAACCTCTGCCAATTAAAAATGGACAACCTATCCTTTGGAGGTCTATAAATTATCTGTGAATGCCTGGCAGGGCAGGAAATAAAGCGGGTCTCTTCACAACTGGATACCTCCCAAAAAGAAGCTGTTTTATTCTTTTAAATCCCAGAAGGTGAAACTTAGAAACTTCAGATCATGGCAGGTTGTCTGATGAAACATTTCTTTGGGAAGACGGAATTACCATCCTTTGTTACAATTAGCTAGCATTTGGCTGGTGGGTGGCGTGAGAATCACTTTTATGTGTGTGATTTTTATTTTGTGTTGCATCAGTTTTCCTAAACTCATTTTAATGATGGTTCTCCATTTTGAGTGCAGTTAAACTGAATGACACAGTTTCTAGACCTTTCTGGTGTCAGATTTGTTATCTGTCACAAGATCTTGGACTACCTGTATTAATTCTGCTGTTGTAGTTATCTTTTTCTTGAAAAGCCAGCCGTTGAAAACTCTGTTCTCTAAATGAGCACCACAGTTTGGTTAAAGCATGTTTTGCTCTAATTAGTTCAAGAAGGCCCAAAACAGATATGTTAAGAATTTGAAATGGCAAGTGGGGGGGGGTTGCACATGGATATTATTAATCCCTGCTCCTTCCATTCTGTCTCGTCTACTGCAGAATAAATTAGCTTACTTTGTTTTCTAACTGGTTTTGTTTTCCCTCTGTCTTACAGCCCGTCGCTTCAGTTTGAGGCAGCTTGGGCTCTGACCAACATTGCCTCTGGGACGTCAGCACAGACCCAGGCTGTGGTTAAATCCAGTAAGCTGACCCCACGGTTCATGTTCCCCTGTGTTACCCCTTCAGTCTGTGTTTATATTCTGTCTGCAATTTGCCAAGCAAGCATATTTATTTATTTTTTCACCCAGTAAGGCTTAGTTAGTTCTTGGGATAATGCTTTTTTTTTTCTGCCTCAAAGTAAAACATGGTTATCTAATAAAACTAACATGACTCTATAGCTAAAACCATGTTTAATATTCAAAAGATAAGATGGCTGTTAGAGATGTGGAACAACTTAGTTTGAAATTATGGAAAGCCCCATATTAAACACATGCATGTTTGCTGAGAGTTATAATGAGGGGTAATTTATGCTTAGACGTCTACATGGCACATTTAATCATGTTGGCATTTAAAAAAAAAAAAAAAAAAGACACAGCATCCCTTTCTGTTGCTGGGAAAGCTTTGTGCTCACTTGCTATCGGTCTAACATATTTTAATGATAAATTTGTAAATTTTGAAGACCATGAACAAATTGGTTTAGACAAAAGGTTTCTTTATGGTCCAGCCAGTGCATCGAATGAATCAAACTATAATGGTTGTAGCGTATGTATATATTTGCATTGCACTTCCATTTTCTCTATATGAGTGGGCCAATCTTGACAAAATTTGCATAAACACTGCCAAGGCATTTTGAGTGCCAACATCTATATGACACACATTTTATACAGATCCCACAATCATCTTTTTTTTTTTTTTTTTTTTTTTTTTTTTTTTTTTTTTTTTTTTGTACATTTGAGAGTTCAGTTAAGCACCAAATGGAGTGTTGGATTGGAATAGTGTGTCACACAATATAATGTACACTATTGCCAGAAGTATTCACTCAGTCATTCAATTCAGGTGTGCCAATTGCATCAATGTTAATGTGTATAAAATCAAGCACCTAGGCATGCAGGCTGCTTCTACAAACATTTGTGAAAGAATGGGTTGCTCTCAAGAGCTCAGTAAATTCCAGTTTGGTACCATAATAGGATGTACCCAGTGCAGCAAGTCCACTTGTGAAATTTTCTTGCTATTAAATATTCCACAGTTGACTGTTAGTGGCATTATAACAAAGTGGAAGCTACTGGGAATGACAGAAACAACAGCAACTCGGCCAAAAAGTGGTAGACACATGATGGTCTGCACAGAGGTCGCCAACTTTCTGCAGTCAGTTACTACAGACCTCTAAACTTTACATCACCTTTAGCTCAAGAACAGTGTGTAGAAAGAGCTTCATGGAATGTGTTTCCCTGGCCTACCAGTTGCATCCAAGCCTTACATCACCAATTGCAAAGCAAAGATTTGGATGCAGTGGTGTAAAGCACACCACCCTTGACTCTAGAACAGTGGAGACGTGTTCTCTGGAGCAATAAATCACTGTTCTCCATTTGGTATCCGATAGATGAGTCTGGGTTTGCCAGTTGCCAGGAGAACCGTACTTGTGTGACTGCACTGTGTCAATGGTAAAGTGTAGTGGGTTAGTGGATTATTGTGTGGGGCTGTGTTTTAGGATTTGTTATAGCGAAAGGCACTTTTAATGCGTCAGCATTCCAAGACAATTTGGACAATTTCATGCTTCCAACTCTGTGGGAACAGTTTGGGAGCAGCCTCTTCCTGTTCCGAAACGACTGCGCATGAGTGCACAAAGAACGGTCCATAAAGACATGGATGAGCAAGTTTGTCATGGAAGAGCTGCACAGTGTCTTGATCTCAGCCTGACACAACACCTTTCGGTTGAATCGCAGTGGAGACTGAGCCAGGCCTTCTCATCTAGCATCGGTGTCTGACCTCACAAATGTGTTTCTGGAAGAATGATAAAAAAAAATTCCATAAACACACTCCTAAACCTTGTGAAAAGCCTTCCCAGAAGAGTTGAAGCTGTTATTGCTGCAAAGGCTGGGCTAACATCATTTTAAACCCTATGTATCAGGAATGATATGTCACTCGTGTTCATATGCATGTGAAGGCAGATGAGGAAATACGTTTGACACAATGTAGTGTGTCATAGCATCATACTGTAATGATTGTAACACATGCATGTTTATGTTCCCGTAGTAAGTTGAATCAAATGTCTGGATTTCACATCACCAAGTTGTGATTGTGACCATAAAGAAACAGAAGTGAGTGTAGGTCCTCAGCATTTTGAGAGTGAGTGCGTAGAGCCAGTAACCAAACCATTTCATTAATAGCCATAACACATTACACCATGTGTTACAGCTATTTTTATTTTTTTATTTTTATAGTCATTTAACACCTGAGCCATTACGGTGCCCCTGTAGAAAGCTGTATCGATTAGCATAGAAGCCTATTGTCTAGAAGATGTAGTACTTGGAGTATAGCTGAAAGCTTTCTTCATAATACAGAACCATCTCTAAAGTGGAGAGGACCTGCTTGTATGAGGGGTGTATGTGAAAAATGACCATTCATCTCACCCCTCCATAATAACTGTTAGTCCTAAACAAATCAGGTGTCTGTGTCAGTTTCATCTCTGTTAGTCTCTATAGAAATACAAGTGTCTTAACCCATTGTGGTCCAGCATGGTTGGAGCAGATGTAATGATAGTTCAACACATTACTGTGCGTAAGGCAAAAGTCTGTTGGCTCATTCTGCAAGACAAGTGGTGGACATTTGGACTCATGTTTTGTTTGTTTGGTTTTATCCCCCTTGCTAGATTCTGATCATTTAAGGTGGCAAAATAAACAGTCCATCACCCTGGGCACATCTGATAGTTTAATCTTTGTGCTTGCAGATGCAGTGCCCTTGTTCTTGCGACTGCTACAATCTCCTCACCAGAACGTATGTGAACAGGCTGTGTGGGCTTTAGGAAACATTATAGGTGAGTGTCCCTCTATGATAGATGTGCTTGTTTTTTATTTTGTTTTTATTTATTTTAATACTGCTTGGAAGCAACCATCCAGAGTTCTGTTGACCTCTGCCCCCTTGCACAATCAGGTGATGGGCCACAGTGCAGGGATTATGTCATCTCTCTGGGTGTGGTCAAGCCCCTGCTTTCTTTCATCAATCCATCAATCCCCATCACCTTCCTCCGTAATGTTACCTGGGTCATTGTTAACCTCTGCCGCAACAAGGATCCACCACCACCCATGGAGACTGTGCAAGAGGTGGGTGTGACTGCATGTGTATGTGTGCGCGTGCGTGCGTGTGTGTACCAGCTCTCATGTGCCATACAGATGGTTGAGTTTCTTTGCATTTGACTCTGTCACAGCAGGCTGAGTCACGCTGAGCTTTTACAGCACATTTTCAGTAGCCAAATCAGCCTCTTCACCCCGGGGAACTTCTGACTAGAAAGCTTTTGCTGACAATTGAAGTCTGGTTTTGACAGCTGTTCCTCTTGTGATGTTTTTTTTCTCCTGTTTTTACCTTCATCTATTCCTTTGCCTACTTCCAACCCACTCACAACCTACTTCTTTCCCCACAGATATTGCCTGCCCTCTGTGTGCTAATATATCACACCGACATAAATGTAAGTATCAGGCTGTGCTGTGATTACTCAAGTTATCGGTTTACTAATGTACATAAATTATAAAGACAAAATTTAGTGCTTAGTTTTTTCAGTTCTAGCAGTATAGTAACTGTCTCAATTCTTACGTGTTCTGACTCTGTGTATAGATCCTAGTAGACACAGTGTGGGCTTTGTCCTATCTGACGGACGGAGGCAACGAGCAGATTCAGATGGTCATTGATTCTGGAGTTGTTCCATTTCTTGTGCCTCTCCTCAGCCATCAGGAGGTGAAAGTTCAGGTAAGACTAATTCAGTCCTCCCACCCGGTCCACACTCTGAAGCCAATTTTTATTTGAAGTTGTATTCCTCTTTTGTTCACAAACTACAGACGGCAGCTCTGAGGGCAGTGGGAAACATTGTGACGGGGACAGATGAGCAGACACAGGTGGTTCTCAACTGTGATGTTCTGTCACACTTCCCCAACCTGCTCACACATCCTAAAGAAAAAATTAATAAGGTATGAGATCCTCAGCCTTTAAGCTCATTATGCTTTTTCTTCTAGTTTCTTATAGCTTTACATTAAAGTAAATGGAGAGTAAAGTAGTATTTATTGTACAGATAATGTAACGGGAGCAAGTTTTTTGTTGTATGTAGTTATTTTATTTAATTACACTCAAAGCTTGAGAGTTGTAAGTTAAACTGGTACTAATCTGTACTTAAAATCCATTATTTAGGTGAAATGTTAAAATATTTTTTTATTGAAGCAGATTCATTCTATATAATACACTGAATGCAGTCTTTTTTTGACCATTTGTGATTGGTCTGTTTGCAGGAAGCAGTCTGGTTCCTGTCCAACATTACAGCTGGGAACCAGCAGCAAGTCCAAGCTGTGATTGATGCTGGTCTGATTCCTATGATCATTCACCAACTGGCTAAGGTTTGTGTGTGGTTAGAAATTGGAGGAAGGGGGGGGGGAGCTCAAGATTTTCTCTAGTTTCTGTTCAGTTCTGTCCCCGCATGGTACCAGACACACGATGTGTAAATTCATCTTGGCATTTAGTTGCACTGAAACCTTTTTATATTTTCTAGCCAGAAAGCAGAACAGTTTCTGATAGAAGACATGGAGACTGAATGCATATTTGGCCTACATATTGTGTGTATTTTGGCAATTTGCTGTGTAGTACATTTTGGTGACAGCCTGGCTCTCTACAGGGTGATTTTGGCACTCAGAAGGAGGCAGCATGGGCCATCAGCAACCTCACCATCAGTGGGAGGAAAGACCAGGTGAGCTTGGCTTGTGGACCAGACAAGATTTTTTTTTTTTTGTACTTGGTTTAAAAAGATTTGCTACAGTGAAATGGGTATATGTTGTTTTAATGAAAAAAACAAACTGCATTTCTTCACTGCAGTAGGAAATGTTTGCCTCATTGTTTCTTTCAAGAAGCAGAAAAATAATAATTGTAGGCTGAAGCTACACAACATTGACTTAAGTTATGAAGGTCACTGTGAGTGCACTTTCCACACTTGTAACCATGTACCTATGTTGTAATCAAGTATGGATGTGGTGTATGTGTGGGTTTGTGTAGGTGGAGTTCTTAGTGGAGCAGAATGTCATCCCTCCGTTCTGTAACCTGCTGTCTGTGAAGGACTCCCAGGTGGTGCAAGTCGTCCTGGATGGCCTGAAAAATATTCTCATCATGGCAGGAGATGAAGCCAGTACTATTGCTGAGATCATAGAGGAGTGTGGAGGTCTGTGTTTGATGGTTTCCTTGTACCCTCTTAGAAACTTGGTGTAATTGGATTGTTTATCTTACTGAAGTTTTTTATAATGTTTGTTTCTAAAACTGTTGTTTTGTCTTTTTCAGGTTTGGAGAAGATAGAAAATTTGCAGCAGCATGAGAATGAGGATATCTACAAACTAGCCTTTGAGATTATTGATCAGTACTTTTCAGGAGACGATGTGAGTTAACCGCCACCATGCGTCTCACTTTCTGTTATTTTGGATTTGTTTTCCTTTTTGGGCAATGTCTTACTCTAGCATTCGATCTTACAATGTTTGTTCTTTTTTTTTTCAGATTGATGAAGATCCTAGCTTGATTCCTGAAACTACTCAAGGAGGAACCTTCAATTTTGATCCAGCTTCCAACATGCAAACAAAGGAGTTTAATTTCTAAAAACCAGGATGTTTGGTTCAACCAGTTGCACGGGTACTCTGTAATCACCCCAGACATTCATCCATCTCTCCTCCAATCTGGCAACCTGGTACAGAAGGATATACTTAGCATCACGTCAACATGGAAACTCACCACTGAAGGGTTTACCCACCCCCATCTCTGCACTATGGGGTGTTTTTTTTTTTTTCTTCTTTTAAATGGTCATCGTTCACAGAACACTGCAACCCTTCATAGGAGTCCTTGTTATCCAACAGGCATATTCACCATCTGGCAACCTGCATCAGGAAGATTGTCAGTATTTTCTGCCAGTGCTTCTAAAATGTCACACAGAAAGGAAACCAGAAGGAAGGAAAAGCCTTCACGGAAAGATTCAATTACCAAATGTCAAGTTCTCACAAAGACGGAAAAATATAAGCACATTTTCAGACACATGAACACGCATGCATATACACGCACTTTTTTTTTTTGACACTTAGAAGAATTTGTGTGCATACTTCAGTTAGAAGCCATCATATCACTCATGGGGAAGAAATACTGCTGTTTGTTTGTGCTTTATTTTGTGCTTTCCCCTTCCCTGGATTGTCCTCTAGTGTTACTTCACCCATGCACACTGACATACTACAAGTACATACATTAATACATTTCGTGACACTGATTCCTGATAGCCAGGGCACACCAATATCCTCTCTCTCGCCCAGTTTAAAGAGTTAATCCCAGAGCTAAGCCATGATTAACCACGGACTCCCACTGCCCTCCCAGGAGAGTCCTTGGGCAGGTGGAGGGGCGAAAGGGCTCTAAGGCAACAAGAGGACTCCGTGGCAAACTGACTGACGGGACTTCTGACTCAATGGCGTCACTTTTTTTAATGTGACCTCTGTTGAATTATCAAACTTACTGTTCGTTTTAAAAAAAATCATCAAAAATGTGAAGAAAATGCCATAATTCTTTTTTTTTTTTTTTTTTTTTTTTTTTCCCCCAATACAACTGTTAAGACCTGCTAATTGCCTGCTACTGATTAAGCAAAGCGGCAAAAGTTTTATTTTAACGGATGTGAATACCTGTCACGGGAGGAATCACCTTTGAGTGAAGGCACAGAGACTTAAGAGGAACACGTCAGCTGTAGCGTTTATCTCCCCCCGCCACCCACAGGACATCCTCCTTCTGAGCTCAGCCACGTCCTGGGATTCAGTAAACTATTTGCTCGGGATTCCCCTGTAATGTGAAACTCTGAATGGAGGGAGGGGGTTTAACGAAAAGAAAGAAAACAACTTAAAGCTAAAATCATCCTAATTGCAATATGACCTTTTTTTTTTTTTTTTTTTAAATTTCGCTACAGACAAATTGGTTTCATGTTTCCGCTTCTACTGGTTGGGTCTGTGGAGCTTCCTTTGTATTACTATTTTATTTTTTAGGTTTTCTTCAGTCTTATGCACACGTCTGAGAGGCATAACGATGTCTGACTGCAGAAACGACAAAAAGGACCTACACTCACTGAAGACTAGACTTGTACAACGAGTGCAGGTCCTGATCTTTACATTACTTAACTACTTTCGATAAAGAGGTCACATGTCATCACTCAATTTGAATAACTGTACAAAAACATGATGTGTATCTCTCCTTGCCGTCTAATGAATATATATTTACATAAAGCCTGTACAAAGCTGCTGCAGCTGACAGTCATTGGATGGACGATAACTGTCAAAGATGGCTGGGGAGGGTCTCTATTTTTTTTTTTTTCTCCTTTTTGAAGCAATATTTCTTTTATTGTTTTTACTTTCGACTTGCATATGTATTGTGATGACATGCTGATAAATTGGAACAGGCTGGTTTTGTTTTGTTTTTTCCTCCTCTCTGTAGTGGTGACGGGCTGTTTAAAATGTACCATCCCGTGTCCTGGTTAATGTGCAGGCTTGGGGTAAATGTGTCAAACTTTAATCCCAATCATAGCCCTGGTCTGGAAGACTTAATGATCCCACCCCCCCGGTTGGCTGCTAACTATTTAGAGGGGTTCAGAGCTGGGGTTTGGGGTGGGGATTGGGGGGGTGGGGCTGGGGGTCACACTGGGGCTTTAAATACTGAGTGGGCTTGTTATGAGCAGCCCAGGCTTTTTGTTTGTTTGTTTTTGGTTTTTTTGGGACTAGCTGTTTATTACTGAACAAAACTATAGAGAGGGTGTACAGTCATGAACTAGCAGACTAGACCGAGCCACTTTAAAGATTTACAATTTCGTTGCCTTGTATCCGCATTGGATACAAGCTTATGTTTGTTGCAAGATTTTTACTTGCTAATGAAAAGTTGTTTTAAATAAAATAATAGGAGAAAAGCAACAGACAGCGTTTTGGCCTCTGATTGTTTGTATCTTTTTATAAATTTTAGATTGAATTCTTCTCTTTAAGGTGGCTCACTGATGCTTTCAACTCTTGTGCATATTAAAGACGAGAATGAGTTGAAAATCATTGTGCCTTTTGTTTTTCATTTCAACTACAGCTAGGTTTTATCGAATAGAAACGAGACTGAGTGACTGGAGAATCTCTAAATAGGGGACGTGGCTTTAGTAACGCGTAGTCTCCTTGTTGTTGGAGTTTGCCAGTAGAAATGGTCAATGCTGCTCCCTGCTGTTGGAGAGTAACTTGCTTCCCTTCTAATGTCATTCACTGAACATTGTATGACACCATGCATCCCGACCATTTACCCCCCCCCCCTTCTCTTGGAAAAACCACAAGCCATCATTGCCATTTTTCAGTTGGGGGGGATTCTGATATCTCCTCTTCATCTTTGACCCTCAGGACATGATCTGTGTTTCTGATCCTAACCAAAATAAACTTGCTGTTTAGCCGTTGGATCTTTCGTGCTTTTGTGACTCACACATATGGTAGCTGTTTTAAGTTGTATGGGTGCGAGTTGCTTTCTGCAGGGATTCATTTGATCTAAGTGTTTGTGAGGAAGATTGAACTCCCTTTGAGCTCAGTTTTTACGTGCTCTGAATATATTTTAAAGATGAGCATCGCTTCCTTTATGTGACTTTAGCTGGCTGACCACCTTGTTATGAAAAAGCAAATGTAAAGTACTCTTTCTCCTTTCTTTGGCTTGTCCTTTTTATAGGTCAGACATTTCAGCAGCTAATTGGATGATATTTATTTGTGGTTCATGGCTGTCTTTCAAGTAATTTTTAGACTTTACTCTGCCACCCTAATGTAGACTATACCAGACTTTTGGCTCTGCTGTACATATTCACAACTGAAAACTAGATTAGAGGAATAAATGCCTCATTTGTGCTGTGAATGTTTCCGTTAGCCGAATCCTTATGTGAGTGTTGATGAACACACTGGCTCACTCAATGATTAACTTGGACAGCAAACACTGAATCTGGATTTCCTGTGGAGTACAAAAAGAAGCAAAATAAGATAAGAGGCCTCCAAATGGAACGTTAATCCTGCTTGACCCAGATCCAAATGCACCAAGTTAACCGCGTGGGGAATTGTTTTGTTTTTTTAGTAAAGTACAAGTATTTTACATAACATGGTGCATTTTGGAAGAATATGTAATCAATAACTCTAAAGAGGCACACAGCAAATCTGAGAATGGATCATCTCTTGAGTGAGGATGCTAACTTCTTTCTTGACCTTTGGAAGAGCAGGCGACTAAAATGTCCACTTAGATCTGAAGGTTTTGGTTGCATTACAAAAGCTTCCTTTGCAGATCCGGGCACTCAGTTGTCTTGAAACTTTAAAAAAAACCTGACAAAAAAGAGGGAGAGACACTCAAAAGTATATTTCAATGATGAGAAAATGCAATCAGAGAAACAACGACCTTTTATTATAGAGAGGTAAGGCAAACTTTATTTTCAGAAGATGTTTTTCCTGCTGATTCTGGTACCTCTGGGTAAAATCTGATTTTTATTTATGTAGTCTGACATAAGCAATGTACATAACTGATGTTTAAGACATTAAAGAATACAGTACTTTAAACTGTGCGTCAGGATTGTTCTTTACACTTCCAAATAACAGACACAAACGCACTACTAGTCTCCCCACCGCATCAAAAAAAAAAAAAAAAACTCCCTGAGTATAAAAATATTAATTCTGAAATTTGGGCTTCAAAAGACCAGATGTCTCCAACTTCAAATCCTAGGTGTTTATTAAGTTCTGGTTATATCCATGTTGCATTTTGGATACGGCATAAAAGAATAACTATCTAACAAAAGTCTTATTTTTCTTAAACCTGACCAAATATTCCTCTATATTCCTCTTCGGCGAATGAATGTGAAATCTAGTGTACTACTTGGCGGTTAACTGCATACTAATCTAGCTGAAAACCACAGCTAGATTTGGTAGGAAAATGCGAGGTGGGGATAGAGGCGAAAGGGAAATATTGGTGAAATCTGCAATCGACTGTGCTGGTCTTAGAATCACGTGACATTATTTTTCTCCTCACTTCCGCAAATAAACGCACTTGAGCACGGCGGCCACGGCAGAAAGTGAAAACGGACTGTCAGCCGTTATGTGCCATGGTGAGGCGGCCAGGAGCAAGCGCCAACGGCCGTAGAAGCGGACCTGCCTAACGGGTGAGTCAACGAGAACGTATTAATGTTGTAGCTTTAAAAAACAAACAAACAATCGAACTGAAATGTGGTTTGTTTGTTTTTTAAAAAAATCTTAAACGCTAGCTGTAGCCAATTAAAAGATAAGTTAGTACCGATTTTCCCGGCGGGTGCGTCAAGTACTAGCTGCATTCACGGTGTGTTATGATGCGTCAGCTGGACTCACTGTGCTGAGTAATCCCTTTGTTAACAATAGCAAACATTAAACAGCAAGCTGTGGTCATGTAACAGTAACTACGAGTGGTTTTAATCATTACACATGATGCAGGTGGGAGGGGGTGGGTATTTACGGGATGACGCCTGTGTTGTGTCAAAAAGGGATTTCCGGCATTTGTCAAAAATAAACAAATAAATAGTCCGTCTTTAAAGTGTTGTAAATTACTTGTCAAGCGTATCTCTTCTGAATGATACCAAGTTAGTTTTAGTCAGAAAGAACATTCATGTCATAAGGTAGACGCTTTTAACAGGGGAAAAAGGCTCTTATATATCCTTTACTTATCCAGGGAGAAAGTCTAACTGACATTTAAAATAGCTTTTTCAAGAAAAAGCTAGCCAAGAGGGCAGCAAAAAAAAAATAGAACATCACAGTTCTTTTGGGATATTTAAAGTCACCTTAAAGGTGCGGAGCAATTGTAATGTGGGTGCATAACACAGAGTCATAAAGATTATTGCAACAAAGGTCATTTCTTTATTTTATATATGACCCCTTTATAAATCCTGTTGATTACAGTCTACCAAAATAAGCAAAGATATTACACTTAAAGTTTTAGTTAGTGTTTAGCACAACACTGATTTAACCGTGTTGTTACCAAACAAAGAACCTCTGTGACCTGGCTTACTACGCTTTTAACACCCATTTTATCAGAAAACCTTAAGACCTTGAGGATCATAAGCTGTGTTTACCCATAACCATATAAGTGAGAGTCAAAACAGCATGTGTGTGTGTGATGTCTGTGATGAATATAAAGTAGAAGATTCTCCAAAGCAGAATTATACTTTTTAAAACTGAGTTAGAGTAAGCTACGGGGAAAATAAAAGTAAGGATGCAACGTTACATTTGCCCAGCTCGCAGTGTCATCTGATATCGGTTGTGAAGAGCAAAATGATAATTTTTGTAGCACTTGCTTGAATCTGAGCAAGAAGTAAAGGCTGTACACGTCATAATTCACCTTGCTGCTTCTGTGAGCAGTCACATCACCAATGAACGGTAGTGGCCTAGCTCCACTGGCATCCATATAAACTTAAACAAACAAAGCAATTATACAGAGCACAACATGTAGTGAAATGCTTGTGTCCGAGCTGCGGACAGGCTGTAGACGTAGCCACGCCACTTACATTGATCAGAAAGTTTGTTAACTTGTTGCCTTAGGTCCCAAGACTCGTATGCTCTAAAGATTTCCACTGAACTTAGAGAAAGAGCATTAAACTTTGCAGCTCCTTACTCCTAGAATCAGATGCAGGCCTTTTGGTCTTGCTGAGGTTCCTGGTGCACTGATTCTTTTAAAGAATGTAGCAGATTGTTGATTAGACTCCACCTAAAGTTTTTTTTTCTTTTAAATCTCTGATATGTTTTATTTTGTTTTTTCCACCTAATGATGACCTCCTCCACTTGCACTGATGTCTCTTTGGACCTCATATTTAAAATTACAATAAAAAGCAATAAAATGTAAATTAAACACTTTGTCATGAAATAACAAGTGAATAGCCTTTATCTGGCCATAAAACTTCTGAATATGTATGAAAATGGCTGTACTTCCAAAACAGCCATTGACTCTTTTTTTTTTTTTTTTAAACAAGCCAAAAACCCTTGACTTAAACCTGAAGCCCTTTGAATTAAAGCTACACTGAACTAAAAATATATTGTGAAAAGATGATTATCTGGAAGACATTACAATTTTGCTTGTGTTTGTGTCCAGTGACTGCAGCGCTGGCAGCCTTGCCTCTTCAGACCTTCCCCCTCTCCCTGTCCCGTGTCCCACCTGTGGATTGAAGTTCATCCTTCTAGCCTGCCGCCCTTGCCACATACTGTGAGGACACCATGGTGGATGTAACCAAGTGGCCCATTTTCAGCCTGATGGGGCCTCAGGAGCTCGCTTCCATACGGAAAGCATGCGTGTTTGGATCATCTGCTAATGAGGCCATCTACATTACCAATGATGATGAGGTGAGGGGTCAGAGGGAAAACGGGGTTGTGGTTGTGTGTTAATCAAGAGCAAGATGACTGAAAGCTTTGAAGCTTGCTTCATGTTGCATAATTGATAGTCAGATGACCTGTTGTTTTTCCACGTTTTTAGCCTTTAAGCTACATTTCATGTTTACATTATTATAATTTCATTCAGCCTAGTGTGGATTGTTTGAGTGTCCTACCTTGAAAACAGCTGTTGGGTTCAGTTTATAGCGCATTCAACTTTAATCAGTGGTAGAAGAAAACATGCTTACAGTAGGTAATCCACCACAGAGCATGCTTACACTGCATTGCATTTTTTTATGTCAGTGTTATTGTAGCATGATAAACAGAGACTGCCTCTCAGTAGCTGTGTGTTTTAAGCTGTAGTACTCAATATTTCTGACAATAGCTCCAGGGAAAGAACCAGATTTTTCTTCTGGAGACCATAAAGAGAACCAAAAGTTAAAGAATAAATAACAATAATAACAATTTTAAATGTTGTATTGTAACAGCCTGATGTGTAAAGATTGCAGTTGAATGCTAGTGTTGAAAATCAGTTATTTGCCATTTTAAAAAAGCTCAAAACTGTTAAGACTTGCTGAAAAGTATTTATTCACATGATGTAACACAGAACAGCAACAGGTGCCTCAAGGCGCTTCACCTTATATTGTAAGGTAATAAAGACCCTACAATAACTCAGAGAAAACAAAGAAACCCCCAACAATCAGATGACCCCTTTTAGCAAAGGCTTTGTTTAAAAAAAAAAAAAAAAAGTTTCGGAAAGAAAAGAAGGCAGGCTTTACAGGGATATTCAGTGTATCACGGTTCACAAAGCATTCCCAAGTTCTGCTGTCTGAACACTGAAAAGATGCTCCTGAAAGATGAGAATTATCTTGTAATTTTACAGCCAAAATTACAAAATAAGCTTAAAGGGTTCAAGACAGTTGTTTAAAAGGATGGATCTCTGGTCCTTTCATCCTTTTTTAATTAGTACTAAAACTTGCAGTAGCTACCTAGATGATTTGAATTACTTTGATGTTGTTGGTGTTTTAGCTCAGTGGTTCTCCAGGATTCTGCAACCCAGCTAAGGGGTTTTAAATTTTTTAAAATAAAATTTATATACACAGTTTATACCGTGTTGTGTGTCGTTACCTCTTAAGATGTTGATTCCACTCTTGTGAAAGTGTTCGATTATGGTGATGCAAGGGGATCTTCACTGTGCTTACATATGCTGGATTCTGTCTATCATGGAGCACTGAGATTTATTACAAACCTTAAAGCTTTTAAGAGTCACATGCTGTACATTGCCTGCTTAGGTCGGGTGATCTGCTTTGTCATTTTGAAGACTCAACCACCGATATAGTCTTATTGATAATATCTTGGTCTGTTCCCATCTTACTGACTTACATTGATCAGAAAGTTTGTTAACTTGTTGCCTTAGGTCCCAAGACTCGTATCTTCTGTGTGCTCTAAAGATTTCCACTGAACTTAGAGAAAGAGCATTAAACTTTGCAGCTCCTTACTCCTAGAATCAGATGCAAAATGAACTACATTTAAGGAACTGGTCTCACTAAATGAACTTAAAGAGACTGCAGTTCCTTCAGCCTGAAAATGTTTTGCCTGAATATTATTACCCTCGTTACTGACACTGACTTATTATAAAGACTGTTGAGGTTTCAGGCTTTATTGATGCTGAAGTTGTAGTTTTACATTTTGGTTAGTTTCGTTTTTTTAATAAGCTGTATTTTAGTGTAGTTAATTTGTGTGTGTGTGTGTGTGTGTGTGTGTGGGGGGGGTTCTGTGTGTATTTGTCTGTGTTGCATAAAACGTAGTTGCATAACACACACACCTCTGTTGTTTGTATTGCTGTCTTTCTTGGCAAGGATGTGGTTGTGAGTCATATTCTCCTGGTTAAATAAAGGTTAGCTAACTAACCAACTAAATAAATAAATGAATAAGAAAAAATGTTATTGTTTGGCCAGAAGAAATTCTATGTTAGGCTGCAAAAAATCACTCCTTTTGGTTTGTATCTTGGCACATTATCTAGCTCATAAGCATTAACCCTTGTATGGTGTTCGGGTCTGTGAGACCCGTGTTCAGTTTTTTTCAAAAGAAAAATTAAACAATTAATTATTTTTTCACGTGTAAATGTGTTGTGTCTTTCCACTCACTCCACTTGATTATAACTGATTTATTTATAACATTTTATATAAAAGAAAAACGAGAAGCACATTAATTCATAAATGTGATCTAACAAAGGTAAAGGGAAAAAATTAACCATGTTTGCTGTTCATATGTCTTGTAATTGGGATGAAGTAAACATCTGTTGAGTAATTTAACATAAAATTGTTTGATAGTGTTAATTTGGAAAGCCAAAACTCTAGCGGGTCCACCAGACCCATGAACACTGGCTGTGTAACAAAAATACGAACACCACACAAGGGTTAACAAATATTTGAGTCAGTCTACATTATCAGGTGATGCGAAACCCAAGCCAGCTAAATCAATGTTAAGATTTTAGGAGAAAGGGGGGTCCTTTCCCTGGCTCCTAGAAATGTGAGCACCTCTGCTTTAACACATGCTAAGTGGCTAAATCGTGGTACCACTGTGATAAGAAAAACACTTTTTAGAGGTTTGTGAATGGGAACTTTGTCAAGTGTAAAAAGATTTTTCATACCATTGTAATGAATTTAAGTCAGGAAAGAAAATGCAACTTTCTTTTAAAATGATCTTTTATATTTGTGTTATTGCACAATTAACACACATCTTCCTCTCAGTGTTGCCTGCTGGTGTTGATGTTTCTGTGTTTGTACTCTGACCCGTTCCCTACTCAGCTGACTGGCGCTGTCTGTTTAGCACTCCTTATCACCAATCAACACTGAATTCTTTTTTTCTTTTTTCCTCTCCCCCGACCTCCACACTCAGGTGTTTGTGTTTGGGCTGAACTGCAGTAACTGCCTGGGAACAGGGGACAGCCTGAGCACAATTGTACCCAAAAAACTGGACTTCCTGAGTGGCAGAAAGGTGGTTAGCCTGACTTACGGTAGTGGACCCCACATCCTGCTGACCACAGAGGGTAGCTTAACAAAAGATGTAATCCTCCTCTTTACAGTTGGATTAAAAAGTGCAGGAGAATGACTAAACTCTTTGTATTTCAGATGGAGAGCTATTTGCCTGGGGCCATAATGGCTACAGCCAACTGGGAAATGGGACAACCAACCAAGGAGTAGCTCCAGTGCTCGTGTCTGCCAACCTGCTCAATAAGAAGGTCACAGAGGTGGCCTGTGGCTCTCACCACTCAATGGCTCTAACTGATACAGGAGAAGTGAGTTTGTAGGAGTTAAAGAAGAGAGACAAAAATAATTCACTTTTACAGCAGATTTACAGAGAGGGAAATACAGACGCCTGTTTGAAACTTTTCTAGTTACACAGGTGACTCTGCTCTGACTAAAGCTGTTACCTAGTTAATGGACCCTAACACTTACCCGTATTCCAGTCACAGCTACATTTGAGCCCCCTGAGTTAAGAACCTAGAAAAATAAGCCCAGCCACAAGGAATGTATTGTGCTTCGAGTTGCTTCACACAGTTAGTGAGCTCCGTTAGATCCTGGCCTGGCTGGTCAAACTTTTTTTTCCCCTGTTTTTAATATGAGGGATGCAGCTATCCTGGTAGCTAGAGAGTCTGTGTATTTTTCTTGTTATACAGCTGATACAATAATCACATTTGGATCTTAATAAATCCATCATTCACTGCTGTGAACATGGCTGACATGTTCTTGCAAATCTTACAAAAAAATTAAACAAACAAAAAAACAGTAATAACCATAAAACATGAGCCAAGTCAGCTCACTCTTTGTACAGTATTTACATTTAAGGGGATATTTTTATATTATTTAGTGTAATATATTTACATGTCATTTTGTTTTACACATACTTTCATAAATGATGTTATTAAAAATAAAATATAAATGCATACGTTTGTAGTACACTAAAAATGAGATAAGGGTAGCATGACATGTTTGCTTTGATTTCAAACATTATGGAGGAGTAGGTAAAAGATTATAGGTATTGATTTGTAAATGACTTAAATAACGCGAATAACTTGAGCTTAATAGAATAGCTTTTTATTGTCACTGTTACAAGAACAATGAAAGGCAGTTTGGCATTTCTCCATGTGTGTGAAGTACACATTAGCGTAAGTATTTACACAATAACAGACAAATTTACATTTACACAAGAAAGATATGTACAAGTTATACATACATGCACATACATACATATATGTATATATACATGTATGCATCCGTACATACATACACACACATATTTCCACACATATATAATAGTATACCTCATCTCTGACAGTAACCATGCAGCTCATTCTTTCTCTCTACAGTACTTTCTTTAAAGATGTAACACATTATGGGGTCGGCTTAAAAAAAGATGTGAAATATAAAAGTGAGGTCAGAGGTCAAATGTGACATGATATTTGGATGCAAACCATAATGTGATATTTATAATTCCCATATATCATTCCTTGTGTGCCTTTATGTTGTCAGTACAAACAATGTAAGCAGTAAGAACTATCATTTTAAGTAGCTTTATATTACATTGTCACTTTGACCTTAAGATAAATCTGTTGACTCGAAGGAGAAGTGAGAGGGGGTAATAACCTTTTCAAATTATTTTTAAAGTATCTGGCTTTCATAGAGAATTTCATCCTGTTCTTATTCTTAACTTTATCTTTTTGCCCGGCAGGTGTATGCATGGGGTTACAATAACTGTGGTCAAGTGGGCTCAGGCTCCACAGCGAACCAGCCCACACCCCGCAGGGTGTCCAGCTGCCTGCAGAACAAGGTGGCTGTGAGTATCGTCTGTGGTCAGACCTCATCCCTGGCAGTAGTGGACAATGGAGAGGTGATTTTTTTTTTAACTTATCCTGGAGCTTTATGAAACAGTATTGGCTTACTCTCACTGAAGCAGCACTCATGTTCTCTTTTTGTCTCTCTAGGTGTACGGTTGGGGCTATAACGGCAACGGACAACTTGGACTTGGAAACAATGGGAACCAGCTGACCCCCTGTCGACTTGTTGGTCTGCAGGGTTTATGTGTGCAACAGGTGTGAGATTACACACGTCAGGTTACTGTGAAACAATTTGTATGAAGTTTTTAAAAAAAAAAAAGACATATATTCTAATGTTTTTATATGCCTCAACTACAGCTAGATCCTGATGTTTTTGGGTTGGGCAACTCTTAGGAATGCCTTGAGGGAATTTGGCAAAAACAAGGACTCAGGAATGAACTGATTATAATCACTAGACTTGTTTGTGTCAGAAACTCAATAATCCGTATGCTAATCATAGAAAACAAAAATCCACACATACCAGTATCTAAAATGATATATAATAACATCTCTATCCAAAATATCAAAGATTAGACCTTTTCTTATTGTTTTTTTAAATGCAGAAAAGTACTTTCATAAATAAATTAGTAAATTTTACTATTCCTCCCAAACTGCAGTGAGTTGTTTCTTTCGCTGAAACAAATGAAAATGAATTGCTGTCATATTATCGTGGTGTACAAAAGCAGTTACTACAAAATTCTATAACAAACCAAATGTCAGGAACTTACATCATTTACTAATATATTTCTTCAAATACAGTGGGGCAAAAAAGTATTTAGTCAGCCACCGATTGTGCAAGTTCCCCCACCTAAAATGATGACAGAGGTCAGTAATTTGCACCAGAGGTACACTTCAACTGTGAGAGACAGAATGTGAAAAAAAAATCCATGAATCCACATGGTAGGATTTGTAAAGAATTTATTCGTAAATCAGGGTGGAAAATAAGTATTTGGTCAACAACAAAAATACAACTCAATACTTTGTAACATAACCTTTGTTGGCAATAACAGAGGTCAAACGTTTACTATAGGTCTTTACCAGGTTTGCACACACAGTAGCTGGTATTTTGGCCCATTCCTCCATGCAGATCTTCTCGAGAGCAGCGATGTTTTGGGGCTGTCGCCGAGCAACACGGACTTTCAACTCCCGCCACAGATTTTCTATGGGGTTGAGGTCTGGAGACTGGCTAGGCCACTCCAGGACTTTCAAATGCTTCTTACGGAGCCACTCCTTTGTTGCCCGGGCGGTGTGTTTTGGATCATTGTCATGTTGGAAGACCCAGCCTCGTTTCATCTTCAAAGTTCTCACTGATGGAAGGAGGTTTTGGCTCAAAATCTCACGATACATGGCCCCATTCATTCTGTCCTTAACACGGATCAGTCGTCCTGTCCCCTTGGCAGAAAAACAGCCCCATAGCATGATGTTTCCACCCCCATGCTTCACAGTAGGTATGGTGTTCTTGGGATGCAACTCAGTATTCTTCTTCCTCCAAACACGACGAGTTGAGTTTATACCAAAAAGTTCTACTTTGGTTTCATCTGACCACATGACATTCTCCCAATCCTCTGCTGTATCATCCATGTGCTCTCTGGCAAACTTCAGACGGGCCTGGACATGCACTGGCTTCAGCAGCGGAACACGTCTGGCACTGCGGGATTTGATTCCCTGCCGTTGTAGTGTGTTACTGATGGTGACCTTTGTTACTTTGGTCCCAGCTCTCTGCAGGTCATTCACCAGGTCCCCCCGTGTGGTTCTGGGATCTTTGCTCACCGTTCTCATGATCATTTTGACCCCACGGGATGAGATCTTGCGTGGAGCCCCAGATCGAGGGAGATTATCAGTGGTCTTGTATGTCTTCCATTTTCTGATGATTGCTCCCACAGTTGATTTTTTCACACCAAGCTGCTTGCCTATTGTAGGTTCACTCTTCCCAGTCTGGTGCAGGTCTACAATACTTTTCCTGGTGTCCTTCGAAAGCTCTTTGGTCTTGGCCATGGCGGAGTTTGGAGTCTGACTGTTTGAGGCTGTGGACAGGTGTCTTTTATACAGATGATGAGTTCAAACAGGTGCCATTCATACAGGTAACGAGTGGGGGACAGAAGAGCTTCTTACAGAAGACGTTACAGGTCTGTGAGAGCCAGAGATTTTCCTTGTTTGAGGTGACCAAATACTTATTTTCCATCATAATTTACGAATAAATTCTTTACAAATCCTACCATGTGGATTCATGGATTTTTTTTTTCACATTCTGTCTCTCACAGTTGAAGTGTACCTCTGGTGCAAATTACTGACCTCAGTCATCATTTTAAGTGGGGGAACTTGCACAATCGGTGGCTGACTAAATACTTTTTTGCCCCACTGTATATACTTAACTAAACTTCAACAGAAAGCAGGATATTGACCTGTTTCTGTTATTTCGCTTGTCTCCAAAATTGTCCTTGTAACTGTTTCAGTCCTTTGACTGTTCATACCGAGGCTGCTGGATTATAGCAGGCTTGGAGCTCTGGATAGTTTTAGCTTTAGCTTCGTTTTATTGGTCTTCCACCGTTGTGTCTTCCTCACTCACAGTGAAGAACTCGTCATGCATGAGTTCTGTACGAACGACTGTTTGTTGCACATGTATGAAAGACTGTACATTTTGGATTACAGTTTATATGTGCTTTTATATTATATATATTCTTTTGTGCAGAATAAATGGCATAAGTAGCTCTATGTTAGATATGGACATTTATGCAGGGCCTGTGACTTTATTTATTTAAATTGTAGTTGGGTTTATATTCACTTGTTTTTATGTTTTGTTTTTTTTTCCCTTAAATGAGCATTCTTTACAGTAATGATTTAAAATCTTAGCACTCCTGTAAAACTACTGCCAGAGTAATTATAAAACACCAGAATTTGAGTGTGATGCTGTATGTTGTCCAAAAAGGAGTGAAGTTCCCAAAATACAATATTTTACACAGGAATCTTTGTATTATTATAGGGTCTACCTTACAATATAAAGCGCCTCGAGGCAACTATTGTTTTGATTTGGTGCTGTATAAATAAAATTGAATTGAAACCACAATTAAGAGGCTGTAATAAGCACATCTGTAGTATAGAATGTATAAAAAATGTTGCTAATAATTTGGAATTATTTTATTTATTGTAGACAAGAGTTTCAAATACTACGTTATATTGAAAATTGTTTGATTTTTTTTTTCCCCTCTCTAGATCGTGTCAGGATATGCACACTCCATGGCACTAACGGATGAAGGGTTGCTTTACGCTTGGGGTGCCAACACATATGGACAACTGGGCACTGGCAACAAGAGCAACCAGCTGAGCCCAGTTCAGATTCTGACTGAGAAAGAGAGGTGAGGTAAAGCATCACACATCTAACTCATCCTGTCCCTGCACCACCATCCACTGACTTCTCTGCTCCTTTAACAGAATTGTAGAGATTGCTTCCTGTCACTCCACACACACGTCAGCTGCTAAAACCCAGAGCGGTCAGGTGTACATGTGGGGCCAGTGCAGGGGCCAGTCCATAGTGCTCCCTCACCTGACACACTTTCCCTGCACCGATGATGTCTTTGCCTGCTTTGCCACCCCCTCAGTAATGTGGAGGCTTCTTTCAGTGGGTAAGAGAATGATCTGAAAGAGTCCAAGGATAGCACTAATTATGTAGTATTACTAATTTTTGGATTTCATTCCATTAACCACAAATGTATGGCTATTGATCACTGTTTGTTTTATGAAGCTCTTTTTATTTGATGTGCAATTATAAAATGTATTGACTCCGTCCATAAAAGATAAAAACCTTCCCTTATTTGTCCACTGTTCTCTTCAATGTCATCTTCTTGTGCACCTCTCCTTGGAAGTCTTACATGCCAACTTGTGTCAAACTGACCTTCACTGAAAAGTGAAAGTTGGTTCTTTGGCTATAACGTGGAGACCAAAGAGCAGTTTTCATTTGGAAAGTCCAATCTTGAAGTCAACGCATCTCTGGCTTGTATTACGAAACAAGTTCAGCTCACCCAGGCTTTCATTCCATTATCTGGCTTTCCTTATCCCAACACTTGGAATCAGGCTAAGCGGTCACACAAAGGTGGTTCACAACTAGGTAAAGATGTAATGTAAAAACATTTTAGTTAACAAAAAATACAAATAAAATATAGACTTTTGGAAAAAATGAAATGATGTTGTGAACTTTGAAAACTAAATTTTTAAAGAAAGACTAAAACTAACACTCAAACTAATAAAAACTAAAGTAAACATTTTTAGCTTTCTAAAGTGAAACAGGAAAACTTACTGTGTAGCAGGTTATCTCTACAGTGTAAGCTGGCAATGTATCCTGGAAAGAAGTAAACTGCCTTACATAATACGGAGAACCCAGAGTTAACCCTGAGGTTAGCTGGATAAGACCAAATCCAAATCGCTGTTAAAAAATTTTTTTATTTTATTTAACTAGAGAACACCTTACAACGTTTTTTGTTGTCCTTGTCCATTTTTTAAAAGTGTAATGCTGGCCTCGAATTAAAAATGAGCATATATTTATCAAAAAGTAATAAAAGTTTCAGTTTCAACATGTGTAATGCTGTCTTTGTCTTGTCTTTGTCTACCAAATATAGGGTTTAAAGGTTCTGAAAATCTTTCAGTGTTTTCTACACAGCTTCCCACCTTTTTGGAAGTGGGATTGGTCTCATTGCTATAGTTGTTATCTTTCTGTTGCCAGAGCTTGAGTGTTGTGGGACCTGTATGTGTGCTGTTTTTTCCCCCTCCAGAACACGATGACTTCTTGACTGTGGCTCAGTCTCTGAAAAAGGAGTTTGACAACCCAGAGACAGCGGATCTCAAGTTCTGTGTTGATGGAAAATACATCTATGTCCACAAAGCAGTTCTCAAGATCAGGTTTGAATTTAACAGCCAAGCTGGTTTATCGGGTTATGGGAGTTATAAACCGTTTAAAAAGAAAACACATTATTGGGGGAAGAAATGGTTCTTGTAACACCTGTGTCTGTATCGTTTGCTGTGCAGGTGTGAACATTTCAGATCAATGTTCCAGTCTCACTGGAACGAAGACATGAAGGAGGTGATTGAAATAGACCAGTTCTCGTACCCTGTGTACCGCTCGTTTCTGGAGTTCCTCTACACAGACAGTGTGGAGTTGCCTCCCGAGGATGCTATTGGTCAGTCTCACATACACTTCACCACATGATCTCTGAGTGATTTCAGTACTACCCATTGACCTAGTATCAGTGATATTAGTAACAACGATATCTATTTGTCATGAGTTTATTACTTTTTTGTATTTTTATTTATTTCTGTGAAAGGGACTTCAACTAAAAGTTCTTGAATATAATCATAATTCCAGTCCTGTGTGGTTCTGTGTGCGCTCAGGGCTCCTGGATCTGGCCACCTCCTACTGTGAGAACCGCCTAAAACGCCTGTGTCAGCACATTATCAAGAGGGGAATCATCGTCGAAAATGCTTTTTCTCTGCTGTCTGCCGCTGTGCGCTATGATGCAGAGGTTAGTCTACCAACTATCAGCTGCATGTGTGATAATATGCAAATGTCCTTGAAAGCTCTTTTTACTTAACACATGTAAAATTGATATTTTAGATTAAATCATAGAATGCTGGCTCCCTTAGTTCTGTTTTGTGAAAATCTTTGTTTTCTAAATAAGCTTATTCACTCCTACTGAGAATGCAGTAAGAAGGTTGATTTCACTCACAGGTCTGTACAGCCAGTATGATGCTACAGCCAGCAGCCTGTTTTGCATAAATAATGCAAACAAGAGGGAAACTATTAGCCTGTCTGCACAGAGGTAATAGAACGTATTTGTTAGCATAGGTTTCAATTTCAAAGCCAGACATGGCCGTCTGGAACTTTTAATAGGACCTACCAATAAAGTCTGAAATTCATTTTATTATGACTTGTGTGCTGTTAATTACATTTACATTAGCATTAATATGAAATCCTGAAAATGCTCCCACACTTCTTTAATCAGTTAGGCTACAAATTAGACAGAACATAAATGCTAAAGCATCTGGTTTTCCAACAGTAGCTGTCACCGTCACTGTGAGTCACACATATGTGAACCTGACAGACACCACAGGCAGGTGAACCTTATGTGCAGGAAAATGACTCAAATCAGGCAGTGATTCACATTAGGTAGTGATGCTAGCAAGCTTAAACAGTAGGGGGAAAAAGTGGTGGATAAATATAGACAATGAATGTATTTGGGCTGGTATTTAAAGCACTTTCTTAGGCTTACTGACCTCTCAAAAGAATTTTATACTACAAGCCACATTATTAACCATTCACACACACATTGTTATCAAGCTAATTCTTTATATACATTGCTTTGTTGCAATTTGCAGTATGTTGTCCAAGGAAAAGTCAGTGGGAATTGAACTACCCACTTTTTCTTCCCCCAATAATGTGTTTTGTTGTTGTTGTTGTTGTTGTTTTAAAAACAAAATTCTTCAACACAAAAAAAAAACCAAATCCAAAAAAGAAAAGAAAATTGTCTCAAAGTTGTGTTTAATCCATCGATGTAACAAATTAATAACGCTGCATCGTTAAATGCAGTGTTAGTAATGATTAATGATGAATTATTCTTAAGTATAGTTAAACTATTAAACTATTACAACCAAAGTTTTTCAAAAAGTTGAAAAACGAGTCTCCAGAGCCTTTTATTGTGCTTTAGTGCTCATCCCAAAAGTTTAATCTTTCTGTACTGCCAGTCACAGTGAAACTGCCTCTGCTTGTAGTGCATGTTTGGTATAATTTTACTATACACTTTTCATAGTTTATACTATTCTGCTATTCAACTGTCGTTTTATTTTACCAATATAAATGTCATAAAGACTGTTCTTCCTTACCAACTTACAGAAAAAATATGTATCAAAATTTTCAGGCCTGTGTAACCTTATAACAATGCAGCCGAGTCTAACTTATTATTTTTATAAATCACTGTTCAAACTTTCAAGAGAAGTGTAGAGGAAAATAAAATACCTGGAAGTTAGACAAAGTTAGGCCACTCAGTAATATGACCCTCACCCTGAAAAGTACAGTGTACTTACTGTTCCTTTGTTTCCAGTAAAAACCTAAATTGCTATCCCCTTAATCATTTGTCCTGTCTTTTAAGTATTTGTGGTTAAATAAATTTTTTTAATTTCAAATAAAATCCACTAAAATTTTGATTCATTTTTTTTTTTCAGCAAGCGTTTGTTGAGCCTAGAGAGTCAATTGTGCTTTTGTGTTTTTGCAAAAATACTAAGCTGCAATATTAAAATGAAGAATTTTTAATTTCATACCTCAGTTCTTCATGTTCTTATGAAGGACTTCATAACTGCATGCATGAATGATTGAAATCTTTCATTCTTGAAGCCCTTTAAAGTAGATTTTGCTCTTGCTGGGGTGAAAAACTTTTTGTTTTTGTTTTTTTGTTTGTTTTTTCAGAACAAATCTGTTTGAGGCAGCAGAGAAAAGATAAAGTAACTTTGTTAAAACATTGACCTTCAAAAAAAAAAAAACAGCTAATGAAAACACCCACCAGTCCTGATTGGTGGATGACCAGCTCCACCTGCTGATCCGCAGCTGCCTCCTTAGCCATTTTCACACATGCACTGCAGCCCTGCGTTGATCTTTTATCCAACAGAAGTGAGAATGCATGACACAGTCAGACTCAACATTAATCTGCTTTTAACCCACCAGCTCAGCAATACAAAGACTATTTGATGTCATATTGTACCGACATGTCAGCAGGGCTACTAATAGTCTGATGCATCCACCACTACAGAGTGGGCATCATGTGTGCTGCCTCCTTCCTCCTGCACCCTTCATGCATCCACTCCGTCTCCCTCACCTAACAACACTAAGTTACATGTAGTGAATAAAACACATCTGATGCAGACTGTTGGCAGCTGTGTGCTACATGAGAAAAAAGCAAACCATGTGTGAGCAACTGGGGCTTAGAACAGTGGAACTGGGAGGATCACCAGGATGCAGGAAGCTGGGTCAGCACTACGAGACACTCAGACTGTCTGTTGTTGGAGCGTTTGACCAAGTTGAAGAACAGTTTATTTATTTGTTCTCTTCTGTCACTCAGGACCTTGAAGAATTCTGCTTCAAATTCTGCGTAAATCACCTGACTGAGGTGACTCAGACTGCTGCTTTCTGGCAAATTGACGGTAATCTGCTCAAAGATTTCATTTGTCGAGCCAGTCGCTGCGGAGCCTTCAAAAATTGACCACGTCTCAAGGTACAGATTTGGGCTGATGCAAAACACACGGCTGGACTCCAGGAAGGATTTTGCCTAATACATCGTTACCATCAGATGGAGATTTGCACATAATTTCAGTAGAAATCCTTAGATTTACCATCACTGTTAGATTTGTGGTTCATCTTCTTCCAGATTACTTAAATTACTAAAATCAGAGCTGTAAGGTTGCAGCATTGTTCCATAATGCTGTTACAGTAGCTGTTTCCAACAGTGCCTGACTTTTAACTTACACATTGTGTAAAGTAGGAGCTCAGATTAATGGAGAGACATGACAATGCTTGAACTTATTTGTTTTGAACTAAAACTATTCTTGCCAGTTGCCTGTGACGGCTTTACTATTTCTAGTATTCTGTTTAAGTGACCAAGTTACTTGTAGATTTTGCATGTGTACTTTCAGGATGAGTTTACTTCTCTTTACTATAAGAGGTCATCATAGTTTGGATGTCATTTAGATTGAATGGTTTGAAGTATGAGAATCTAAACTTTTTTTTTTTTAATCCTTACAGTATTTAAAGACAGGACACTGAGCCTTAAGCCTTAAAGGCTTGATTAGATCTGTGTAGGTCAACTTCAAGGCTTCCAGTTTTCTGTTTAGATTGTAAGATGGGAACTTGGGTTTAATCTTTACAATTTTTTGCATTTCATTCTTGATTATCAGATTCCATATGTTAGATTGAATTATTATAAGCAGCTAAAGCACCATAATTTATATTTACAGGCAGTTAAACATGCCTGGTTGTCAGTTCACACAAACCAGAAACGTATGAATCCGGTTTAAGGCATGTGACCTTTCTTAGATTTCAGTCTGTATGTTGAAAAGAGAATTTTACAGTATAAGCATTTATAAAGTGGTTTTTGTAACTTCCGCACTACTGCTGTGAATATTTTTGAAAGATATTTGAAACTGAGGGTTATAAAGTGCCAGTTAAATTATCTAACCTATGCAAATAAATAAAAAAACACCTTGATCATCTTATCTGTAAACTTCTCAATGAGACAAAATGGAGAAAGAAAACTGTTTTGTTTTTTTTTGTTTTTTTAAATCATAGTAAAGTCAGAAAAACAGCACATCAGGTTTTTCTTTGGGGTGCCAGTAAACTAGAACATGTTAACACTTTCTGCAAAAATGAAAAATATAAAATGATCAGAGTATGGGAAAAAAAATATAAAACTGCTCAAGTAACTTAACTTCAAGTGATTAATCCAACACATCTCTGGCATACTGTCATTACCGTCTTAAAACATTTTACTTTTTAAAACTCCTCTTTGATAAATAACATAAGAAAAAACAGACACTATGAACATAGAAATTCCTTAAACATATGGTAAACCTTTTTCAGTGTTTTTTTTTTTTTACAGTTTAAGAATCTTGTGGGATATAGTTTGATATAAATCTTTGTATTGTACAATAATATAGAAAAAAAAGAACAGTCTTGAATTACAAAAAAACAAACATTTTTAGTAACTCAAATACAGCAAAACAAACAAAAAAAAACTTGAATCATTTCAGTTAATCACTCAGCTAAAATATCATTCATATTAAGGCCTACTCCATATAAAAGTATAAATTTTTTTTATAAAATGTAATCACAGACAAAAGAACCTAGCTTTAATAGCTAACACTCAGTAGCTGCTCATCAGCTCATTTTCTCAGTGCTGAGACGACATCTTTCATCGCTGCCGCTGCCTTCTGCAGTTCCATTTGTTTTTTCTGTAGCTCTGTAACCACAGTGAACTGTCATTTAGTGATTACAATAAAAAAGGAGAAACATCTTTTAAAAATAAAACAACAAAAAGTAAAACGACTTAATAGCAATTATTTCTACAGTATGTTTTTTCCCCCAAACTTCTGAAATAGTTCCCAAAGAGCTTTTAGCTGGAAAATTGGCATTTCAGTAATGCTGTGCACTGTGTCCTTAATAGATTTGCAGAAACGTGACTAGTGGAGGACAAAAACTGTTGCAGGCTTTAAGGGGAAAAAAACAACCTGCAGAAGATGAACAGTATCTGAAAGTCACATCATTAAGAAAAAAAACCCAATCAAAGACCTGGCAAAGGACTTGAGAGGTGCATCTGGTCCTGCCATATATCTCTGCAAAGTGTCCAGGAGCTCAGTGACACAAACCCCAGTGTCTAATAATCGTGCCCAGATGTCAGATGGTGTCTAATCAGCCACATTAGGACAGAAGTTGGATCAGCCTGTCATTGCAATTTTTAACTTTATTAACTTGATATTTGAATTATGCCCTTATATGGTTGTAGATTTTGGTTTCCACTGACCACTGCTGTTTCATTTTTTTCTCATTGAATTACAGAATATATCAATACACACAGTTTCCATGGTATTGTAAATGCTATGAGTATCTATAGGTCATCTGTTGAAACCTCTTGAAATGCTATCAATGAAGCAGACATTAACTTCTGTTAATCGGCCAACTAATACCACACCCCTAGAGCAGTACTGTGTACTTTACCTTCTTGCTGCTTAGCCACAAATTCTGACAATTTTCCAGAAGCTGCCATCACCGACAGTGCAAGATCATATTCTGTGGAGAAAAAAATAAAATTTTCACAATCCCCAGTTTAAAACATTAAAAAAGGTCAGACAGAGTCTCATAAGTGTCATGCACCCTTACCCTCCTGGCTGGCCTGATCTGACTGGATTTTGCTGGAGATATTTTTCATCCCATCAAGGAAGTCAGTGAAGATGGCCTCTGTACATCCTGCTGCATTACAGCTTTTCCAGAAGCTGCTGGAGTCAATTTTGGGCTCTGGACTTGAGGGAAGTGCCACAGGAGAGGAAGAGGAGGAGTTAATGGATACACTGGCGCATTCAGGCGGAGCCAGGGCTGTGGCCGAGCTAGTGCAGGGAGGTGAAGTATGAGACTTCAGGGAGGTGAAGTATGGAGGGGGAGATTTGGACTGGCCAGGAAAGGGAGGGGGTGAGACAGAGGATCCACCGGTGAGTTGACCCGGGGTTTGGACAGCGTTCTGCTTGGGACTGGACCCTAAGAAGAGAGTTAGTTCTATAAGTAATCCCAGCTTTTTATCATTTCAAAACCCTTACTCCTGTCTGATTCTTAAAAAATCTACACATTTCATGCAACAGCAACTTCCTAAGCTTTCTAGATAAGTGTTTGACATGGCACATTTCTTCTTTCTACGTTTTTCAGTGAATGTGTCTTAATAATTTCATTGTGTGCTTTTTCAAACAAAGCTTGCACATAACCTTCACTTTGCGTTTTATAAATGTGAAATACTCTCGTAGCGCGACTTCTTTCTCATTCATAAAAATCATAAAGATTAATCAGCCACAAGATTAAAATCACCTGCCTTAATATTAGATCTGCTTTGTGCCACAGTAACACCTTTGAGCTGTCAAGGCAGGGATTCCACAAGCCCTCAGCAGGTTTCCTGAGGTATCAAGAACTAATATGACAGTAGCAGCTCGTTTAAGCTGCAAGGCAGGGCCTCATGGATGGGTCTCATTTTGTCAGCAGATCCCATAGATGTGCAATTGTGTTAAACTACTTGCTGAGATCATAAACTCACCAAGAAGTGCTTAAAGTTCTAGAAAACAAATTTTATATTCCTCTTTTTTTGCAATCAGGATAGTCCTTTTTACACCACAAAGCTACTTCCTTCTTTTATATATAGCCTATGGCTGTTGTAACTGCAATTCATAGCCATCAAGTCCTTAAACGTCCCATTTTTCAAATTCAAATGCATCAACTTTCAGAGGCAATTCTTGTTCCCTATAGTAGCCCACCCAGACTATACTACGGAAGAGGATTAGGGACACTGGAAAAAAAAAATCTGGGGAAAAAAAAATCTGAGAAAAAAGTCAGACTTTTTCATCAAAATGATGTTTTTTTTCAGAATTCTGAGAAAAAAGTCAGAATTCAGACTTTTTTCTCAGAATTCAGGAAAAGAAGAAAAAAGAAAAAAAAAGACGTGCCCATTCCCCCCCCCCCCCCCCCCCCAGTGGCCCTAATCCTCTTCCGTACTATGCAGGTGTCTTTATAGTCAGATAAAAGTTTTGCCTAACTGCTGTGTAATCATTATCAAAGCTCTTTGTTCTTATAAAACATTTGATCAGTCCCAGGAGGAGAAACCTTACCCTCGTGTTCATCTACGACCGGCTCTACATCTGCATTAACCAGAACATCTTCAGGTGGAGCAGATTCAGTCTGAGGTGAGAGTTCACCAGCTGACATTGTAAGTGACTGGGTCTGTATGCAGATCTTTACGGGAAGCAGCAGACTCTCTGACTCAGCATCCTCAGAAGACAAAGAAAACACATCTCATCACACCTCATATGAATCCCATGCAAAAAGAGGGATTTCCTTTAGTGACAAAATCTATATATATATTTCTCTATATCTATATCTATCCATAGATAGAGAGAGAGATAAATAAAGAGAGAGAGAGATATAGAGATATATATAGAAGACCAAATCTTCATAGTTCTAAATTACCAAACATTAAATGTATAACAAAAAAAAGACCATTTATAGCTGCTAAAGACAACGATTAACACAATATCAGAGAACTCACTGATTCTATGATTGTGTCGTCTTCATCATTAAATTCATCCTCAATGCGATTTCCTAAAAGAACCAGACAAGAGGAGTTTGAAAAAATAAATATTTATATCTTTAAAAAAATATTTAGCAAACTATACACACTGAATCAACAACTGCTTACCTGATAAAGACACAGCAGGACTCTTGGTGTCTCTTCTGTAAAGTGGAGAATATAATTTCAAAAAACGACCCTCTGCTGACATTTTTTTACAGACCAAGAAAAGAAAAAGTATGTATGCAAAAGCCCTTTGGGGAAAAACTAAGCTTTCATAGGGGATAATTGCATTCATAACACATGTTTGTGCCTTTTGGTGGTGCTTTGATAGGCTGCAGTTTACTGAAACTTGCAGGTAATTAGCTTTACTGGTTAACGCTGGACAACTTTTCATAATTTTATATACATATAATTTAGAATTACAAATATTAGTGAGACCCCCCCCCCCCCTGCAGAAACCCCTACAAAACTAGCAAAACCTACCTGATAACCTCAGGCACAGTCTGCCATCACGAGAAGAGAAATCAACACGTGACAGGACAAAGATGAGACTTCAAATTATTAGACATATTCAGCATACAGTGATGTTATTGAAGAATTGATGAATGATTAGGCGTACTTCGAGCTCTGGGACGGAGTTTGCATTTTCATCTATATCAGACTCTAATGGGGCGTATATATCCATTGGAGTGTTATTGTCATTGTCAACTATATATATAAGATAAAAGAAAGGGGTTTGTTAGCTAGAGTGATAAGCCCACAGAGGTTACATTTTCTTCCCTTGCAACGGGGTTGACCTGAATTTGAAGAATCGGAGAGTCTCCTCTTCCGGCGAAGCTTAGGTTTCAAGAGGGTCTCCTCCCGCCTGTAACAAAGGTAAGGAATCATCACAGCTGTTTGCAAGGTTTGCACCATTTTTATTGTAACCAACAGGACACAATTTGCTCTTCTCATTTCTTTATATTGTCAAGCAGAAATGTTATTTTGTTGTTTGTTGTTATTTTTTTTAAAGTGATCTTGAGCAATAGCTCTCCAGGCTTTCTGAAGTCTTTCAAAGTTTTGGTTGCTTTATCGCTCGTTTCCAGTCCAGTCCTTAAACCTGGGCATTTTCAGATGAATATTTCTTTTGTTTGTTAAACCCCTTAACACTGATCTATGAATCATTCAAGCTTAAAAAGTGCACTTACCTTAAGGGATAAACCAGTGAACCCATTTGAAATTGTATTTTCAGGCACTTTGTTACTAGCTGCCTGTTGCAAACATCTCACGTCACATCAAGACCTGAGAGATGCATCTGGTCCAGATGATCCATCTATTGTTCACTAAAGCGTCATCAGAAATGGTTTCAGTGTGGCTATCAAAAAGCCATTATTAATGATGCGAAACAGGAAGGAAATTAACAGGTCTTATGGAGTAATGAATTCAAATTGGTAAAATGTTGTCCAGTATGTTTGGAGGAGGTCAGGAGAGAGGGGCAGTCTACACTGATCTGGTGTAGGTCGGTCATAATTTGTGGCTGCATTTCAGCCAGTGGCGTTGGGGATTTTGCCAAAAACGATGGAACATAAATCTAGAAAAGGCAGATTTTCATCCACCATACATTACCACCTGGAAGGTTTCTGATTGGCAAGAAGCCTGGAGAATTATTCCTGTAGAATACATTGACATTTCCAGCTATTCATTCTCTTTTCCTTATCCAATATTGCGGGTCTAAAATGGGCCTATTTCCCATTTCCTAGCAAAATATAAAGAAATGAGCAATGACTTAAGACTATATAGACCCACTTGAGTTCCTGACTTGTTTTGTGGGTGAAAAAAAACAACAACTGGGGTTTTAAGTGTGAAGTTGTTTAAAGTAAGAACGAACGATGGATCGAACTGTACAGACTTTTAAAATGAGCATTTAAGCTACCATATTAGATATAAGGGTGATATTCTAGCCAAAATTCTGAACGTAAAATTATTGTTCAAGACATAGCGAGCATCCCATACTTACTTGTCACAGTCACTCAACTGTCTCTGTTTAAAAAGCAAAGACAAAAAACTGTAAAAATAACAAGCAAACTTGAAAATAGAACTAAAAAACTTTAAGTGACTGTGAACAACACCTTGGAAGAACTACACATTGTACTGTTAGATGAGCTGGAGTCATAGCTGTGTACAGAGGATCCAGCTGCAGTACCTTCTCCTGCCAATTACAAAGCAATTTAGTATTTGGCACAATGGAAAAAATAACGACTTCATAGTAAATGTCAATCTCTCTGAGCAACACTTACCGTCGGTGTTCTTCTTAAGTGACGCAGGAGCATGTTTGTCACAATATGACCTAAAAACACACATCTGCTAATTACAATGTGATACATAAAAATAAAAAAACAGAAAAATTAAACCACAGACAAATAAGTCAAAAAAGGGGGGAAAAAGATGTTTGTAAATACTCACATAACAATGCTATTAGACAAACTTTCCAAGCTGATATTACCTTCTCTCTTCTCACAGGTTAGGCAACATACCTCATGAAAACAAAACGGATTGGTTATTTATAACAGAGGAGAACGCACACACAAATGCACCACATAGCTCGCAGGTTAATGATGATAATCTCTGGCTCCATTCCACTGGTGGAGGTTTCTTCCTGTTAAAAGGGAGTTTTTCCTTCTCACCGTCACCAAATGCTTGCTTATGTGTTACTGTACACACTTTTACCTTACAATATAAAATACTCTAAAGTGAACGTTGTTGTCCTTTGGTGATACACAAATAAGGCTGAATTGATGATTGATTTTGTAATGGTATCATCAGACTTGTGGTCATGTCTTTGACTGAGTCTGACTCGAGTATGTTCAGCACCCCAACTGCTGATGTAGGAAATCGCACAGACATGCATGTGTAAAGTCTGCGCTTACACTGTTATTTTGCTTAATTCCTCATGGGATCTACTAATTTTGACCCATTTGGTTAACTACAGAAATTAACTGTTCGAGTCTGTGTTTATCAGTTAGTGCATTGTTAGCAAATCTTAGTCAATCAACTACCATCTGTGCATTCTTGCGATCCATGCTACATTGCTTCACATAGCAAAATTTGGCCTTTTGTTGAAATTACTAAAAAAAAAAAAAAAAACCACACACACAAAAACAACAACAAACCCAAAACTGCAGGATCAAGCTGCTAGAGAGAGATGGGGGGCCTCTCCCCCCCAAAAGTCTGTTTTAGTAAATCCATAAATCTAACCTTAGATGGTCCGGGTGCGTTGGGGTTTGGGGAGTTTTTGAGTTTTTTGGAGGTTCTGGGCTTTTTGGTGGAAGAGGCAAACTCATTTGTGGAAGCGCTTTTTTCTGGTCATGAGAAATAAAAATGAAAATCAAAGTCTGTCATACACTGAATAAATAAAGGATAAAAATTCAAAACTTACGTGTTTGCTGCTCAGAGTGAGATGAGCAGTATATCCTGTTAGAAAAACACATAAAACACATTTTTAGACAACTACAATTGTCCCAAGCAGTGCACAGCAGGAGTTTTTATTTTTAGGATAACTGAATATCTTTTTCGACAGGCAATTAAGCAGATCTGTTAAACTGACACATAGCGCCCATGGTCATCATCTTCAATAGTCGTCGCTCCCTCTTTAAGAGCACACGGGTAATGGTAGGACTTTTTGCAGCGTTTGACTTCACACCCAGCAGTGGCTCCCCTTTTCTTACAGTGGTTACAGGTCTAAAGCAAACAAAGGAGTAAGACATTTAAACATTGCTCCCAGTGCGCGCTATACTTTAAATCACACAATTTCTAATATATATTTACCAGCTTGCTTCCTCGTTTCACCTCATTCAGCACATCCCCCACCGAGAAGCCAAACAGGTCATCGAACTGTGGTGAATCCCGGCAAAAGATGCCAGCAGAAAATAACTGGAAATAACAAACAACACGAAATTCACGTGAAGGACATAAATGAGCATGAAGTAGAAAAACGGTAAATGGACTGGTTCTTATAGAGGGCTTTTCTACTCCACCTTACCACTCAAAGCACTTTATGCAGCATGACTCATTCGCCCAAGCACTTTTCTTCTATGCTTAAGTACTTTCTATCCAACATTGACACTTCAGGGGACACATTGAAGCAATTGGGCCCTGGACTTGGACTGGAGGAACCGCGATTGAACCCAGGGATTGAACCACCAACCTTCAGATTAGTAGATGGCCTGCTCTACCTCCTGAGCTACATCTACCCTAAACTTGTGAGTTCATAAATATGGCATTTGTCCTAAAGCAACTCAAAAGAGGTTAAGGTAATCCAGGTAAGTATGTGTAAATGCATGTGCTTGTGCACGTGTCCCCTCTTGAAGTGTTTTTTTTTTTTTTTTTTTAAAAAGTAATAAAAACATGGCTGTACACTTAGATATAATCAGTTAAAATAATAGATTTGGTTTATTAGACTAAGTAAGCCAATACTTAAAATTCATAAACTAGCCACCAAATGTCATGTTTCCTCGGTTAAGATCCTCTGCTAAGCCTTGAGTGCAGACACCTTCTGCGTGGCTGTGTCTTCAGTAAATAAAAAAGCATTAGGCTGAGATCAGGTGACTGACTTGACACTAAGTATACTGCTTTGGCAGAACACTTTGGGTCATTATTCATTCACTCTGAGAAGGGCTGTACAATCACTTTGGCAGCATTTGGCTGAATCTGAGCTGAGACTGTAGCTCTGTACTCTTCACCGTTTATCCTGCTGCGTCTATCGGCAATCCCATCATCAGTAAACACTAGTGCTGGCCATGCTCACAACAAAACATAGATAATGTAGTATGCTTCAGCTCACGATGTGAAGGCTCTTTTGCTGACTTTTTTCTGGCAAAGTCTAATCTGACCTTCATGTTCTTGAGTGTAAACCGCGGTGTGCACCTCGTAAACCGTCTGCATCTCCATTCATGAAGGAGTCTCTAGACAATACTACGCCAACTTACTTGTTTACATGTTATCAAGTTGTTTTTTTTCTCTCAACCAAAGAAAGAATTTGTGTGATCACACACTTTAGTTGTCTTCTGTGGTCTTTCAGGCCTTTTGATGCTGCTGGGCCAAAAAGCGATTGCCTACCAAAAACAGATTTCCAGTATTTGCCAAAAAAAAAAAAAATGTATCCCTCATGAATAATATAAAGTCATCTTGAGCCACAAGGTAGAAGCTGCAATCAGTTTTTGGCAAAATGACTTTTCTATATCTTTTATTTGTCCACATAAAAAGTCTCAGTGACACTGACAAAAATAGCTTTAAGAGGATCCAGGAGGACAGCAGAACTACATGGAACCCTTGGAAATCAGTTATGGCAGTGTTTTCCTGCTTTTTAAGAACGTACCACCTTCATCTGTATCCACTGTGATGCCATTAGAAGCATATACGGCACAAACTGTGCCGATTAGTGTTAATCGTCGCATTTTAATGTTACAGCAATTGCAACAGAACTCATCTTTAAACTGCTGGAAAGTTTATATGCATGAATCAATTTGTACGTTTATCAAAGGTGGTAGCCTATAAGGAAATTAAAGGCGTCAGGAAAAATTACTCGTGTGCGTTATTTTTATAACTTTTCCACACGTCTTGTCCACAGTTACGTTGTGGACTTAACCGCTGCACTGAGCGGTGAATCAAGTCCTCGTCGTTACACACGAAATAAAGACGAAGAACAAAAGAAGCGTGCTTGTATTTACCAGGCAGTTCTGGTGAGCCGTGACTTCATCTTTAGTCGACAAGGTTCCGGTAATCTTCGTCTCTTTGGATCGCTGACAAAGTATGCAGGCCACTCTGCTATTGCTCATTTTTTACCGACAAACACACCGCTTCCACTTTTTCTATCAGGCTTGCTCGCATGCGTCCATGTTGAATCAGCGCTGCTGTTCAAAAACGATTTCTTATCTACTTCGCCGCCCATTTCTTTGGGGTTGCCAGGTTCTATCAGAAACATCCTCCTTTCAGTCACCACCGCATGGAAACGCATTTCAATCGACGGAGAGAGAAACTGATGCGAAATTGCGACTAATATCCATCTTCTTTGGATAACTATTTTTAGGTTACCTTCACTTTAATACCCGACAAGAAAAAAAAAAAACTAACTAACCTTTGGCTGCTCACCAAATAAGATTCATTGTCGGCTTATTATTTCCGGTGAATATAGAGCTATGATATTAATCGATAATAATACAATATTTTGTATTTTTTAAAGTTTAAAAAAAAAAATTAGTAATAAAAATGTTCTCTGGCTGGGGAAAAAAAATTGGAGGCAAAAGCAACCTACATTCTTATGGGGTTCCGAGAGAGAGAGAGAGAGAGAGAGAGAGAGAGAGAGAGAGAGAGAGAGAGAGAGAGTGAGAGAGTGAGAGAGTGAGAGAGAGAGAGTGAGAGAGAGTGTGTGTGTGTGTGTGTGTCTCTCAAATAAGGGGTATGTTTTGTTTGTTTGTTTGTTTGATTTATTTATTTATTGGGGGGAAAGCTATGAATAGACCTGGCAACCCGTTAATTTGTTTCAGTTTCGTTTCTCGCTTTTTGTTGTTAGCCTACGACCACAGCTCTTTGAGAAACAGCTGGTTACAGAAATGTTTCAGGATGACTCAGAAATCAAAAGCAGAAGGCTTCAGATTACATCTCAGCACCGAGAGAGAGAGAGAGACAGTAAGTGAATTGTCACAAGTCATTTATGTAAAAAACAAAACAAAACTGGACAAGTCACAAAGCAGTGACATCACCATACTTAATGTACAATATAGCATCTCCTTTAACAAACATGACAGACACATTAATAAACAATATCTACATTCCAAACATTTTCCCTCTGCTGGGAATAAGTTAGCCTATACAGTGATCTCCCATTATTCACATGGATACATTTGTAAAACTGTAGCATATATGAAAATGCACAAAGAGTTTGACCAGGCTATCAGAGACAAAAGCAAAAGGACAAAAGCTCACACACACAAACTCTGGAGAGCTGGTGACAGAACAGGTTTCTAATGACAGACTGACAGCAGACAGGAGGAGAGTTTACAGACAACAATAAAATTAAAGAGTGGATGAATATCTGTGGGTGCTTCATACAAATAAATAAACTTTTTTTTTTTTTTTTAAAGTGGACAGAGAGTTGGCTCTCAGGAAAAATTCATTCAAGCTAAAGAAAGTGGACATTGCCCTCTTTCTCATTCAGAGTTAAAATATGAACTCCTGAAGAAATTAGTGCATGTGAACACAAAGACAGCTGTTGTCCACTAACCTCTCCCCGCTTTTAGTGTGAGCATAAATAGATGCATTTGCTGAGATCAGTCCTGCTGGCCCATTCATACATCTATTACATTATCAGCACGTGGATCTTCTGTCTCCATGACAGATCTATACAGTGAAATTACCATATGCATGTGTTTTGTTCCTTCACAGTAAATGTATAACATTCTGAATGTGCAGTGTATGTGAGAGGTTAGAAAAATTAAATAAAAATGCAGTTTTGTTTCATTAACTCATGACTGCCAATGGCAGGAAAACACAGCAAATATGTCTCCTCATATGCCACACAGGGTGAGATCCTATATGCTAAAATGTGATGGAAATACCCCCTGGTAGCCCAGCCCCGTTGATTTTCATGCTGTCAGCCCGGTGTTTTTTCTTGGTTAATTGTTCTTTAGGTTGATAATTAATGATCTATAATCTATGTTCAGGAGGTAAGCATCCCTTGGAGTAAGGGGTAGGAGGTTGTCATTCAGACTGTCATTGTCAGAGTGCAGTCTTTGCCCTCTTAAAGGTGTGGCTGGTTTGTATTTGCTATTGGCAACTCAGAAGAAGAGCTTTTTGGAAGAGCTGAAGCTCTGCTGGTCTTTTCCTATTATGGCAGGTGTGCTAGGACCTTGAACATTGGGGGCACTGCAACATGGGACCTGTCTTTGATTTCTTATAATGAAAAGAACAAGAGAAAAGATGTGTTCATACTGGGGCATTCCCACTGAGCTGTAAACATGATGAAACAGGCATATGGAATAGCAGATGTGCCTGCATTCTTCAGGTGTCGTCTGTCACTCAACCAGGGGTGCGGCCACCTCCTGGAGAGCAATGTGGGGTGTCCCATCTGTGTAATCTGTGCAGCGGCATCTTGGGGAACACCCTGTACATTTGTGAGGTTCTGTCAGCCTGTGGATTCACGTTACCAGCCACTGGTTGACTAGAAGTTGTCTGTTCCTCTTGATGCTGCTTTAAGTCATCCACTTTGTTTACTGCCACTGGCAGTAAGGAAGAAGTAAAACAGTACAGAAGTTGGATGACTGTGGTTCTGTGAAACCCAAGATGATTGCCAGTCATGCTGGTCACTTGGAAAATTTCAGCATGAGAAGTTTCATAGAGCTCATATGTAGCCTACCAAGTTATTTATAGTGCATATGCACAGGTAGCCTACACATCATGCATATGATTTTGTTTATATAAGATTTCAACACGTGCAGACTATGAGGAGACATTTTGTTTACTGCCACCGGCAGTGATCCTAGAATTCATAAAACTATAGTTACCTTTGTAACTTCTGTTTTCTGTGGAAAATTGACAAAATTCATGATTACATATGCTGGCAAAACGGTACAGATAGCCACATGATGTAGGAATGATGGCAGTTTGATGATGAAGAAAGTGCAGAGTATTTTCAGGGTTTGATATCAGAGAAGCTTGTGTAGGTCTCACTGCAGCTAGATGATGTGCTGAGGTTCCCAGAGCCACTGCCTTCTGTTTGAAACACAGCCACATTGAGGAGTTAATGCATGTGTAACAAATGCATGTTGGATTTTGACATGATTTATTTGGGACTGTTTCTTAGAATACCTGAGCTGGTGAGAGACTGACAAGACTTTGATTTTCCAATGAGGTTGATAAGATTAGCAGCAGGAATCCAACCCTCCTTAGATGTGTTTAAGTTACGCACAAGCCTAGACACAAAAGTATAGTTAAACCAATGCTTCTAAATTATAGATTTTTTTATTAGTTCACATAGATAATATAAGGTTGTAACCTCACCACTGTCCATCGTCCCCCTCCTTGACCAGCTGCACTACATCTCCGCTCTTCACAGAGAGCTCTTGAGCGCCACCGATCTCATACTCAGCCGTGACGGTGTATTTTCCAGCACACTGTTCATAGTCAAGATAAGAGACGGATTCAAGAGAAATTCAGCAATCTTTCCAGATCATGAGTAACACGTTAAGATAATTCCATAAATGGATTTCCATTAATGTCACACAATACAAAAAACAATTGCATGCCTTCAGTTACCATAGGCTCTTCCAAACCTCCAAAATCATGTTTCATGCGTGTTGAATTGTCTCTTCTTCACTTTACACTACAGTTTTAGATCTATTAGAAAGTAATGGCTTTATGACAGTTCTGAAGTCATTCTGTGACAGCTCAGATTAATAAGACTCAGCAGTAATTGATATCAGAGTTTTGACAAAAGGTTAGCAAGAGTTGAAATCAGCTTTAAGCTTTCAGCTGTTTGTGGAAGTCTTTCTTCTGAATTTATCAGTATTGGAAAGCAGCAGCATCCTCCTACGAGCACAACAGTGGCAACTTTATCAAGTACTTATAAAGTTACAGTTTTAAACTGTTACTATTAACTAAAGTGTACAGCAATACTTTTCTACAATGGCAGAAAGACTTGCACACATTATATGGTAAATGGCCTGTATTTATATAGCGCTTTTAATAGTCCCTAAGGACCCCAAAGCGCTCTACATATGCAGTCATCCACCCATTCACACACACATTCACACACTGGTGATGGCAAGCTACATTGTAGCCACAGCCACCCTGGGCGCACTGACAGAGGCGAGGCTACCGGACACTGGCGCCACCGGGCCCTCTGACCACCACCAGTAGGCAACGGGTGAAGTGTCTTGCCCAAGGACACAACGACCGAGACTGTCCAAGCCGGGGCTCGAACCGGCAACCTTCTGATTACAAGGCCTATATAATACAGGGAGTGCAGAATTATTAGGCAAATGAGTATTTTGTCCACATCATCCTCTTCATGCATGTTGTCTTACTCCAAGCTGTATAGGCTCGAAAGCCTACTACCAATGAAGCATATTAGGTGATGTGCATCTCTGTAATGAGAAGGGGTGTGGTCTAATGACATCAACACCCTATATCAGCTGTGCATAATCATTAGGCAACGTCCTTTCCTTTGGCAAAATGGGTCAAAAGAAGGACTTGACAGGCTCAGAAAAGTCAAAAATAGTGAGATATCTTGCAGAGGGATGCAGCAGTCTCAAAATTGCAAAGCTTCTGAAGCGTGATCATCGAACAATCAAGCGTTTCATTCAAATAGTCAACAGGGTCGCAAGAAGCGTGTGGAAAAACCAAGGCGCAAAATAACTGCCCATGAACTGAGAAAAGTCAAGCGTGCAGCTGCCAAGATGCCACTTGCCACCAGTTTGGCCATATTTCAGAGCTGCAACATCACTGGAGTGCCCAAAAGCACAAGGTGTGCAATACTCAGAGACATGGCCAAGGTAAGAAAGGCTGAAAGACGACCACCACTGAACAAGACACACAAGCTGAAACGTCAAGACTGGGCCAAGAAATATCTCAAGACGGATTTTTCTAAGGTTTTATGGACTGATGAAATGAGAGTGAGTCTTGATGGGCCAGATGGATGGGCCCGTGGCTGGATTGGTAAAGGGCAGAGAGCTCCAGTCCGACTCAGACGCCAGCGAGGTGGAGGTGGAGTACTGGTTTGGGCTGGTATCATCAAAGATGAGCTTGTGGGGCCTTTTCGGGTTGAGGATGGAGTCAAGCTCAACTCCCAGTCCTACTGCCAGTTTCTGGAAGACACCTTCTTCAAGCAGTGGTACAGGAAGAAGTCTGCATCCTTCAAGAAAAACATGATTTTCATGCAGGACAATGCTCCATCACACGCGTCCAAGTACTCCACAGCGTGGCTGGCAAGAAAGGGTATAAAAGAAGAAAAACTAATGACATGGCCACCTTGTTCACCTGATCTGAACCCCATTGAGAACCTGTGGTCCATCATCAAATGTGAGATTTACAAGGAGGGAAAACAGTACACCTCTCTGAACAGTGTCTGGGAGGCTGTGGTTGCTGCTGCACGCAATGTTGATGGTGAACAGATCAAAACACTGACAGAATCCATGGATGGCAGGCTTTTGAGTGTCCTTGCAAAGAAAGGTGGCTATATTGGTCGCTGTTTTGTTTTTGTTTTGTTTTTGAATGTCAGAAATGTATATTTGTGAATGTGGAGATGTTATATTGGTGTCACTGGTAAAAATAAATAATTGAAATGGGTATATATTTGTTTTTTGTTAAGTTGCCTAATAATTATGCACAGTAATAGTCACCTGAACACACAGATATCCCCCTAAAATAGCTAAAACTAAAAACAAACTAAAAACTACTTCCAAAAACATTCAGCTTTGATATTAATGAGTTTTTTGGGTTCATTGAGAACATGGTTGTTGTTCAATAATAAAATTATTCCTCAAAAATACAACTTGCCTAATAATTCTGCACTCCCTATATAGCACGAATACTGGGAATCGTTCCATCACTGTTGTCTGAAGCTATGAGCAACACTGACATAAAAGTGTATTCTATTTCTGCTGGCAGTGTTATGGTACCAACAATGATATCAAATGTCTGAAAACTTTGAATGTAACCTTAGATATAAATACTGGATACCATAGCACCAACACTGTGATTACAAGCCTGCTATCTGTTAGTCATACACAGTGACTCACCAGCTTCTTGCCATTTTCATCTTCTGGGTCAGAGTTAAGAGGATCTTCAGCGCTGGAGTAGCCGTCATGTTCCCCTGAGGCATCGAGTGACAGGGAGGCTTTATTCCAGCCTGAACAGAAGAGGCAAAAAACAAAACAAAACAGGTGCTTAGTTTGCAGCAACATTCAGCCTCAGCTACTGTCAAACATGTACGTGACCTGAAGGGAGAGTGATGAGTATGGAAGAACCACGATAAGGTCCCCATTGTTAGAACAAAAGTGGCTAAAATCAGGAATCCCAGATTACACAATCAGATCCACAACTATGCACTACAGAAAAACTCCAAGATGGTGGAGACTGGCATGCAACTTCATATTTTAAACTTTCTTCAAACAGAGGTATAAAGTGGGCAGGCAAACATGCCTCTGTGTCAGAGGGTATTCTATGATTTTCTCTGCACTTGAAGGGGATGTGGAAAAGACAAACGCGCTGCCTTTAAAAGGTTCATAGCAGTGAAACACCCTGACACAGCCAGCTGTGGCAGGTTAGTGCCAATATACCTCTCCACTTTGTCTGTAAGAGACTAGAGGTGCTGAACCACCTGGCTCTGGTCAGGTGGAGGGCTGGAGGACCTGCATCTGAGGGACAGGAGGCAATGGAAACACAGCTAGTCACTTTTCCTGCTGTAGCTGCAGCCAACCAAACCTGTGTAAGACCTTGGATGTATTCAAGCATTATGGAAAACAACTAACCCAGCAAGGAGGCTATGCAGTGGCTGAACATTACCTTTAAAGCCAAATGGTGTGGGATCACTCTGGCGTTTCGTCTTGTGATCTGGGCTGGTGGGAGATCCTGGGGAAAAAAAGTAAAAAGAAGAGATGAGGTTGAAAGTTAAATCAAGAAAGACATAATTATCAAAAAGTAATATTCAACAGGCCTATTTTCATGAAAGGAATGAAGGAAAGGTATAAAGGAGGCATAGAAAACAGCACTTTCTCAGCTCAGACTAATAAAACAAACAAAAGTCAACTAATACAGAGGTAGAAAAGTAACTCTAACTAAAACAGCACCTGCAAAAAGTAGCTGAACTCTGCAAGATTTCAGAATAGAAGCTGCTGCCATAGAAAAAGTGCTTCAGCAACACAGAGGCCGCTCACGGGAGACATTTTGACATGTTACAGTATGCAGGTGTAAGGTTTTTGCACTTCTGTGGTTCTGATATTCTGCATGCTGATTTATTCTGTTTACCCTGACATAACTTTCAACACCTGCTCAGATTCACATGCTTTTCTTAACAAAGTCAAAATGTCAACTGTGCAAATGCCATTACATTGGATGAAATAAAACTGGGGTCTAGAGCTGTGCGATACCTGATGATGGGAAGACTGTCATGGGCAATGTAAAACTTTTGTCATCAGTACTTGAGGGCTCTGTGGAGGGAAGCATGCAGCATTTCTGACTAAAAGGCTTTAATAAAATCCCCCAGATACTTTCTCCAGACTGAGCAACAGTCACACACTCATGTCTTTGTGGTAAAAGTGAAAAGAGTGCTGTCAGAAGTTAGCTTTACCCAGAAGTTGTGACAAAGTCAGGAAATAGGTTAAAAACATAATTGTATATGATCTATGATGATTTATAGCAATAACTTCCTGCAAACTCACTTGAGCCTGATTATTTCTTGTCCTAAAGACATGAGAGTGATCCAGCTTCTAACTGATGTAATATTAGTGTCTTAAGATGATTAAACAAAAATGTATTGCGTCACACTAAATGGAAAAATCCTTTTTTTGTTTCACAGATGCAGAAGATGACATATCAGGTGGATAATGGAAAATCTCTGGCTTGCAGTTACCTTTCTGAGCTTTGAGGTTACTGAAGCCCTGTAAAGTAAAGCGCTTTTTAGCCACAGCAGCTCTGTCTGAGGTCGGGCTTGTCACACCCTCATCTGACTCAGACGGAAAGCAAGGAGACAAGACAGACGGACAAAAAGAATTAAGGAAGAAGGTAAGTTGGGTTAAGAGGGAATCAATACGGAGGGAAAATGGAACTTGATTCATTGGGAAATGAGAAGTTAAGACACGAACCAATCATAAGAAGTGGGAAAGCACAGAGGTAGGGTAAAACAGTTGACGCAACACATGCATTGCAAATGTTACAGTTAAAATTTAACAAGAAACAAGGCGGGTATCCCTCGTGCGCTCTTCACTCACCTTTCCCTGCAGCCTTTACAGAAGAGGAGGAATTGACATCAGGACTGCAGGACTCAGCTTTCTTCTCTTCTCCCTTTTTAATGCTCTTCTGGCCTGTCTTGAATGGGCTGCAAGTGGAGAAGAGAGCAACATGAGAAGCTTCAACAATTTCTGAAAGAACTGGCCCAGATTATTAAAAGTTTACAAAGGGCAATCACATGGAAAATGTTCGTAACACCAGTGAGAGAAAGTAAATGAGGTGGGGAGTTCGGACTTACCTGAGACTTACGGTTCCAGTGGGAACAGGTGGAGCATGGGTGGCCTGATCTGGTGCCCTCTGCTGGCTTGCTTCTGAATGACACAAATGAGAGAAAAACAGCGATGCTGGAACATCACTTCAGCTAAGGCACAAGTTATAGAAAAACTTTCATAATGGCTTTCATAATACATGAATGTACCTCTGCATTCCTCCAGCTGGGTCGTCAGGACCTTCCTGATCTCATTTACCCAAGTGGTTTTGACTTCAGCCGTTGGTGCCTGAGACAAAAAGGATGTACACCCCTCAAAATCTAACCATTATCAGAGTATTTGCTCAGTAGTTGTTCTTTATTAGTCTTTGTTTATTTACCTGAACAATATAGACTTCTTCTCTGGAGTTGCACCAAATTTCAAACTTTTTGTTGTCTCCTTTTGCATTCTCAGTGATGCCCACGGCTCTCATCTGTTCAATAAACAGTGAAGAGAAATATGCATCTTTGTTACCACATCAGTAAAAAAAAGAATCAAATGCAATTTGCAACCTTAGATGGGCTCACATTCAAGGACTGCTTGAAGCTGTATGAAGGAGCTTTCTCATAACCTTCCCCGTTCTCCTCTCTCCTCTTGCAGAAGAGCAGGGCCTTCTCGTGGAGGAAGAGGTGTCTCTGCATGGGCTTGAAACGGGCCAGATCCTTAACCTTGGCATGGCCTTTCTTGTGCTCGGTCCACACACTGAATGACCCTTGCATAAGCAGTTTACCCAGCTCACTCAGATTACCCTGAGAAATGAATGGGTTGAAGGGAAGAGATACTTTAATTTAAAAACAAAAACACGCTGGATATGCTCTAAAATAGTTTACAGATGCCCAAGTTTGACTTTCACACACCTCAGTCTTTATGCCAAATGTAGCTCTCTTTTGTGCTGTATGCCAGAGTTATCTGAAGTGTCACGATTATGACAAATATATCTTTCTAAATAATTTATATATACACTTGTAAGTGGCTGCCAAGTTTTAACAGGCGCAAGAGCAGAACACTTGTCTAATTTATCCTAATTTCAAAGCTCTCACGTCACTTATCATCATGTTTCCATCTGCTAGATGAAAGTAACAGTGGAATTCAAAAGGAGTTTCACCTTTCTGGACCTTTATATCTCAAATGATCTGTTAACATTTGATCCTTTGACATCAAGGAAGTCGAAGGATCATGTCAGCTCTTTTCTCCCAACAGTTTTCACAGTTTGCACATTATTTTTGAGTGTTACAGATTTGCATATCTGGGCCACAGATATGTTGTTGCAGTGCAGTTCTTTAATGTTTTAAATATCACAAAATATGTAGACTTTCTTACTCGAGTCTTTGTTTGAACTGATTTTACATTTTGATTTAAAAAAAAAGAGCTTTCAGTTTTGCTTCATGGATTGTAAAAAGCTCTATTATATCATTTAAAAGAACAATTTCACCTCAGAACCTATCTGACGTCCATGACATGTCAGTGACATACACTAAAGTATTGGCTGGCAACTGTTATTCCTTGAATTCAGGTGTTAACAGTCCCATTGCCACAGGTGTAGCCTATAAAATCAAGCACCTAGCCATGCAGTCTCAGTCTACCTTCACAGATATTTGGGCACCTTTGCAGCAGGCCAGTTTGTGAAATTTCTTCCCTTCTAGATATTTAACTATAAACTGTAGGTTATGGTGGCTCTGAGAGTCCATGTAGTGGATGCCAAGCATCTGTTAGGTGACTGATAAACTCTGCGCCTGTTTAATGTCTCACCTCAAATCCTGTAATGGCGATAAGGTGCATGGAGTCATTGACAGCCTTGAGGATCCCCACGATGGAGGTCAGCGCATCCTGCAGGTCATCAGCCCCTTCACAGCCCTTACTGTACTTCAGCATTTCCTGAAGTTAGAAAAAACCGAAGAAACAGCTCATAGCAACCACACGAAAACAGAAAAAAACAGTTGTAGAGTCTGTTTGATTTGTGGCCAACAGATAGATTCACACCTTCAGTAGCAGCTGGTACTTGGTAATCCTCTGAACCGGCTTCAGGAGATATGAATCTAAACCCAGTTTATGCTCCAGCTTTTTCTGGCATTCCTGATGTAATAAAAAGAAAATGATGTCAAATAAAACATTAACACCTTTTTACTCTGCCCACCTGAGCGTAAATCTCTTTTGAGCTACTGTATCTCACTGAAAAGTTACCAAGTTAAACACATTTGAGTTGTTATATAATGCTGTGTTTTTCAAATATTATAGCTTTTAATTTCCCACTGGATGCTGGAAAAATCAGTTTGCAATTTTTGGTAACTAGGCAACTGAATTTAAGTATTTATACAAATGAGTTTTTAAAAATATTTTTTGGGAGGTTGTTATTTCCCCAAGCAATGAAATGTTAAATGGGTTAGGCTAACACAAATGTGCTGACGGCTGATTTGTTCACCTGGAAGAAGGCGCAGTCTGAGCACTGCCTCCACAGGCTCTCAGAGCGAGGTTTGTTGTGACAGTACTTCTCATAGATCTGCAGGTCTGTCATCTGAGGGGAAAGCAATGAAAAAGATTTGTACAGCACAGTCCCTTCCTTCAGTAAAATTTGTTGTGTGCCTCTCGGCTATCTCACCCTTTACTCACCCTCTCTAAGAAGCATCTACCAACCAACTCTGGGCAGTCTGTGTACTGCTCCAACTCCCTCAGAAAAGTTCTGGTAAAACAAAAAAAAAAAATAAAAAAGATTTTGAATGTGTTTATTGGCCTTTATGTCCAACACAGGACAGATATGATCAGTGACCACCAGATGGCGCTCCGTTACCTTTTGTGAAAGTGGTAAATTTCCGGCATGTTGCCAAACAAAACCTCCTTTTTGTTCTGCAAAGGCGCAGGGATAAGGTGAGACATTGCTGGATTATCCATCTCAGAGGCGTATCCCTGAAACAAACCAACAAAAGCACAATATGAAATACCCAGAGCAGGAAAAACAGAGAGCGCAGAAAACCTTCTGTGGAGTGATTCTACACCTGTAAGACACAGAGCAGCTCCTCCACGTAAGCCCTCTCAGTTTCCAGCAGCTCGTTCATAACATGTCTGCAGAAAGGCAAAGGCAGAGAGATCAAGTAAGGGGTTTGGTGTACTCAGATAGCTGCACGGAGCTTTAGATCCCCAGATAACCCTTTTCACACAGCCCATCTGCTGTGTAATTTGATTACAGATGAAAGAGTTAGTGTTGATCCCTCACCGCCTGAGCACTGCCAGGTTCTCCTCCTCCTCTGACAGAGAGGTATGTCTGCTGCTACTGTATTCGTTCTTCAGTTGGCCATTTCCCTAAAAAAAAAGGGGGGAACATTGGATATGGAACAGACTCCAAAGTCTTCAGAAAACACTTGTACAACAGTTTACAAACAGAATCTTGAGTCTCACTTTTTCACAGTTGCCGGAGTCTGTCTCTGAGCATTTCTTCTCCAGCTTTGCTCTGCGTGCTGGGGATGTGAAAATACAGGGATGATTTTCAACTTATTAAACTATGTAATAACTATTAATAACTTTGATCGTTTTAGCTGGTCATGAGGAATGTGGCATGATATTAGAAAAGCTGCATTCAAGGTTTCCAAATACTTTATTATTGTAAGAAGCTGGTTTCAGCTCAGTAATGCTTGCAGCTTGAAACATCCTTTTTGCAACATGTATATTATACATTGTGTGGCAATTTTGTACAATTAATACAAAGAGGTTATGTGGTTTCTATTACTGTCAATGCTTCAATATACTGACTAATAGAATAGCTGTGAAAAACTATAAATTAACTGGAGAGTGTGTAAAGGCCCTTGTATGTAAATGTGTAGGATGCAGGATAAATAAAGAAAATGTATACATTTTTTTTGTCGTGAAAATAGTGATTTCAAGCTAAAAATATAAGATTTTTTTTTATTTCCTTCTACAAGGTTGTTCTGCAATAAGTTATGTATCCTTATTGTGTTTGAACAGTGGAAAATGGACTGTTAATGCATGGTCTCAGGTATTGCACACATAAGAGCTAGAGACAGCATCAACAGGCTTCAAGTAATGCTAAGACTGAAGAGCACAAAAACCTGAGAAAGTCTGAAAAGGCTCCGCACTGCATGACGAGTGTAATGTACGGCCGTGTGAAGACTGACCAGGTGAGCTGAGAGGGGATTTGATGAAGGCTTCGGGTCTCGGGGCTACTGGCTGCACAGGCCTGGTTTGTTTAGCTGCTAGCTTCTTGAGGCTGACTCTCCTCTTGTCAAACATCTCCTGCATGGACGCCTGCTTCTGGAAAACTTTCTCCACTTGGTCCTGATGCACAGGAAGCCACCGGAAAAGTGTCACCATTAAATGTGTTATTGATGTATGCCAACATCAGTAAAGTCGTAACACAATAATCTGAGATGAGATATTATGCAATGTTAGACATTAGCACTAATGTGGTCATTTTTGTTGGCGAAAACCTCAGCGATGTGACGTTTGAATGCAACACGTGTGTTCTCCTCTCATGTCAGTCCTCTTACCCTAAACTGCTGGTTCAGCACGGCCTCGTAGTCTTTCCAGATGGTGCTGAGGTCTGTCAGCTGATTCTCGCCTGCATTATCCAGGTAACGTTCCAGCTCCTGCAGGGCCAACTCTGCGCCCTCATGTGACTGACATTTATCAACCGGCTGAGAAGCCAGCAGGTATATGCCATCATCAACCCACTTTGATGCCTGCAGAGGAGAGCAGAGGAGGATGAAAGTGGAAAAACCAGAAACAACACAAGACAAAGGGACTAATGGGGGCATGTATGCAGTTGTCTTCTCACCCGCTCCAGCCGGTGGTGTAGCTCCCTGGCTTTGAGGAGATGGTCCTTCTTGGCTCTCAGATTGTTGTTCACAGTTTCACTGATTGTTCTAAGCTCACTGCATTTGGGCTGAATGGAGTCCTCAGCGTAGTGGGACTTCTGGATCAGTTCATCACCCTCCTGGGACAAGGCTGCAGTTCTGACCAGAACCTCCTGAGGACCAGTGTAGTGCAACAGTTCAGTTCTGACCTCAGCTCAGCGGACAGTTTGTTCCAAAGAACAGGACCACAGTTATTGAAAGCACACTGAGATGACCTGAGAGGTCCAGTTGGGTTATAGACACTGAGTGAGTCAAAAATATATGGGGTTGTTGTGCACACAGGTATTGTGCTTTGAATGCACTGTGCAGCTGTGACACGAATTTTAGGAAATATAAGCCTAAAAGCTCATATTTAAGAGTTCCTGCAGAGTGTAATGGGATTTTGTCCAGATGAAGCTGCTGATGTAGTTTTGGTTCTTGATTTAAAGCTGATTGCACTACTTTTTTATTTAGGTCTTTCTTGCTTAGTATGTGGTTCTGTTGGTCAGTGCATAGCATGTTTCAATTTGAATTACTTACGCTTTTACTTTAAATTTGTTTAATTTTTTGTGTAGATTGTTGTATTTTTAGACACAACCTTGTTCTTTTTCCACCCTTGATGTCATCTGAGTTCCCTTGCTCCTTGCTAACCTTCCTTAAGCTTTGGTTTTCCTTATTATCTTTATGGACTTTAATTATTCTCACAGTTTGGGAGAAACTCATCTAGTTTGATGTCCTTAAGTTGGACTTTTTTAGTGATCCCTGCGTCCTCTGTGCAGTACTTTATTAGATAAACGCACATTATGAAATAAGAAAACTTGAGAAAATTGCTGCACTTTAGACATTTTACACATGAATATGAAATATAAAGATGTTTAATCACATTTCATGATGATGATGATCACTATTATCTGTTCTATCAACCTTACTACATAAAATCGCAAACAAATTAGTCATTTTGAACAAAATGAAGCACATCTCCGTTTTTTTAATTTTCTTACATGAAAGTTTATTTAAATATCATTTAATTTCAATCATCTGCTAAAACACAGCCGGTGATTTGTTTTTGGAGTGTAATGTAATTTCGAAATGACAAAAAAGAAAGCAGAACACCTCCCCTCCACCCCCATCCATATTATAAAGCATCTTATTCAGCTGTTTGGGTCATGATTACACAAAGCTTTAATTGTGATGATTCAGGTGTGACTTACACAGACTTTCTCCTCGTAGGTCGTGAGCTCAATGAAGATGTGGTCAGCATGGGCTGGACTGATCCCAACCTCAGAGAAGGTTGCAAGTTTCTCAGACACCTGATCCAGCAGAGCCCTCACCTGCACCAGAAACACAAGTTTTGAAGAGATCCAGTATGCGGGATTTCAATATATAAAAAAAGTCCTGCTCACCTCTCGGTAGTTATGCTCAAAGTGGCGCAGTTGAAGACACTGCTCTAGTTTGGTTTGATGTCTCACCCAGAACTCATCAAAAGCTCGTTCTGTCTCGTCCAGCTGAGACAGCAATCTGCCAGGCAAGGCGAGAAAGACGGAGAGGAAAGAGCCAGCGTTAAATCGAGCTAAAGCCGTAGGGGGAAAATTAATGAAGCAGAGAATGCTGACTGAGGTTTTCAGATCCTCTTGGTTTATTGTGTTTGCATGTTTTTATGCTATTTAGTGGCAATAACTATTATGATTATTGTGGAGATCGGTTCTCTCAATGTGCCTTAAAATACCGTGTGACCTCAAAGCATACTGACTTGAAACAATATTCCTAAAATAGCGAAAAGAGATGAAACAGGCCAGGAAAAAATATCTTGCATTTTAAAAAAGGCTTTAATTTTTGTTACGTAAATACATCAGGATGTGAAATGCCTTTATAATTCAGTGCTGGCCTGATATGCTTAGCTCTTAATTTTAACTTAGTTCAAAGCATGTCCGAAAAAAATCTAGGGAATCATTATTTATGAATTTCAAACAAATATTCATCCCACAAAAAGTTAAAAGTTCTGTCTCAATCAGCAAAGAAAAAAGTGCTCCTCTAATATCTCCTAATGTGCCATGACTGGAAGTTTTTTAGTTTTCAGTCACCGTCCCGCAGCTGTGCCACTGGCGTAACTGGTTCCAACCTTTGAACTGTAGCCAGATTCTCCAGTTCATCCTGGTTCATGTTGTGGTCGGGGTCTCGCACTACAGGCTCATTGATGCTCTCCAACAGCCTGCTGCCCTGACCCAGAGCCACCAGTAAATCCTCCTAGAAATACAGAGACAGATGGGGCAAGCATGCATTATCTGAACAGACCAATGAAGCAATTAATGCATATCATATTACTCTTGTAATTTCAAAGAATGCATTTTTATATTTGAAGGTATTACCTTCATTCTTTCTTTCTTGCTGGTGTGTGTGCTCAGAAGGATGGTTGTGGCCTGTATTTCATTTGGGAGTTCAGTTTCTGCCAGCTCAGTCCCAAATGACTGCAGAGTCTGTGCCGTTTTCTTTACCATCAGTGCAAAGCCTTCAATAGCCTGAGTCACGGGAGACACAACAGAGATTTTCATCGAGAAAATGCCAAATTTTCATTCTCAGGTGATGCTGATAAAATGCACTGGGTTCTTGTAACATATAAAACAAATCATAAAGTGCACTTTTGAGGGGATTGGCTAGTTCCGAATTGCAGTCTGTAAGTAGAATACTTTATGACAATATCGTCAGTACTCAATTTGCAAATATCACTTTACATTTTGATCTTACTGTATAGGCGGAGGTTAAAGTAGACTGGATGGATCCAGTTCTGGCACTTTTAGCTAATAAGTGATCAAATCTTATCAGCAGTTTAATATCTAATAGAACCGAAAAATTTATTTTTCATGTGCTGCAGCCAACTTACAAGCCAGCTTCCACGTTAAACACAAGTAAGGTGTTCATGGATAAACAGAGTAACACTTATAACCTTCAGGTAATTTCAAATGCTTCAAAAAGTTTAGCAAATATCAGCAAATACAAACTATTTCTGTACCGTTTGGACCACAGTGTGGCTGCGAGCCAATTGTGTGTGGTATAGCAAGTTCCCTCAAAGAGATGGAGAAAGGTATAAGACAAAGAGGACAGGAGAGGAAGATGAGAAATTATTTTCAAAGGCATCTGATAAACTGGAAATTTAAAGCTTATGTAACCATGCTTATTCTTTGGTCATCAGATGTTGGACCTGTACATGGTACATACTGTATATATGTGCTGGATGAAAATGCTGGGGATTTTAGTGCAGGCTGTAGTGGTTAGTTTACAGCACTGTGGCACACAGACTAAGCAGTGCAGGTTGTGGTGTTCATTATAAGTGGTTATGTCAAGGGTAGCACATTTCAGTTTAAATTAGATCTTAAAGTATTATTTTTAAATGATCCCGCCCCTAATCCTTACAGCTGCATTGAATACTAGAGTTCTCCCTTCTACCAAAACCCACTTTAACCCTTGCTTACAGGCATGCAGAAAAAGTTTTTTTTTTTAATTGTCTTATAATCAATGGATAGTACTGAACAGTACATACTGTGCGGTGAGAGATCCACTTCTCATGGCAGTACTCCTGTGTTCCCCCGAGCTCCTGGGTCAGTTGGGTGCGATCAATATAAGAGTGCAGCTCAGTTATAGAGCTCAACATAATCACCTGAGAGAGACAAACATCAACATCTTTGAGCAACTATATTTCTTCTTCATTTTTTTTCCTATTTGAGAGGAGAACACAAGTCACTCATGGAATAGACACAAGTGTGTTTTTGCACAGGAGACCCAAAGCGCACGCACCGGCACCTTCATCTTGAACTCATCCTTGTTGAACTTGAAGAGGATGTCGGAGAGTGTGCGTTGCAGAAGGGTAGTGGGCCTCAGAACCAGAACCAGCTGGAGGTTCCCTGGGAAGGAGCCCTGACATAGGAAAGGAGACCGAGTATGTAGTAAGGCAAGCAAGTCATCACACTTCAGTTGTACATGTTCTGTTTTTTTCTTCTTTTGTTTTCCTGCTGACAGCATGGACTTCTCATATATTACTCTCCCCCTTTGTCTCTCCTTCCATCTCCCACGTGATAACACCGATGTGAAGAAGCTAGTAGACTACCAGAGAATGAAGAAAATGTGGAGGGTGCAGGGCGCCATCGCATGCCAGGGACATTAATCTTCATGTCTCTGAGATGCTTCTGCATGAATAATGAGGCAGACGGCGTATTCACACATGTGTGGAGGCACATTCAATCAGGGTTTCCCCTTACTCAGTTGACATTGTCAAGCTGAACTGGCATAGTTTTGAGTTGTTTGGTGACAAGGAAGTTATCAATTTATCTCCTTTTTAGACACATCTATTTCACATCTTATCCCTGTATCTGAGGAGTATTTTTTTAGCCCTTTTCACAGCTTGGCTGCACAGTATAAACACTAGGGGACACGTCTATAATTAACTTGATTATTTCTTTGCAAAAAGAAAACAAAGACAGTTGCTTCAAACAACATACTCAGCACAAAAACAGATTTCACTAAGCAAAACAGTTTTGCTTCATGTGTTCAGAACATCCACATAAATCCTTTTCATATGTATCTTTCTGTCCATCTACCACACACTCTCAGCCAACAGACCCAATAAAAGCTAATTAAAATGTCATGATTGACACCCACTGACAGCATGGAGGGCACAAGCTGATCTCCCTTCTTCAGGCAATACAATAGATAATGCAGCTTTAATTAGCTAATGACCTAAATGGATGGTTTGTCTGATTGGCCATCCTCCTCGAGTGAGTTGGGGAATGCTGGTCCAAGCAGAAGTGAGAGCGAATACATTGTTCATAAAAGAAATCCTCTTGGGAGCAGCATTATTAATGGGATTAATAAATCAATCCATTGTTTGTCCTTACTGACCCGCTGGAAGAAGGAAGATAACTGGTTAAAATGGTCATTCACCATCTGCAGAGATGAATCATGCAATCTGCAGAACATATGGCTCTGTTTGTTAGTGGTAGGTGTTATCACAAAACAGGCCTGTTATTAATCATTTTATGATTAATGGATCTGGCAGTCTTGTGCAGAAACAAATCTGAAACGAGTAAATGGTAAATCTGGTAAGATTCTATATTTTATCACCATCAAAAAACCAAAATCCTAAGAAATATATATGCAAATTAATATCTGAGCCTGTGTGTAGCAAAGCCTGATATATCCGATTCCTGGTAAGAATCCAGAATAGCTGTTAGGAACTTTAATGTAATGTCTTGTTAAACCTTCAGAGAATACATTGAACAAAGGCACTGCTGTGAGTCCTAGTGCACTAGCTAAATATAGTCCAACTAACACAGTGTGTTTTCTAAAACAGTCGCAGGAATTAAAAATATATATTTTTAGAAATATAACTATATATTCATGTGCAGCAGGTTATCTTCTTTAAATTAAAGTTCTCATAGGCTAAAGGCTACAGACAGTTTTGGGAGCTGACACTATTATATATATCCAGTCTTAGCTTCCAAGCATTCATCCATGTTGCTTGGATCTGTTGTCTCTGGCAGTCATGCACTACTTGCTCTTTGACAATGGCTGACACACACACGCCTCAGGAGGAGCCTGATAAATGACAAGCTTTAGGTAGTGACAGACTTAATTAAGACCAGTCTACAAACACTTTCTCTCATAAGACTCAGCTCAGCTGTCCTCAAAAACACACTGACCCACATTCAGGCCCACAAGCCCACATATGCACGAGTACACACATCTACATAGACATGCACATGCACAGCAAAAGACAAAGAGCATCACTCCTCAGCCGCCTTATTTTCTCACAGACACAGACCAACACACAGACGGAAGAACCTCCACTCTACAGATAGCGCCACTTTTCATCACCACGTATTTAACAGCCTGGTGGAATCACTTCAAGCAGAGTATTAGTACAGGGCTGACTGAATGGCCCCTTATTACCAGCCTGTCAACCTGTAAAAGTCTGCCTTGTGGGATTAATAAAGCTTGATTTAATTTGAAATGACTGAGTGGGTCTCCCATATCTCTGGAGACAGTGGGTGGTAATAGCCATCGTTTGCTCTCCCACTCAGGCATTTCATCTTTTTATACATCTGCCTCCTTCAGTGTTTTCAATAGACACGTGAGGATCTGCTTCACACAAAAAATGCTGTTCTATGTAGATTTCCTTAAGGAAAACTGTCCTACACACCATCTTTGTCATCTGCCGTGTCTGAAAAATCCTGAGATTCTTTTGATTCCAGTGGAGCAATTCTATGATACTGGAGATCAACACAGTAGCTCATTTTTGTTACATAAAGAAGCTACTAAGCCAAAGAAAAGTGGCCTTCTTTCATTAGTATATGAATCATGGTGCTTGTCAGCAGTCCATTGGTTTAGCTCCAGTTAAACAATACTGAGAGATTGTGTAAGAGGGTGATTCCCACCCCCATCTATATACACTATGGAGCGCTGCCAGTGCTTCATCAACTCCCTACAGAAAGCCTGAAACATGGATGATCATATAGACACTCTGGCTCACTGTACACAAGTAAAGCCTGGGACAAATGAAACATGCTCCAAAATAACATTCTCCTTATTCTGTTAGTGTCAGTTTTCCATCTAAAAAGAAGCAGGATTAATGAGCAATGGAAGAGATTATATCAGAAGTTCCCTCTATCCTGATGTATCATGCAGTAGCTGAAAAACATACAAAAGGCTACTTTGCTTAGTAGGTTGTGCAGGAGTCCTTTAAGCCACTGTGAGCAGCATTTAAGTGACTCATTTATACTAATTTACTCAATTGTTTATAATAGAGGCCCAAATATCAATCAATGTAAAGCCAAGATGATGAGTGAAAGATTTAAACGAATGTGTGAACAAAACAAACACATTCTGCTGTATTTTCAGCTTATTTTTCCCCATAGCTGTGAAAACACTGGCTGTGATGGTAATGGTCGAGAGCTTATGGCTGTGCTTTCTCATATATTAGTGGTGGAGCTGTTAAGTAGAGGAAGTTACAACATCTCTCTGAGGCCTAATAAGCTTCATCCTCCCATGGGTGATGGTGTACGGACAGTTCCTGTCAAACCTCGGTCCCCTCACTCTCACAGCTGATGAAATATCTGTTTCTGTCCCAGTGAGACTCATGCAGAAGGCAAGTGCATGCTCAGATCTGCAGAGGCAAAGACAAACTTACTGCAATACGAAGCAGGGTCCCCTTTACAGCTGCCCATCGGTCTTGCCGGCGATCAATCACCAGGATGAACCCCACGCCTGTTGACGACAAGCTGGAACACACAAGGAGGAAACATTTTCAGCACAAACTAAACAGATCTGTTGTGACCAGCTTGATGGTTCAAGGGTGAGAAAGTTAGCAGCACAGTGAATGTGGAGGATGTCATATCAGTTTGTTTGTTTGTTTTACATGGAAACAGCCTGTACTACAACCAAACGACAGACAAGTAGGGAATTCTTTAAACACAAGAGCTTTAAGAGGTGGGAAAAAATCCTCTATGGCACAGAAGTGAAGCCAAGTGCCTGTTCACAGATTTCAGTTTTGTTGTGCTGCTCTTTATCTTCTTAGACAGCTGGCGCCATCAATAAAAGGAGATACTGTGAAGCGCCTCCAGATTTCTTGGCCACCAGCCCCCAGCCCTCACTTCCCCCATTCCCCTGCTCTCCTTTGTGGTCCCAGTAGAAATGGGGAGGGGATGGGTAAACACTGACAACAACTACTGACGGCCGCACGTGCAGTTTACCAGCAGAATCCTATCTACACTACCTGAAACATGTGCATCCTGTTTCAGGTAGAGGTAAAGCACCGTCATTACCTTTCAAGCAGAAATATTCCAGTAAGCTTCAAGTATTTGTTTTCACATCTTTCATTCTGCAACTATTGACTGCGTAGACAAGGTGGCAGCAGTTAAAAAAAAAAAGAGCGGTCCGTGTAACAATGAAGGCAAAATGAAAACACAGTAGATGCAGATCCCAGTGTGTTGTGCTGTTTGAAGCAGAGGCAGCCAAATGTTTAAGACCATTCCAGGATCCAGACTCTGCACCCCCTTCACTGCATCTGTGCGCTAACCAATGAGAGCTGAGAGCTGCTGGAATAAGAGCCAACCAAACCAAGGGTGCATAGCAATGGGCAGCTTTATTAGCCAATCAACGGATCAAAACAGATGTGAGTGAGGTTCTGAAGAGCATTTACAGTGTGCACCCAAAGCTTGCAGTATTAGTAAATCTATTCATGTCTGCCTCTCTAGTTAATGCTGTTACTTACTGTATCATTTACATTAAATTACTCATGACACTTCCTTCCCCTTTCATCTTTTCCTTTTTCTCCTCCTCTATCATCCTCACTTTTCACCCCTGCAGTTTCACACAGTCATTGCTTTACAACTCATGTGCAGAGGTAAAGTGAGACAAGAGCTTTTCATCCTTTCAGACATTTATGACTCCTAAAATAAGAGGGTGGTTTATGCTGAACATCCACTGCCAGGGGATGGGAAATTTAATCATTTGGCCTATCAAGTAGTAGCACAACTTTAAAGTAAAGTATTAGCAGAAATTTGAAGGTAAATGTGAATAAGTGGATGTACAGTTTTTTGTGTAGCTATAAATTTTTTTTGCAAACACACAATTTCCCAACTACTGCAAAAACTACTCATTTAAATATTCATAGATATTTTCTGGTGCTTTGGGGGCTGCGCATCCATGAGTGTCCTTCTAATAATTGGATTTCTAATGTCAAAGGGTACAGAAGCACCTCGAGCTGTGAGTCGAGCTGTGAAAAAGCTTTTGCCCAAAGCCACTGCAGTGATGGGATGAGTCTCCTGGTTTAGTGGATATGCAACACATAACACGCATGGTACAGCCCCGGCCTCCTCTTGTCTTTTAACAGGGCAAAGAAATGTGCATCTGTGTTATATAATAAATAAGAAGCAAACCAATTGTTAATTTGTGAATCTATAAGAAACAAAATAAATTAAAATAAACTTTAATTTGGATTATGCTTATGAAAACAAAACCATTCGCCTGACTTCTAAGGGGGATTTTCTCGCAGTGATTGTATCCATGTTAATTTAATGTATTATGAAGTTGAAATGATTTTCTCTAGCAAAGACCAAATTAATATAGACTTAGATCAGAGATGGTATGATTTCAGAGAAGTCATTTGGGCCTCTCTTTCTTTCTTTGGTCTTTCGTTATCAACAAAAAGCTTACAATTTGATTGTACACACTAACAATTGTAGTTGTGTCTTTGTTGAAATATCACACAATCTGTGTATGTTCAGACAAAACCAATCACACCAATTTTGAGACCTACTGCCAAAACATAGCTGACCTGCTTATAGGCACCTGGCTAATGTGTCTGAGGGAGCATTCCATCAGTATTGTCACAAAAATTGATATCCGGATGCTAATCGCTACTAAAAATGACTACAAAATTAGATACTCAATCAAAATATTACCAAAACCAACAGTGCGATCTTTGGGTCCACCAGTTGTGGATAGAGCAGGCACAGAGCCCCTCCCCTCACTAGCAGCTGAACACATGAGTGGTAATTGACATTTAAAACAGTGAACAACATTTTATGAGGAATTTCAAGAGGTCAGTAAAGCTCCTGTTTCAAGAAAATTGAAGTATTGAACATTCTCACATGTGACGTTAGACATTTAACTATTTGAATGGTCACATTAGAGTGAAACTGTCTGTGGAAGTACTGAGGTTTCATTTTATTTTCGGCATCAGTCTGCAAAGTGTGATATGAGGAAGATATTAAAAGTCATATATAATTACTTCCGTACTTACTATAGTAATATAACGAATGTAGAATGTTCTGTTCACTGATTATCTCATTCTAAAGGTGAGAGTTCAATTTCCTCAGGCCAGTTCTCAAGGTCCTTGCATGGTTTTTGAAGAATTACAAACTATAATTATTTGATGCTTTATACTGGTTTATTTAACACGATGCAAAACAATAACTTGTATTCAAATTGTCTGTGTCAACATAGTGTAACGAGATCTGGCTGAAGGACTGATGAAGTTATGTGATGGCAACGTATCTGTTCATCCATCCCTCTATAAGGCACAAGAACTGCTGTTCTACTTAGAAATATTAGCAGATTTCAGTGAAAGCTGGACATGGTGTTTATTTACTGGGTTTAAACCCAAAATGAGCTTAAATCCAAGATCATATTTGCTGTTATATAGGCATTTTTTTCATTTTGGCAAGCATTGGTAGGTCCCCTAGAGTAGTGGAACCACTGCAGACACTGGATGTGCCATATTAGAAATTCATACAAGTAGTGAGGAAAAACAAGGTCCAAATGTAAGTGACCTCATTTATATCTGGACCTTGCTGCGGACCTTCTGATGGAGATTGGCATTCCCAGTTGTGCTTTGGTAAAAAAACGTAGTTATGCTTGTGTTGTGATGTGCATGTAGTAAATGTTATATGCTGTAAACTGGATTTCCTCCATGCAGTCGTTATTTATAAAGTACTCTGCAAACCCTAACATTACGGCTAACAAGTGGATTCTCCTGTTTCGGTGCAGCTAGCCAACGATAAAGAATCAGTTAGTGAAAAAGACACAGAAAGTGAAAAAGACAGTAAAAATAAAGTAGCCACCATAAACTGCTTTTTAGTTTTAGCTTCCTTGCTTTCCACTGAGTTATCGCTTCTTTCACTAGTTATTTTACATAAACTAATCTAAGTCTATTAGCAGCAACCAACCCACCAACCCTGTGACATCACATTCTGTACTGGCACAAGATGTTGCAATGCATTTGCTAAAGCCTGTAGCTTTAAACACTTCAGTCACAGACTGTTAAATCTATCACAATTCTTTTAAGAGTAGAGCTCCATGGTCTTAACCTTCATACGTAGTGTTTCATGTCCACTTTAAGAGTGCACCAGCTTAATGCCCCTCCCCCCACAGTCTGTCTGCTGACTGTATTCCCCAAGATACACAAACCATTTACGGGTTCATTTACTGAGTGTTGGTGGATGCAAAGAATAGAGTCAATTAATTAGATTCCTTCATTCACAAGACAAGACCCAAATTAGTTTAGTAGTCAACACATCCCAGCAACCAGCCAGTCAAGCATGCACACGTACGTATGTATGAGAGTATCAACATAAGAAATTATGTCTACAATTAATATCGATCCTGTGGTATTAATTTCAAACAAGCAGCAGCTGTCCAAGGTCAGAACAGACATTTGTCCCTGGATTCTGTGTGCCTCATTCGTGGTGTCAGTCCCTCAGGTATCTCCAGCCATCTGTCTGTGCATTCAGAACAGCTTGAGGCTGGCTCAGCACCATCTCACCCTGTGGCTGACCCTCACTCACTTGACAGAGTGACCAACAAGTAAGTGCATTACCTAAATTGTATCCAGTTAGGAAAATTAAGCCCATACTGAAATAAAGTTAGCCAAACATTGGCCAACTAACTCTGTATTTACTTCAAGTGATTAAAGCTCCACTGTTAACGGAAGAAAAGCTGTGCTGTGACTAAAGGCCATTGCAGACACATGGATACAGAGACATGCCTCAGTGAGCAAGTGGCCATGTCACACACACACACACACACACACACACCCCCCCCCCCCCTCTGGTTAGCTGTATGCATTATTCAGGTTCAACCCGCTAGAATCACTGCTGGTTTCTATTTATACACAATGAGAAATTTCAGGCAGAATGAAGGGAAAGCAGGACATACAAGATGATAAGCTAAATCAAAAAACATAAAAAAAAATATCATGATTTAAAGAGCCAGGTATTGATTATAAAAGAAATTTGGAGAAACGGTTGCTCCTGCAAATTTTTTCCTCTTCTCTCGACATCTGCTCTGCCCATGTGGACAAAGACTGAACTGAAGAACACTTATAAAATAAAGTGTCCGCAGGAATCCCAACTGGCCCTCTTCTTTTATACAAAGCTATGAGGTAATTGAGTCTTCCTCTTTGAGCAATTCTAGAGTGAGGCTGTAATAAGTTAACTACTGCCATCTACTGGCAGACTTCATACACTCCTTCCAGTACATCACTATCCTTCCTCTAGTTTCAGTTCAGGTGATCAGCATGAAAACTTCCCTAGTTTGAGCCACTTTCAAAGCCTTTCTATTTTATTACATAATATTTGATACTGTCTGGGCCACATGGTTTATCCATAAACCTGGATATGTTCATCAGCAGTACTTTGTTGCAATGACCGTAGAGAAACCAAGGGAAAGGTGACACAGGGTGAGCGAGATGAGACTTTAATTAGAGGTGAAAAAGTTCAGACTTTACCTTGGGACGCTTGTCAGGTAGGTCAACACGTTGTGAAACTCCTTGTCTGTGATCTCCCCAAATGCAGGGAATTCTGGGAACACAATGATGGGGCTGCCATTATCTCCTCTTCCTCCTAAGAAAAGGAAAACAAGATACACTGAAACTTTCCAGATAAAATAGGGGGTTCTGTAAGAATGCTTTATGTTTAATAGGACATAAGAATAGAACGAAAAATGCAGTCACAAGGGGGCACTGATGTGAAGACTAGATTGTGATACTGGAGACTGGACAGAAAAAAATACTATATATTCACATAAAAAATATAGTCTTGTAGGCTCTCGTTCTCTTCAACAGACAATCGGCAAAAAGCCACTGGTTTCATGTAAATACATGTTTTCTCCAATACTGATCTCCAGCACATGATTTAAATGTTGCCTCAGGTTTGAGACTTTGAGACTCAGAGATCATTTACATGAAATAATGACAAAAAAGAAATATTTGAGTGTTCTCACTCTCAATAAGATGATGACAAAAGATTATATAACAATTAAAGATGGAAGGATAGTAAAATAATAAAATGATATGAGACAGAGGGATGCTTCAGTGTTTGCACACAGTGAATAACGTTGACAACAACAGTCTCACCACGCGCACGCACGCACGCGCATGCCTGTCCCTGTGTGAAACAGCTGCTCTGTCAGCACTCATGACTAGAATATAAATCTCTGCCTTTTCCTTCCCTCATCACTATAGCAACAGCAAGTGCATGGTCATGGTTTCAACGTCTGCTTAGATCTTTGTCTGCAAAATGTTTTCTCAATTCTGCCACAGCCACAAGGTCGCCTCTTGGACAGGATTTTTGTCACTGTAGGACTTGCTGTAGCTTGAAATGTCTTTAAAATGATGCTAAAAATACACTTTTTTGGAGGTGAAAACATCTAACATGCAGAGGCGGTAAGTCCAAAAATTCCAGGTAACAGTATCAATGAAGCATGGGCCGTAACGTGATAAACCGTGAAGAGGAAACCGATAGAGGGGAAATTTGAATGGCAAATTAAAGCTGTCCTGTTCAGCTGAATTATGAAAAATTTAAGAGGAGTGCTGATCATTGAAAAATAGCAAACAAAATGACAAAGAACCCAGATCCGGTGAAGCAGACAGACAAAACAAAAAGGAAGACAAAAAAAAAGACATGGCAATTTGACCTGAAAGGAAGGCAAACTTCTTTTGCAGGTCAGGAGTGATGTCAGCAGCGCGGAGAGGACAGCTGTCCAGCTGCATGATCTCATCTGGAGAAAAAAAAGTTACAAAATTATAAGTAGCAATACATCTGAACCGAATACACAAAGTTTAGCAAAGTCTGACAGATTAATTTGAGGATTGTTTAGACTGTCATGGTTCTAAAAATATGTCTACCATCTCTACACATAATTCATTAATAAAACAGTATATTGTGGTGCATTTTCATATATACTTCATTTCACCAAAACGCAGGTTACTTTTGCTGTAAACAAACAGTACTGATATGTTAACAGGCTTGGGCAGATCAAGAACTGTTGACAATGTGCTCGCCTCATACAGATTAAATTAATCAGATTAAAGGTCATTCCCCCAGTTGGAGATAGAGATTGTAATTATACTGGGGATCAAACTAGAGGTTAGGGAGCCTTGTAGGCTAGACAAGCTGTAACATAATATGCAGAAGTGGAAGGAGATTTTAATCACGCAACAGACAACTTTCCAAAATAATCTTCACCACAAAGCACAGAGAAACAGATTAAATACATATTGAAAAAGCTTTACAGATTCCAGTTTCTGAGCTTTTAACCCTCATGAATATGTATTAAAAGGGACTAAAAACATACTTTATGTCCTCGGTTGGCCTCTCACTACAGTTTGAGTAATCAACTCTTAAATTAACATGTTACTTTCTGCTGAACTATTCTGGTTGCATCACATAAGAGTTTCGGTGTTCTTTTCAACACTTCTCAATGATTTGAAGCAGAAGGGGCTCAACAGGGAAACTTACTTTGGTGCACCAGTTAGGACTGGGCAATCATGAATTAAGACTCTGGCTGAAGTGGCAGGGTCGCTTACTGATGTTGGCACAGGCTGCTGTGATGAAGAGGGCAAAACTCTAGCAACACTCACAGCTGATTTGGACTGCGGTGAACGCTGTAGGGGTCATGACTGCCTGGTATTTTATATGCAATGGAAACTATACAATAACAACTGCCCAGAGCTCAACTTGAAACTGATAGTCATACATTATATACATACAATAAAAAAAATGAACATCACTCACTCCCACTGTTAAGACATGTAAACTAAGCCACCTCCACAGCATCCATAAAAAAGCAGTACTCTACTGTAATCCATACATATCATTCACATGTTTCTATATCAAAGATCTAAACAAGCTCTGAGCTTTGTTGTGTTTTATTTAAAAAAGTTTTTTATTGGTTTTGAGCAGGGAAAACAAGCAGAGAAAATGTGGCACTGCTGTAATGAACTCTGTGCCATTTGCTATTACAGTTTGGTATTTAATTATTTATGCTGAGATGTGTTTTATGTGACGAGCTCAATAATATAAGTGTTACACTTGCCCCAGTGTACCAGTACATCTGTCATCCTGTCATTAACTTTCTACAGTTACATTTAAGCTTCAGATTTATTCCTAGTGCTGATTGGCTGCAGAAGTTTCACCTTCGCTCATATAAAACCCAAGAAGCTGGAGCTTCTGCTCCCTCACCTCCATCAGCACAGGCATTATTCCTGTGTTACTTTTGCAGTTGTGTTTATTATTTATTAATTATGAGTTGAGTAGTGTAGAATAAGGAGGGGATGTTTTTCTCATTATCATTTAATATTTTAATATGGCATTATTAGTTCATTAGAAGTATATAACCAGCTTTGCATTAAGCATAAATTGAAGTTTTTGACCTTACATTATTCTTTGCATTACAGTGATGGTGATAACTTTAGTTTGATCTTTTCTTACAGGTACCAGAATAATAACATGATTTTCCATTGCAGATGTAACCATGATCATTCCATACACATTGCAGTTTGTTGCTTATTCTAGAGTTGTGCTCAAGGTAATTAAAGGTTAAAAGCTACAGCCAGCGCGAGTCTGGCTGATCTATGGAGGGCAAAGGCTTTGAGCTTGGAAGGCCGCACGCGCTTACACAGCACTTATAAGATGTTATTCTTGGTGATTTTGTGCTTAGTCATGTTTTAATATGTTTTAAGTAGAAGTAGCTGATCCAGCAATATTCATTTAATATTATATACTTGATTTAGAGCAATACACACTGATGGTCTTAACAAATGAAAGAGTCCTTGTAGCTGCCATGTTGTGTCTTAGCAGGGTACAGACTGTTCCAGGAGACGGGGGCAGTCAGCGTCTGCCCTCGGGAAGGAGACAATGTTATTCTTTGTGTTAAATAAACTTGTCAACATTGATTGTATTACACCTGTCACTACGCATGAGGGGGCGTTCTAATACCCTGATTTCATAAAACTATGGTGATGTGTTTTTTGAGATGAGATCTGAGACTGTCTGCATACAGTGTCCATCTCCCACGTGTGTGATCATTAAATCATCGTTTGACTCAACCCGACCGGACCAGTGTTGTTATTGTGGGTTTTTCCTCTGGTGTCCATCCCCAATATTTTGAACCTTAACATTTTGGGGGCTCGTCCTGTGGTATTGGGGTGGAAGTGTGAGGTGTGGACGGTCTGAGGTTGTCGAGCGGACAGGCACGGACCAGGGATCTGATGTGAGTGGCTCCGCGGGTGCATCTAAAGGTAAGGCACTGCCTGTTGAGTTGTTTCCCAAACTGTGCCAAATTGGGCTGCATTAAATTAAAAGCCTACTCACTGACGTTGCTGGTGAGTGTCTGTTTTGATTTTGATGAGAATCACCGTGTGTTATGCAGTTAAAGTTGTTTAAGAGTATTTAATGAAGTTGAAGAAATATGAAAGTAATAATGTTGGGTTTGAGTCCCTGGATATTGAGCTGAAGGCTCAGGTAGTTTGGTAGGGAAATTAGGACAGAAACTGTTCTGGAGGAAACAGAGACTGGTTAATAGTTTTACAAATTAGGTCAGAAACTGTTCTGGAGGTAACAGATACTGTTTAATTGATATGTTAAAATTTGTCAAAATTGTTTAGGTGAAAATTGTTATAGGACGGCACTGGAAGATGCTAAGAAGCACATAGCCCGGAGGTTACGCTCCCTCCTGGCCGTGGACGCGCGGTCTTGACCTGTCGGCGAACAGGGTTAGTTCAGTTTGGCTTAACTGTGGGGTACAGGGCATCCTGAAATAAGCTAGGAGTTAGAATCTCCTCACCGTTTTAAATGGTGTGATGTGCTTTTTTGGACACAGTTAAATTGAGTTAGGGATTTTAGAAATCAGGCCATAGGCTGTTCTGGAGGAAACAGATACTGGTTAATTGATTACAAAAAAGTGAGACTTTCTTCGGTGAGACCCGTTATTTTAAATTTGTCGAAATTTGTTAGGTGCTGAATCTGTCAGGCCTGTCAGTGGTTGTAAATATAAGACGTCTTTGTAATATAAAATAGAGTTTTGTCTGAGCTTTGTGTGAGACTCTGTGTGACGCGCAGCTGCTGCGCTGCGAGCTATTTTTAGACTGTGTGAACATGCAAATGAGCTGCATTTGCAAGGGAGGAGAACGGAGCTTTTCACTTCCTGCCCAGAGTGTGTGTGAGCCTTATAAGCAGAAGGCTTTTTATTGCTGAAAGTTTGTAAATATGCTGCTGGTTTTGATGTTATAACAATATAAATGGCTTCTAATTGAAAAAGAGTGGTTTTAATAATTTTCAGACATACCTTGCAACTGTGCTTATAATGAGTTGGCACTCGGCCTTTGAAGGTCAGAAGCTTCATTCGGCGTGACTGTCCGGATTGATAAAGTGTAGTAAATGCCTTGAGTGCAGAGGGTTAAATGCAAACAAGCTTACACACACATAGGTTATGATCAGAATAGGTCCCTAGAAGGCTTTTGAATGTTTTAAACCAAGTGTGAATCACTAGAAGGTTATTAGTTAATCACAGTTGATTTATGTAATGTAAAAAGCATTTAAGACAGAGTAACTTCAGTTTTTGAGGAGGATAAGAGAGCGTTCCTAGATCAGAGTAAGCTGCTGTAAGTCAATTGAAAACAATTTAATTAAATCTTAAATATTTTATACTGATAACACAACTGATTTTAAGTCATACCTTTAAATAAGTAAAGTTCATGAAGTTTTCTGAGCTGCCATGACACAGAGAAAGTGGAGTGTTTCACCCTGAAAGGATGAAATGATGCTCTGCCTTTGTTGTCAAGTTCAAACATAGGCCGTAAATAAATATGAGCCACTAATAAGCGTGACATAATTAATAATTTCAAACAATAAAGCACATTGGGTGAGTGACCCAGATAACAATAATTTATGAGCACGCAATAAAGTGGACCTGTTAGAACCCCTTTGACATTTGTCCCTTCAACAATAAATGATTATATTGTGTCCCATGCACTAAACAGTCCCATCTAATACTGTTAAATTGTTGTTAAATAGAATACAAGCAAACATGCCTGTGCTCTATTTTGCAACCTGTAACATACAAATTGCAGAGGAAGAGGGTCGGCTGGAGGTGACCTGTAAATGTCACATAGTGACTGAGGAAGGTGTTTCACCTTATGAGATGACAGTGTGGTCTGAGATTGAGATGCATGAATTAAATGCCTATGTGCAACGTTGTCTTCTCCTATTTCGAGGCTTAAAGGAGATAACTGAGAATGAAAATGATCCAAATTGGGTGCCTACAGACGCGGCTCATTTTGCCTATGCTACGGTAGAACACGGTGAATTTGTCACTTTGTGAGCAAACATGATATTGCTTTGGGGCAATTTTCTGTGAAAAAATTTAAGGCTGTGTGAATGAATTCGAGCTGTGTTATTGTTTTGTGCCCCAAAGTTAACATGCAGTGTGTATGAGTTTATAACATTTATGTTACAGAGTAAAAAGTAGTCATTAAAAGTGAATATTGAAAGAGGCTTGGTTAAGTCTTGACACACTGCGTTGGCTGTGTGTCCTACCAAGCAGATCACAAGGAGACAGTGACCCTTGGAGGAGTGAAAGTAATTCTGAAAGCTAACAGGCAGACATTGCGGAGTGATCCAGAAGGAGGAGCCGTATAACGTCACAAAAAGGGAGGTAAGCCTGTGTTCTAGGATAATGGCTGACGGCCCGAGCATGACACCTACTGGGCACAGAGGCTATAAGCCTCTGAAGGAGCAGCAGGAACAGTTAAAAAGAGCCATTCGTTTAGCTTCTCCTGGATCATCAAAGTTAGCTGAGAAGGAATGCAAAGCAATGGAAGCTGAGCTAAGCAAGCTTATTGCTTCCCAACAGAGAGGGCTGGATGACAAAATAGCCCTAAGTCTTGTGCTCAAAATAGAAGGAGAGAGATGTGAGCAGCAATTGGAACAACTGCAAACCGAGGCAGAGAAACGTTCAATTAACTGGAGAATTAACCAACAAATCAAGAAACTACAGCAAACTCATGCAAAGTGTTGCATGTGGATGTTCTTGTGGAACGGAGCATCTTCCTGGATGGAGGAGGATGACACAGCTGAAACAGAAGATATGGAAAGCATAATGGAGGCTTTGAAACAACTGAAAGAGCAAAATAAGAAGCTGGAAGACCAAATGAAGAACTGGATTCCAAAACCAGGAGATGCTAACAAGTATCACACAGCAGAGATTCTTCCTTGGGCCACATTAACATCTAATGCCGTAGGACGACAACATGTCATGCCTGTAATGACCCTCAGAGGAGGACAAGTTCAGGGCCCAGATGGACAGACGGCAGCGGTTGTAGGAGGAGTAGCTGATGTTGAATACACCAGAGCACCACTGGTGTTTCATAATGAAGGGCCTATGACAGTTAAATGTCAGTCCCTGAGTGGGGAAGGGAAAGTGATAACATCAGCCGCAGAGGAAGGCTTGCCTTCGCCTTCTTGTTCACATGAGAGAGGAGACAGGCCAGAAGCCGAAGCATCAAGAGAGAGCCTGCCAGACCAGACTGGAGAAGCGGATTGGACCCCAACAAACGAGGAAATGATTTCACCGGTGGAAAGGATGGCACAACCGGCTTTCATCGGGCTGCCAACACCAGCAAGAGAAGAGCAGGCCCAAACCAGGTCAAAACATTCCAAAGCAATGGCCAAGTCAGACACATGGGCAGGAGAAGTATTCGGACGAATGCTTGAAGCCCCGCAAGGGCTATTGGAAGTATTAAATACGCTGAAGACCGTAAAGGACAAAATGACCAAAAGCATGGCAGAAGAGGAGAGCGACAATGATTCATCTACCTCAGAGGAGGAAGATGATGACGAAGATAACGACAGAGGAGGAGTCGCGTCAGAACCAAGTATAGCCAGGAATCTTAGGTCAAGACAGGTGAAAAAAGAGCAGGGACAGAGGAGGCCTATTTTTAAGAGTTCAAAAGGCAAGGGAAAATTGGGACAGTGTAAAACTGTGACCAAAGCAGAAAAAGCTGCGGGCACTTATTATAATTTGCCTTTAGTGGCTGGTGCAAAAAACGAACCAGTGTACCGCGCATACAAAGTAAGAGATTTGGAGGCATTTGTTAAACAGCTTCCACCTATAACTGGAGGAGGAGCAAGGTGGTTGCGTGAATTAGGCAGACTAACAGAAGGAGAGGAGCTTGCGATTGGTGATTTTCGCGCCATTTCTGCGCGGTGTATGCTCGGTGGTGGGCTAGCAGATGTAGAGGCCATAGCTCGCACAACTCGCTATGCAAATGATTTGCCTTATCATGAAGTGCAATGTGCTTTGTCTGACGCAGTCCGTGAAAAGTACCCAACCCCTAACACAGGAGCCATACCTAAAATAATTTGGGACCCCCAAAACACACCTAGAGAGTTTTTAGAAAAAGCCAGAGATCAGTGGTTGTTAGAAACAGGTACCCATCCGGGTAGAGAAGGTGAGCATCGGGCGTGGTTTCGCTCAGCGGTGCTGGCAGGGCTGCCAAACCAGGTCACAGAAGATCTACAGAAAAACCCAGATTTTGCCGTAGCAGATTCGGTGCAGTGGGAAAGACATGTCTCGCATCGTTTGCAGCTGGAGCAGGACAGGGCGAACAAGCAGAAAAAAGAGTTGGAGGAGGCACAAGCGTCTCTGCTCAAACTACAGTTGGTGGAGGCCAGAAACAAAGCCTGCGAAAAGAAAAAAGAGGAAAAAGAAAAAACAGAAAAAATGATGGTAGTTGCGACCCAGCCTGGTCCTGGGCCTGAATGGCCAGATAGTGGCCCGGGTCCCTGCACTAATGACGGATGGCCCGCCAATGCACCAAGGCAGAACCAACCCACAGGGAATTGGGGAACCGGTGGATCGTACAGAGGGCGTGGTGGCTCAGCGGGGGGAGTACAAAGAGCTCGTAACACGGGGAATCTCAGCAGTGTGCCTTGGAATGTCTGTTGGAGGTGTGGAGCAGAGGGTCATTGGAGCAAATATTGCCCAGAACGTCGTCAGAACAATCAAAGAAGAGGCTACCAATCCCAGGCACGTGGAGCTCCGAGAGCAAGAGATGGCTATAGGGGAGCATATCAGGCCCCAAACCCGAGTGCAGCACCAGCCGCGCAGTATCCAGTGGCTGACTGGAGGGAGGACCAGTACTGAAGGGACCCGGAGGGACCAAACAGCATGGGGATGGCAGATCCCATGCTGTCAATGACTGTAGAAGGGACAGAATTGCCCTTCTTAGTAGACACTGGAGCAACATATTCAACCTTGAGAGCAGCACCAGACAGTGCAACGTTGTCCTGCCACACAGTGAACGTGGTGGGTTTTTCCGGGATCCCGACAACTCTGCCAGTGACTGACCCAGCTTTGACAAAGCTGGGCAAGCAGACTTTGAAACACAACTATGTGGTGTCATCGCAAGCGCCAGTAAATCTCATGGGCAGGGACCTGCTCGTGAAGTTGGGCGCCACAATCACATGTTCAGCAGATGGATTATCTGTGACTCTGCCAGGGGGCCAGCATTTTCCGTGCCTGGGAACAAATTCAAAGGCTCAATATCTGCTTCAAGACTGTGAAAGAGCAAAAGCCGATATCTACTGGGGGAGACTAGTGAAAGAGGATGTTCTGAGGCAATTTCAGCTGTGGAGACCCTGGATAATGAGCTTGGCAGTTTACTCCCCTCCGCGCGACCCTTACCACGTTACCCTGTTTTATGATAAAGAGAATGACGACACTTATCGTGAATTATTTCAATCTGATCTTGAGGGTCAGACGTGGAATGTGCAAACACATGACATCTACATTGGACCAGAAGGTGTAGCCGCGGCTGTGAAATTAACTGATGAACAACTGCCTTGGTACAATGTGGAAGAAAATTCAACCCCTCACATTACATTGGCGGTCCACCAAGGTCATGGTGCAGGTGATCTAGGTCCAATGGTCAGGCGAGCACTGGACGACACAGGGTGGCAAAGAACCCAAATTCCTAACTTATCTTATACTCCAAATTGTAAAACCTATCGCATAACTTGTGCCTGTGAGGATACAGTGATTTTGGAACATAAAGAAATTTCAAAAACACATGGTGAGGAGTGTGTAGATCATCCTCACGCAGTTGCTGGACTGTCAAATCTGCCCGACAGTCTATGGTCAAAAGGGCCCACGGATGTTGGCCTAGCTAAGTGTCCTCCTGTCTTGTTCCAGCTCAAGTCACACACACCAATCAATAGACCACAGTATAAACACAAACCTGAAGCAGAGGCAGGAATTACAGAAACAATAGAAGGCCTGTTAAGGGCCGGGGTGTTAGGGCCCTCTCACTCACTGTGGAACACACCAATTCTACCAGTGGAGAAACATGGAACAGGAAAATACCGCATGGCACATGACTTGAGAGCCATTAATGAAATATTACTCTCTAGCACTGCACCGGTACCAAATCCGTACACAGCTTTATCAGCTATCACATGTGACCAAAAGTGGTTCACGTGTATTGACCTGGCAAATGCATTCTTTTGTCTTCCTCTGCATGAGTCACTCAGAGACATTTTTTCATTCACATACAGAGGCCAACAACTCAGATACACACGTTTGCCACAAGGCTTTGCACTTTCTCCAGGTATTTTCAATCAGGTGCTTAAAGAAGCCCTGTCGTCATGTAATTTGCCTAATGATTGTACATTAATACAATATGTTGATGATCTTCTCATTGCAGCCCCGTCAGCAGCGGATTGTACAGCGGCATCGTTCGTTGTGTTGAATAGGTTGGCGGAATGTGGCTTTAAAGTAAGTAAAGACAAGCTGCAGTTAGTTTGCCCTGAAGTGACCTTTTTGGGCCGGGTAATCGCACACAAATCAGTGGGTTTGATGAACACACACAGAGACCAAATTTTGACACACCCAAAACCGCGAACTGTGAGAGAAATGCTTTCTTTTCTTGGTTTAACAGGTTACAGCAGGCAGTTCATTCCGGATTATGCAGGCAAAACTGCCCCTTTAAGGGGCCTAATGAAGCAAGTTGGCGTTCGAAACTTTAAGGCTGAGTGAAGGCTGAGTAAGGCTTTAGGGTGAAACAGGATTTGTCAAGGGCCTCAGATTTAGCCACACCCAATTATGATGAGCCATTTTATTTGGATGTTTCTGAAACAAACTCAGTTGTAAATGGAGTGTTGTTTCAGAAAAAAGGGGGGGGGGGGGGGGGGGTAGAGATGTGCTCATGTATGTTAGTGTAAAACTACATCCAACAGAAGCAAAGCATCCTACATGCACACAACATGCAGCAGGGGTCGCTAGAATTATCCAAAAAACAGCACATGTAGTGAGAGAACACCCACTAAAAATACTCACTACACATAGCATAGTGGCATACGTGAATTCACAAGCATTTTGTATGTCACCACGGGCACAACAGAGACTGAGCAAAGTCTTAGAGGCCCCAAATTTGACATTCACACATGAAGGAATTAACATGGCAGATTTAATGGGTGTAGGGGAACCACATGACTGCGCCAAAAGAGCACAGATTGAGGAAAAGATTAGAGAGGACCTGAAGGCTGAACCCATACCGGGAGCTGAGGACTGGTTCACCGATGGATGTTGCCACCGAGACGAAGGAGGACTGAAAGCAGGGTATGCGGTGGTTTGCAGAGTAGAAGGAGATTATCAGGTCAGAGAGTCAGGAAGGATTGAGGGAAAGCAGTCGGCCCAGAGAGCTGAAGTGATAGCCTTAGCTCGAGCTTTGAGACTAGCCAAGAACAGGAGAGTGAACATCTACACCGATTCGGCATATGCGTTTGGAGCAGCGCATGTGGAGCTGCCTCAGTGGAAAAGAGCAGGATTCAGAACAGCAACCAATGCACCTATTTCCCACAAACATGAAATGGAGGAACTGGAAAAGGCCTTGGCTGACCCAGAGGAGGTGAGCATTATAAAATGCAAAGCTCACTCCCAAGGAACCAGCATGGTGGAAAAAGGAAACCAGAGAGCAGACGAAGCCGCAAAGGAGGCCGCAGGCTACAAAGGACGGAGACAAATGATACAGGTAACTCCAGAAGAGGAGATATCTGTTGACCTGATTGAGGAAGTCAAACAGGCCCAGGAGGAGGCATCCCCAGAGGAAAAGGGGGTGTGGAAAAACAAAGGAGCCTGGCAGGATGGACATTTGTGGAGGGGGCCAGACGGGCGCCCCGTGCTGACAGCCAAAATGGCAGAACAGAAGGTGGATGAGGCCCACGGACTTGCCCACGTGGGGAGAGCCCAGATGGAAAGAAATTTGTGTCATTGGTGGCATCCTGAGCTGCGAGGAATGATAAGGGAGAAGGCCAGGATGTGCTTAATCTGTGGGGCACACAATCCTAAGCCAGCAGTAAAACCGGAAGTGGGTAAGTTTCGGCCCCCTGAGAGGCCGGGAGAGGAGATTGTTATTGATTTCACTGATATGATTGATTCCGGGCCTGGCGGTGTAAGATATTTGTTAGTGTGTGTTGACGCTCTGACCGGCTGGCCAGAGGCCTGGGCTACAAAAAAGGAGGATGCTAAGACTGTCGTTAAGTGTTTAATCAATCATTACATTCCCCGTCATGGGTTCCCGAAAAGAATTAGATCAGATAATGGAACCCATTTTAAAAATCAAGATTTGGAAAAAGTAGAAAAAATGTTGGGCGTCCAGCATAAATTTGGAACGGTCTATCATCCTCAGTCTCAGGGGAAAGTAGAAAGAATGAACCTAAATTTGAAAAACAAATTGGCAAAAATCTGCGCGCAAACAGGGCTAAATTGGGTCGCAGCCCTGCCGGTTGCGTTGATGACCATAAGATGTTCTGTTAATCAATCCACAGGTTTTACACCATACGAGCTGCAAACCGGGAGACAGTTTCCGGCACCTTGGACGGTGGGCTCGGTTGAACGGGACAAAAAGGGGAACCGGTCCCACGCAGACTACTGGAACGAGCTAAAGGCGCTAGTGTCCAGTTTCACGAAACAGGCGGCTTGTAAAGGGCCCACAGGAGAAGGAGAGGTCCCGGACGCGAAAACAGTGTGGCTGAGAGTCATCAAACGAAAGTGGAAGGAGCCCCGCTGGACTGGTCCATATGAGGTATCGGCTCGGACGGCGACAGCGGTCCAACTGAAGGGGAAAGGCGACACCTGGTATCACTGGACGCAGTGCGCGGCCGCGCACGAGGGCTTGGTGGGGAAGGATCAATCTCCACCCAACACAGGTGAAATTGAGCGGCAGAATAAACCCTCACACCTGTGCAACGGGCCGACCGGTGGTCTACCCGGAAGGTCGAAGAAAGAAGAGCAGTCAAGGAGGAGATCGCCGCGCCAACGAAAAGGAGCGGTACCACACTGAACACCTAAAACAAGAGAGAGGCTCTGATAAAGGGCTTTGAACTTTTTACTACACCATAACATTCACATACCACCATGCCATCACAACAATTAGACACTGGTGATGAAAGAAGAGTTTCAAAAGCCATCACAATGTTCAAAATTATTATGAGTTTGATGTTAACTATGTTGCTAATCATGGCTATTTGTTTTTTGATTTGTTTGTTGCAGACCGACCCGGGAAACCAGTCTGAGCACGGAGGCCATGCCAGTCCGGCGTTGTTTGGTACACCAATTACATCACGCGTGATCTATAGTGATTTAAAGCTGCGGGCAAGAGTGAAGCGCGAGGTCTCTGGTAAAAAGGATGAGTGTCTCAGCACATATGGTGGTTTAGAATTAGATTATGTTATTGGCTCCACAACTTCCTTTACGTTTGATCTGTGTGATGTTGTTAATTGCAGGGACGTCGGCAGTGCTTGGAGGGGATACAATGTGTGGGTCTGTTGGGATTATTCAGTGAGTACGCACTGCGAGAGGGGAAATCGTCCTTATGACAGCTGGTGCCGTAATTGGGACCAGGTAAGGGGTTACACTGGGCAAAATTTGGAACCGTTAGAATCAGGATCAGAAAACGGGCTTAAACTACAGAGGGATTTTAGCCCCTCTGGAAACGCGTTAACTTTATCATTGGGGAATTGGCATCGCAAACAATCTATGTATTTAATTTTGGGGGTGGAAACAGCGGGGGTTGATCCAAAAGGGTTAATTAAAGTTAATTTCCTAGAAAAAACTAATCGCGTACCGTCAGGTAGAGAAGAAATGACAACTCGTGTGATTTCTACTCCCACCAGCTCTGTTGCATCTTTTACAGGGCAGGAGGGGAGCGGGTCGTCGGAAGCTACACCAGAGGAGCACGAACCAAGGGAGAGGCGAGTAGTGTCGGTGGACTACACCACCCTGAAACCTCAGGATTTGATTGAACGCGCTACCGGGTTCAGTGACAGTAACATCTGGCTGGACTGGATAGCCCAAAATGCTAGAGAACAAAAAGTGGCTAATTGTGTAGCTTGCGCTTCTGCAAGGCCGCGTTTATTTATAGAGCCTGCACCTCTGCATCCAGAGGATCAGTGGGGCTATGATTGTATGCTGCGGATGACTAGAGGAGCTGTGAATACGGGGAACTGCACTGTGTTGTCCAGTCTATTTCCCCCTATTGGCAAGCTCACGCAAGTAGGGCCGTTTATGCCCCGGAAAGATAATTATACGTGCTTTAAGTTAAGTTTAAGTTTCTGAAACTATGCATGATCACTCCGGTGTTGGTAATCCGTTAGAAGGCTGGCTGACCTCAGTGTTCGGACGGTGGAAGGGGGTTATCGCTTCGGTCATGTTTTCTTTGTCTGTTGTGGTGGGTATTATGGTTATTTGTTGTTGTCTCATCCCTTGTGCCAGAAGAATGTTCAAAAGTATGTCTGTGAGGGCAGTGGACCCTGGAGTCATTACTCCAATGTCCATGATGCCAATGATGCATGTGGAACTGAATGTGTAGGCCAAGGAGGGACACAACTGTTTGTGACCTCTGGATTCTCCAGAGGTCAACAGAGGGAATTGTAGAATAAGGAGGGGATGTTTTTCTCATTATCATTTAATATGGCATTATTAGTTCATTAGAAGTATATAACCAGCTTTGCATTAAGCATAAATTGAAGTTTTTGACCTTACATTATTCTTTGCATTACAGTGATGGTGATAACTTTAGTTTGATCTTTTCTTACAGGTACCAGAATAATAACATGACTTTCCATTGCAGATGTAACCATGATCATTCCATACACATTGCAGTTTGTTGCTTATTCTAGAGTTGTGCTCAAGGTAATTAAAGGTTAAAAGCTACAGCCAGCGCGAGTCTGGCTGATCTATGGAGGGCAAAGGCTTTGAGCTTGGAAGGCCGCACGCGCTTACACAGCACTTATAAGATGTTATTCTTGGTGATTTTGTGCTTAGTCATGTTTTAATATGTTTTAAGTAGAAGTAGCTGATCCAGCAATATTCATTTAATATTATATACTTGATTTAGAGCAATACACACTGATGGTCTTAACAAATGAAAGAGTCCTTGTAGCTGCCATGTTGTGTCTTAGCAGGGTACAGACGGTTCCAGGAGATGGGGGCAGTCAGCGTCTGCCCTCGGGAAGGAGACAATGTTATTCTTTGTGTTAAATAAACTTGTCAACATTGATTGTATTACACCTGTCACTACGCATGAGGGGGCATTCTAATACCCTGATTTCATAAAACTATGGTGATGTGTTTTTTGAGATGAGATCTGAGACTGTCTGCATACAGTGTCCATCTCCCACGTGTGTGATCATTAAATCATCGTTTGACTCAACCCGACCGGACCAGTGTTGTTATTGTGGGTTTTTCCTCTGGTGTCCATCCCCAATATTTTGAACCTTAACAGTAGAAAGTTAGTGGCAATCCTTTTTTCAGTTGTGGTTCGATTAATTTGGGGAAGAAGCTTGAATCAGATGTGTGGTTGTTTCTGGGTTTTCTTTCTCTTGCAGCAGCGTTCTGGCATCTTTTACATCAGGTTCTTTTGAGCCATGGATTTAAGGTCCATAATGAGACCTAATAATTTAATTTAAAAACAGAACATGGGCAAATCTGAAGCACCACTCTATTTAGTTCCTACAGAAACATTCATGTTCACTAAGCTATCCAGGAACAGAAATCTGTATTATATTGAGCCAAAAGAGAGAAAGAACATTTATTTGTGCCATCAAGTTTCTAGGAGGGGAGTTTCCTGTAAATATGGATGTGAACACAGACATACTGCTTAAGATAAGACTGAAGAGCAATATTGACTTTTGGTATCAGTCTGACTTTGTTTGCTTCATTTTCCTAAAGCACATAATTCACACTGGATTCACATGTTATTGTTTCACTGTATCAAAAGTATTATTTTATTCCCTCATCATTATGATCTTTTCTTTGAAAAGGACATTAGTGGGGCCTCTGTGGATCGGGCTTGCTCTGGCACACCTCCTGGTTGCTTGACTGCGTTGGGATCTGTAAAGTCTGCAAGCCCAGGCTCTTCTTTATTTTGTGATGTGGCAGTGTCCTGACTGGAGACTGCCACTGGTCTGATGCGCTATATCTGCAATCGATCATTGGTTTTAATGTTGTGGCTATACTGCAAGCTGTTATGCTTCTTTTGATATCTATAGCAAGAGTCCATCCATAAACATACATAAGGAAGGGGGTGCCTAAAAAATATACGCATGGAAATTATTAGAACTTAAGAGAGACAACATAACGGTAAATTAAATGGTTTGTTAAGCTCATCCTAGCAAACTCAAGACTTGGTAAGCTGACAAACATTAGACTCTAGACTCTACATGCACACACGAAACATTCAGAAGAAACCCAATGTATAGAGAAATATACAGAAAAGTCAGATGAATAGAGTCTGTCCCCAGAACCATACCTGTGTCCATGATATTCGCCAGAACAAAGCATAGACAAGATATGACCTGGTGCTTTCAGTCCATCATACAGTAATCCTCATTGTTAACCATAGTGTTCCCTTCTTTGCTGTGCATTTTAGGTGACTAACACCCTCCCTTTATGCAAACACTTGTCTTAGTGTAGCTTAAACAAACCAAAGTCTTAGTGTCACTCTTTGTTTGACAACAGGTCATATCAGGTTACTTGGCCTTTGGGTATTACCACCATCATTATCAGAGAGTTAGTGTAGTGGGAAACAAAAACATGTCACTCTCTTCCCTTTTCAAACAAAGCAACACACACATATACACTGTTTAGTGATAAGACTCATTTAAATGTGCAGTCTTCGTCTGTCCTTTGAATCCGTTTTGCTCCCAGCTGTTGGCAGGGAAGCCCGAGGACTATTGTAACATTTATTGAGAAAAGGAACATATATATGTACACTAACTAGCAGTACAATAGGTGTTTCCTTTTTTACTAATAAGGACAAGACTGCAATATTCTTTTTAATCCAGGAAGTCAGACTGTTATACTGGCAACCTTGCTTCTGTCAGTCTGCCCCAGGGCAGCTGTAGCTTGCCTCCACCAGTGTGTGAATGAATAGTGGAATTGTAAAGCGCTATATAAATGCAATCCATTATTATTATATAAAAAGTCATCATGCCACTATATCTCAAAAAGAAGCAATCTTTCAGGTAATCACATTGCTGCAATTGTATCTAATGATATAGCTTAAATACTTTAAAATTTGTTTAAATGTTGGGTACTGCAGGATGTGCCAAAGCCTACAAAGACTTGAAAAACCTGGAAGCTATTCTAGTGGTAATTCGATTTTAAGTCAACATACTAAATACAAGTACAGGTGACTTAAATGTATGATAATGCTTTGATGAAACAAGTTTCTAACGTATTTCATGTTAGTATTGACAACAGATATGGCAGATGGCATAACAGATCTTGATAAAATAACATAATAAGATCATGTAAACATGTTGATATATTAGTTTAAAAGCACCCGAAATAAATGGATGACATGTATTTATTTATTTCTCACATGCTTCACCTGTATATGTCATGAATATACCTGCAAACTGTTGCTTTCTTTTTCTCCTGTCCATATGTAAGCTAATATTGTTTTAACACATTAACCCCCCCCCCCCCACTATTTTACACAAAATATGCTTTTTCATAGTGTAGTGGAATATGTCCTTTTAAAGAAAACAATAATAACAATAAACTGTTACAATTGCCCCCAATAGATTGTCACAGCCAGGGGGAGCCGACGGCGTGTAGCGTGAAAAAGAGACGAAACTGCATTTCAAACAAAAAGCGAGCCGTTTATTCAGGCTGATTAAACCTGAATACAAAAGGCAAATAAAGGGCAAAAACTGAACTAAAACCTAAACTCGGGAAACTACACTGTGGTTATTATGATTAAACTATAATAACTATGACTACAGACAGGAACATGACTCTGAGCAGGAACATGCAAATAACTATGATGAAAAAACATGAACTGAGCAGAATCATGAAAAACTCTTAACCTGACGTGACGCAGAAGGAATTAACACCGACGACTTGACGCTGAACAAAGAAAGACAGTGGACTTAAATACATCCAGGAGGTGATCAGGGGAAGTGGAAACACATGGGGAAACAGCTGACACAAATGAACATAGTGACGTTACAGGGAGGAGTAAAATTAAACACACTGAACAAAGAAACACAAGACAAACAGGAAAAAACAAAACGTGAAACATGTGACATAACACCGGCTAGACAACATGAAGCACACAGACAAGAAATTCATGAGAGTAACACAGAAGACTTAGGAGAAACATAAACGAAACGAAACTCAAGGCAAACACATGATAATCCTAGATCTTAACATCCTTTCAATATAACATAATAAATCACAAATGCAAAAATAAACACAAAATTCTGGGTCACAGACACAGCCACAACAGTACATTAAAATCCTGGGTTCTAGTTACGAACACCTATGTTATAATGGGCTGTTGATGTAAATTTTTAACACAGGGATAGAACTGATGTGTCACTGTGACCCACTAAAGGGTCACAGTGCATGCATCTTTTTAAAGTTCTGTGTATAAACTAAAAATGCAAGGCACATGCAAGCCAAGAAAAGAACACGTGGTCAGTTTAAAACAGCCCAACAATGAAAGATAATGTGACATTTCAAACACCAAGAACTGCTCTTCACCAGATTTTCAAAATGTTTTGTACTATGAATGATTGCGTAGAGTGATATTGGCTTAATCATATTGTGTTTGACTATAACTGTGATCTAGCAAAAAGTAAACATATCAATGCCGTCAGTAATTTTCAGATGTTAAGATTTTTGATACACACTGGCCTTCTTCCAAGCTGTTAAGAGGAGTTAGGAGAAAGCAGCATTAAACAAACTCGAAAAAAAGTCATTTAAGAAATCAATCAGTAACAAAGCGGCCAAGAAAATAGGCTTTCAGCATTGTTTTTATAGCCACCTTATGTGTAAGAAACCAAATTAGCAATAAAGGGAGTGCACCTCAATGGCATGACCTCTGTGAAGCCTATCACACGTGGTCCTGTACAGCCTCTGTTTACTGTAGCAGGTGGTTTTAAATCTTGCATGACAGCTGGAGACCTCTGAGGTGGACTCCAAGATTACACTAATCTGCCACATCCAGACTGACGCATGTGTCCGAAGTTCAGTAAAGTGTACATTTCAAAAGCAAAAACCTGACCCAGTCCCCATCATCAGTCAAATAATCGGACTCATAATCTCCTTCACTACATGTTTCTGTAGCACTAAGCTTGGACAAATTTATTGTACATTACCCTCCTAAATGTAGGTGTGCAGACCATACTGATCACATACTGACTGATTGAACCTCAGTTTGTTTTAGTAAAAATCCTCTTTTCTTTGAACTGACTTAGTTTTGTCCCTTCAACGCTTTTAAGGCCAAGCGATAATAAAGGTTCTCTACTGACTGACCCCTACAGATGTTAATCGGAACAAAAACTCTTTTCCTCTTTTCTCTCAAATTAACCTCAAGCAAGGGTGTCGCCCACAAATGGCTTTTTAATAAAAGAAACCAAGCAAGTGGATATAGGCTCAGATAAATGACCATATCTGATGTTCGTAACTTGGTAAAGCAGTGTTGTTACGTCGATAATGGCCAGCAGTGCCTGAGGTCATTGGACACAAAGCTGCATGAGGCTAGCCATCTGGAAAGCTCTCACAGGTGCTCGCAAGCTTCTAATGTGCTCAAGTTCACACAGAAACCTCCAAGAGTTTCCACTTTCTGACCTGCCCAACCACACCTTGCACCCAGAATCTCCCACGCAGATCAAATCAAACGCCGGCCCCGACCCAGGCCAGCAATAGCTGCACTGTTTAGAGAAAGGGGCTATTCGGTTACCGAAAAGTCTCCCCCTGAATATCCGATCTGGCTCCTTTTTAACAGCTTTTTTGTTTTGATTTGTTAACATAACCTTATGCATGGTTACTTTCTATTATGCATTATTATTATTACACATTATTTTTATTAGAGTCTTCACACCAATTGTATCTCCTATAGCCCTTACTCTACAAATCGTAATTTTCTCACATGCTTGCATAAACTATTGCCACATGCACAATGCTAAAAGCCCCTCTGGCTGTGAATTGAAACAGTATCAGATACTACAAGACACTGAAACTATGACGTTTTTTTTTTTCCAGTCTGTCTTTCTTTGTATTTTCTCTCCTCAGAGTATCTGTGGTGTCAAAACAACCTAAAGCGAGACAAAGATGTACGTGTAAAAGAGCACTCTTTACATTAAGATGACCGAGATGCTATTATTAGAGCATTCTGATCTTTAGTGATACAGTAACTATGTCTGTTACAAAAAATATTCCCTCTAAATAATTTTCAAGCAATTTCAACATTCCCTGTATACTCACATACAGACACACAATCACATACCACCTGCTGGGTGAGGCGCTAATGTTCTTTAGAAAGCTTAACGACTGGGATTAGCGACCACTCACGTACACGTTTGTGGGCAACTGGTCAAACTTTAGTGGGTCACAGTGACACACCTGGACTGCCTGCCACTACTGACACAGATTAAGCAGGAGTAGACGAGAGGAAAGAAATCCTGGATTGACAGGCCCACGTGACTGACACACACACGCACATGCAACAAAACAAACTGCCTATTTTCTTGTTAATTTATATGGTTAAGAAATTGCTTCATTCACCAGAGCTGTTTACTTGACCCACTCCCTCAATGTGATCTTATAGTAATGTACTCAAAAAATATAACATTTAAATAATTAACAGTTGGGATCAGGAAGGGGCAGGAAGCGGAGCAGTGGGGGTCTGGGTGGGCAACAAGAGGGAATAAGGTGCTTAAGGGGTCATGAAGGAGGAGGAGTAGCAGAGATAAAGCAAATGGTTGGAGGAATGCAAGGGGTGATATTTACCCCTGGAAAAAGAACAAAACAAAAAAACCCTATCTTATCTCATTGTGACTTACAGTGAAGGGACTTGATGGTTTTTTGGAACATTTTGCTGTTATAGTTTTGCTGATATAGGCTCACTTGTCCCCACTGGAGAAATGTTTGCTGCAATTCACTGCAAACTGAGACTTCATGTTAGAATGAAGCATTTCCATCCTACTGGGTTTGGGTTCCTATACAGCATTCCCATTAATAAGATACAAGAGGTCACTAAGTTTATTAGTATAAAAAAGCAAATAAATTGCTCTTTGAGTATATCGGATTTTGTTCATAAGCAAGGAAAGAGTGGAACAGGAGACTGACAGATGGATTGGTGCAGCGTCTGCAGTGATGCAGACGCTGCACCGGTCTGATGTGGAGAAGAGAGACCTGAATGTGAAAGCTACGCTGTCAATCTACTGGTCGATCTATGTTCCTACCCTCGCCCTTGGCTATGTAGGTAGTGAACAAAAGAAAATGATAGTAGCAACAGAGCTTCAGCTGAAGGTCTTAGAAAAAGGATGAAAAGCTGTCGTTCCTCCACTTCAAAAGCAGCCAGGTGATGTGATTTGGGCTCCCGTTTACTCCAAAGTGACTTTTTTTGTGGGCATATGCAAACTGGTTAGTTTGAAGTGGTGTCTGGACATAAATGGCAGAAAGCTGGATGCATAGAAAATTGAATAGTAGTATGGTTCAATCCCTTCAGAAGATTTACAGAATCTTCAAATATCTCTGTCAGCTTGCACTGTTGCTGCTTGTGGTGGCTCAGCACCTAATCGCGATTTCTTTGGTCAAATGATTTACTGGGTTTACATTGTGATGTCAGTCATTTCTGGCCCTTGTCCAAATTCAGTGCTGTCATGCTCTCTGAACCTCTGGTATTTTTTTTTTTAGAGAGAACTAAATATTAGCCTTTCTTTTCTTATCAAAGGTGACACTCCAGAAGAAAAAGAAGGGAGAGGAACTACTTTCTCAGACCATGGATGAACTGAGGCCTGCACAAACACACAGTATAAGAAAAATAAGAATTATTTGAAAGTTCAAGAATGAAAATATCATGTCTTAATGATTACAAGATACCCCCTTGAAGATATGAGAGCTATTACTTAAACTGCTGTTAATGTAATACAACAATAAAAAAGAAAGAGGATGAAGAATGAATAGGTATAACTTACCACATAACCAGTTGCAACGGCAAGAAAATCTGTAGTAACTTTCCACCTCCTCAATAGTGAGCCGGACATGAACCCCAATTTCCTCCCTTGGCCCCCAAAATGCATCCAATACTTCCTCTACCATTTCCTCTTTGCTCCTCTGATCTTCCATATCTATGTTTGCATTTTCATCAGTCTCTCCAATCTCCTTTGACGTGTAATACGCCTCAATCTCAGCTGCCCTTCCCTCTTTCATGTCTTCAACCACAACCAGAGAATCTGTGTGTCCTTTAATTACACACCAGTCCACTTCCTCACTGTCAGAGCACTCCTGTGAGCCTGGACTCACCTGTCCAGCTAGAGTCACCTCTGAGTCCATTTCCAAGCAAAACCCAGGATCTAGCTCAACCTCGATGTCTGCATCCATCAAGGAGCCCAAATCTGCTATCTCCTCTCTTCCCATCTTCCTGTCCCAGTCTATGTCTCCTTCACTTCTTTTCTCCAGCATTTCTTCCATGTAGCTTCACAAACAATATCACAACAACAATTTCCCTCTCATCCTGACTCTACCTTTTGCCAGACACTACATTTAACCTCTTGGTCAGGCTGCAGGTGCTCTACAGCCCACAGACGCAGTAACTGAGAGGACTTCCTATTGCAACCTCAGGTTACCTTCCCTGTATACAAAAGCTACAGTGTACTGCTAGACCCCACCCTCTCTCCTGGTCCAACTACCTTTATACCTCCCCCAAGAGGACAGTTATCTAACTAGCTAAAAAGCCTCCAACTTTACATAGCTGACAGTCTGACCAATAAAAAGGAAGTAGTCATGCCTCTTCATGACTAATCAAGAATAGGGAAATAGGTTCTACATTAAGCTGCTGTGCGTCACTTTGGTTATTAAAGGTACTGCAGCTTCCACTGCTCATTTACCTATGGCAACAAAACTCGCGATCCGCGTCTGCCTTATCTCAGGAAATGTGGACTGAAAATACAAAGCCTCCATTCTGACCAACCCATTCAAAGACATCCCCATTTAACCATTCACTGACTCGATCCATTCAAAGCCTCTATTCTTGTTTACTCCGCTCAAAAGACCCCATTCTTACAAACTTACTGAAAGACTTAATTCTAAGGAGACCTCTCAAAGAAAGACGCTGTCTCTTAATACAAAGTGGCAATTTAGATTCCATTACAGTGAGTTGTTCAAAAGATACATTTCAGTTAAAAAAAAAGGCTAATAGACTTGATTCTTTGTCTCCTAATTCAGCCAATATCTATTAAACGAAGATGCAGTGGTGCTAAATGGCTTGGGGAACATATACCTGTGTAAAGTGTGTGCAGCTTGCCTCTGCATCGGTGTGTTTGTGTGTTTAACGTGGGCATTTGCTTTATGACCAAGGGCATGCAGGTTATCAGTGCCATAAACTTTATAAGTTCAAAGCTAAAGCCACTAGACTGGAAAACTATGCAGCTTAAAGTGAGCAAGATAGTCAAACAAGGCACAGTCCATCAAATCAGCTTACAGAGTCAGTCGAATAAATGAAAACACGCTGCATAAAACTGTTAACACACACACACACACACACACACAACCCCCATTTTGGGTAAATCTTTGTTTCCACCACATCACACAGGTGTTCTACTGGGCTGAGATCTGGTGACTGTGGATACCCCTTGAGTAAACTGAACTCACTGTCATGTTCAAGGAAGCAGTTTGAGATGATTTGTGAGATAGTAGGTTAACCTTCTGGGAGCAGCCATCAGAAGATGTGGCCCTTTGCATGTCCTTCCTTGCTCTCTCTCCCCTCCTTTCTGCTCGAAAAAGGCTCAACTTTTTGTGAGCCCATGCAGACTGTAACCTCGGCTTCCTGTTCTTAGCTGAGAGGAATAGCCCCTAGCGTGGTCTTCTGTTGTAGTCCATCTGCATTAAGGTTTGACATGTTCAGAGATGCTCTTCTGAGATCAACACAGCATTTTCACACAGAGAACTGCTGCTCTCTGCATATTTCCTTTCTTTTGGATCATTCCCTAGAGATGATTTTATGGAAGAATCCCAGTAAATCAGTAGTTTCTGAAACACTTGGACCAGCCTTTTTGGCTACTTTCTTCCTTATTTTTTGCACAAGGCAAATTTCTTTAAACGTTTCACATCTGTATATTTAGAACAGGGCAATTTAATGCCTGTGTGATGGATGCATGCAACCACACAACTGAGATACTTAGGTAATATTCATTTGGTCTTTTGTCTTATGTTTACGTTATGCTCTAAAGTTTCTGTGATCATAAGTTAACTAATTTGATATTTTGAGTTTACCTGTAATGCATGACAGCACTAAGCTATAGCCTAAATGTTGGCATAGACTTTGCTTTGCATTGTTTGTTATTTTATATAGGTATGTTATATTGATTATATTTCTACTCTTTCTGAGTTACCTGACCTCCGCTCCAGTCCTTCCTGGTTTGGCTGAAAGAGGAGGCTGAGGGTGGAGCTGGTTTAAATGCAGAAGCCAATAAAGTGGACTGGACCATCTATTGTGATCATGCAGGGGGAATGGGGTTCTTCTTGAATGATGGTTATCTGTTATCTCTTTAGTTTTCACCTTTGGTGTATATAATGGTTTATTCATTTGCTATATAACTGGAGCTGTTTCTCATTTGGGCAGGTCAGTTTGTTGAGTTATGTTTTTGTTAAGTGATTTTTGAGTAGCAGTCTGTTAAGTTAACCTCTTTTATGGGCCCACTTGGTTCTTAAAAACTTTATTTTTTGTTATTTTGAATTTTTGTAATCATCTTGTCCTTTTTGGGGGTATAATAAACCCATTTTTTGAAGATTATATTTGTGCCTGTGTGTTCCTGGCTGCTTGGATCATGACAGCCTGGAATAATGATTTACTCTGGTTTTCTGCTCCATTGTTAATATTCTGTAAAGTTTTACCAATAATAATGTATATGGACTCATTTCTCTTATATTATTATGTGCACATATCCTAGATTATATTTTTATATTTTATACCTTTAGATTAATTTATTATTGAGATTGTGCAATGTGATGGCGAGTAAATGCATTGAAATTTCATTCTGATGTAAACTAACTGGTGTATGTATTCTAATGCTCAGTTTGAATTTTAGCAGGTCATCTTGACCAAGTCTACATGTCTAAATGCTGCCAACTCTGCACATGTAGGCACATAGATTAAATATTTGCATCAATGAGCAGTTCTTATAAAGTGGCCGATTAGCATACTTCTTTATACAGTTTCACTGTCTACAAATGTTATTATAAAGGCTGCGACAACTGTGCAAAAATCACTTTGATCAACAAGAAGAGCGAAGAACTGGAAGACTGAGTTACTTGCAAATGCAAGAAATCACACAAAACTACTACACCAAAAATATTTGCTAATCTTTTCTCCTGAGAATTTTCCATGGTGTCAGAGTTAATAGTCTCAGTCTACAAAACATAACATCTAAAAAACAGAAATCCCTCTCTCAAATTCTCCTCATGGCTAATGACTTAAACAGAGCTGGGAGGACAGGAAATGAAAACCTTCCTCCGAAATCTCATAGCTTCAGGTACAGACAAAAATGCACATACTGTGTGTTCAGATCATGCACATTGTGCATAAAGTATATGCACAAATTGTATATGTAGAACTAAAACCTACAGCAAGCACTGCATGAATATCTAACAAAATCACAAAGAGAAACATGAGAAACAAGAATATGAAGACTACAAAAGGTTTTAAAATATTTATATAGACAGTCAGCAGGAGAATCGCTGAAAACAGCTGCTTTCTATATGTCCCAGATAAAGAAAAACGCTGAAAAAAGACCCCTGACTCACATGGCTTAAGCGGGACCATTGGCATCCCACTATCCCACTGAGAAACACTCTTCTTGGTTTTCTTCACCATTTCTTTTCTTGCTGTGTGTTAGTAAAAGTGGCAACAATCTGGCTGAGACGACACCAAACTGTTAGCTCAGCAGCTTTAATCAGCATTCCTTTGCACCAGCTCTTCTGCTGCTCTGTGCTGCAGTTTCTGCATCTGCTGAAGAATTTTTCACTGCTTCTATGGAAAAATGTCAGTGCAGCTGCCGAGATGTGCATGTTGGATACTGAAGCAGCTGATTAAGCTGCGCAGTCATGCACTCACACACAAAATGTTATACACATCAAGACACAGAAACAGCCCAGCAGAGGGGGTGGGGGCAAGGGAAGCCCACAGGAAACACTGTATGTGAGTCTCTGGGCGCGATGCCCTACATACTCTAGCCAGAGCTTCAATGAAAAATATATTATGCGCAAATACACACACAGGCACAAAAAGTTGCGAGTATACGTGCACACATGCACACTCACTCTCACACAGAATACACTCTTTTTTTCTCAGTCCTACCATCCCAGGCTCTCCAGGAGTTCTTGCGGCTGGCAGGGCTGAAAGGGAAAGCCGAGCCCAGTCCAGAGAATTCCAAGTTCTGCATAAGATGACTGAGGCGGTTCATGATCCGGAACGATGCCTCACCGCCCTCCCGAAGAAACTCATGGAGAGACATTAGAGCTGGCTGCTGGTCTCACCCCTCTAAAACAAACTTTGTCATCCAGAGAGAGAGATCCCTCGCTGCACTTTTTAAAGCTTTGACAGACTCCAAAGCATAATTCCCAAATGCTGACATGGGAAGGATCCTTCTTTTAATGTGCCAGGTTACTCAGGATTACAAAGAGATGCTCTCACACGTGTTCCTGTGCGTAGATGTTTGCAGTGGCTACATATAAGATAAGCCTACTGTCCTCTGCAGAGCCACATTGAGGACTCAAGGCAAGCGCACAGTGCAAAGCTTGCAGAATCACAAACAGCTGAGTCACTGTCTGCATAAACTCTGAAACAAACACTGCTCACACTAGAGGTGAGAACAAGCCCAGGTCCCTTCACACACATTCGCACACAGACCCCTAGTACACACACACATCGTCAGTGGAACTATTGACAACTGAGAGAAGCAATGCTTTCCAAGGAAGGACAAGAGGGGAGGAGGGTGGAAGGCAGCAGAAGCAGAGGGCAGCCGGCAGAGCATAAATCCCCTTCTGCTGTTTAGGCTAATTATACTCCTCTGCTCCTGAACTAATCTACCCTTTCTTTCCCTCTATCTCACAGGATTCCTCCATGCATTAAATTCACAGTGCAAAAAACTACTGCGCTAAAGCCAATCACCTGTAAGACTTAAAAAACAAAAAACCCAGCAAAAAAACCAAGAAAAAACCCCATAAACTTTATGGCAACAGTTAAAAAGTTTCTTGTTACTATGTTGCCTGAAACCGAGGAGGAGCAAACCCAGTGGAGAGGAGGTTGCTTATTGGCAGGCTTGGGTTTATTTGTGGGTTTTGTGTGAGTGTTTGGCTGGCAAGCAAAAAGGCAGCTTGCACTTTATAGGCTTAGAATAGAGATGAGAGGGGAGATGCACTCTCTCACATACCAATGAGGCACCTACAGCGGATGGGACACACAACTTCAGCTTGCTATTCAGTGACATTGTGATGGACCGAGTTGAAAAACAGGAGTCGTCCCAGGAATTATTAAAAAAATATGGTTTTCATTTATTTAACCCCCCAAAATTATATTTACAAAAGTAATAAATGTTGAGCTCATAAAAGAGGTCAAAGAAACAAAACTGAACTCAGGCAACGACTGCAAACAACAAACCAAATGACTGAGGGGGTAACAAACAAACACAATCATAAATCACAACACAATGCAGTACAATCTAGTTTGTTAATAAACTAAACACTAAAGAAGAAAATCAAAACCATTAAACCCTAAACTCAAATATTTAATTTAATACAAATACTTTGTTTTTAAATGAAAGAAAACACACATTCTCCCCTTCAGTAGGAAGTGGCGGTGTGGTCCAATTATCCCTTTTTGCATTTAGTGGTTTCAAACCCTGGCTACCATCTTTTGTCCAGGAACTCCCAGGGATGATGGCAGGTAAGAAATAAAAAGAAAAAGGTTAGTCAAAAATCAAAGTAATGAAGTGATATGAATACATAAGTAAACTAAATGTGCGCGCTCACAAATAGAACAGATGTATCCAAACCAATCAATAAAGTTATTGGAAACTAAAGTGTGTTACTATGTTCAAATGAAGAAATGAAAATACAAGAGTTACTGACTTCAGAGTGTGGACAAGGGTTTGGCCATCACAGACATTCAGCCCTAATCTCCACCTCATCCCTCCATCCCTGTCTTCTTATTAATCATGTCTTATCCCCCATTTATGACATATTCCACCTCCTATACTTAACTTTCTATTACCCTTTTGGTGTTTGGGCACATACTTACATACAGTGCTGTGAAAACTTATTTTCTCTCTCTCTTCCTGTTTTTTTATTTTTTATTTTTTTATTTCTCACACACTGAAAAAAATGTTTTGTTCAATTTACTCAATTTTTTTATGACAAGTGGTTGCACGAAATAAATTTGTTTGAATCCAGAAATATTTTTTAAGTACACTGAATTTAATTTAAGTGAGTAAAACCAACATATATTTTTAAGCTACTTTAACTTAACTGTTGTGGATACGTCTTAGTCAAATATTATTAGTAAGTCCAACTAAGGTCGTGTTAAATGTACCAGAATAATTTGTTTCCTTTACACTTATGTCCCAAACTTATATTCAAATCAATCAAATTGTTAATTTCTCTCTATTTCAATTAAGTTAAGTTTACTTAAAAAATATTGCTTACCCTGATTTGTAGTTTTTAAAAACGTCAATAATGAAAACTACAACATTCTTTCACATCATTTATTAATGCAAAATTTGTTGCAAACAGAATAAGAATCCACATCTCTAAGGGAAATTGCTGCAATTTGTATAATACAAATTACAAAACTTTTGCCTATGAACTAGTAGCTTTAAAAAGCTGTATTCAAACAAAACAGAAACAACAGACAAGAGAAATGTTAACCAATGTTTCTCTTCCTCTAAAAAAGAAAAAAACAAACAAACTCCTTACATAAAAGAATAAAACACTACCAGCAGTATAATGTATCACAATTAGAAACTGATGCATCCACAAACTAACCAGTTTCAGACTTGCTGTTCTGCGATCCATATTTAGAAATTGCATTTTAATAAGGTAATTAGACTTAAAATTAAACTTGTGTTTTCCTTACTGCTTATTGACCACTGTCTTTCCATTCTAGTCCTTCCTTGAAGATTCTGAATGTTTTACATATTTTCTGACCTAACATACTCGCTTCAAAACAATTAAGTCTTTAAAGTGTTACCAGTGTGCTGCAGTGTGGTAATCATGAATGGTTTTTTTTTGTTTTTTTTATCCGGTTGAGTTAACACTGATTATACGCAGGGCAGCAGCTATAACTGAATAATTACAAAGTTGCTCTTCAAGCTACTCAAATGTACCACACGTGAAACATTCATTATTGAAAGTTAAAATGTTCAATCGAAACATAACACAGAACAAATGATGGTTGTACAAGAGTTTCACTCCTATTCACAAGAGCACCAGTCATTGGTAATTTACATAACAGCATTCTCTTGATGTGTTATTTTAGAAATCTTCCTATCCAGTAGCAATTTTGTTCTTCAGCCCAAAGACTTTGGGGGAGAGCTTTTCACCATCGAATCCCATCAACACTTTCTAAATGAATTCATAATAGTCCTTCAATTCCTTGGGGAAGGCTAGGTTTAGTGCATAGATTACTCCAAGCATCAATGCACAAGCTTGGGCCAGAGATCCAATGTTGTCCATGACTATCTCCCCTTCAACAAATATTCCAATGTCATCATAATGTCCATTTTGTCCA